>NC_082695.1:69168931-69818265 GCF_949987515.2 Delphinus delphis | reverse complement strand
CCTGGTCATGTCCTGTGGATATTTCAGCCTAGACTTGCTAAAGACTAACTCTCAATAAGGTCCAAGGTGAAAAACAGGGGTAAAAACTCTTTTGCTAATTGCCTGCCCTCCCACCCCCTGAGGCCCTTAACCAGACATTTGTGGCTGACCATCTCCCTCTTGCACTAACCTCTGACCTCCCTGAAGGCCACACATGCATACCTGCCTCAACCCTGCATAGTTATTTTCTTTTGTTTGTTGAGTCTTTTATGCTTGTCTTTGGACTCCCATGGTACCATGGCTCTTGGTTTTAGGAGCACAGATTTCCTTCATCTGCTTCTGTGTGTCGCCTCAGCCTGCCCTGGTAGGATAGTCATGAATGGAGGGTCCCAGCCTGCTCACCTATGTGATGTTGAAATCAAAGTTGACTTCAGTGCAAATATATAATATTTTCAACTTAAATGTCTGTGACTTCTATGTTTGGGCATACACCTCCCATGTAATGAACATCATTTTGCAAATATAGACTCAAATAAGCAAGAAATGTTTTATTATTCTATTTAGTTTTCTAAAAGAAAATTTTATCCAAAGTCATTTAAACACTTGGCTGGTGGGGAATTTAATCACATCACTACTGGGCTTCCTTGCCTTTCCCCCTCTGTTTCTGCAATTAAAATCTGAAGCAAATTATTAAAATGAGAAAGCTATTATTTGTGACTTAAATTAAAAAATTTAACTGAGCATAGGCGTTGCTCAATAATATGTAAAATACATTTACAAGACCAGCTTCTTAGCTAGATTTAGGAAAATGGACACTAGGATAGGCCCATCGGGAGGAAGAACCCAGAACAAAGGGTAAGAGGATCTTAGATGTCAAGCTTGTTTGTTCAAACTGCATCCTGGAGGTTTTGCAAGTTAGACCTAGGATGATTTCTGGAAAGCAGATTCCTGAGACCAATGTCCAGAGATTCTGATTCTGTAGGTCTGAGGTTACATCCAGACCAAAAATCATCACTATTAATATACATTAATGTACATTAATATACATTCCAGGTGGTTCATCCATGGGCAAAAAAGTAAAAAATGCTGGGACAATGACAATTTTAGAGTAGGGCTTGACATAAGAACGCTCTCTCCAAGAAGATCAATCAAAAAGTGTACTGTAAAAATGAGAAGAGCTAGAGATAGAAGAGGCCAATTAAATACAATAAAAAGAATTTAAACTAAAAGTAATGGGGGGCTGGATAAGGCAGGTCGAAGTTTGTCTTAAAATTTTGTTTTAGACTCACATGATCTCGATCTTTCTACCTGTCACTATTCTGCTGCTGCTATATTGCCAAATGCATGCTAAGTCCTTCAGTGTTTACGGGTAGCTTAGCTTCAAAGTTTCTCTCTTAAAATTTTAGGTGTAAAAATATCCTTTTACCTCATTTTGTTCCAAGTCGTCACTTTTATTCAACATATTTCTTTAGAGGGAAAAATAAAACATTATTTTTACTCTTCTAAACTTTTGGTCTTTTGTTTATTTTCTGTACTTAAAAGTAACTTTATTCTGAACTAAATTTACACTTAGAGAAAAGTTGCAAAAATAGTACAGGGGGTTTCCAAATATCCCTTTTTCAGCTTGAAACAGAAGGACATCAGCAGACAAACTGGTGAAGTTCAAATAAGTCTTTAGTTAAGAAGACCGAACTAACGTTAAATCCCTGTTTGACACTGGTACACTTTTAGTATACTAATTAATGTAAACAGAGGCTATGGAGAGGCTATAGAGATAACTTTTGAAGATTGCTTCTTCCTTAACAGAAATAGATAATTATTTCTATGCATTAGTTTTATACATTAAGTGTATGTATTCATTTTTTTCTTTATCCCAGGTGTTGATGAAAAATTATGAGAATTTTTTGACTCCTTAAGTTGCTTAGATGTAAAATGATTAAAATAATCTCTGTGATTATTGCCATTTTTAAATTGGGGAAATGGAGCACAGAGAAGTTAAGTAACCTGCCTAAGATTACATGCTGTAATTACAGCAGAGGTTCATTCAAACCAAGGCTTGATTGTGGCTCCAGAGCTCACAATCTCTACTATAGTAGCATCATGTTATACTACCTCTCACAACTGTAAAATCCATAGAATGCAGTAATGGAAATTGTTGCGTTCTCCGAAATCCACAATCTAGTATCACAGGGGGGAAAAAGGATATCTTGGTCTTCAACTTGCATAAGCTTATTCTCACACTCATCAATAGATTGAAAACAGTAATAATCATTCTGTAAGTGAAGGAACATTATAATATTTATCTGAGATGTATAGAAAAATGATCGTAATGTCAGGTCAGCAAATTTCTCATAAAAGTTCTTCCTATTACACTAGAAGGTCATAATCAATTACACTTATATTTTTAAACATAATTTATTGGCAATAGCCCCCAAATAAGCTCTTTGATATTGGCAGATATCAGTAGCTATAGGGGTCACTGTGTTAATGTTAGAAATGGGGTGTCAGTCAAGGTTCTCAGCTGCAGGCAGTGAAACTGACTGATGACCTAAGCAGAAATAGGACTTACTGGAAGCATATTAGGGGTTCACAGAATTGATGAGAGGCTGCTCAACCAGGCTGGTAAAATAGAAGAGGGTCAAGGAGCAGAAAGGACATCAACTTTTAGTAGGACTCGTCTGCACAGTTGCCTTCTCTGGCAGCCATCTCCAGACATCACCACCACTGTGAATGGTACTCATCTCTGCTTCCTTTTATCACTTTCCATGATTCGGAGTCCCGGGTGAGAGTACAAAAGTGACCAAGAATTGGTCATTTGCCAGTGCCTGTTTGTGTGACGAAGCCTAGACTTACATAAAGGGGGTCTCCAGGATTAAGAAAGGAGTTCTGTTTCCTGGAAACCCAATGATGGCAATGTCAACTATACGAATTATATTCAAGTTTTATACCAATCGTAATTCACAAGTGGAATTTTACATTGATATCTTAGAGATTAAAAGAATTCAAGGTCATAATATTTCTTACGTCTTATATGAAAAAATCCTTTCATGGAAACAGAATTTCAGAGTGTTAAGAGCATTCTGAAATCTTCTAATTCAATCACACATATCACACCAGAAACTCACTTATAATTGAATGAAATGAGATGAGTGAATGAATTTGAAACTGATTTATAATTGTTGCAATTAGTAACAAAGCATAATTAAGAGTGTGGGTTCTGGATATCAACAGATCTGGGTTCAAATCCTTCCAACACAATCCTAGCTGTATGACCTCCAACAAGTTACTTAACAACACTGTACCTTTTCCTCTATTCTGTAAAATGGAAAAACTCGTACTATCAACTGACATGTGTATGGAGAGGCTCAATTATTGCAATTCATGAAAATCAATAAGCATCCAATGGTAGTTTCCTTAGAGGTTACGATATCAACGTTCTCATTGTGATCACCGTCATCATCACCATCAACATCCAACTACTGTTTGAGTACATTTAGTGAAGATCCATATCTCACAAGGCAATGCATTACATTTCATTTCATTGCTGCCTAGCTCTCGTTATTACCAAGCTCTGATCAACCGAGAAAGCAGAAAACTTCAGATTTGCAATACACATAAACTCTATCTGTCTGCATCTTTCCATATTTTCACCTGTGCTCATGCACCAATGTCCTCAACAAACGTGTGTTTTCTACCCACTTAACATTTCACAGCATCATCTATTCAATAAATGATGTTGACCAACAGGTATACACGTATATCCTATGCTGAGCTACAAAAAGTGATTATTTTAAAAGATATTTTACTTAATAATGGCAGAATACACACTGGCATTTTGTTTATGGAACTAATGAAGAGAAAAATTTTATAGAATTAAATCATGAATATTATGCTAAAATATTCTAAGTTATTTCCCTAAAATATTTATTTTGCAGTAAATCATAGGCTCTCCAAACTAAGTAATTTTGTAAGAAATTACATTCTTGTTATTAACACTTGTATATTTAATAGCACTATCAACTCACTTCTTCTGAATAGCATAATTTAAATTTTTTGATTAATGAAATATGTGCTGTGGAGCTTTAAATTAGGTTTGAAAACTTATTTTTTTTTTTAATAAGAGAGAGTGATTGTAAGCTATTTGGGCAATCTGAAGTGCGTTTCTTAGCTAACCAGAAAACTAGTTATTTAATGCAATAATAAACAATTCTAAAATTTGGTGGCTGTATTATATGCTATTTTATAAAACTTGAAATTAAAATTATATACGTTCAGTGGTATTATTTAAAAAATAATAAAATGCAGCAAGCCTTTTCGTTAAACAAGATTTTTAGTTTTTCTTCACAACAAATTACCCACTAGATGGCACTAAACAGCTGCCACATTTTTTCTAACGATGCCATTATACCAGGTCAAGAGAATAAACCAAGAATCCTGATGATTGATGGGACAGTGTGTCAGACATACAGACCTAATCTCAAAGTACCTAAATTGTATATAAGGTGATATTGAAGTGTACTTGGGAGCCATTTACTCAAGAAATGTCACTTATGACAGTCATTTTACATTTACAGGGTGAGTAGCTGGGCGAGTAGCTCGATATTAACAATTCAACACAAATTGGTAAAATGTAAATGATTCTTACAATTAATTTGCACTCATCTGAATTCTACAAAATATCTAACCAAGACCTGGATTTTCTCAATGTTTATGAGGAAGTAGTGTTCACAAAATAATAACAAAACAATAATGAAAAGGAATTCCGAGGGAATAATTTAAGCTGATAATCATAATTACTCCAGATCCAGGATTGGTGGGTTAAGGTGAATATAGAATCATGTTCACTTCTTTAGGATATCCTGTCATTTAGACCAATCTTTGTCCAAGGACTGAGCTTATAACTCAGTTCATAAAATTAGAAATATTATAATTTATTTACATAAAGTCAAAACTTCAGATGAAAGCTCAAAGTTTCAGAAAATGGCCAGGATACTTGTAAATTTGGAGCTATGTATCATCTTAGCGAAATATTCCACTCTTGGAGGCTGATATACATTAAGCCATAAAAGGCACAGTCAAACACTAGCTGGCCTTGAAGGCCGTGCATTTTGCAGCCTTGTCTCCATTTTGTTGAATCTGCTTTTACACATCACTAGGCAGTTTGTATTTTTATAGTATCAACAACTTTAGATTTTGTATCTTTCACCCTCTAATACAGTTAATACTTATAACCCTTCCTGAAGATATAACATTTTGTTGAACAGACTCAGACATAAAACACAAAATGCTACCAAGAAATCTGTAGCTGAATTTTGACTGTAGCTGAATTTTGACTGAAATTTGACTGAGTGTTTTAGACTTGTAAAGGATGCTAGTTATGGAATAATAAAATGGGATCATTTGGTCGCAACAAGGCTTGTTCTCACCTTTTGCCTTGAAAACCTGCCGCGTATGGCATTTGATGCTCCCTCTCTGGGCTTCCTGTGCCTCATTTGTGAAATAAAAGAGATATTCTCACTACAGGGAGGGAGGAACAGGTAAGCTTTTAAGAGCTCAGCTTTGTAAATAAATTCATTTGTATGATTTTTTTTAGGTTCTGCATATAAGCAATATCATATGATATTTGTCTTTCTCTGACTTACAAATGAACTTATATACAAAACAGAAACAAACTCACAGACAGAAAACAAACATGGTTACCAAAGCGGGGGGGATAATTTGGGATTTGGGGATTGACATATACACACTACTATATTTAAAATAGATGACCAACAAGGACCTATTGTATAGCACAGGGAACTCTGCTTGATATTCTGTAATAACCTAAATGGGAAAAGAATTTGAAAAAGAACAGATATATATATCTGTTTATATATATATATAAATATGTTTATATAAATATGTTTATATATATATAAAACTGAATCAGTTTGCTGTACACCTGAAACACAACATTGTACATCAACTATAGTCTAAAAGTTAGAAAAAAAAAGAGTTCAGCTTCTAAACAAGGCAGTGCTTAGACTATTCAGTTTCTTTTCAATTTCCTTCCCATTGCTTCTCTCCTCCAATTTAAGACTTGACTCTGTGACAGGTTTAGAAAACATGTAATGCCATGGATTTGTTAAAGCAGGCAGGTAGCCAGATATGAGCGGAGAAAGGGCGGGGGCACCGGCCAAATGGCAGGAAACCACACATCTTGTAAACAGCAGGGGTCCTTGGGCAAAGAAAAGCAGGAACCTCCAGGCTGACAGGAAATGACGCATTTGGGGTGATAAGGTGTCCTGGAGGCAGACAAAGAAAGGTGGGAAAAGGCAGGAATCTCTGGTGCTCAAATATAACCTTTTGCTCATTATGCTCTCGTTAGAATAAAATTAGCCTTGCAGATGAAAAGTCACCATCATGCACCAACGCCACGACACTTCCCATCAAGGCTAAATAAAAAATCCCTCCTCCCCTCGGGAATGTGGGGCTGGGATGAAAATCAGGGAATAAGCCCCCAAACCCCTCCCTCCCCAATGAATATTCCACCCCTTCCTTTCTACACCCCACATAACCTGCTTACCAAAGAAACTCAGCACAGCTACTTACTTGGGACTGCCCACTCTCGTCTCAAGAGCGTACTATCGCCTAAATAAATCCTTGCTTTGCTTTCTTGACACCCCTGTCTCACCTCTGAATTCTTTCCGTGATGAGACAAGAAGCTACCCTCCAATAACAGAGTCTTTTCCCATGAGGTTATAAATTTTAAAAATAATAAACATTCAGGGCTTCCCTGGTGGCGCAGTGGTTGAGAGCCGATGCAGGGGACACGGGTTCGTGCCCCGGTCCGGGAGGATCTCACGTGCCGCGGAGCGGCTAGGCCCCCGAGCCCTGGCCGCTGAGCCTGCGCATCCGGAGCCTGTGCTCCGCAACGGGAGAGGCCACAACAGTGAGAGGCCCGCGTACCGCAAAAACAAACAAACAAACAAAAAATAGTTATCATTTGAGTTTGCATAATGGTGAAGATATTAAGCTATTCATCAGAAGACATGACGTTCCTTCGAAGTTAAAACTGGAAAAAAATTTGAGTCTTAATGCATAAAGTATCACCATCCATAGGATGGTGATACTAGCGGATCCTGTGCCACTTTGAAAATGAGCTCAATCAAGTGTCAGTAATGATTTTACAACCTTTAAAAGGGGAAATCAAATATAGCATCCTATGTGCCAAGACATTAGAAATCAATATAAAAGAAGATATCTGTGTATTGTATAAATGGATATGAAAATTATAAGTTCATCTATCAAAAAAGATTACCTGTTCACGAGTCCTAATGAGAGATCCCATTTGGTGAGCATTTGGCTAAGAACTCAGCAGCTGTGGAGCATTATAGCTTCTAATTATTTCCAAGGAGATGAGATCTATCTGCTGCAGGCAAAAGTGCACTTAGAGAGAAGAAATAGGTCTCTACATTTCTAACTGTCCCAAATTAACCACAGAATGTAGAAAAACAATATTTAACTGTATTCCCCAGTGTAATGCTAAATCCACACCATCAGTGACAAAGCATCTTGGAGAATGAAAGTAATTAGGCAGATAATTAAAGGGAAAGCAATCATTTGTCCCCCACCCCTTTCCACTTTATCCCTCCAATTATCAGAAAATTAACATGAAATATTTTTTTAAAGTGAACGACATGAATAATTGTTTTAATATTCTGCTTGACATTTCTAGGAAGTCTTATCAAATGAGAATTCAATTGTGAGGATTTGTCTGCTACCCAAAATGGTTGATTCCAGGGTTGATGAAGTGCCCATCCTTCCACGTGTAGAAGACGATATCAAGAGTCTCTCCCTTCGTGGAAATCACCTGGAACTGGAGATACAATCCTGATAGCAACCAAATGCTTATTTATTGACCATTTCCTGGATCAACAATAAAAGCCATTAGAAAAAAGAGTTTCATGACAGTTGGGAAAATCTGAAGATGTATTGCATACTAGATGATATTATGGCAGTATTTTTAAATATTCTTGGATAAAATAATGATATTGCGACTATCTCTTTGGAGATACATGCTGAAATATGAGGGTGAAGTGGCAGGATATCTACAACTTATTTTCAAATGGTTCAGCCAAAGTCGGAAGATAAAGCAAACGTGATAAAATAATGATCATGGGGGAGACTAGGTCAAGAATAAATAGTTGTTTCTTCTTCCCAATTATTTTTGCAGGCTTTTAGTTTTTCAAAATAAAATACAATTTGGGGAAGGGACGAGAAGGAGATACCCTTGCTGCCTATGGAAAATCGAAATATCCTTTAAATCCTGGCTTAAATGTTACCCCGGTGTGTGAGTGTGAGTATGTTTGTGTGTGTGTGAGTGCGTGTGTGTGTGAGTGTGTATAAGTGTGTGTGAGTGTGTGTTGTGTGTGAGTGTGTTGTGAGTGTGAGTGTATGGTGTGTGTGAGTGTGTGTGTGTGAGTGTGTGGTGTGTGTAAGTGTGTGTGTGAAATCTTATTATTTACTCCATTATGAACTGTCCTTCTCTGAGTTATTTTAACACCTGTCTCTTCACAGAATTAGCAATTAGTCATATTCTGCTCTCAGTAAGGTTGGACACAGTTGTTAAGAAAAGCATTTTGAAATGGATGCTGTAAAGTGGAAAGTCATTGGCACATTTAAGGGAAGGGTAAAGTCTCAATATCTGAGATGTAAGATGTTATCTTGGGGTAATCAAATGAGAGTAACAGTAAAGTGATTTAAATGAGTGATAATTTCCTTTCAAAAAATTATAATCATGTATTGTGGAATGATCTATGGAAGAGACCACATGTTTATTCATATATCCTAATGATTAACCCTGATAAGTAAAGTTTATGCATATGACTATGCATAAAGCAAAGTAAAAAAATATTTTCATAGACTAGAACTCCTCATTTCTTTTATAAAATTAAGTTAGTAACCCAGACGGCCCTTAATTCAAACAAAATAAATAAATAGAGGCAAACATATTGGGCCACTTTGGCTTTGGATGTGTTTTTCCCCTCAGTGACATCTATCTACATAGGACAAAATAATTGGGCAAAGCGAACAGATGTGAGTGTCCTTATCTTCAGTTAGTCCAACAGTAGATTTATAAACAGGGAGCCAGAATGTTGGCACATTTACCTGGATGAAAATCTCTCAGGAGCTTACCTTTGCTCAGCTCAACATCATCTCTCATTCTGTGTGCCAGGCTGGCCAATTTTAGTGCTACAAAGACGCCAAGTTGCTTCGCATGCTACAACCTTTGCATGCAACTTCCTCTGCCTGGAATGATTTTAACTCCAGCCTTCACATAGGTGGGTCCGCCTCATCCTTTGGGTCTTAGCTTCACCTTCTCAGAGACGTCTTTCCTGAACCTCCTACCATGTAAAACTCTCCACGTGCTTGCTTTTGATTTTCCATCTTCACATGCTGTTTGATTCCTTTATAGCACTTATCACAACTTTAAAATATTTTGTTTTGTTTGTGCTTTGCTTATCTTTTGCCTGTCTTTCCCACTATTTTTATGGCCCATGAAGCCAGGATGGGTGCTTTCCTTGTTCACTGTTGTATCTTCAGCACCCAGCAGAGAATGTGGCAGATGGTGAGCACTCAGTTGACACTGTGGCTAAATGAATGGATGGATGGATCCTTAGACATTCATCTCTAATTTGGCCTGAATTAGGAAAGAGGACAAAATTATCTAGATTAGGTCAATTCCCTCTTTGACCAGTATATCAGGGTGTTTTACACCACGGTAAAAAATAGATAGAAGCTTAGTTTCGCTTAACACAATACAAGTTTATTTCTCAGTTATGAAACAGCAAAGATGGTCTGTGTCAATGGGGCTGGGGGCAGAGTGGCTGCCCTTGGCTGCCAGTGGCTGGGCCATCACGCGTAGCTTCCCAGCTCACACTGGGGGCTGACAGCCCAATCAACCAGAGAGAAAAGAGCACCAAGGTAGGCACAAGGGAGGTTCTCAGCGGCACTGCCTGCAAATGGTCCACATCATTTCTGCTTGCTAGGACTCAGTCCCATGTCTGCCCCAGCTGCAAAGGATGCTGGGAAATAGAGCCTAGTGGCCTTTTCTCCAGGATTCTGGGTCAGCATAAGGACAAATTTCATCCTCTTTTCCATTCACCTAACAAGTGCCTGTTAGAGGTCTGGGTTTATAAACATGAATAGACCCCTCCCCAGAAGAGCTTACAGACCAGCAGGAAAATTATATATACATAACTAATAGCAGTGTACTATGAGCCAGGCTGTAATAAAGATATCTATGAGTGCCACGTGAGGACATAAAAAGAATAGGAGAAAACTTCAAAAAGGAATTGAAACGTGAGTCAGGCCATGAGCATAGTTTGCCGCGTGGAATAGGAATTGAGTGAGAACAATGTTAAATGTAACCGTGTAGAATTTTAAACTGCAGTTGTTACTGTAGTGAATAATATTACCATGATATTTCAAATAAATATAATGAGTACAGGTGAGCATTAAAACTTTGGGTATTTATCACTGTACACATAATTCTCTATGGACGTATTTTAATAGACTGCACTGTCCATTACAGAGTATGAGATCTGGAAGACATGAAAACAGAGTGTTTCAAAAAATTGAACCCTCTGGGCAAAGCCAGGATGATTTTAATCAGGATGACTAAAATTAAACTTTTTTGAATAATATTTAGTCTACATTATAGGCACTTTTCTTTGCATCATTGCTTATGAAATTGTACCAGTGCAACTGGATGCATTTGTTTCATCCTTAAATATTTATTACATCAATACTGATTTCTAAGTACTGGAAAAAAATAAGGGGAAAACAAATAAAAATGGTCCCTGCTGATGGAGACAGAGTTAAATTTGTGTTGCTTTTTAGAAATAGTTCTGTAGGAATCAGAGGTCTGATTCCCAAAGGGCCTGTCAGGTAAAAGCCAAGATAAAATGGCTTGGTACTTTCTGAGTAATAAGGACTAATGAGTGAAATCAAGCCACTTATCCACTAGTGAAGCTAAAGAATAAAACAAAATAAAGAATAATAGCGGAGTCAGAGAAAGATAATGAACGTAAGATCGTTAAGTAAAATCAAACTATATGACAAATATATGCTGTTTATAGTTTTCTACGCTGGTCCAGCAGAGCAGGCTAGAGAAGAATGTAGATAACTGAATGGAAAAAAAAATTACAAATGATAAAATTCTGTAAAAGAAAGGAGGTCCAGGGTGTTAGAGAAGCAAGAAGGAGAAAGAAAATGCTGATTTGTTGGGTCAGGGAACGCCTCCTGGAGAAAGTTACAAGTCAGCCGTGTCCTGGAGGCTGATCAGAAACTAGGAAGGCATAGGATTGGGATGAGGGGGCATGAGAGGGGGAACGGTGTGTGCGAGCACTTGGAGAGAGTTGGTCAGTGCTGCACTTAGAGAGCCAAAAATGCTTAGTAAGCACCTGTATTAACCTGCTAGGGCTCCCGTAACAAAATACAGCAGAATGGGTAGCTGAAACCACAGAAATTTATTTTCTCACAGTTTTGAGGCTGAAAGTACAAGATCAAGGTGTTGGGAGGGTTGGTTTCCTCTGAGGTCTCTCTCCTTGGCTTGCAGATAGATGCCCTTTTGCTGCCTCTTCAGGTGGTCATCCCTCTGTGCCTGTGTGCCCCTGTGTGTCCTAATCTCACTCCTTATATGAACATCAGTCATATCGGATCTGGGTCTACTCTGACGCCCTCACTTTAACTCAATCACCCCTTTAATGACCCGTTTCGTAATACAGCCACATTCTGAGGTCCTGGGGGTAGGACTTCAGCATATGAATTTTTTAGGGAAACAATTCAGTCCATAACAAGACCTTCTTTAGACTTAATGGATGAAGACTTACCCTCCCCGTTATATCAAAGAACCCGATGTTCATCGTAGGTGGCATGGATGCTAGGAGAACTGGAGACATGGGCAACACTCAGGACCTGAGCGCTAGGAGGAGAGAGGACACAGCCGAGCACAGAAGGTCTCATACTTTTGGTCTCAATCCCCCTTTCCACCCTTAAATTTACTGAGGATTCCCAAGAGCTCTTATTTGTGTGGGTTATATCTATCAAATTCACCATAGTGAAAATTAAATCTGAAGATTTTTGAAAATATTAACTCATAAAATAATAATAAACTCATTCCATATTAACATCTATAACATAATTTTTGATGAATTGTATTTCACACACACACACACACACACACACACACACACACACAGTGAGAAGAGTGACATTGTTTTTATAAATCTCTTTAATGTCCAGAGAAATGGAAAACAACTAGATTTTCATTTACACCTCTATGTTTTATCTATCTTTCATGTTGCTTTGGATAATGTATAATGAGGAAAATCTGGCTCATAGAGATACGTAGTTGATAAAGGGAAAAGCATTTCAATAGCCATTTCAAATAATTGCAGTTATTCGTCCATATTTCTAGATACACCAAAATTCCCCAAGTGATTATTTCATAAAGGTTAGTCACAATGTGAAATCTGAAATCTCCTCAATGAATTTATTGTGCTGTTGCATTAAAATCCATTATTCTATCTTGCATTTTTTATTGAATTATAATTCACATACAATATTATATTAGTTTCAGGTGTACAACATAGTGATTCGATATTTTTATACATTATGAAATGATCACCATGGTAAGTCTAGTTACCATCTGTCACCATACAAAGTTATTGCAAAGTTATTGACTATATTCCCTATGCTGTACATTACATCTCTGTCACTTACTTATTTTATAACTGGAAGTTTATACCTCTTAATCCCCTTACCCATGCATTATTTTGTAACATGATATGTTGGTCATTTTAAGAATACGGACTTACTGAGTCATGCAGATCTTTTCAATGTTGCAACATTTCATTATAGATTATTTTTTAAAGCACATGTGTTAATACCACCACCAAGCTCATCAGAAAACTCTTTACATTTTGAGCAGCTGTTACTCTTACAGTGGTCAATACAAGTTTTTCAAAATTTAAATTTTCAGTTTAAAGTTCATTAAAAAAAATCTTCCATCACAAATACTTTCAGTTGCTTTCCACATCACTTCATTTTTAAGAAAGTGTCTGCCAATCATCCAAATATGGATAATCGTGGTTAGTTCTGTGAAAAATACAGGTTGTTAAATTCTGGTTTGGTTCACAGCTTTATCTCAAGTGTTTCATGTGTCTTCCTGTTTCATCTTACGAAATGCTAAAAGGTCATATTCTGTTTACTTTACAGTCCTCCAATTGCAGGCCCTGTCCATGAGGTCTGATGTCCTGCATTTCTCTGCTCTATCCTGCTGTATGGTGATGGCAAAGGGGTCAGAATCCTGTCTCCTTTACGGAGGTGCTTCAGAAACAGGCTAGACTCCATATAGGGAGACAGAAGCGTGGGCTTTGGCTTAAACACTAATTCAGAGTCTTCTATGATAGTAACATGAACTTATATTTCCAAGGAATCAGGCTAACTTCTGGAAAGTGGTCACTCTCTAAAGAGAACAGAGAATTTGGAACATAGACTCACGTGCTTCCATCTTTGGTAAAATATTCTCATGGTATGTTTTCTACGTTTGAGATAATCAGTAATAACTTCCATTAAGATAAATTCAAATTAAAAATATTATAAGAATCCCTCTTTTCTCATATCAATGTAAACAAATGTTGGAGAATATATCAAAAATATGCAAGCATTCCATGCTGAAGTGTAATTACCTTCCAATGAAAACGGATACTTTTTGAATTATATTTTATGAATATGTCTGTAAAATGTGAATGGTAATGAAGAAAGTCCTGAAAATGCAATGTTTTGCAGATGTGAAAAGGGAGTTCCTACAGTTTCTCTTTGGTGTGTGTCATACAAGTGCAGTATATTTTCCCCCTCTTAATAAACTATTGCTTTTCTTGATTAAACTAGGAAAAGGTCTTATTTAACTAAGGGAGTTTTGTTTTCTGCCACATGGTGACTGCTTCATCAGCCCCCTTCCGGATGATTAACTACACTTTTTTCTAATCCCGGAGGGGCTGAGTTCCTGCTCTTGACCCAGACCCTGGCTGCCTTGGAACCCAGCCACCCTTCCTCCATGAGCGATTGTAGGAACTCTTTGCTCTTCTATTCAAGATAGTTTTCCCAGGAGAGGTCTGGCTTCCCCTTTCAGAGAAAAAGGAGCTGCTATTCCTTAATGTCCAAGCTAGCTATCCAAAACACGCAAGCGTCTACAGAGTGGAGATGTAAATATTTTCCCCAGAACATTCCATTTAAGATATTGTATCTTTCCAGGGATAATGCCTCCACAGCATCCTTTAAGGTGTTTCTGCTGCTTCTCAGCAGGTGTGCCCTCCTCTTTTCTTACTATCGATCATCTTCTTCATTGCTCCCCAGTAGGGCTGTATCTGACATGTGCAGACATACACAGCCCTTCAGCTCAGAGATCTGGCTGACTTCATGTGACCTCTCCAAGTCCTCTCTACACCACAACCTTTCTTGCTGATAACCTTTGCCTTCTTCTCTCGGCGTGATTTTATTCAAGTTCCCAGTGTGGGCAATCCGATTTTTTTTTTAATTTTAGAATTTTATTTATTTTTTTATACAGCAGGTTCTTATTAGTTATCCTTTTTATACATATTAGTGTATACATGTCAATCCTAATCTCCCAGTTCATCCCACCACCACCCACCCCCTCCCGCTGCTTTCCTCCCTTGGTGTCCATACGTTTGTTCTCTACATCTGTGTCTCTATTTCTGGTGGGCAATCTGATTAATCCAGCTCTTATTTTCTTAGCAAACCATGTGTGGGTTGCAGGGCAGCAGTCTAAGTACCAGCTGAGGAGCAAAGACCTATAGGAAGCGGTTGGAAGAGGGAATCAGTGTTGTAGGAACATGATGCTATAGCTCAAATAGGAGCCCTCGGTGTGCAGCTATGACCAGCGCTCTGAGCAGAACAGTTCTTGGAAGCTCAGTAATCTACTGCTTCTATTAAAGCTTCAGGGCTATTTTTGTCCTAGGTGTTATGTTTTCTGCACCCCGAATCTCTGCCACGTAGTAAAATCTATAAATACCTGGCAAATGACTGAATAACTTCTTCCCTGCACCCCAGAACAACAAGCACGTTCTGTTTTAGCTTTTACACCATGATATAGTTCAATTTAACTCTACATTTTATATACAGTTAGTTTCTAAATCAAATACAATGTAATATGACTTTAAAAATTATTTGTTGACAAATCATGTGTTTTCTAATATAATTAAAGTTAATTAAAAGTGGTTGAACATCTAAGTGGAAAATAATTTTGTAATATTATTAAATATTTTATTAAAATAAACTTCATAATGCAATCTTTAACAATACACTGTTCTAATGTAAAATGTTTTTACTCAAAATAACTTCTTTATTATACATCATGCAAAACTATAAAATGATTTTTGAAAAAATCCTAAGAGGACTTTTAAGAAATGTATTTTTTGTGAAAAGCCTTAGGAAATTAAAACAAAAAAGAAATTAGCAAATGTATCTGAATAATTTTTAAGGTCTTTCCAGTTTTGAACGTCTATAACCTGTTTATTCTATTAATTTATTGTACATATAAATTAAGTTCTTTAACCATTCAATATTTATTGACTATCTAATACATATGCAGTATAATAATTTGTATTATTATTTGTACTACAGTATATGCATTCTTTGGGTATCATAGTGTGTACTCTTTATGGATATATTTTCATTTTTAGCTATTTAATTCCAATTAGAATATAAGTTTTTCAAGAAAAATTTCTATGTAAGAATTCTTCACATCCTTTGGGGAATTAATTAAAAGAAACATATAATTTTGCTGCTTCAAAATTTCTTTTTCAAAAATCATGAACATCAAACTTAATGAATCATCTTCAGTCAAAGCATAAAAGATATCAAAAAGTTTAAAGAACAATAATCCAAAACATTATAGAGAAAAATGAGAAATCCAAAATCTTATTTTTGTCCTTATTCTTCAAATTTCAAACCAACAGACTCCATGAAAAATGTTTTAAGACAATTCCTTATAGTTTTAAGTCTCTGGCACCTAAAATTTATGCAAAAATCTTATCAAAAAGATTGTTATTCACTTTTAGTTACAAAACCCAGATACAACATTCCATCTAGAGAATAGATTAACATTTTTTTATCCTGAATTGTACTCTGTTGTCCAAAAGTTAAATAACATTATACACTGTGCCATTTGAAAATGAACATCTTCTTAGCATCACTAATGCGCGGTAAAGGGACCCTAAGTACAATGCAGTTGTGTCAATGCTGAGAACTTAATTTACCTCCACTGTAATAGTAAACTTCCACTATTTTCCTACTAAAATTTGAATAATAAAAATTTCATTATTATTATATTAATAAAATGTCAGATTTTTTCTCTTATCCCAAAATTTCATTCTCTTTCTTTTCTGTTTTATTTATTTATTTATCCATTTTATACATATTAGTGTATATATGTCAGTCCCAATCTCCCAATTCATCACACCACCACCTACCCACCCTGCCACTTTCCCCCCTTGGTGTCCATACGCTTGTTGTCTGCATCTGTGTCTCAATTTCTGCCCTTCAAACCGGTTCATCTGTACCAGTTTTCTAGGTTCCACATATACCAAAACTTCATTCTCTTAATGGTGACTTTGGCTTTGGCCTCAGCATTAGCCAAATGTGGGCTTAACCCTTGATCATTTGGCATTCAGTCAAAATGTGTATTCTGTGAACTTCTAAACAGTCACATGCATACATATACTTTTTACAGAAATGATTTAATACTATAACACATTCAGCAAATAATGATATTATAGGTTTATCTCACTCTTTGTAACAGTTATATTTCATTATATTGCCATTTGCTGGTTATTTAATCACTCCCTTAGAATGGAAATCCAAGTTCTTTCTAGGTTTTTGTTTTATGCAAACAATGCTTAATGAACATGGATTTACAGATATCTTTGTGTACTTTTGCCAGTATATGAGTGGCATATTTTCCTAGAAGTAGAGTTGCTTTTTCTCTGCCTGCATTTTGAACTTTGATAAAAATTGCCACTAATAATACAAAGAACAAATTATGAGAAAGCTTTTCCCTCATATCTTTGGATGATTCATAATTGTTTTTATTTCCCCCCAAAATATTAATTCTTGCATCAGAGCTAAACACGATATTCAAAAACCTTGAGGACCTAGCTAGCTAAATATATATATATATAATATACATGTATGTATATATATAATTTTTTAATTAAATCTCACTTAAAATAATTTTAACTGTTGCTAACAAAGGCAAAGCAATACGCATTCAGATATTTAACATAATTTCTCTGTGGACCTGGTGTCTTGCTTTCTTTCCATCTGGCGTCCACCAGATGTCTCCGCTCCTCCACTAAGGTGTGCTTGTCAGCGCTGCCTGTTGCTTTCAGAAGCATCTATTGGTGAGTCAAACTATTCCCTCACAGAAATTTTTTTCAGGGTACTGTTCATCTTTTTTTTAAATAAACACGAAAATGCTTCTTTTAGAACTAGTACCTGAGTGAAAATGGCTTGATACTAATAACATTTCCACTATTTTGGAAAACAGAAGACGATACCCATAACAGAAAAATATTTTTTTTCTTTTCAGGAAAACATCATTATATATGGGGGTGGCATGTATTTTAGTAACATAAAATTGATTTGTGTAAGAGAATCTACCAACTGAACCAATTTGTTCTGGTGTAATAAGGGTACACACCCTTATAACTGAAATAGGTTTAACCAATTTACATTTTTACCAGAGCCCAGTTTAATACTTTCAAAGTTTTTCAAGGGTGAGCCTTTCCGGTATAGCCAAATTATACAAATATTAAGCATTCCATACACATTTTTAAAGGCTCCTATATCACCTGGTACAGGCAGGTGTTTTATAAAAACAGAACAAAACCCCTACATATATGAAGTGGCTGTGCAAGCAGGAAGAGTAGGGAAAGAAAGAGGAGATTCTCACGTAACACAGGAAAGAACTCAGTTATTCTGTATAGCATAGTAGTTACCAAGCACCTACATAGCCATGGGAGAAGGACATCTCTAAAGAAATGCACAGGCCAAAGATCTTTTAAGATGCAGTCAAATCATTTTCTCATTCAAAACAAGGAAGTAGAAGAGAAGAATCATATGTTGTTCTTTTTAACCTCAAATGTTTCATTTCCTTCTACCTTTCTTATTTCCCTGCAAGTGTTTTCCTTAAAATCAAGCCTACAAAAGAAAAAGAGTTCCCTCCTCCCACACTCCCAACCACCCCCAAATCCTCTATTATAAGACAATATTGGGACCCCTAATTTTCAGATATTATTACATTTCATTCTCATGGCAACTCTGCAGGCATCACTGAAACTTAGAGAGTTTAAGGGACTTACCTACGACGTACATTCCGTCATACCTGACATGAGACCTGACACAGAACTCACAGATATTGGCACCATTAGGCCATCCAATTTGACTAGATCTTTTTGCGGAGATATATTATGAATGTTTAGCAAGCAGACTCCATTATCGAACTTGAAATTTATACTGGTCCCATTGGTTATTAGCTTTGTTTAGGAAAGCTCAGTGCCATTTACAATTCTTTGATCTGATTACCTGTGTTGTTAGTGAGTAAGAAGAGAGGGTGCGAGGCCAAGCTGGAGAGGAATTGAGGTGTTGGAGGGAATTAGAAGCCACGGGAAGGGTGTGGCATTCCTTGTGTTCTGCAGTGCATTCTGACCTGCAGGTACTTCACTCAACACTTGGATTACTCAGCCCACACCTCCTTTGCTTTCTTTCCTGTCCTGGTGACAGACAACATTTCACCGGAGGATGGTCCCATAAATGGCAAGAAAGAGCAAAATGGCTTAAACTCGTGCATTTTAAAACCCAAATGACGTTGTCAATCTGTGTGTCCGGGAAGCAGTAGAGACATCACTGTCCTTTATATGCCCCCATAACTTGCTGTATATTACACTACTCTGTATCCCCATCCTTACCTCCTTTACCTTCCAGTTTCAGGGGGCTTCTTGTCAACATCTCTTATCCAAGGAGAGTTCCATCTCCTCAAAAAATGTCCTGCTGGTCATTCTTAATCACTTCCTTTGGGGAGTTCTTAGATTGTTCCATACCTTTTGCTATTTATAAAAATGCTGTGAAGAATATCTTTGCTCATGAGTCTTTATCTGCATTCCTAATTATAACCTTTATTGATCTATAGGCAAAACTACTGAGCTAAAGGCTATGAGCATTTTTTTAAATGCTGGATAAATCTTGATCAATGTGACCAAAGTGCCATATGGTTGTGTTTTTTGGGGGTTTTTTTGTTTGTTTTTGCGGTACACGGGCCTCTCACTCTTGTGGCCTTTCCCGTTGCGGAGCACAGGCTCCGGACGCGCAGGCTCAGCGGCCATGGCTCACGGGCCCAGCCGCTCCGCGGCATGTGGGATCCTCCCGGACCGGGGCACGCACCCGTGTCCCCTGCATCGGCAGGCGGACTCTCAACCAGTGTGCCGCCATGGAAGCCCGCCATATGGTTTTATATGGTCTCAAGTATTTTAAAATGCAGAAAAGACTAAGGGAAAGTACTTGCCTCTGGTGCTAAAAAAAATGGTGACTTTTTTCCTTCTTTTCCCACATACTTCTTTAAACTCTCAAATTTGGTTTTTCACAACCCACATGTATTTCATTTAGATTAGAAAACAAACAAAAAAATTTTCAAACCCCCCAAATCCTAGACATTCTTCAAACGTCAGCCTAAATGCCACCTTTTCCATGAAGTCTTCATTGATTTCCCCATAAGAGATTATCTATCAATACAAACCCACAGAGACCTTAGCTTTACCGCTTTGATCATTCAGATACTGGGTACCTCCATTTTTCACCCCAGACTAAAATTCCTTGGGAACGGAGATTATTTTTAAATGTTCTTTGTATGCCCTGAGTGTCCTTAACATGATAACTATATGGGCAACCAAATGAAAATTGTCATCAGTGGTGTAAAATCTAGTTCTTGGAAAAAGTCTGGTACCTGCCATCCCAGATAAGTAAAGTTCTGCTGGAATAGACTGGTACTTCATATCCCACTGAGCAGCGGAACAAGCTTTCTTGAAAATGATGAGGAATAATAAGGTAAAGTACAGACCCCTTGAAGACTGAGCTTCACCAGAGCTATTCTCATACATATCTAGGCTTGAAGTAATGATTCCTAACCAGAGACACTTATCAGAATTTCCTAGGGCAATTAATATGGCTACAAAACAGGCTATAGTTATGTTCCAGTATCTACTGGCCGTTGGTGAGGCTTTGCCAACCAGAACGTAGAATATGAAATTCTCCAGTCCAAGTTTCACCTCTCACACACCTCACTTGGACCCACGAAGACAGGATGGAGGCCTTACGTCTGCCACTTACCAACTGTCGACTCTTGGGAGAATCTTTCTAACTTATTGGAAATCAGCTTCTCATGAGACATTCTGGCATGATAAGAACTCTTTGCCCAAGAGACGAGAGAGAGAGACCTGCAGAAGTACCTGAATTTACCCACTTGCCCTGAATCACCCCCAGGGACCAGCATAATCTAGCCTATTTGTCAGGAGCAATAGGTTTAAATGTGTGTATGTTACTAAGTTGTCCTTGGGGGAAACGGTCTATGAGAAGTTAAAGTACTATATAAACTAAAATATATAAACATGTATTTCATTCACTAAAATCGTTTTTGCATCTTAAATCTTAATTTTCTGTACTAAGATGGTCCTCACTGGTTTCCATTAATAATTTAAAAAATAGCTAAATTTGTTTTTAAAGCTATTATTCACTTTGAGGAGATGTGTGAAGTGTAATTCTCTTAGCCAGCTGATAGCACACTCACTCTGCGGCTCTTGCAGGAGGGAAGGTGAATCCTTTTATTTCCCACTCGACCTTCACCTCCAACCATTGCAGTGTTGATCTCCACACACTTTAATTTTTATTCCACCCAAGTCTAATCTCTATTCAGCTTTGAGGTAACCATGTCATAATACTTACTCAGAAGCTTCAACTATCTTGTGTCATTTTTCTTAAATGTCAATACTAATTGTAATTTTTTGAATAAATTATTTATTAGAAAAGGAGAGATGGCCAAAAACATGCTAGGTAGCAAGAGAATACCATCCTTTACTTAAGAAGTCACCATCATTCTCAGATAACATTCACTGAACATTTTCCAGGCTGTTTTACTAAGCTATTAACTCTTTAAAATAGATCTATGCAGTATGTGGTCTTTTTTTTTCTCCACATTTTAGATGAGAAAACTGTGGCACAGAGAGGTAGGTAATTTGCCAAAGGTCACACAGTAAGTGAGAGAGCTAGGTTTCAAGTCCTGGTTGCCTAGTTTTAGATCTTGTACATTTTAACTATTCAAATACTATGTTAAGGCAGAAACATAAAACCTTTTGCAACCTGGAAAGAAGAAAACCTGGTTCTTGGGGAAAATGAAAAGTAAACTTGAAGATACAATGGAGAAAATATAAAGAGTAAAATGGCATCAGAGAACATGATTTCCTGTCTTCCAACTGGAAATAAAAATACATAAAAGTGAGGTAGCTATTAATAAAATGTGAGTTAAAACACATTAATACATGCAGGAAGCAAGTCAAAATGGAAGTCAGAAAATATAAAGTGAAAAGGTTTCATGTTAGTGCAGAGCCCCAGATCTGAGTTCATGCAGTCTCAGCTTTAACACTAATGCACTGCTGGGCAAATAACACAAAGTCCTTTACACGATACCTGCATACACCCAGCACTGGCCAAGCTTTATTCAAGCTTCAGGTCCTTCATCTCAAAAGTGAAGAGTTTGGATTGGATAATCTCCACAGTCCTTTTCTACATGATGTTTCTGGGATGTAATTAGTGATTTAATTCATCAAATGCTTGCTTTGTAGTTTCTCTATGTCAGACACATGTGCAGATACACAAAAGCATCAGGCATGATCTCCCTCCTTTTGCGAGGGGCTCTTGGTGCTCTCCTGTGCCAGGTGAAACTCCTGGAGACTTGAATCCTCAGCCGTCGTGCTTGGCACCTGAGGCCAACTCAGTGACGCTGTAAATGACCGCATCTGATTCACAATTATTAGACACTGTTAAAATGTTGCGGTTGCCAGACTGTTTATAAAAGAGTTTAAAGAGTAGCTGAGGCTCATAAAGGGATTAGGAATTTGGAGTGAAATGTTTACTTCTTCATCTAAAAATGTTTGGCTTGAATTGTTGGGCAGAGACTCTGGATTGTGCCCCAATATCTATTCTGTTTGTTTTCCTTATAAATAGAAACCTCAGTTTTAGCTAGTCACACAAACACCCAGAATAATCATTATATCCTCCAGTCTTCCTTACAGCTACATGTGGCTATATGACGAATTTCTGGCAATGGGCTATAATAAACTTACTGTATGCAACTTCTGAGAAATATTCTTAGAAGAATGATCAAGCCCTTAATCCCTCTTCCTTTCTGTTGACTGGAATATAGATGTAATGACTGGAGCTTAAGCAGCCATTTTGAACCAGGAAATAGAAGCCAGATACTGAGGATGTAGAACAATGAGATAAAGGAGTCTAGGTCTCTTATGACCAAAAAATTACTTTTTCAAAAGCTACCTTCAGTCTTTTAATGTATATGAGAGACAAGCTTCTATATATTATTTTTCTATAACTTCCATAACTTTATTACTGTTTAGGAACATCTATTCAACTTATAGCTGAATTTTTTCATAACTGATACAGAGGTCCCTGGTGTAGTAGCCGGAAATAATAATTTGCGGCTTCTTGTTCCATTTGTAAGATAAGCCCATGTCTTCCATGTAGGACAGTTGCAAATGTAGAAACAAATACAACTGATGCAGAAGTATCTGTGCTTGCAGTATTTTTAAAAATCAAACTACATTTCAGAGCAAACACATCCACTCTGAGGCTGGAAAAGATGACATTACTTGTTGTGAGCAAGTATTTTATTTTTTACTTATTTTATCCTGGTTTATTGAGATATAACTGACATATAACACTGTATAAGTTTAAGATACACATGTTGAGTTGTTACACTTATATATTACAAAATGATTACCACCATAGTTTAGCTAAACATCTCTCATGTCACATAATTACCATTTAAGATCTACTCTCTTAGCTACTTTCAAGTACCTAACACAGTAGTATTAACTGTAATCACTATTCTGTACATTAGATGTCCAGACCTTGTTCATCTTATAGCTAGAAGTTTATACCCTTGGACCAACCTCTCTCCATTTCCCCCACTCCCTCCTACTCCCAGCTCCTGGTAAGCACCATTATACTCTCTGTTGCTATAATTTCAGCTTTTTTTTAATATTCCACAAATAAATGAGATCATATAATAATTGTCTCTGTCTGGCTCATTCCACTTACCATAACATCCTCAAGTTCCATCAGGTCACTGTGAACCACATTGACTCTTGCTGAGTGGCAGCTATCTGCAGCCCCTGCTTTTCTTCCCTAGCACTAGCTAGTTCTATATTTCTTAGCTCTGCCAGTCTAGGTAGGATAAAATTGAAGCAGGAACTTCATGCAGTGCCCTGAAAGGCTGGGGAAGCTTGTTGCTCACTCTGCTGTTCGTTTCCTGGCAAAGGGAACTCTTTCTAGCTGAGGAGTTCCCCCTTAGCCCTGAACAACGCCTGCTTGCAATTGTTTGATGGTAATGACCATTGTGAATGACAAAGAGAGACTCCTACACGACTTGGAAAAGGCTCTCAGGATGCCATGGCCAAAGTTAGCAAGAGATGTGACAAACCAGAAACATGTTTGACTTGATCATAACACTGATATTAGCTGCCTATCACTATAATGGCAATTAATGAGAAACTTAGATTATTAAAGAATTTAAAGAGTAAGCAAGTGAAAGTTCGCAAATAATAATTTGTTTCAAAGTAGAGATGGTTCCAAGGTTCAAAAGCTTTTGAAACTGCACAATATCAAAGTGAATGGCTCACACAGTATAACTTCTGAAAGGTTCCCCTAAAATAATTGTGGACATATCATGGAGTACAGATTTTACCTATTACAGTGGATTTTCAGTGTAAGTAAATGGATCTATTTTGGAAACAAAATGCCCAATAGAACATTTTTTAGTAATGCATCCAAAGAAGTTAGTTACACTCTTATTTGGTGAAGTGTATTTGAAAACTTAACGTTTTAATCCCACAATGCAAAGAATTACTTTGCATTTAAGAATAAATAATGGACTCAAAAATTGCTTGTAGAAGATATATTTTTTTAATTTAATTTTTAAATTTGGGTTTCTTAAGATAATCCTTAGTTTTTTAATATTGTTTTGTTGTTGTTGTTTTGTTTTTGTTTTGGCTGTGCCATGCGGGATCTTCCGCAACCAAGGTCTGAACCCAGGCCCCCTGCAGTGGAAGCACAGAGTCTTAACCACTGTACCATCAGGGAAGTCCTGTCGAAGATATTTTAAATAATTTCCTGACTGTTTTAAAATATATTACTGTCATTCAATATAGTGAATAAATTTTTGAAATAATAAATATTAGAACATATATATGGTTTTAATATTTGGTGAATATATCATTACCACTGGGTGATTACTTATTTATTGAATATGCACACTTCACTATTTTCATAGTACTTTGTAAAATTTTTGTCCAAGTTATGTATTTTAACTGGTGAAGACTTTTTCCACAATGCTGCTTAATACTTTAAGATTTTATTAAACCGTAAAAGTCTAAAGCAAAAAATGAATCCAAGAGCTCATTCACAACCCCATTTTATAAAGCACAGAAACCTGATGAACTCAGATAACCCTAATTACAATATCCTCCAATATTTAACATAGGAAATTCATTGCTAAGAGCAGATTCCTTAAGCACAATTAAGTTATTCTCCCCATATTACCAAGTGCATTCTGTATTATCTCAAAGAGCAAAGGAAGAAAAGAACAGCTTTTATCACAACATCTAGTTATTTAAAATGGCTTCTAGGATACAAAACTTTCTTTTAAATTCTTTATTAACAGTGCCTTTATTTTAGGTCTTTGTATTAAAAGCTTTTTTAAATTTTATATTACAAAGCAAAGTTTAAATCATATAAGGAAGCACATTTGAACCTAGTGAATCTAATCTTTCTTCTTCACAAGCATTTAAATCAAAAACACAATAGAAATGAATTGATTTAAAACTCTACCAGGGAGAAATGCATGCACACTTTCTCCATTTTGCTCATTCATCTTACCTAGAGCTTTATGAAATTTCTTTTCTAAAATTTATATAATGCCTTTCATCATTCTTAAATTCTATTATCAAATAATGTTGGTAAATTGTTTGAAAAATTATTTTTCAAAGACTCAAATGTTTACATTTCCCAGTGTCTGGGAAATAATACTAGCTGCTCATAAATAATAATTACCTAGCGATGATCACATTTCTAATCTTTCTTTTGCAGAGCCTAATTACTCAGCAAGGCCTCAAGGTCTGTACTAATTTACATGGCCTATGATTAACTACAGCAAATCAACCTAGAATGGCATATACACAAAATCTTTTGCTTTAGGAAATCTTAAAAAAAAAACACTTTTGGAACCTATTTAGAACCTCTGATGGTATGCAAAACAGATCCAGGCTCCCGTGTCTACTCATAGCATCTGAGTCTTTGAACAAGAGTGCCCTTCCCTGGAACAGTCTTCCTCTTTTGTAGAGTTTGGAAGTTGAGGATGGAATGGGCAAGTTGATTTTAACCCTGCAGTCTTTTCCAGAATAAAATGTGGATGCTTCTAGTGAGTATTAAAGTAATATTGAACAAGACTCTTGTGTTTCATAGAAAATTATAAGCAATGTGCACTCAAAGTTATATAGCATGAAGTACAAAACAATTTAAAAGTTCAAATTTTATAAGTAGTAGTTTATAATAGTTTAGAGATTAAGCAAAATATCAAGTATAGAAAATAATATTGACACTATCAGTAAAAAAGTGCAGATATATAAAATATATCATTTGTTACATTTGAAGTATTTTGGGTAAGTGTGCTTATCCATAAATGTGGTTTGGATTTTAAATCTATTAAACTCCCTTAGCCCTCTCATTTTCTGTTTTAATTATCTCTCCTTAAATTTAAACTTTCACCCTTGTTCAACTTTCAGCCCTTCTCTAAAACCTTCCTTGATTATTTCTAATCTCACTGATCTGCCCTCTTTTCTGAATTCCCCAATAGTAGGAAAGCTTCTGTAATGATCAATAGTTATATAATAAGTTATGTTCATTAACCACATTAATTAAACATTTCCTTCTTTCCTTACTGGAATAGAAGTGCTGAAAATAGCCAAGTATATGAGATTGGGAAATAATCAACAACTGGATGAAAAATACCAGCTTCAGAACCAGCATACAGGAAGCAGGCAACTTCCTCAGCCGTCAAAATCCTCATTAGTGAAGTTGAGATTGGTTGTACAGGATGAAAAGGAAACACTGGGCCCCAGCCTGGATGAATCAACCTAGCTCAATTGAAATTCTTTTCCAATCATTTGAATATTGGAGGGCCCAAGACTGAGAACACTGGAGTCATTCTCATATGGGAATACAGCAAATGATTGAGCAAGTGGGGCAGGTCTCATAAAGCTAAATGCTGTGGAACCTCTTGGCAGGAGGAAAGAATACCTTGGACGTGCTTCCTTCAGAGTAAGGATGTTGATCTGGCTTGAGGAGGGCTAAAGGCCCCCAAAACGTTATCCTCCATCTTCAGTGACAACTTCATGGCCTCGCATTGTGGTTTTAGTCATCTTCATAGGAGATGGAGGTACCTTGGTGGGGACCTTTGGTTGGGCACAGGGGTAGAAGGCAGAGTGCTCTGAGATCCAGGCAGGGATGATGAGGCAGGAGATGGGGCAGAACCAGGGATGCAGATGACATGATTGGACTTGCTGTCTGTGTGAATGATGATGGTGGTACTGTTGGTGGGCTTGCTGAAGTGGACAAAATATAAGAGCAGAACGGCAAGGGTCCTAGCAATTAGGCCAATAGACACACCAGAAATGGTTTCCAGAGTGACTACAGTTTTGCTGTCACCTGCAAAAGATTATGAAAAGTGAATATTTCAGCAATAAGACAGTGGTAACTTAAGTAAATGGTTTTAATTAGAATATGGCTAATTTTTTCATTACTCCAAATGCCGCAATTTAAACAAACAAATTTATCAGCGCACTCTCTTTCTCTCTCTCTTTCTCTCTCTCTCTCTCTCACACACACACACACACACACACACACACACCCCTTGTCCACAAGTCCATAAGGACAAAATTTCCCCTCTTAGTTAATCCTTTGTACTAAAGCAATAAGGCATCATGTCAAATGCAAATAGGTTGCCTCAGGAATATATCACATTAAGTTTATATATCAGCTACTAAAATTGCAGTATAAATTAATTATCTAATTAGCCCTCAAGGGGAGAAAAAATAAAGAAAACGCATATCAGAACATGTAGATTAGTTATCTCTGAGTGATGGAAATTTACAGGTATTTCTTTGACTCACTGTCATCTCCCATGTTCACATGACATATTGAGATTTTATAACTAGAAAATGATTCATTAAATACAGTTTTATCTTTTAAACATAAATAAAAGGAAGTTCACTGAGCTTAAAAAGATGTCAGCTCCGGCATGGAGTAGGATCTTACAGACATAGACTACAGCACTGATAACTTGCTGGGGCCTGCGGTGTTAGCGGGAGATTGTGGGGTGGGATGCCACAGGAGAAGCACACAGCCACCAAGGAGGGGTGTGGCTGGGGAGGGATTGAAGGGGAGGAGAACCCTGCAGCAGGGCTGACAGAGCAGAGCCTGCCATCCCGGCTTACCATTACTCCAGAGTACTACTGAAGACTCCCCACCGCACCACGGGCCCCAAATCTCACCCACTGCGGCTGTAAGGTCGCGATGGGCAATCTACAACCACAGTGCATTCCTTTGTTTGAACAGTATGGATTTCTAGGTAACTACAGAGAAAGAATGTTAAAATAAGCAATCAATCAACCCTGATTTTTAAGGGTGAAGAAAATTTATTTTATCCAGTAAAATAAACACATAAAACATGTAAAAAAACTTATGAGAGTCCAACTTGTATTAAATGAAGAACTAACCAAGTTCTAGGAAAATCTGAAACTCTAATAATGGTTTAGTGATATGAATTATATGAATACATTTTTCATATTAAATGATCAAAGAAGGAAAATAAAATAATCATCTCAATGCTCAAGGCTCATTTAACAAATTTCATCATTCAAAACTGATAAAAGCAGACAAATAATACCAATCTCAAAGAACTAAAAGGAAAGAACAACTCCCAAATGTGACAAGGAATGTCCACCTCAAAGAAATGACCATCATATTTAACAGTGAAACATCAGGGACAACATTCCTTCAAAGGCAGGAGAAGTGAAGAAAGTCTCCTACCACCAATATCTGGTAATGTTTTTCTAGAAGTTCTCATCAGTGTGTAAAAATAATGGAAATGTGAAGATAAAATTAACATTATTTGCAGATGATATGTTTGCTTACAAACAGAATCCCAAATACTTAGCCGAATAACCTATCGAAAGTTACAAGATCTCATCAAATTGGCTGATTATAAACGTATAAAACATATGTGTAACAGCACTTGTTTTATGTGTGAGTATGTGTGTGTGTACTAGCAACTGCTATTCACAGTAGTAATGAAGCATTTAAAGTAGCTAAGCCTATAAAATGCCATAGGACTTATGTAAAGAAAACCATAAAACTTTACTGAGAAACAAAAAAACAGCGTGAACAAATGTCCTCTTATAAAAGGTTTCTGTAGTATAAGCTCTCAATTCTCTGAATTTTAATTAAGATTTTTATGGAATTTTGGAGAAACAATTTAGGTAAATTGACAAAAATTTCATGTGACAAAACAAAGCAATCAAAAGAATAAAATTAAATTGGATGGGGGACAAGAAGCAAAATATTAGCAGTGATTTTCTCTGGGAGGGATCATGGGTGATTTTAAAAATTTTTTATTTGTAATTTTCTGTTTTTTCCACATGTTTTAAAATAAGCAAATAAACTCATAAAGAATTATAAAAGGGAATTCCCTGGTGGCGCAGTAGTTAAGAATCCACCTGCCAATGCAGGGGACATGGGTTCGAGCCCTTGTCCAGGAAGGTCCCGCATGTTGTGAAGCAACTAAGCCCATGTGCCACAACTACTGAGCCTGTGCTCCAGAGACTGGAAGCCACAACTACTGAAGCCTGGACGCCTAGAGCTAGTGCTCTGCAACAAGAGAAACCCGCGCACCACAACGAAGACACAATGCAGCCAAAAAGAAATTAAAAACAGAACAAACAAACAAAACAAAACAAAACAAAGAACAAATTTGTTAAAACCAAATCTTAAAAAAAAAAAAAAGAATTATTAAAAAAACTTTCTACCCTTTGTTTTGGGGGACCTAAGAGGTTATAGGTTGCCTGCCAGATTACTAAAAATTGGGAAATTCAAACCATTCCTTTTCACAGCCTCAAAAGTTGGTTTTACTGGGGGGTTTTTGCTCATCATTAACTAATTATTTGACTTAATGGAATAAATTGTATAAATGTTTTTGACGTGTGGGGAAACACCATAACTCATATTTAATATATTATGAAAAGGAGAAGGAAATAAAATGATGTATATATGATATTAAAGCAATGGCATTTTGCATCTTCTGTGAAATATGAGGCAACTTCGTTTTTTGGAAAGGTTAAATGTCAAATGTAGAAAGCAAGAACATTAGACATGAAAGCAGTTAAAGGGTATGTACAAAACTCACCAACTCAGCTGCATTTTGTTCACTGTCCACAGCATGCTGCCATTGTTGGCTGTCCATTCTGAAGGGGTTGGTATCTCCAATGGAGCTCCAAAGATATCTGTATTCACTTTGTGGATTAGAAGTTAGGAAATACTGAATTTAGGCTAAATTAATAATTGTGTATTTGCTCCACCTGGATTATGCAAAGTAATAGTCATCTGTTTCCTGGGAAAACTTCCAAATTAAATCCCAAAGTACACAATTTATGTTAGTTGGGAAAATGTAAATAGAAAAATTTGCTCCCTTCCCAAAATGACCTGCAGAAAACTATCTCAACTTTAAGAGTCTAGGATTCTGAGCAGATGTAAACCTTTGCCTTCCTTATTTCACAAAATTTACTTAAAGTCACTGAAACTTGATTTCTCCCAGGTTAGGAATTTAGTTTTTGCTTCTAAAAAGCCTACAAAGCCACTCCTTGATTATGGATATTGTAAAATTCTGTGGCTAAATAGAGGGATTATGGCGATGACTAATTTCAAAACTGTCCAAAAATAAGACAATATTAAGATTACTGGATCATGATAAATGTGCGTGAGTAAAATCTTCTGTATGGAAGTCAGTGGCTCTACTGAGATAGACAAGGGGAAAGAAAACATTAAAATAGCTTTAGCTAGAATTAAAGATAAAAATAGGAAATAAGTGCACCTCAGTAACTCTTAAGTACACAAATCAAGGATTATCCACGGTAAATCTTATCTGCTTCTTAGCACATTGTATCTTGCTTTAGACTATGAATTATTTTGTCACTGTTTCTGATAAATACTGATCTTTTAGATGTGCAGGAACTAGAAAAGAAAGACCATCTTTGGTACTTTTCCACTTTGCACTAGGAAAAGTGTACCTGATAGAGCCTGCAAAAGTGGTGATGTTTCACAACAATCTGAGAGCTGATGCAGTCTGACCCTTTAGCAAAGTGGCAAGCAGTATAGAATAGAGAAAAAATGACTTCAAGATATTTTTTAGTCATGCATTTCGTATAGGCCAACTTTGGGTAGGGAGGCAGTAGTTAGTGACATGAATTTTCCAAACCATTAATAGACTTAACATATATCCTAGTTCAAGAGCAGACATGTCTTCCTGTGTGTAATATTGTATTCACAAAAAAATGTTATGTAACTGAATTCCAAATCTCTGAACTTCCCATTAAGAAAACAATAGATGACTTATGCTTTAAATCACTGTTAGTTGCTTTCTTCTTCTTCTTTTTTTTTTTTTTTTTTTGCCTTATGGCCAAAACAAATCCTGTTTCATTAATCCTGTGTTGCTCTGATTGTTTCTGAGTCCACTATTATGTAATGGTTGGAGAACTTGGGATCTTCAACTTATAATTCAAACTTCTCAGTGGTAGTATAAATCTTAGAGCAGCAAAGAATAAGATAAAGTACCTGGAAAACTTAGCATCAGGAACCTGGCTTCCTACCTTCTTAAAAAAACGTAGCTATTACATTTTATTATAATGACCTCTCTAAAGCAAAAGTGAAAGTCAAAAGACAATTAAATTGGTCTTCAATATACTGAAAAACAATCACTGGCAAGCTAGGATTCTATGCTCAGCAAGAATAGCTATCAAGTAAAGAGTAAAAATAAGATCATTTTTTAGTTAAACACAATTTGACTAAGTTTTTCACCAGCAGGCATTCACTGAAAGAAATGCAAAGGGTAGAAATGCAGAAGGAAAGGAATCTCAGTCAAAAGGGTTGAGATGTAAAATGGAGAGAAGAAAAGGTGACAAGACAAGAGTCCACTATGATGCTTGCTCCTCAGTAGTGTACTGAAGGTCCCAACCAGGGCAATAAAATAAGAAGTCCACTATATAAGGAAGAAAGATGCTCTTATTTGCATATAGCAGGACTGTAAACATAGAAATCCAAAGAATCCACAAGCAACCTATTAGAATAAGTAAGAGTTTAGCAAGATTAGTGGATACAAATCAGTATACAAAAATAATTTAAGAAAGTATTTTCTATTTGTATAAGTGATTATTTCAAATTTTTGTGTATCATCAACAAATATTCAGAAAACTAAAAACTTAAAGAGATATTGAAAAGAAATTTTCAAGCATCTAGAAATAAATCTACTAATAGAGGTGCAATACTTTTAATGGAAAACTTATGAAATCTTATTGAGTAAATCATTAATGAAGTTCTAAATAAATATGCTGCTGGCAGTTATATAAATTGGTAAGATGACTTGGAAAGCATTTGACATTATCTAGTAAACTTGAAGATACTTATGAGCTATGATGAAGCAATTCCACTCCTAGTATGTTCCCAAGGGAAATACACACACACACACACACACACACACACACACACACACACACACACACACACACACATATATATACATATACACACACACACACACACACACACACACTCATGCACCCACACACAAACAGAAATGTTCATAGTAACATTATTAGTCAGTTTAAAAAACAACCCAAATATACATCCACAGCAGAATAGATAAGTAAATTGTGTTATATTTATACAGTGAAATACTTTCACCAAAGAAAATGAACGAACTATTGTTAAACATATCAAATGCATGAACCTCACAAATATAATGTAGTCGGAAAAATAACAGAGACGTTAAAACCAAACAATCTTGTTTGGAGATATATATGTAAGTGAAACATCTATTTTATTTTATTTTTTACCTCCCCAAGATATTTATTAACTACAGAGGAAAAGACAGCAACTTTACAGTGGAGAAATCCAGTAGAAGCTACCTTAACCAAGTGATCAAGGCCAACATCACCAGTAATATGACATACTGACATCATGAACTCCTTGATATAGGATATATATCTTCTAGGTATTTTTCCCAAAAATGTATAATCTCACTCAAATAATAAGAAAACATCAGACAAATGCAAATTTGAAACATCTATTTTAAAAAGCAAAGAAATATTTAACGTAAAACTTGTGATAGTGGTGGTTACCTCTCAGGGGAAGGAGAAAAGCAGAATTGGGGCCGAATACCACATTGAAGGTCTCTGGGGATTCTGGAAGTGTTCTGTTTTTGTCCTGAGTATGATAACATGGGTGTTTATTTAATAAATATCAACCACATGCTAAAAATAAGTACTTATCAAAATACATTGGCCAGCTCTAATAAAATTCATCTTACACGAGTCATTTTGAATTTTTTTTCAACTCTCTCTCTTCTGTGTTCACAGCAACTATTTGACAAATAATTTGGAAGGCCCATTTGCCTCTTGGTTAGGCTTGATTCACTGACACCTTTAGTTTCAAGGCCTGATGGCACAATAAGAAGTAAAACATGAAATAAACTAGTTACCATACTTGTGGTCTTGCAAAAAAAAAAATACAATCACTTTAAGGTAATTAGGTCTGATTTTGCTTGATGATTGTCTACTCTTTCAACACCAGCCTAAATGGCTTCCTGGGGTCTTAGCTCTTCACTTCATAAAAGGTGCTGAGACCACGGAACTTTGGCACCTCTCAGTAGGAAACACGGTTGGCACTGGGGTGACACATTTTTTTGTATCAGCTCATGTGCATCGTCTGCTCTGTTTGTTTGCTGATTCTGCAAGTATATTAATTCTTGTCAATCCTTGAACTTGAACCTGAACCATAAAATTTATGGACTGATCTAAGTTCTCATGCCGTAAGTCCTTCAAGTTTGATCTCCACCTTGACCATCAAAGATTAAATCATTGTTCTTGGGAGAAGGTGGCAAGAGCATAGGGTCGTGCCCCTTTCCCAGCTACTGAATGCTGGTTCCCAGCCACGATCATAAGGCATTAGAGCATAGCAGTCAACCTAAGTATTGATTTCTGGTGACATTTCTTGGGCTTCCTTTGCTTTACCCACAAAGAAAAAAGAAGAAGAGATAATTATTCAGAATCCTTAGAAGAACTGAAGAGATTATGTTTCTGGGTTCTGTTGTAAATATCTCTGAAATGGGAAGTTTATCTATATGTCACAATTATGGAGCCAATTGTGAATCCCAGAAATGTCAACTATTCAAAGCAGTTCAAAATAGTACAAAGAAATGAAATATGTTGCCCAGAGAGCATGGATATTGGGACCATTTGTGCTTCCTCTTGGCTCTGGAGATCATCTAGAAATCAAAAGAAAGGAAGATCAATATTTGACTTGCTTATGGAATCTCAAATAGCAAAATGTAGGATTTTTAGAAAGTTATCTAGAAGCCCAGTAGAGTAAGAAAAAAATTGATACATCAAAACAATAGAAGTTAAAACACCCTAGAATAAATGAAGTTTTATTACATAAATATATAGTAAAACATATATACAGTTGACCCTTGAACAATGCATAGGTTAGGGGCACTGACACCCTGCAGTCAAAAATCCTCATATAACTTTACAGTCAGCCCTCCTTACCTGTGGTTCCACATCTGTGCATCCAATCAACCATAGGTAGTGTAACACTGTAGTACGTATTTATTGACAAAATTCTCATATAAGTGGACCCATGCAGTTCAAACCTGTTGTTCAAGGGTCAACTGTCGATAACATGTATATGTATATAAATATACATATATACCAAAATACTAGCAATTATGTAAACAAATATTTCGTTGGCCCAAAAGTTTGTTTGGGTTTTTCCATAAGATGTTATGGAAAAACCTAAACGAACGTTTTTGCCAACCCAGTATATATAAATATTAACCATAATATATTTATATATATCAAAATATATATACCATGTACTTGTGTATAAGTATATATACATACTAACAATTATGTTAACATAAATATTAATAATTCTGGCATTGAGTGGAATACTCATACTTACTAATATTATATATATATATACACACATATAATTCAATGCTTCTTCGTGAAAGCATTTGTCTCAAACTAATAAAAACAAACACTTATTTGTCAGGGACAATGATAGGTACATAAACCACTTTAATCCTCAAAATTGCTCTATGGGAAAGTATTATGTCCATATTACAGATGAGGAAACTAAGACTCAAAGAGTTTAAGAAGTGTTCTTCAGGTTGCAAAACCAACAGTTGCTGCAGAGCAGAAATTCAATCCCTAATCTAAGTCAAAATCCCACATAGAACCAGAAAATTGATTCTTCAGACCTGAATCTAATAGACAAATCACTTAGTAGCCAGATACTCTGATGTAAATAAGATAGGAGGTACCATATGTGATTGGATTCACCTATGATCTTTTGGATTCCTTTTGTATCTCAATTTTATAACAATATTCTATGACCACTATTTGAAAATTAAAAATAAAAGAAGCGTCCATATAGGATGCTTCATTATTTCACTTTAAATTCATTAACTTTAGTTTCCATTACTCACTGCCCCTAATTTACTGTCTGTTTCTCTTATCATTTTTTCATTAGTTTATGAAACATCTGACTTCATATACCTTTTTCCAATTAGAAGAGTAATATAAACCTATTTTGAAGATAATTCAGAAAATTTAAAGAAAATCATCACTTACCCAACTGTTTAAATGTTTTGGTTCCTCCCAGACACTTTTCAATGTATATCTAAGGATAGTTATTTTTGTAATTCATTTTAATGTGTTTTATTGGTTGTACAACAGTCAGTTACACAAAAAGTAAGATAGTTTACTTAACCATGCTTCCATCCTTAAGTATTTAGATTGTTTCTATTTTGCAGACATAATAGTCAATACAATAATTATTTTTTAAAATATTTTTTCAAAATTTTGCATTGTTTCTTTAGGTGGCAATTTAAAAGTGGCACTAATATGTATAAAGTAGATAACTAATGAGAACCTGCTATATAGCACAGGGAACTCCACTTCACTGTACAATAGAAACTAACACAACATTGTAAAACAACTATACCCCAATAAAAATAAATAAATAAATAAAAATTCAAATAAAAATTTTTAAATATAGAAATAAAAAATAACCCCCCCTCAAAAAAAGTGGAATTGAGTAGATCAAAAGCTCTTGATAAAAAAATTGCTGTCAAATTGATGAAGACAATTGTACCAGGTTACAATGTCACTAACAGTGTCACAAGACCACCTTACTTACTGTGTTCTCCCTGCTTTGAACATTTTGACCATTTCCTCAGTCTTTGTTTTCAGGTCAGGAAAAAGAATGTGTGTGTGTGTGTGTGTGTGTGTGTGTGTAGTCATTTCCTTTGTTTTATAGCTCTGAAATTAAACACATTAATAACCATTTAAATATCATTCAATAGTCATATTTACAAACTATCATATATGTGCTTACTCATATTTGTATTTATGTTTATTCATATTTATGTGCTATGACTGTCTAACTATTATGGGTCAGTGTTCTTCTTTCCAGTGAACATTTCATGTATCAAGATACCAATGATTCTTCTACCCTCAGTGTTGTAAATATTTTTCCAACACGTTTTTTTTCCCGTTTGTTTTTTTTTTTTCTTTTTTTTTTTTTTGCGGTACGCGGGCCTCTCACTGTTGTGGCCTCTCCCGTTGCAGAGCACAGGCTCCGGACATGCAGACTCAGTGGCCATGGCTCACGGGCCCAGCCGCTCCGCGGCATGTGGGAGCTTCCTGGACCGGGGCATGAACCCGTGTCCCCTGCATTGGCAGGCGGACTCTCAACCACTGCGCCACCAGGGAAGCCCATATAAAGTTTTTTAAATTATAGATTACCAGTTCCAGTCTAAAGATCCTGATTTAGTAAGTCCGGAGTATCATCAACTTATTTAAATCTTCTAGAATTATTAAGAATTCAAAATTAAGAGTCTAAATTAATGAATTTACTACTTAATCTGCATTGCTGTTTTCTTCTTCTGCATCTTCTGTACTTAAGCACATAGTTGGGACTTAAGACAAGTCTTTAATTAACTGATTTACAAGATTGCAGAAAATTAATCATTTAATTTTAAAATAGAGATTCAAATGCACTTTGAATCTCTATTTTAAATCCACAAATATTAAAGTAAATAGAATATGGTTGTTTAAAAGGTAATTAAAATCTAAAGAAAAATTGAACACAACAAGCTTCACTGTAAAGGAAACAATTATTATAAATTAAAATTTTTTCCCTACATAAATTTAAATCTCCCCAGTATAAAATGTGTTCTTTATGTGTGTAATTTGTCTGCAGAGGAATGCAATGCTCTGAACTGAAATCATTACATATTAAAATCTAAATGGTTTTGGGACTTCCCTGGCGGTCCAGTGGTTAAGACTCCCCCTTCCAATTCAGTGGGTGCAGGTTTGATCCCTGGTCAGGGAGCTAAGATCCCACATGCCTCTGGGCCAAAAAACCAAAACATAAAACAGAAGCAATATTGTAACAAGTTCAATAAAGACTTTAAAAATGGTCCACATTAAAAAAAAAATCTTTGAAAAAATTCTAAATGGCTAATTTTGCCATTAAGATTTTATATAAAATGTCTTAAAGACATTCTAAATGAACAAATTGGGTTACTTTTTCTATATGAAATTATATTATTTGGAAATATAGAAAAAAAGAAGGTTCTTATAGCTTCAATGTTCAGTTGTTTTTTTAGAATTTTAATTTAAGTATAGTTGATTTACAATGTTGTGTTAGTTTCAGGTGTACAGCTCTTAAAAAAAAACCAGACATTTTTAATAGTTTTGGAAGACCTAAGTGTTGACATGGTGAAAATTAAGGTAATTTTTTCCATTATTCACTGTCTAAATTACTTTTCTTCAAATGGCATCATGGTAGCTCCTATAGGTATAATGTAGCAATAGCAGTGGATATAGACTCAGCCATTGAAGAGGTAGCTACAATTTGAGGAAAGAGCCAGTGAGGGAAGATAGTTGTAGGTTAATTTGTAGTGAAAATAACTAAACGTTAACTTGCCATAGAAGAGAACATTTTGATGATTGGTGGTAGTTCTAGTAGATTAAAGTGATAATGGTGGCATTGCAGTTGCAGGTTCAGAGAAATAGGTGGAGATTACAGATTGTTGAAGGAGAGTGATGACCATAGGTTTTGTAAGCTAAGTGAAAGTTACAGTAGTTGTAGTTTAAGGTTCTGGTGTAGCAGAGGCAGCTGTGGTTTCACTTGAAGTTGTGATCGTGGCTGCTGCGCTTGCAGGTTCAGGTGAAGCGATGGTCATGGCCGCTGAGGTTGCAGGTTCAGGTGAACCGATGGTTGTGGTTGTTGTGGTTGTAGGTTCAGTGGACAAGGCAGAGATAGTAAATTCTGTTTAAGTGGTTGTAGCTGTCAGTTCTGTTGACCTGGTGGTCACTGTAGGTTGAGAAGTAGTAGAGGTGGTCCAAGGAATAATAATGATAGGCTCCCCGACTTTGGGGATAGCTGGAAAACAATGGAAGATTTGTAATTTCCCCTATTATTCATCAAGCTTATTATAAGTATGCCAATTGCTGTCATTATCACACAGGCTAAGAGACAAGCCAAAAAGACTTTCCACAGAGACCAGTTATTGTAGCAATTTTCTTTCATCTAAGAAGAGTGTAAATAAAAAATATCAGTAGTGAAAGATAAAAATGCTTGTCGTTTATGATCTCTTTTGTGTTATTTATAACCAGGTGCATTAACATCATTGAATTCCTATATATCTCTCAAGAAATTTAAAGTCCACATTTTTATCCCGATGGAAGTAACTGCATGCTTTCTCTAACATTAGAAGAGATAAAAATCTGCCTATATCTCATCTTCTTTTATTCTATTTTCCAATGGTGAATATGGGGCCTTTTGTTTTTTCACATAAGCAGAACAAAACTTTAATAGCAAATTCTCTGCCATACACCCAAATTTCCCCTGGGTATTGTCATTACCCCAACCTGCTCCACTTCCAGAATCACTTCTTCAAGAATCCTGTGCTCTAACCACCATGTCCTCTCCTTCCAGCTTGTTTGTTCAATTATTCCTGTAACAACCTTTCTTTAGTTTTATTAAAACATCCAGCCCAGCAGCCCTGGCTTCACTCACATCTCTCCATATCCACCATTTGTTCCAAGGCCCATTATTTCAATATACTTACTAACTCCCTAAAATCTCTTGCACTTCCCTCTTCTCCGTTTTTCCAGTTGGCAAACAAGTGACTTCTTACTCCGGAGCTTCCCTTGAACAGTCGCACTGTTGGGGAAAGTCATGCACCTGGGCAGATCAGACTCAATAAAAATGTATGACCACCATCCTCAGATGGATTTTCTGTACTGCTCTACCATCCTATGATAGTTCTCTGATTAAGATATGCTCTCATTTTCAAAATACTTCCTTAATCTTCTTCCCTCTCTTTATACCTGTAACCTCCATCCACCAACTCTCACACACAAATTGTCCCTCCTCATTCCTATCAAATGACTCTACTTCCTTTCTACTTCATCCAGAAACTTGAAACCATCAAATGGAAACTCTTTCAAACCCCCACTAGGTACCAAACCTGCAAGTCCACTCTCTTCTTTCCCTGATTGACACAAAAGATTCTATCCCTCCTTCTGCCTGAAGCTGACCTGCCAATCTGTCTTTGGATCCCAACCCCTCTGACCTCCTCAGCAACTTTTTTATTTATCCTTCCTCCAGGACTGAATACTTCACCATTTTCCCCTTAAATGACTTCTTCCTTTCAACGTTTAAACACACTCAAATCTCTCCCATCTTAAACAAGAAAATCTCCCACGGGTTTCAAATGCCCATCTAGCTACTTCTCTTTATATTTGGCAAATGAAATTTCCTGAGTTGTCTAAATGCACTGTCTCCATTTGCACACTCTTCAACCTAACCCAGTCTGGCGTCTGCTTCTGCCATGCCTCTGAAACACCTCTTAACAGAGTCACCAATGACATGCATTCACTAAAATCTAATTGATGTATTTTAGCCCTCATCTTACTTAAGCCCTCAGTAGCATTTGCCACTGAAGATCATTCCTCTTCTCTCTTGAACCATCTGCTCCCTTTGCTTGACATTCTTTGGCCCTTGTCTTTTTTCACACTAGGTCTAGGGTTAGCAAATTTTTTCTGTAAAGGGCCAGACAGTAAATATTTTCAGCTTTGTGAGCCATACAGATTCTGTCATAACTGTACCAATCTGCCATTATAGTGTTAAAGCAGCGATAGACAGTGAGTAAACAAATGAGCATGGCTGTGTTCCAATAAAGTTTTATTTACAAAAATAAGCAGTGGGCCAGATTTAACCACCATCTGCATGCAAATGACTCTCAAGTTTATCTCCAATCCAGCCCTTCCCTCTAGCCCTCAAATGCTTACACAACAGCACATCTCAGATGCCTCAGAGTTGTCTCACTGTGTCCAAACCCAAAGTCATGATCTTGCTAGGGAAACCTGGCCAGGTTCCACATCTCACTAAATGGCACTACCATCCATTTGATTCAATTTCATAAAGTGGAGCAAAGGGATTATCCTTGAAATCTCCCAATCTATTCCCAAGGTCTTTTAACTTTATCTGCTAAACATCTCCCAATGTTAGTGACTTTATCTCTGTTGATACCACTTTAGTCCAAGCTTCCTTTATCTCTGTCCTGGACTAGTGCAATAGCCCGGGGCCACACTGGCCTCCACTGTTTCTTCAATGCACCATGCTTACTCCTAAGGTAAGACTTTGGCACAAACAGTTCTGCTGATTGGGAATGCCTTTCCCAACCTCCATTCACCAGGCAGAAGGCTGCATGGTTCACCTTCAACACAGCAAGTTCTCCTCATGCACCTATTTTTGCCCCAATACATACCTGAGTATCAGTCAGTGATTGTGTTATCAGGAGAGGAATGATACACTGTGAGGTTTTTCAAAATTGTTCTTAGTGTATTCCTAAACCTTTAAGAAATACTGTCACCAAGTGATGAATCAACTCCTGGTAATAATCCTTTTAACTTCCTATCATCCAGAATCTAAGTAGCTGCCTGGGACCTAGGATGACTAGGGAGACACAGAGAATTTACCTGAGTGCATTATATCCTTTGAAGGCTTAAAATACCTGAAAGTGCACAATGAAAAGAACTCCCAGAAGCTTCCCAATGATGAGAGGGAAAATAAGATAATGTTTGCAGAGTTCCTGGCACTGTGACACCTACATAATTTTTCAATCGTCCATTATGATTAATGATTTCATTATCATTTGGATGACAGCAAGACCCTCGAAGAATGGAATACAACTACAACACTTGTGCCTTCCAGACAGAATAGAGCAGGTCTTAAATGTTGCAAAATATGGGCTGTGATATTTGTAGAAAAGTCAGGATTTTGTGCAAATGGTGGCAGTTCCAAGGCAGCAGAAGCAGAATGAGGACGAGGTCCACAAGGCCAAGGAAATAAGGGCCACTAAGACCAAGTTAGACCTAGGAAAAAATATCATCTTCTTTACCTATATTGAAGGTAATACAAAGGAGTCTCAAGAAAGGAATGTGGCAAAAGACTTATGCACATCTGGGAGGAGCTATAATACTACCTTAAGAAAATATTATAAAAGAGCAGCTTAGTGAAATAAAGTGCACATAGCCAGACAATAGGACACCTAAGCTCTCCTCCTACTTCAGCCACTTCTGGCAAAAGCTATGTGGGTTCTGCAAAATCTCTTAAATTTCCTGGGCCACATTTTCCTTGATTGTTAAATGATGGAATGGGACTAGATCAGATAGTCTGATCATTAGTTGCACATTAAGTTCACCTGAAGCTTTTAAAAACTATTGCTACATGGGCCTCGCTCCCAGAGTTTCTAATTTAACTGATCTAGGGTGGGGCTCAGCCACCAATATTTCTTAAACAATCCCTGGATGATTATAATATGCAGCGAGGGTTAAGAACCACCAGATTATATGTTATCTAAGACCTCTTTCAGTTCTGCTTTTTACCTCTGCAAACAAGTAGAAACATTTTCTGTCTCCACCCATTTTAACTCATTTATTCTTTCACATTGACCTAGCAACAGTATCAATAGTTTATATATTTTATCCAGAATCAAGTAACAAAGCTCAGACTCTTTCTACTGAACCTCCACAGCAAGATTAAGCAACAGAGGATAGGGATTCCAGAGTCAGGGTAACCCAACCAAACTGCCAAGCAGAGTAAGTAATTTATAGTCAATGTCAAGTTTCTACACTAGGGCTGAAGATACAGGGATACAGTCCTGAGGTAAAGTTCATTCAGCCAACAGACAAGATCAAGAAACAAGGAGAGCTAAATCTAGTCTTCAAAGCTAGGGGAGAAAATCCAGAGAATGGAGGCAGGGTTCTATGTCAAGGTTATATGCACCAGAGGTCAGAACCAAGAGAGCTGTAGAAAGTGTCACATACAGATTCAGAGGCTGGAACAGTATAAGAAAATAAGGTGATCACAATAGAGTAGGACCCTTGAAGTTTCAAGTATGACCCAGTGTCTCATCAGAGTCTAATTAGTGAATTAATCTTTACATTGCTGACATATTTGCTCCCCTGCCCCTCCCCAAACTTGCATTTGTACTTTACATTTATTCCTTTTATTTTCATATGTGTTCTCTATCTATGAGAATATTGGAGCCCCCAGTGCTCAAAGAACATTAGCTCTTGAAAACAGAGGCGATCAAATACTCTCCTTCTAGTAGATTACCTCATAGTGACTTATAATTATACTGAGAACACAGCAAATGCTTAACATGAATGTAGGTGAATTAAACAATTAAATGCACTTCCTGGGAAAGACTAGACCATATACATCCCCATATAGAGCACATCCCAACCTGGGTAAAAGCTGCTATACCAAACGTTACCTGTGCGCGGGATAAGTCTGTGTGTTGTCATTCTGAGTGTGCAAGGACTCTTGGGTTCATGCAGACCCCAGTTAAGTTGGAAGGGACATCACCAGTTACGGCACTTGAAGGTGGAGCCTCTTGGTCATTTGAACACATGACTGGAAGTGTTAAGTGAATAGGAAGCAGTGGTGTTGAATTTCTAAAATTAAACACTTCAGTCAAAAATAAGCAAGACTGGGCTTCCCCGGTGGCGCAGTGGTTGAGAGTCCGCCTGCCGATGCAGGGGACACGGGTTCGTGCCCCGGTCCGGGAGGATCCCACATGCCGCGGAGCAGCTGGGCCCGTGAGCCATGGCCGCTGAGCCTGCGCGTCCAGAGCCTGTGCTCCGCAATGGGAGAGGCCACAACAGTGAGAAGCCTGTGTACCGCAAAAAATTAAAAAAAAAATAAGCAAGACTGTGACTTTTAAAAGAAAGAACAATGAAACTTTTAAAAGAAATTAATGTTTTCTTATCCTCTGAAGACAAAAAAATCTAGACAGGTTATTCTATGGTACATTTTGACTAATTTTTGTAAGTTATCAATGTTCCAGATCAGGAATGTATAGACTCCATCTTCTCTATCATATTACAGGCATGTATTAAATACCCTTATGTGGCAAGATGCTGTCGGTGGAGCATATATTAGGAAACATCAATTCATATAAGGAACAGAATGTTAGAGCTGAAAAAGTTCTTGCAGCTTATCAGGTACAACCTGTTCAGGTCATTTTGGAAATGAGACTATCGAAGCAAAAAGAGTTGAAGTTATTATTATTGGTAGTAATAATAGTAGTACTATTATTATCTCATGATGACCCAAGAGCAAGCACTGGTGCCCAGACATTCCAGCGGTAAGGCCAGTGTAATTTCCACTCTACTAAAGTATATATGGCATGTTATTATGTTAAACTACAATAATATATTAATATAGTGTATACTATACTAAACTAGTGAAAAATTCTCAAAGAGATTCCTTTGCATAATTCACATGATGCTCTACTCAATGGAACTTGCAAGCCTGTCACAAGAACACAGAAGATGAGTCTTTTGTCCAGTTTGTGATATGTCTTTGCTGGGTTCCTCTTGGACACAGAGCAGTGTAAAAACTGTTCCCAACAACAACAAAAGTCTCTACGCTTAGGGAGTTTGTATGCTAATATAACAGAGAGGAAAACAGATATTTGTGTATAATTATTTAAATAAATACAGTCATTGCTAAACATTGTTGAGAAAAGGGGGTAATAAAGATTGAAAATGGGTGAGTTCAGTGGGAAAGATCTGGGGGGAGAGGTGCATTAAAAGAGGAGAAAGAAAAAGATAAAATGAAAATGGCAGAGCAGGAAGTTCAGGAATTTATGTATCTGGGCAAAATGTTTTGTCAAATCTCAAAAATAATATAGGATTGTCTGGGGGTCTTCATCTCATAGGATAATAATATAAGTTTTCTGTGAGTCAAGGGCATCTCTGCCACTTCTTGCTTATTCTCAAAAAAGGGTTACCAGGACTACCCACACTTATAGATTTGCTGTGAGGATTCATGATTAATGAAAAGGGTTAGAGTGATGTCTGGCATATAGTATGCATTCAATACGTATTAGCTATCATTATCATTAATATCATATTAATGTTTTTATTCCTCCTGCTACAAATACTAGTTGTCTCCTACCATGTTGATTTAAAACCCATTACTAAATAGCTATAAAAATTGCTGACCCATCAACCAATGAGTTCCATAAAACTGTCAGACTAGAATTGTAAAAAGTCATTGGTCTACTGGGAACTATCATTAACAATATCAAAACTAAATGATTGTTATTAAATATAGACAAGATGGAATACTCTTGGCAGTAAAGAGTTCACTAAGTTAGATTTTTCTATAAGTGTTATATCAAAGAAATAAAGAAAATATCTCCACTTTTATTGAATAAGATTAAACAAAGTCCATGTTATTCACTAGGTAAACCTGAGCAAAGTTGGCCTTACCTTTAATAACAACCTTGCTTATTTTCCTAAGTACTGATTTTGTTGCTTTAGTTATTATTCAGTTTGCCTGTGGCTGAAGAACCTGGATATTTTGAAGAACTTGGATATTTTAATGTGCTTGGTAAACAAAGCACAACTCACTCACCTGACCAGTTTTCCAGAATTTTCTGGCATTGGTGGAATCCCAACCCTTTCAAAGAAGGAAGATGATGGGTGGCATTTACACCAAGGGTGGAGAACCTGTGAACTAGGCTCAGCTTCAGGGTAATATTGTAACCCAAGTAATAATCGTTGCTGGGTCAGGGTTCCTCTGACTTAGTACAGGAAAGCCTCTATACAAAACTGGAATAGTTGGAGAGCTGTGAATAACGTTTAGTCAGAGAGTCAGCCTTAGCTAATAATGGCCATAGGCAACTGGAGTACAGCAACAATAGTTACCAAGGAAAGGTCTATAAGCTTTTCCCCTAACTTTATAAGGATTAACTTAAGTTCTCATATATCCCAACAGAAAAACAATACACCAAAATTTATTTCCTTTTTGTGATTTTCAATTCATTTTTTAATTCTATTATTGAATTTGGTCTTAAGAGAAAAATATTTTTATTACTATGCCTTAACTATCCACGGTAATTGAAATATTGTCAGCTATGCCGACATATGCTGTAAAATGTGCTTAAGATAGTATTTGTAAACATCTTCAAGTTTGTTGCTATCTAGAGAAACTATCAAGATGATGAATACTTGGCTAAAGGGATTTCTTTTTTTCCATCTGAATATTCCATCATCCCGAAGATCCAATTATAGAGTGTCAAATTCAGAGACCAATGACAAAGAGAACAGCCTCAGGAGGGTCCTTTGTATGATGACTCAGAGGGACAAACCCCTTTTCTTTCAGTAAACCAGGAATCCTCTGTGGGATTCTCTTATTCAACTAACACTTACTGAACAACTGGAGCTGATCTTCTTTGGCTTATTTTGTAGGTGATTAATACAGGCCGATTGTCACAGCTCCAAATTGCAAAGGCAAAATATTGTCTTTATTCTTCTGGCGTGAATTTTAACTGACCATTTCAATTTTTAGCACATTTCCATCCTTTGTTCTGGTATTAAAGAGACCTCTTATAACTATATAGTGAAGACTTGATTCTTGGTGTAAAAGATTTTAAAATAGACAGAATGATCGTATTTTCATTCAAGGTAGGGATTTTCAGAGGATATCTTTCAGGGATTTTCTGGATTTCCAACATATTTAGAAATGTGAGTTTTGACAGGTTTAGAAATTATATATAAAATCTAAGAATGAAATTGTAAAAATATAATTTCAAAACTAAACCAAAGTCATCTTTGGAGCTTTATGTTTACATGATGGTGAATATTGAAAGTTTTATTTATTTTATATCACGTGGTCATGCTGTATATAAGTAAATAACTTCTAAAGTATAATAGAGCAGAATATATCATGAAATGTTGAAGGAAAAAATTAGTACCTGGCTACTCTTCCTTTTGGAGAAGAATGCAAAATTATGACATTAACTATATTGCAGTAAAAAGATTAGATTGCTGTTAAATGCTGATAGACTGCAATATAGGCAAATATTAAACTACAGCAACAATACTCACTGCTGGGTTTTCAGAGTGTTCAATATTCACCACATATTTTCCATGCTTTCTGTCCATTCTTGAGCTTTCAGTGCTACAAGCTGAACTCCAAAAATATGTTTCAATTCGTGCATTGCCCTTTATATCTGCAGCCCTGAGAAATAATTAAAATGGTGGAAAATCAACTCTGATACATCAGTGCCGGTGTGAATAATAAATAATTATCCACTAAAACAGGATCCACCTTAGAGAAGGAAATGAGGTATTAATGAGAGAAAGACACAAGAAATACTGCTTCTGAGAGCTACTATGACTACCCCCTCAACAATCTCCCTGACACAAAGGGATTCTGAAAATCTTACACAGTTCTTCCTCTTCTTCCTTTTGGCACCATCTTTCAGACACCTGCCTTCTATTCTAGGACCAACCTAAGAAAAAATGAGGTACAAGTTTGTCATTGTTTTCTCTCTACCCATTGAATGCCTTCTCAGCCCTGCGAACATCCATGGCCTTAGAGCGGCTTCATCTTTTCAGTCTCAAGGTTGGTGCCTGGAAGTCTACTTAGTTCATCAGTAATTCACATGCATATAAAAACCATTAGAATCAATTTTCTAGGCAATAATGCCAAAGGAGTGATGAAATATTGAAAATCTTGAGGAAAACATTTTTTGGTCAAGAAATCTAGTTTGTCTCAGATTGAAAAAGGATTAACTCTTTTATAGATCTATTAACTCAACAAGTGAGAACATTGTGTTTCTAAAAAGTGCCAGGAATTTTCTAGTGCAAAAAGTTCAGTAGCAAATAAAACAGACCTCTTTGTATCTGACACTTTTAGATACTGAATTTTTTTTCCAAAAGTTTGATCCTCTGAAATTTCTCTTCTAAGTGTATTTAACACCATCAGTTTAATGAGTCTTACTGGATCAACTGAAATGGCATAGTCTCAAGCCTTAGAACATAAATAACATAGAAAAACTGCCAAATAATTGAAAAGCTGGGAAGGGATTTGTCCTCAAAAGGAGTAAAAACATGATGACTTACTTTTACTCCTGTTGAAACAAAACCAGTGATGTCATTGTTATGGCCATGGGCTTCAAGGGACAGGCATAGGTTGAAGGTATCAATAATATTAAGCATGCCCTTCTAATAAAGTGATTTATTTGAAGATCAGAATGATATAATTATCAAACATGTGGTATAAATTTTACTTAATTTGCTTTAAAATATTACTATATTTTTATTTTGCAGAGACATTTATTTCAATTTGGTACTGGAGCAACATAGTCATGGTATAAGTAAAACTTCATCATTTTTGACAGCACCCACCCATTTTATCAATAGTATAAAGAGGGAAACTTTATTCCAGCACTGAGTCTCCTGCTCACAATCTCTAATTGACCTAGCAATCAAAAGACTCAGCCACAGGGCTTCCCGGGCTTCCCTGGTGGCGCAGTGGTTGAGAGTCCGCCTGCCGATGCAGGGGACACGGGTTCGTGCCCCGGTCCGGGAACATCCCACATGCCGCGGAGCGGCTGGGCCCGTGAGCCATGGCCGCTGAGCCTGCGCGTCCGGAGCCTGTGCTCCGCAACGGAAGACTCAGTCACAAGTCTTCTTCTATATTTTGGAAGAAAATATTAAATTTTTAAAAATAGCAACAAAATTAAACAACACATTGCTCTGTGGCTAAATTTACCATGTGAAAATCAGAATTTTCTTTATTTGGCAAAGAACAATACTTCAGCATGTATTATTGACAATTCTTGTGAGTACTTCAACCTGAAGGTCAACAGAAAAAATAAAAAACTGAACATACCTGGATTGTTCTAATGAACAGAGGGCATGGGTATCTTTCATTGTCTTGTCACAATCTCTTATGAAAGATCTTTTTCTTAACGATTAATCTCCAAAATATACAAGCTGCTCATGAAGCTTAATATCAAAAAAACAAACAACCCAATCCAACAATGGGCACAAGACCTAAATAGACATTTCTCCAAAGAAGATATACAGATTGCCAACAAACACATGAAAAGATGCTCAACATCACTAATCACTAGAGAAATGCAAATCAAAACTACAGTGAGGTATCACCAGTCAGAATGGCCACCAGTCTCACACCAGTCAGAATGGCCAACATCAAAAAATCTACAAACAACAAATGCTGGAGAGGGTGTGGAGAAAAGGGAACCCTCTTGCACTGTTGGTGGGAATATACAGTCATTATGGAGAACAGTATGGAGGTTCCTTAAAAAACTAAAAATAGAATTACCATACGACCCAGCAATTCCACTACTGGGCATATACCCAGAGAAAACCATATTTCAAAAAGAGTCATGTACCACAATGTTCACTGAAGCTCTATTTACAATAGCTGAGACATGGAAGCAACCTAAGTGTCCATCAACAGATGAATGGATAAAGAAGATGTGGCACATGTATACGATGGAATATTACTCAGCCATAAAAAGAAATGAAATTGAACTATTTGTAGTGAGGTGGATGGACCTAGAGTCTGTCATACGAGTGAAGTAAGTCAGAAAGAGAAAAACAAATACCATATGCTAACATATGTATATGGAATCTGAAAAAAAAAAAAAGGTTCTGAAGAACCTAGAGGCAGGACAGGAATAAAGACGTAGACGTAGAGAATGGACTTGAGGACACAGATAAGGGGAAGGGTAAGCTGGGACGAAGTGAGAGAATGGTAGTGACATGTATACACTACCAAATGTAAAATAGATAGCTAGTGGGAAGCAGCCGCATAGCACAGGGAGATCATATCAGTGCTTTGTGACCACCTAGAGGGGTGGGATAGGGAGGGTGGAGGGAGACACAAGAGGGAGGGGATATGGGGATATATGTATACACATAGCTGATTCACTTTGCTGTACAGGAGAAACTTAACACAACATTGTAAAGCAATTATACTCCAATAAAGATGTTAAAAATAATAATAAATAAATAAATAAGATCTTTGTCTTGAGCAGGATTTACAGTCAAAAAGAAATCTGAAGATTTTGTTGGCTAACAGGTAGTTGAGAGAATTCTTTGGTAGCTGGCCAGTCTTGGGGGAAAAAAGTTATTTTTCATTCATCTAATAAAGAGATTCGATGAATTATTAAAAGTAATTATTAAAAGTAAAATTTAAAAAAATAAAAATAAAAAATAAATACTGCAGCATTCTGTAATTGTATTTTATATATGGTTATCATAACACTATCAGAGTGTTCTTTATTATATTTTTTACAAAGCTGAACCAATTCCAACAGCAGATGTTCCTTCACTAAATAAAAAGTAATTAAAAAGTATTTCAGTAACACAATGGGATTACAATAAATAGCCATACTTAAAATAGAAACTTCAGGAGGAAAAACATGTTTTGATGCATATTATTGAATTTCCTAATTACAAATTTAAAGTGTACTTACAAATTTTAAATATGTTTATACTGACAGAACATGGTCTTTCATTAATTTATTCCCCACTGTTTATTGAGCACCTAACATTCCCGTGGCATGTATCAAGCCATGATAGCCGCACAGCATTGGCTGAGTCAGACAAGAACCCTGCTTACACTCTATTCTTTGTTTATTGAATGTTTGGCTTTGATTTTAACTTTCAAATGTGTTTAAAATGTAATATTTTATTTAAGCAAAGGGAAGGGTCTTTTTTTATTTATTTAAAGATATGTGTTTTTTGTATGTCTGGAAATTGGTTCCGTAATGGTAAGTCTATCAGGTTCTACAGAATAAAGGGCAATTACATAATTCATCTCTGTTTGATCACAGTGACTGGGAATTCATGACTTTTCTAGGGACTAGTAGTTCATTTTAGGGGGACCTTAACTGTTTGAAAATTCTTTTTTCTATTAACCCCAACATTTTCTCGTTCCTTCAGCTGATTTACATTCTGGACCTGCTGTATCTGGAGACACCCAAAATGAAACCATTTTTTTCTTCAGAATATGGGTCTGTGATCCCTGATGTATAATTCCAAAATCCAAAAGGCTTCGAAGACCAAAAATTATTTGTACTTTTAGCACAAATTTACTTGGCAGCAAAAATTAATTCGAACTAATAAAGCTACTTTTAGCCTTTAATAAATTTAACATGATTATTTATATGTTTAATTATAAAAATATGAAAGTCTATTGCAGATTACCACCACAATCCTGCTGCATGTCTTGTGTAATACACAGCATATGTATTGTATTACTTTTATAGAATTAAAAGAAAATCTCATTTATAAAGCACACCTCACCCAAGCACTTCATATGAGGGACTAAAGGCTTGTAGAAATTTTCAATTTTTTAAAGACAACTAATGTGTCTTTCCTTATTCTTAACTGATCTGAGAAACTACTTCATAATGACTTCAGTTAGTAGGCTGACTCATAACTGGCATTTTAATTTTACTTTATACTGAAGTATAGTTGATTAACAACATTGTGTTAGTTTCAGGTATACAGCAAAGTGATTCAGTTATACATATACAGGTACCTAATCTTTTTCAAATTCTTTTCCCATTTAGGTTATTATAGAATATTGAGTGGAGTTCCTTGTGCTATACAGTAGGTCCTTGTTGGTTATCTATTTTAAATATAGCAATGTATATATAACTGGCTTTTTTTTTTTTTGCGGTACGCGGGCCTCTCACTGTTGTGGCCTCTCCCGTTGCGGAGCACAGGCTCCGGACGCGCAGGCTCAGCGGCCATGGCTCACGGGCCCAGCCACTCCGCGGCATGTGGGATCTTCCCGGACCGGGGCACGAACCCGTGACCCCTGCATCGGCAGGTGGACTCTCAACCACTGCACCGCCAGGGAAGCCCTGCATGCTTTAAATTTTATATGAAACCTATTATACTTTATGTTTTCACAATATGGGGTACTTTTTTTGGCCAGATTACATTTGTAAGCTTCATCTACACTGACAATTGTAACTCCATTTTATTTGTTTTTAATATATTATAGCATTTCATTGATTGAATACATCACAATTTTTAATCTATTAATAATTTATAGAAATTGAGTTTGGTTCCATTTTTTTTTACTATCATAAACAATGATGCTATGAATATTCTAGTATATGCCTTTTTGGGAACATTCATTAAAATGTCTCTAGATGTATAATTAAGAGTGAAATTCCTGGATCATCAAGTGTATGTTTTTTTCATTATACCATATATTCCCAAAATTGTATCCAAGGTCATATGAATGCTCACTCCCATAGTTGTATTCCCACTTTTTCATAAGTACTAACACTTAGTGTGGTCAAATTTTAAATTTTTCTAGCATATATGGTATTAAAAATACTGATTTCACCTTGTTTCTTCATCCTTGTTTACATGTAAGTTGGAGTTTATATGCATCTTCATTTCTGCATTACACAACAGATGTTTGCTGTGGGAATTTTTGTTTAGTTTACTCTTTGTTTTGTTCTGTATGAATTTGAGAAATAAATGTGTGAAAGTTCAGAATTAAGTATGTTTTCATGCTACAGGAATTAGAAAGCTTCTGTCTTTTTGTCATACATCTGTTGAATTACAACCACATTATACACACATACACATATAGTATCTTCTTTTTCACTGATCATTTTAGCATATGGATTTGTCCCAATAATTTAAAATCTTTTCAAAAACAGCAACACATTTAGTGTCAGGGTCAGGTGTGACATTATGTCAGGTGTGAATTAGTTGAGCTGACCTGTTAAGTTTTTGTGTGTCTTCAATTATGAGTAATACCAGAAGGTGTTATTATCGATATTTCAAGCTATTTTCCAATGACTGATTCTCAAAAAGTAAGATTAAACAGCCAGATAATATTGAAAGAAGGATAAGAAATACATGTGAGAATATAATCTGAGGGTGCTGGTCTAGAGAGAAGGATTATAACATTGGATTGGACCAAATTTAATGGTATGGGGACACCTGCTCAAAGTTCTGGATTCAACATGCTAGCTTGCAGGACTTGGAGTAGCTCTCAAAATTTACTCCTTTGATTGCATAAAACCTGGACGGTGGTGGATTATGTTTAGTGGAGCTATAATGACACAACTTCTTTGATATAATATTTTAAAAAATAAAATTCCAAGGTTAGGAATAAATATGTTGCACTGGGGCTTCCCTGGTGGTGCAGTGATTAAGAATCCGCCTGCCAATGAAGGGGAGGCAGGTCCGAGCTCTGGTCCGGGAAGATCCCACATGTCGCAGAGCAACTAAGCCTGTGAGGCACAACTATTGGGCCTGCGCTCTAGAGCCCACGAGCCACAACTACTGAAGCCCACGCGCCTAGAGCCAGTGCCCTGAAACAAGAGAAGCCACTGCAGTGAAAAGCCAGCGCACCGCAACGATGAGCAGCCCCCGCTCGCTGCAACTAGAGAACGCCTGCACGCAGTAACGAAGGTCCAACACAGCCATAAATAAATAAATAAATTTATATATTAAAAAAAATGTTGCACTGGATTTGTCATATGTGAATTTCTCACGCATCCCATGACTGCTTCCCTTGGGAGGACCAGAGGAAAAGCCCTACATCACACAGTGCATGAGGGAAAGAGCACCACCCATGGAAAGCTCTTTGGACACTGTCCTCTGGAGGTTGGGGAAATGAACGTAGGTTAACACTTTAAAGTGAAAAGCGAGTTGCTTCATCGTTTACCCCTTGCCCCCATGCTCACCAAATCAGTAGCATATTGCTTGGTAGGACTTTTCTGAATTTTGGTGGCAACGTACTATTTTTACATGTTTTTACATAACGACGTGGCCGACAAGAGCCTAATTTCCAAAATATACAAATAGCTCGTACAGCTCAATATCAAAAACAAACAAACAAATGAACCAATCAGAAATGGTCACAAGACCTAAACAGACATTTCTCCAAAGAAGACATAGAAATGGCAAATAGGCACATGAAAAGATGCTTCACTTCGCTAATTATTAGAGAAATGCATATCGAAACTACCATGAGGTATCACCTCACACCAGTCAGAATGGCCATCATCAAAAAGTCTACAAATAATAAATGCTGGGAATGGTGTAGAGACAAGGGAACCCTCCTACGATGTTGGTGGGAATGTAAATTGGTACAGCCACTATGGAAAACTGTATGGAGATTCCTTAAAAAAAACAAAAATAGAGTTACCATATGATCCAGCAATCCCACTCCTGGGCTTATATCTGGAAAAGACAAAAACTCTAATTCGAAAAGAGACATGCACACCAATGTTCATAGCAGCACTGTTCACAATAGCCAAGACATGGAAGCAACCTAAATGCCCATCAATAGATGAACGGATAAAGAAGATGTGGCATACACACACACACACACACACACACACACACACACACAGGAATACTACTCAGCCATAAAAAAGAATGAAATAATGCCATTTGCAGCAACATGGATGGACCTAGAGATTATCATATTAAGTGAAATAAGTCAGACAAATATCATAGGATATCACTTATATGTGGAATCTTACAAAACAGAAATAGACATGGAAAATAAATTTATGGTTACCAAAAGGGAAAGGGGGAGGTAAGGGATAAATTAGGAGTTTGGGATTAACATATACACACTACCATACATAAAATAGATAAACAACAAAGACCTACTGTATCCCACAGGGAACTATATTCAATATCTTGCAATAATTTATAATGGAAAAGAATCTGAAGAAGAATATATATATATATATATAAAAATATATATATACATATATATGTATCTATAATGGAATCATTTTTCTGTACACCTGAAACTAACACAACACTGTAAATCAACTATGCTTCAATTAAAAAAAACAAACAAACTGTGTTTCATCTGTCAGGAATATAAATGAAAATACCAAGATAAAACCAAACATTTCAAAGAAAACAAAGATCATTAATCCTTTGTTTTATTTTACTGGAAGTATAATTTATCAGAAAAATATATAATCATCAATATCATATCAATTATAGAAGAGAGTCTTTTTTTTTTTTTTTTTTTTTTTTTTTTGTGGTACGTTGGGCCTCTCACTGTTGTGGCCTCTCCCGTTGCGGAGCACAGGCTCCGGACGCGCAGGCTCAGCAGCCATGGCTCACGGGCCCAGCCGCTCCATGGCATGTGGGATGTTCCCGGACCGGGGCACGAACCCGCATCCCCTGCATCGGCATGCAGACTCTCAACCACTACGCCACCAGGGAAGCCTGAGAGTCTTTTTTTATAAATTTATTTATTTTATTTATTTATTCTTTTGGCTGCTTTTGGTCTTCATTGCTACATGCAGGCTTTTCTCTAGTTGAGTTGAGCAGGGGCTATGCTTCGTTGCAGTGCACGTGCTTCTCATTGCGGTGGCTTCTCTTGTTGCAGAGCACGGGTTCTAGGTGCATGGACTTCAGTAGTTGTGGTGTGCAGGCTTCAGTAGTTGTGGCTCGCGGGCTCTAGAGTGCAGGCTCAGTAGTTGTAGTGCACGGGGTTAGTTGCTCCATGGCATGTGGGATCTTCCTGGACCAGGGATCGAACCCATGTCCCGTGCATTGACAGGAGGATTCTTAACCACTGTGCCACCAGGAAAGCCCTAGAAGAGAGTCTTTTAATAATAAATTTGGGTTTAATTTCTAAGTCTCCATTCCAGGAAAGGATTGCTCTTAAACTTCGCCTAACAGTAGAAGAAAAAATGTCCACCAACTTCTCAGATACTCTTACATCTGGACTTCTCAAGTTAAAAAAAAATAATAATTTTTTTTTAGGGAGTCAATGGAAATTTGTTAAACATTTACCTCTACCCACGTGAAATCAAGACACATGCAAGGGGCTGTTTATATCTGATAAACACTAAAAGACTGATTTAAACCTGGATTCTGACTATACCTGAAAGTCCCATTAATATGTTCCTTCAGAGCCTTCCAGCAGTGTGTGTTGTAATGGGGCTAAGTATTGATCCGCACACGTTCTCTGGCTAATGATTCAATTTAGATTACTATTTGTCAGCATGAAATTCTGGCTGAGACTGCCCTTGTTGGAGTTCAGTTCCTGTTGGCTATTTTCACTTGGAGAATTGCTTATCCTTTCTGAGTATCTATTTTCTTATCTGTAAGATGCTGGAGATAAAGACACTTGACTTATAGGACTAATATAAGGATTAGTACAAAAAAATAGCTTTGCAACTTATGAAGCACTGTGCAAATGCAGGACTGAAGTGAGATGCCAGATGCCGGAGCTACACTGCTGTGTGAGCTTGGGCAACTTAATTAAAGTCCCTGACCCTGTGAGTCCTCAGCTGTATAATCAGGATGATGGGAAAACAGGATTTTTATGAAGCAAACATAATAGGTACAAAGTAGTTAGAGCACAGCTTGTCATATAGTAAATGTTATGTAAGAGTCCGGGAGATAATCAATAATGATGATGATAATAATGATGATGATGGTGGCATTGATGCAGCAAATGTTGTAGATTGGTATTATTGAATAGGCAACAGGACAGATAAAGAATGCAATCTCTGGAGTCAAATTTGAGTTTAAATCCAAAATGCCTGAGATCTAAAGCAAGTTTCTTAACTCCTCTCAGTCTTTAGAGTTTTTTAATCCCTAAAGTGGTGAATAATATAATAACACTAAAGTAGTCTTTAGGGAAAGAATTAAAAAGAGGATGTAATTTTATTTTTCATATTAGTCTTTATCAGAAGCAGTGTAGCGTAGTGATTAAGAGCTTTGGAGTCTAAAGATTCAGGGTTAAATTTTATCTCTGACTTATAAACAGGCTAATATCTGGCAATTTTTGTCCTAGCCTCTATGTCTTCATAAGAGTATACCTATATCAAAGGATAATTGTAAGGATTAAATAAGATAATAAAGTATTTAAGGTACTTGGTGCAATTCCTGACACTTGCTCAGTTTTAAAATCTGTGATTACTGATAAGCTCATTGTCACTCAGGCTTTCATGGCTGAGGTCAGTGGAAAAGTAGGGGTGAGCACACATCTTATATCTTTGAAAGGAATGGAGTGTGTCTCACTGTAGAAAATATGATCCCCAGTCTTGGGAGGGACACCTCAGTTTGGGAGTCTCAGATGGCAGTTCCCAGAAAACCAAGAAGAACAAGACGTTGAGCAACAAAACCAGGGAAACAAGGGGCACCAATGGTCACCCAATGTCACCTTGTACCACACTGTAGTCTAGGCTTTGGCTAAAGGAAGCTTGAAGAAGGAGCAAAATAAATGGCTGCCCTCACAATTCAGAATAGACATATTTTCACTTGAGTTTGAATCAAAACCAGAAGGATGAAGTGCAGGCAGATTGGAATGTTACAACAGAACTGAGCACACAGGCTGAGTCTACCACTAACTTAGCCATGTGAATTCGTGCAAAAATGTGGCCCTCCCAGAACAATATTTTCCCCATCTGTTAAATAATGTGTTAAGACCAGATGGTACCTACAATCTCCTTCTGTTCAATGGTAAATAAATTTGCAAGCAAGAAAAGTTACTTTAAGTAACTCCACCAGATCCAGGTCTTTGCTCTCAGACCTAACAGTAAGACTCTCTTTTTTTGCTTCAAGAGTTAAGTTCAGACCCTCCTTAATGAGCCTCTAAGCAGGGGTGGAGTACAGTGTGGGATGAATGCTGGAACCCAGAACACCCAACTAAACAGCCAAATAATCAATAATTAGTCAAAATCAGAGTTCTCCCTGGAGGTGAGGACTCAGAGATAAGGCGTCAAGTGAGGTGAATATGCCATCAGGAACACAGATCTGAATCAAGTCACTAGGCAAAGAGGAAAAACCAGGGGGTAAGGGGAGTCCAGACAAAGGGCTTAAAAGAAGGGCCTCAGTCAGTCTCAGAGGCAGGAGGGGAGGACAGCGATTTTGTAAAAACAAAAAGTCAATGATTTTTTCATTTCAAATTAATAAAATATAGACAGAAGTATTATATATATGCAGATGTATTATATATGTGCAAAAGTATATATATGCAATATATATTATGTATATGTATATATGCAGTAGTACCAAGATATTTAGTGGAAAGGAGGAATTAAGGACTAGAAAAGGTTTGGTGTCAACCAGATTGATAACAGCAATTGCAATTGAGAGAACTATACTGTACAATATATGATTGATTAGAGGACACCTACTATCTGAGCCTCAGCAAACCAGTTTACATGCCATGCAAAGTTACTATAGACCCAAGTCAAAAAATCTTCCAACTCATCAAGTGAAGTCCCACCCATCATCAGAGTCTGTCAGGTCATTGTTCCCACCTGTTTTTTTTTGTTTGTTTGTTTCTGGCTGCGTCGGGTCTTTGTTGCTGCGTGCAGGCTTTCACTAGTTGCAGTGAGCGGGGGCTACTCTTCGCTGCGGTGCACGGGCTTCTCATTGCAGTAGCTTCTCTTGTTGCGGAGCACAGGTTCTAGGCATGAGGGCTTCAGTAGTTGCAGCATGCAGGCTCAGTAGTTGCAGCACGTGGGCTCAGTAGTTGCAGCACGCATGCAGGCCCTACAGCACACGGGCTTCAGTAGTTGTGGCGCATGGACTCAGTAGCTGCAGCGCGCAGGCTCTAGGGCGCACAGGCTTCAGTAGTTGTGGCTCGTGGGCTCTAGAGTGCAGGCTCAGTAGTGGTGGTGCACGGGCTTAGTTGCTCCGTGGCATGTGGGATCTTCCAGGACCAGGGATCGAACCCGTGTCCCCTGCATTGGCAGGCGGATTCTTAACCACTGCGCCACCAGGGAAGTCCCTTCACCTGGTTTTTAATTCTTTTTTTTTTTCTGGCCCCTTCACCAAACCCCTCCAACAGGAAATGTTCTCTTTGAACATCATGGGGAAGCCAGTGGGTCTGGTTCGGAGCCTGGTCAGGGGCCTGCTGCAGGTGGGTGGAGTATAGGGATTCTCAGGAAGGCAAAAAGGAGGCAGGTGGAGCTCTCCAGGTGCCCTCTATGGCACTGGGGTGTTGGGGGCAGTGGGTGCAGGTCCTGATGGAGGGTGCATCCGTCAGGGGAGCGTCAGAGACAGGCAGAATCAGGCCCCACACACTGCTGCCCCCATGTCTCTTCCCAGAGGAAGGCTGACCTTGCTGGATCCTGGCAAACTCTTTGGTACCTCCTTTGAAATTCTTTCCTAAGAAATCTGGTTCAAGACACCTATCAAGCACACCCCAATCGTCATCAACTTTAAGAGTTCTGTAATGTTTTTTTTCCTTAAGCTGAGTGGTGGATGCAGGATGTTATATTCCTCTTTATAGCTTTTTTTAATATCTGAAACATTTTATACTTAATTTTTAAAGAAAAAAATTAGAAAGTTCTTTAGAAAAAAGCGATTTTTTTGAAATAGGCTTAGAAGAAGAGACAAATTCAATATATTGTTTTAAAGAGGAGTAGAATCATTTATATCAGAATCTGGGGGGACATTTTGTTACCTCTAAAACACAGTAGAATAATCTAGGACTTTCCTCATAAGGGGATAGTAAATGTGCTATTTATATGCTCTCTCTCTAGATCTTGAAATTCCTACATGGTTATTAAATTTGCTGATCAACAATGTTAAATAGCTAAATTGTTTGTGTGGGTAGGAGACTGGTCCATTGAGACACCATCACTAAAAATAAAGATATTATTGTAATTAAATGTAGACAAGTATACTTCTTAGGTAAAATATTGCAAGTGCACTTTGAAAGATAACAATTGCAATAGAATATGTAAACTTTCAGCAAAATTCTGCTAATAACTGAGAAGCACTGAGGAAATCTCTGTTCATTTCTATAAACAGCTGTGCTTTTTTAAAATGTGCTGATACCATCATTTAGTCTTCAGTCACTGTTCGGTTAGCCTGAGGCTGATAAACCTGAACCATTAACGCACTCTGTAATCAAACCGAATCAAAACTCACTCATCAGGTCAGCTTCCTGAAACTCCTTCTCCCGTTAGACACCCAGCTCTTTCTAGGAAGGAAGATGACAGGTGATGTCTTTATCAGTGATGAGAAACCAGTAATCCTGGAGCCAGACTGCACTAGAGGCGAATGTTGGATTTTGTCACCAACACTGAAATTCAAATCGTAATTTTCATTGTTGTTTTGCTCTGGCTCTACATTGACTCTCAATTTTCAATTTTGAATAGATGGAGAGCTGAGGATAATTTTAATCAGCTAATCAGAATTTCTCAACAATGCTAGTCATTGCAACTGAAATGTATTTGGCACATTTATTGAAAATGTATGGTATTATAATTTAAGACGTAATATTTTGCCAAGAGAAGAAAAAGTATAACCTTCAAGTAACATTTTCTCCATTGTTCTAAATTGTCCTTACAAAATATTAAAAAATAAAATAAATTGTCCTTACATGGAAAAGGTTTCCCGATTACTATGACAGAATATCCACATGAAAGTAAATTTCCAGTCAGATCTATATCTATATCTATCTATATCTATCTATATCTATATCTATATATCTATCTATATCTATCTATATCTATATATATATCCTACACCTTGTTTTTTATAGGATTTGAAACATTTCTAATTTTGTTATTTTCTAGAAAAACCATCACCTTGATTAACTAATGCCTTAGTAAAGGTAACTACTTTTTGTTTTAACCTTAGTATTTTAACATAATGAAGATCCAGTTCAGAGGATTCAGATACATCTGGAGACCGTTTTTCACAGTCATATGAACTACAATCAATAGGTTTTTGTTTTGTTATTTTTTTATTGGAGTATAATTGCTTTACAATGTTGTGTTAATTTCTGCTGTACAATGAAGTGAATCAGCTACATGTACACATATATCCCCTCCCTCTTGGACCTCCCTCCCGCCCCCATCCCACCCCTCCAAGTCATCACAGAGCACCAAGGTCCCTGTGCTACACAGCAGGTTCCCACTAGCTATCTACTTTACACATGGTAGTGTATTTATGTCAAACCTAATCTCCCAGTTCATCCCACCCTCCCCTTGTCCCCCGTGTCCACACATCTGTTCTATACATCTGCATTTCTATTCCTGCCCTGAAAATAGGTTCATCTGTACCATTTTTCTAGATTCCACATATATGTATTAATATACGATATCTGTTTTTCTCTTTCTGACTTATACACTGTATGACAGACTCTAGGTCCATCCATATCTCTACAAATGACCCAATTTCACTTCTTTTATGTAATATTTCATAATATATATATACCATATCTTCTTTATCCATTCATCTGTCGATGGACATTTAGGTTATTTCCATGTCCTAGCTCTTATAAATAGTGCTTCAATGAATATTGGGGTACATGTCTCTTTTTGAATTATAGTTTTCTCAGGGGTATATGCCCAGTAGTGGTATTGCTGGGTCGTATGGTAGTTCTATTTTTAGTTTTTCAAGGAACCTCCATACTGTTCTCCATAGTGGCTGTATCAATTTACATTCCCACCAGCAGTGCAACAGTGCAACAGTTCCCTTTTCTCCACACCCTCTCCAGCACTTGTTTGTAGACTTTCTGATGATGGCCATTCTGCCCGGTGTGAGGTGATACCTCATTGTAGTTTTGATTTGCATTTCTCTAATAATTAGTTGATGCTGAGCATCTTTTCATGTGCCTCTTGGCCATCTGTATGTCTTCTTTTGTGAAATGTCTATTTAGGTCTTCTGCCCATTCTTGGATTGGGTTGTTTGTTTTTTTGATATTGAGCTGCATGAGCTGTCTGTATATTTTGGAGATTAATCCTTTGTCCCTTGCTTCATTTGCAAATATTTTCTCCCATTCTGTGGGTTGTCTTTTTGTCTTGTTTATGGTTTCCTTTGCTGTGCACAAGCTTTTAAGTTTAATTAGGTCCCATTTACTGTATGCATGATTATAACTGCATATTATAATATTATAATTATAGTTATATATTCCTAGGAAAATACTAATATTTTAGATTAATAATACATAGAATAAAAATTTTAACTATACTTACAGATAGCACAAAAAATATCAGATTTCTGATTTACAGGTAATCGTTGAAAATTTAATAAATTGCCTTTCCCTTCTCAAGTATATTCATTCTACTGTAACAAATGGAAGCAAAATAACACAGCTTAAAGCCTCTAAAGAGAGAATTCTTCTCAAAAAGAAGGTTCCCCAGGGGTCATCTGGCAATGTTGAGGGACACTTTTAATTGTTACAACTATAAGGAGGGGTTGCTAGTGGCATCTACTGCGTAGAGGCCAGGAATGCTGCTAAACATCCCCTGATAACAAAGAGTCGTTGTACCCAAAATATTAATAGAGCCAAGGCTGAGAAACTAGAACACAATGAGCATGAAAACTCCATGGAAGGAAGGAGAAGGTAAGGAAAGGATTTGTTCCACAGAGCAATGAAAACATGATGTCTGCTCAGCAGTAAAACTAACCCATGATGCCACTGTGTGGCCTCTGGGCAAGGGAATTGTAAGGGGCCCAAGTGATGTGAAAGTTTCCATAACAATAAACATTGAATTTAATTCAACTGAAAATCCGTAGGTTATCATTAGCAAACCAAATTTATGGACTTTAAGTAGAATAGAAATTAAGCTGGATTGTCTTTAAAATATGGGTACACATTTCAGAAGTACAAATTATTCTAAATAATCATTCTTGCCTTCATTTTCATTGTAAGAGAACCTCCATATTTTGAGTTGGCTCATGGACACCCAGAATAAAGCCTGCCTTTGCCGGTCCCCTTTGATGCCAGATGCAGCCATATGACTAAGTTCTGTATAATGAGATATCAGCTAAGTTAAGTCAGCAGCAACGAAGTTAATCATTTAAAAGGGAGGGGCATATATGCCCCCTTTCTTTTTTTCACTTCTGGACAGCTGGAATGTGGACATGCAGGTATATCATTTCAGATGCTGTGTTTAAGGATAACACACTAAGGATGGTGGAGCAACAGGAGACAAGGTGAGAAGACCCTGGACCAATTCCATATAGCAAAACTCAAGAGCAACCTAAAATACTGCCTTACTATGATACTGAGATACACATCTTAATTTGGCACCGGGGTACCATAACCATAGAGCAAATGAGATTCCATAAGCACTTGATTGTACCTCTGTGCTATCCAGTAGCCTGGAAAGTGTTACATCATTCTATCGCTTCTGCAGAAACTTTTAATTCCCACCCTCAAATCCTACACGACCCAATTACTAAGTTCCAAAGAAAATATAAAACTAAACATTTTTAAAAATCATGTAAAATCATGTATTGTGATGTGCAGATATTTGGGGTTTTTTAAACCCACGTATCTTGTGCATTTCTTATTCCATAGATCAAACTAATTGAATGAGAAGATGTATAAAAAGGATATGGATATATCTCATTATTTATCATACTCTCCCATGAAAGCTCTTTAACTTAAGCAGACCATTTAGCCAAAAATATTAGTTGTATACTTTCTTGTGTAACAGAGTAACTAAGAGCATTGATATTTGAGTTTTTATTAGCCAAGTTTGTCAGCAGTGGACTATTTTGATGTCATCTATTAACAGGAAGTGAACACCACTATTATCTTAAATTCTAGGTCAACATTGACTTTTTAAAAATTTTATCCATATCATATACTTTTGTGGATGAAATTTGACCATTAGCATCATGATGATAATTAAAATATCTGTGCATTCTTCCTTTTCTCTATTGCTGACGGCTGAGAACTAGCAGACGGCTCAAGCTCTCTGATCATTGGCAATCAGTTAAGCAAAGAGATTATTATATTCATCGTGTTTTCTTATGTAGTTGATATAGTAATTAACCAGCCAGATATCAGATTTCAAAGTTTACTACGATTGCTATTTGAAGTTCCCAAATCATCTGAATAGTTCTAATGTGTAAGAATATTATTGTGAAAAACTCACAGAAGATACAAAAGAAACTTTCATGAACAATATTAGAATTATTATTAGTGCATTTATTTCATTACATAAAATATATTTCTTTTAAATCATATAAGTCTGTTATGTTAATATATATGATTATCTTTTAAAAATTTTGTTTTTAATTTTATTTTTCCTAGTTCTGGTCCTAGTATCTGGAGGAGAGTGTTCTTTCACTGAAGTAAAAGCAGCTAAAAATTATTTAAGGAACACTGTGGTACTATAATTAGTGGCACTAAATCAAAATAGAAGCTTAATCAACTTTTTAGTATTAGTTTAGTTGCAATTCAGTGATTTTTCTAATTCCAAATTATTCAAGAGCCCTAATCCATGTTGGCTTAAAACGTGTATAGATGTTTTTTATTGAGGGAATAGTGTCTTTCCATTTACACAACAGACACTCATTTTACTCAACAAAGGTTTATTGAGCAGCTAACTTGTGCCAGTCACTCTTTTGGGCACAGTGAATAACACAGATAAGATCCCTGCTATCACAGAGTTTACAGTCTAGTCTTTGTTTATAAATTGGGTGACCATATATTTTACCATCTTACCCAAGACACTTTTCAGAGTGAAAGAACTATTAGTATTATTCTGGCACAATCAATGTAATCTGAGACTGTATGCTCATCTCATTAATAAATGACATATTGGAATTTAGATGATAACTTTCAAAGATTTTTTAAATTGTAGTATTTTGATATATCAAGGATAACATTGTTTTGTTATCTGTAAGTTTATATGTGTAAATTTTTTAAGACCCTCGATTTCTAAGTCAGTCCTCCATTGAATGAAGGCCAACTGCATCATTCAACCTCCTGAGATGAGTGCCAGTGACTAGAGTTCATGAATTTTCTAGAATTTTGGCATTTTATTTTCTAATGATACTTATTGTCAGAAAAATGTTCTCATGCTATGTTGAAATATTCTTCTTTGTAACTTTAACTTATATTCCCTATTTCTTTTTTCTAGAAATAAGTTTTCCTCTAAATAACTTTAAGCATTTAAGGACAAATATTATAGTTTTACTATAAAAATACTATTTCTTAAAGGCTAAAATTGGTCATTTGACTTTTACTTAAGTCTGATATGCAAACTCCTTTTAAAATATGAAAGTGGTGGAGAAAAGAATCACTCTCTTTATTATCAAATGTCACTGAATCACACTTAGTGGATAGTACCCCTGGTTAAGTGCTTGACTCAGATGCAGTTTGCCATTAATATTAGTGACATTTAGTATGGAAAGGTGTGTATGCCTTTATCAATGAGTATACTATGTGATCATAATCTTATTCTAATTACAATCCTCCATGCATGAAGTATTATTGCTTCTACTTATGGGATATCAATGTTTCAAGAAATACTTTTTGCATTCCAAGGTATATTTAGAATGCCACCTCCATTAACTAGACATCGCTAAGTGCTAAGATGGAAAATTATGGTGGGAATGGGGAGAAGGACATTTAATAGATTAAATCTATTGTAAAGGCCAAACAACAATAATGGATATAAACAAGACTCTGGTGATATGTTTTCAGATTTATCACAGTGGCATGATAAATATAACTCCTTTCTCAATTGTAGTTAGGTCTGGAACTGAGGCAGGAACTAAGGCTACACATTGTGTTGGGGGAGGTTGATGGGATTGAGTGGGGAAGACCTGAGGTTGGCTCAGTCAGGGATAGTGAGATGGGGCTGACAATAAGCGGGATTGAACTGATGTCATTAAAAATATAAAGAAAGCGAAGAAATAGTTTGAATCTGGCCATTGCACGTAGGAGTCAAGTTCTGGCCCAGCTCTTAAAGATCATGATAAGCAAGGCTAGTAGAGGAGAAAAAGGAGGGCTTTGTAGGAAAGTAGAAAGGGAAGGCATCAAAGGGAAGGACAGAGATTGATAGAGAGAGGTCTGAGTGAACAGCAGAGAGAAATGATACCAAATAATTACAGGAAAATAGAATTAAATGACAGTATGAGACTTTTGATATTTTATGTAGAAATGGCAAGCCAAACAGCAACATTTTAAACAGGAAAATAATGTGAAAATTATATTTGGATAACTAAAGCTAAACATATGCTTACCCGCCAATACATGACATAGACATTTTGTTGATTGAAAGAAGCCATGTTCAAAAGCATATATACTATGCAATTATATTTATGTGAATAAAGGACAGTCAAAATTAATCTATGGTGACAGAATTCAGAATGATGGTTACCTCTGGGGAAATGGGGCACTGGTATTAGGAATAAGGAATTTCTAGGGTGATGGACATGTTTTATATCTTAATCTAGATATATACATATATGTATAAAAATTTATTGAAAAATTAATAAAAAGGAGAGAAACATAAAAATAAAATATTACACTTGGACTTTATTCTGTTTTTCTTTATAATTTTAAGATAATGCTTAACTCATTAACTTTTAGCATTACATTTTTCAATATAAACTTAGCAAAAATATAAATTTTCTTCCAAATTCATCTAGAAGGAATATAATATTTTCATTATGAAGTTCTTAGAATTTTCTAATTTCCATTTTTTATTTGACTCATAATTTATTTTTAAGTTTCTAAAATATTCTCCAGTGTTAGGGCTCTTCTAATCATCTTTTAAATTTTGCTTCTAATTTCAATTGTTTATGATAAGAGAAAATGATTGGAATAATACCAATTCTGAAATTTATTGAGAATTATTTTATATATATGGTCAATTTTTTGCATATGTTCTGTGTGAGCTTGAGAAAAATACGTATTCACTTATTGTAGAGTGAGAAAACTATAAATTGATTCACCCACTCAGGAATTCTAACTTCTAAAACTGTAATTCAATAAATTTGTGCTGCTTTAAGCCACAAAGTTTGTGGTGCAGCAATAGGAAACTAATACAGATATTGGGTCCTGGAAGGTTCTGTGATAACAAATATCTAAATAAGTGGAAGTGGCTTTAGAATTGGGCAATGAAAAGAGGTTGGAAAATTTCTGAGGTGCGTGATACAAAAAGCCGAGATTGCCTTCAACAGATCTCAGATGATATATGGTTAATAGCCATCTATATGGATGTTAATAACTCTGCTATTGCAGTTTCAGAAGAAAGTGAGAAGCATGGTAGAGGAGGCCTATATTGTCTTAGAGAATAACTAAATCGTCATAAACAGACTGTTGGTAGAAACATGGATGTTAAAGGTGCTGCTGGTGAGGGCTCAGGTGAAAATGAGAAACATGTTATTGGAAAGTAGTGGAAATTGGATCCTTGTTATATAAAGGCATAAACTTAGCTGAATGGTGTCCTTCATCATTTAGTTATGTGGAAAGTGGACTTGTAAGCGATGAACTTGGACATTTAGCTGAAGAGATTTCCAAGCAAAGTGTTGAAGGTGTGAACCGGTTTGTTCTTGTTATTTATAGTAAAATGCAAGAGGAAACAGATAAATTTAGGGAAGAACTGTTATGCATAAAAAAATGAGGACTTGATGATTTGGGAAATTCTCAGCCTATCCAGATTGCAGAAGATGCTAAAAATAGGAGATTCACTGTTAGGAAAGCATGCTAGGGAGAGAGCCAGGAGTGTGGTTGGACAACCTTTTACTAGTGCCTTGGAAGGATAAAAAGTCAGAGTATTCAATAATAGAGACAGCTCTTTGAAGAGCTTGTGATTCATGGATTCCCTCAGTCATCTCAGCAGAAGCCAGGAATAGAGATGGAATTTTTCCAGGAAAGATCTGTGGAGGAATATCTTGTTCAATGAAGTGACATACACAGGGGACCACAAGGTCCTTGAGAATTTTATACCAGCAGAAACACTGCCAGCTTGGAATGCAAGGGAGAGAGACAGGATGAAATAAAAGAAGTTACTTGGACTCTCAAAACTCTTCAGGCGGGAAACAGGCTGACAACACTACTCAGCTGCAAACATACGCTACTTTTCAAGAAAAGGAAGAATGACTGCTTTTCAAGTAAAAGGATGAAACAGAAGACCCAAAAAGTTGGAGCCTCAAGCCGGAGGGCTATTTCCAGGCCTTGAAACCTAATGTTGTTTTTCTGTCTGGATCTCTAAATTGCTTGGGACCAGTGGCTAATTCTCTCTTTCATTTTCTCCTTTTTGGAATGGGACTATCTATAAATGTTATGTTACGCCTGTCTCACCATTATACTTCTGAAGCAGATAACTTGTTTTCTAGTTCCGCAGGTCCACAGATGAAAAGCTATTTTGTCCCAGAATGCATTATATCCAGAACTTCATTCCTGCCTAATTTTAAGATGATTTAGATGATGAAATTGGGGACTTTTAGGTTCATGGAGCTTAGATATTTTGGACTGGAGTTGATGCTGTAATGGGCTGAGACTGGGAGTTTGAGATAGAGTGAATGTATTTTATATTTGGATGGATAAGAATCTTTGGGGGGCCAGAAAATGAACAATGTTAGCCTGAATAATGCCCCCCAAAATGTACACATCTTAATCCCCATCTTATCTTACATGGCAAAAGAGACTTTGCAGATGTCATTAAATTAAAAACCTTGAGATGGGAAATCATCTTGAATTATCAAGATGAACCAAATGTAACCACAAGGTTAGTTATACAAGAAAAGCAAGAGGATCAGTGAAAGAGAGAGAGAGGTGTGATGACAAAAGCAGAGGTTGAAGTGATGTAGAGAAGGGGCCATAGGCCAAGGAATGCAGGCATCCTCTAGAAGCTAATTAAGACAAAAAAAACAACTCTCCCCCAGAGATAATTATTGTTATTATCTCTATTTTATTTAAAAAATAGTAAAATTGCTTTTTTTTTTTTTTTTTTGCAGTACGCAGGCCTCTCACTGTCATGGCCTCTCCCATTGCGAAGCACAGGCTCCGCAGGCTCAGCGGCCATGGCTCACGGGCCCAGTCGCTCCGTGGCATGTGGGATCTTCCCAGACCGGGGCACGAACCCGTGTCCCCTGCATCACCAGGCGGACTCTCAACCACTGCGCCACCAGGGAAGCCCCAAAATAGTAAAATTGCATTTTTAAGTCCTTAAATTTTTGGTAATTTGGCAGCATTAGGAAACTAACACGCAAGTCAATTAACATTTATCTATTTATATATTTATGCAACAGATATTTATTGAGCACCTACTATACCTTGAGCTGGAAAAAAATCTTACTATCATTTTAAAAAGTAAGTTTGTGTGTGTGTGTGTGTGTGTGTGTGTTTAACTGAAATGACTTGAAGAGAAAGGAATTTCAACTTGTGTAACTGTAGTCCAAATTAAAGTATTCAAATACAATTATTTCATTTTTAAGTATGTAGAATTTATGGTAAATAGGTTAACATACTAAAAATATTACTGTTGCAGTAATTTTTAAATTATTTCTAATTAGCATGGTCCGTACTGAAATGTTTATTTAAAATTTTTTGCTTAAACATACATCCTTTTTTTCCCATTTGGTAAGCAAGATATTCCCTCCTCACCCTTGCCAGAATGTCATCATATAATAAATAGCAGCCCATTCTTTATAGGTTTGAATGAAGCTAACATTTTTTATAGTGTGTGAAATAGACTGATATTTGTGTCCCCCAAATTTATATGTTAAATCCTACCCCCAATATGATGGAATTTGGAGGCAGGGTCTTTGGAAGGTAATTAGGTTATAAAGGTGAAGCCCTCATGCATAGGGTTAGTGCCCTTATAAAAAAGACCCCAGAGAGCTGCCTTCCCCTTTCACCATGTGAAGCCACAGAGAAAAGGCAGCTGTTGATGAACCAGGAAACTCTCACTAGATACTAAATCTGCTCGCATCTTATTCTTGAACTTCCCAGCCTTCCCACTACGAGAAATTAATTTCTGTTGTTTATAAGCCACTCAGTCTGTGGTATTATGTTATTGCAGCCTGACTGGACTAAGACAGTCTCAAGAACTAAATTTTTAAAATAATTTTTCAATGTATACTGATTTGTAAAATATATATTCTTGGCTCCCTCACTGATTCTGCTCCAGTAATTTCCAGTGCAGCCTGGTCATTGTAAGTCTCAATTTAAACTTCATCAATTAGCAGAAATTATAAACAAAGTCCAAATTAAAAATTTTATTAATAATCTTGCACAGTTATTTTCTTCCTTGGAATCTTCTTCAGTATTTAGTTAGTGCTTCCATTTGAAATAGCAAAAACAAATTTATAGTAATGTTAATAGCAGCCAGTATGCTAAAGACAAAACAATTTGAGGAGAAAAATAACCACATTTTTGTATGGCATACATAGGAAACAAAATATAATAATTAAAATTGTTCTATGTAAGTTTATTTAACGTACTTCTATATTTAATGTTCAGCCTTTAAACACACTGGTAGTTAACAACAGATATTAATAGTAATTTTACTATGAGATTTTATCATACATTTCTTAGATGAGGCTTTTTCAGTAACAAATTAGGTTCACTTTTATGCAAATTATATGATCTATAACTTTTAGGAAAACTGATAAACTTTTTAAGTTAAAATTTCAGTTCTTGTAAAATGGTGATCTAATAAGTGTGGAAGACAGTGTGGGTTTTATGTAATACAGTGATGGATTAGTGATGGGCTAAATGGTTGTCTTTTGTCCTTGAGAGGGTGATAAACTTCCAATGAAGTATTGCTGTTGGTTAGAGAATCACCTACAATAGTTATAGATATAAATTTAACATGAGAGATGGTAGGGGGAAATAGATGATGGGATAATTAGAGATAATAACTAAGAATTCTTTTGCTATGAGGAAATCATTGTGTTGTTGCAATGTTTTTCTGTTTTGTTTTATTTTTTAAGTAGTGCTGGGAACAGTTATGGTAGTCAATTAACGTAACATAGTGGTTGTAGCTGTGGTGGTTTCAGGCTCAACTGAAACATATCACATCATTTGATCCCACAACAATCAAAACTAGTCCCACCATTTCAGACAAATCTATGGCATCATTTCTTGTGGTAGCTGTTACTTCCATTGTTGTATTGGTTTCTTGATGGTTATGAATTTAGTGAAAGTAATGGTGGTCATAGCTTCAACTGAAATTATTATAGTGTCTTTATGGTAGTAAAATTATATAGAACATATGGTGCTTTTTGATTCCGCTAAAATAGTGAAGATGGCCTACTGTGCTTGTTGGTTCATTAGAAGCAATGGCAGCTTTGGTAGTTGTGGCCTTTGTTACCTGGATGTTACTTGTTGTCATCTCAATTAACTAGCATTGGTGGTAAACGTGGGGCAGAGTGAATGCATGATATTGAGGTGGCTGTATTGTGAGAGAGATGAGTTTCATTGAATAAGTAGCAATGGTTGATATGGTTGCAAATTCAAAGTTGGACACATGATAGGTTCACTTCAAGTACTGGCTATAGAGAGTTGAGATAAAGTGGGAGTGGTGGCGGCTGTCCTGGTAGTAGGATAGTGGTGGTTATAAATTCCGCTGAAGTATTGGTTCCCATGTGGTTAAAGTGGTTAAAGCTGAGGGGTTGTAGACTCATTTGAAGTGTTATAAATTCTATTGAAGTGTTTTGTTATTTTAATAGTAGCTTCTGAAAAAAATGATGAGTGTTTATGAATGAAGTTTTGATTCTTGCTTTTGTACCTGTACATTTTGTACATTTAGTGGTATTTGGAAATTAAATTTAAATGGGAGTGACTTTTTTGGCTGGAGGTTCAATAGAATTGGTAGGAGCTTTAGGGTTACTTCAAGGATAGTTGGTGCTGTGGTAGAGGGTTTAGTAGAAGTGGAAGTTTGAGTTATTATATTTGTAGTTTCAGCTGAAGTGGTTATTATATCTCTAAATGTAGTAGGTTCAGTAGAAATTGTAGGGCTTTCAGGTTCAATGAATGAGGTGGTATCGACTGCATTTGTTGTAATTTCAAATGAAGAGGTTGTTATATTTGTAAAAGTAGTAGGTTCAGTAGCAATTGTATTTTCAGATTCAGTGGAAGTGATCATTTCTGTTGTGGTCATAAGTTCAGTTGAAGTACCTGTAGTCGAATGGGTTTGGGGATCGATTGAGGAGGTGATACTTATAGATTTACTAGAAGTCAGGATGGCTGTTGAGGCACGTTCAGAAGAGGTTGTGATGGTCGCAGGTACAGGAGTTACATGTTCTGTTGGAGTGGTTATGGTTGTCAGGTCTGTGGGGGTAACGCTGAGTATGACTTCTGTTGACGTGGTTATAGCTCTTGTGGTGGTATTATGCTCAATCAAAGTGGCAGGTTCAGTCAGAGGGGTGGTAGTGTCCCTCATGGTAGGTGGTTCAGTTGAAATGCTGCTGGTTGTTTCCATTATGGTAGCAGCTTCAGCTGAAGTGGAGGTTGTGGCCGTTGGTGTCTGTAGGTTCAGCTGAAACTGTGTTGGTTGCAGGTTCAGGGGACATGGTGGTAGTGGGCTTTATGGCAACAGGTTCAGTTGCCATAAGTGGTGGAGTTGTCTGCTGTGGTGGTTGTAGGTTCCTTTGCTGTGATCATAGTAGTTGTACTGGTGACTGTAGGTTGAAAAATAGGCAATGAGGTTGTTCTAGGGATGATTATTATAGGTTCCCCATCATTCAGAGGTATATGGATAGTAATTGGAGGAAAGAAATATGTACACAATTATCACTCTTTTTCATTCTTATGTCTGAATCTTTTAAAGGTGAAAAAAAAATGCTAAAAACTCAACACCTACCCCAAATACCCAGATAAAGATGAGTATACAGGTAGGTTGCTGACTGTATAGTACAAGTAAGGACCCCTCAAATTCTCCTGGTTAGGATTTCCTCCTTTCTGAACCTAATACCCAATTCCCCTGCAATGTGCATTTTAATTATTTCACACCCTTCTGCTAATCTTCAGCTCAGTTAGTATTTATCAGCATGAAATTTTTCAGACAGACCAGCTTCTGCAAGCTACCAGCTATTTTCACTTGGAAAATTGCTTATCCTCTCTGAGCTCAAGTCCTCATCTGTAAAATGCTACTAATAGGAGCACATGACTTAGAGTACTGGCATAAAGATTAATGGAGGTTAAACTGCTTCGTAAATTATAAAGTGCTATGCAAGTGAGAGGCTGAATACATGGTGGTTGGATGACAACATGACAGTGGGAAAAGAATAGGCTTTTGTATCAAGGATTCTTGGGTGTAAGTCTCAAAATTATGAGATCTAGTAGAAGTTTCTTCATTTGCCTGATCTCGTCCCATCTCAGCCAATTAATAGCTGTATAAATTCTGGCAAAAGTTTCAACTTTCCTGAATAATTTTTTTCAGTCAATAAGTGAAGAGATTGGATGGGATTAAATGGTATCTAAAACCACTCTCATCTCTGAAATTTAACTGCTTTATTTTACCTTTGCAAGCAAGGAGAAAATCCTCTTGCTTCTTCTAAGATCACCCCTCCTAATGCGTTGCCTCAGCTCTGCCAGAGTTGACACTTGACAGTTTTGTTTCAAGGACCAGGGCTCAGATCCTCCACAAGATGCTCCACAGTGGCAAGAAACAGAGCAGAGGCAGATTCAGAGCCAGAATAACAACCAGCCCCAATATTAAGTATGTCACCGTCAAAAAATGTCAACTTTCTGCCAGGGTTGAGGGCTTAGAAATCATTCTAAGAGAGGAAGTGAATATAGTAAGCATGACAAGAGCTCAGAAATAGGGAAGATCGGAGCCTGGGCAACAAATTAAGGGGCAAAACACTGGGACATCAAGAGAGGTTTCTAAGTAAAGGTTAAAAACACTAAGATCAGAAGCAGGAGAGCTAAAAACAGATTGTGGTCTCTAATACCTTTGACTGAAAGAAACCAGGGATCCTTGGAGGAATAGGGATCCTTGGAGGAATAGTTAATTCTAAGTCTGGGTCAGGGAAAGCAAAATGATATTCCTAGGACATCTTATTATGCCAAAATACAATGAATCTGCCAAAGACTAATCAGGCTTTCTCAAGAAGACACAAGAGCCAACTTGAAAGCATTCCCAATTGGCCTAAAAGAAAAATCCAAGCATCAAAAATTGATTCAGGAAAAATATTCATTGGTCACCAACCAATTCATTTTTTAAAAAATTAATAAATAAGTGAAAAATACAATATTTATGCTCTCATTTCTCTGAGAATTGTATTTCATTCAATTCAATTCAATCTGTATTCAATTCAATTCAATTGGTTCATCTTTGCCAAAGAGCTTCAGCTATAATGTAGAGGGAAATAAAAAAATAAAAAATCACCATTTACCAACCCATAATGAAGAAAAGTGGATTTAGGCAAAGATTATCAATAGATATTAAAGCCATTAGGTGAAGAGTTGAGGAGAAATATGATAGAGATATCAGCTTGATACCATCTGAATCTGTAAGCAATCTCAGCATCACAAAAAGTAGGAAAACCAGACTTTATATGATACATGATTTTATGCAGTAAAATGCACACAGCATCAGGAAATACAGAGGAATACAGCAGGAGCACAGCAGGATAAAGGAACAAATCAAAAACTATCATGAAGAAGCAACCAATCCAGTCCTGAATGTGGGGCATTCTATACGGCAAATGACCTAGTTTCTTCAACAAATCAGTGACATCTAAAAAAAGGAGCGGGGGTGTGGGGAACTGTTTTGGGCTAAAAGAGATGTAGACACATAACAATCCAAGCAACATGTACACTTTACGTGGATCCTAATTAAAACCAATTATAATTTTTGAGATAGAAGGGCAATCTGAACATGGCCTTGATATTAAATGATACTAAGGAATTACTTTTAATTTTGTTTTGATAACAGGAAGGTAGCTATGTTACTAAAAAGGTCCTTATTTGATAGAGAAGCATGATGAGCTATTTGCAGGTAAAATGACAATGCATGTTGACAAAATGTGTTTGGGAAAATGTTGATACGTGTTGAAGCTGGGTGATTCAAATATTGGTTATTTTTATACTCTTCTCTCTACTTTTGTTTTGGCTTAAATTTTCCCTAAGAAGGTCAGAGTTCAGAGGGCTAAAGAAATGGCATCCAGGCAGACTCAGCCTCAGGATGGATCAGGGTCAGACGTGTGGCACGTCCCCACAGAACAGAGCCCTTGAGACCTGGAGCGCTGAACACACACCTCCACTGTACCACTTGAGCTGTTTACTGGCCCATTCCCTATCTATCTATGAGAGATATATAGATATAGATATAGATATACCTCACTATATGTAACTGTGTATTATATATGAACCATATATCCCATTCCACGCCCATCTCTCTCTCCCTCTCTCTTTCTCTCTCTCTCTCTCTCTCTCTCTCTCTCTATATATATATATACACACACACACACACACATATATATCAGTACATACTGAGCCAAGAGCACTGCCGTGGGGGTAACACTGGAGAACCAAGCAGTGTTGTCACAAACATTACCTCTCTATATTGGAATTGTCTCTCTGGACTGATGCAGGCAGCAGTGACATTGGTACAAACCTCACCATTGACATCCACTGATGGTGGAAATTGACATGCTGAACTCTGAACTTCATGGTCATCTGGACTCTGGAATGTCTACAGGAACAAAACAACAGGACTAATTTAAAAAAAAGGAAGCCACCATGTTGAATTTTGAAGTGAAATTATTCTGAAAATTCTAAACCAGCTGGTAACATGTCATGAGATTGTTAGTAGGAGATGAGTATTTAAAATAAGACTTCACTACTGAATGAATCAAATGTTTTATTTTATTTAATGAATAAATTTTTCAAATAATATTTTCTCTCAAAATAATTAACTGTGGTTGAATCATTATCTTTTATTATTGTAAATACTTTATTAATGTTTGGGGGTCAAGATTATACACCATCAATTATCATCATAATATGCTATTCCTTTATTAAATATCCCCACGTTTCAAGCATATATATAGGTGCATCCTATGAAGATACACCACCACAGAGCTTTTATGAGACATAAAAATAAATGTTTATACATTATCAGAACTAAAAGGGAACTGACTGCTTACCAAAATCACCCTCTACCAGTTACTTTAGAAATAAGAATACTGAGAATAATAGTGGTGCATAGACTTGCCCTTATTAACACAATTTAGGAAGTACTAACAATCCAATTTTCTCCTTCTGAGCCTGGGGATCCCTGCAATTAAAACCACCACTTTAAAAACCCCTTAGACAAAGATATACCCTGTGTTAACAGTAACTCAGTGCTCTGTCTAACAGAATACGAGTCTGAGTCCAAGGCAGAGCTAAGAAAGACCAAGCATTTTGTAGTCCATCAACATGCATTTCTCAGTCTCTATCTCACCTCAAGGAGCTCTGCATACAATAAATAAGATTATGTAAATACAGAAATAATAAAGCATTGTTATGAGTGAAGTGACAGTAAGGGAGGTAAAGAAATCTGAGTTTAGACAAATTGAGGATAGTGGCTAAAATGTGAACAGGAAAGTGCTGAAGAGGATGGAAATGACATGTTTCATGATGTTTTATTTCTTAAGTTGGGTATTTAATGCATGGTATGATAATGTTCTTACTCTTTATACTTGAATGTCTGAACTATTTCATAAATACTTGTTAAAATAATAAAAGGGAGGGATCAATGAAGAAAGTCTTGAGGGGACAGGCTTCTTCAAAACAGGTTAAAGATCCTGTTTGCATGTTTGCAGGACATATATTAAGTGAAACTTAAAAATGCATTCCAATATACACTAGATGCAGACAAATACTGTTTGATTCCACTTATACGAGGTACCTAGAATAGCCAAATTCATAGAGTCAGAAAGTACATTGGTAGATGCCAGGGGTCAGGGGGGTCTGGGGGTGGGGAGGGGGAATGGGGAGTTAGTGTTTAATGGGGACAGAGCTTCAATTTAGGAAGGTGAAAAATTCAGAAGATGGATGATGGTGAGAATTGCACAACAATGGGAACGTACTTAGTGCCACTGAACTGTACAGCTAAATACGGTTAAAATAGTTTGTTTTATATTATGTGACTTTTACCACAATTTAAAAAACATTAAAGAAATAAAATAAACACCTTAAAAACAAAAAACAAACAAAAACAAACAAACAAAAAACCCAAAAAACAAACAAACAAAAAGAAAGGAGAAACCTGAGATACAGTGTTAAAGTCAGGAAGTTTATTAGAAATTCAAGGAAAAACTTTCCTTACATCTACTGCTTTGCTGATCAGATAACAATCGGTTATATCAAAACTAGCTATATGTGTAAACAATGGCCCACCGGGTGATCATCACTAAGATTAAAAGCAAATATGACTGTAATTAAATAAAGAAAACATGATATAAAAATTGCGGACAGTTAGACAATGCAAATGTTCATATAGTATAATACTACTTGAAAGAAATGAAAATAACAGTTATACATTGTCACTGAATAAGGGAAGGCCTGATATATCCTAGCATTTTCAACAAAATTCCATTTCTATTCACTAGAAAATTGACGAAATCAGGATTCATATGGTTTCTCTTATGTTGATATAACTGCTTGGTCTTCAGTTATTACTCAATTTGCCAGGGCTGATTAACTAGACAATTTGAATACAGTTTATAAGCAAAATAAAACTGACCCACCAGGCCAATTATCCAGTCTTCTTGCCTTGTTGGAAACCCAGTCCTCTCACTAGAAAATGATGGATAGTTTCCACTCCAAGATAGTATCTGTGACAGGGGGTCAGACCTAGCTATTGGTTGTGGCTTTGATCACAAACACAAAAGCCCAAGAAGTAATTTGTGTGTGTTAGGTTGCTTTGGATCTGAATTTTTTAATTTAAGCTCTTGCAGCATTGGATAGAACATTAACTAGCTCATCGGTGTTCACCAATAATGGCCACAAAGTAAAACTCAAATGCATTAGCTATGTCTATTAAATAAAGTTTTATGTTCTCTGTTTATACATTGAAAAAGATTAGCATATTATACATTCCCTAAGAGGAAAAATAAAACCACTGAACCTGTCTTTATATATATATATATACTTTTTTTTGCCTATAATCTTCAGTTGATATTTTATTCCATTTGTCAAACTCTCCCTCAATAGAAAAACTCTCTCTCCATAACTGTTCAAATATCTAGTTGAAAAGAGAAATATATATTCTAAATCTTATTTTAAATAGCTTTTGAAAACATTTGTAAGTTTGGCATTATTTGGAGAAACCATAACATTAGCTAATGATTAGCTTCATAAAAAGAATGTAATTTTAATTAGAGTGTTTTGGCATCATAGTGAAGTAAAAAAATCACAACGAATCTGGAAATGATTTGTGTGTATGTCGGGTAAGGGGTCTCATTACCCTGGATCAAGAGAAAAAAATCTCTTGCTTTTGAGGCAGAATTGTCTTCCTTAAAAATCTTTCATTCAGCAAAAAAGATACATGCACCCCAATGTTCACTGTAGCACTATTTACAAAAACCAGGACATGGAAGCAACCTAAATGTCCATTGACAGAGGAATGGATAAAGATGTGGTACATACATACAACGGAATATTATTCAGCTATAAAATGAACGAAATAATGCCATTTGCAGCAACATGGATGGACCCAGAGATTGTTACACTGAGTGAAGTAATTCAGACAGAGAAGGACAAATACCGAATGATACCACTTATATGTGGAATCTAAAAAAATGGGACAAATGAACTTATTCACAAAACAGAAATAGAGTCACAGATGTAGAAAACAATCTTATGGTTACCAGGGGGGAAAAAGGGAGAGGGATAAATTGGGAGATAGGGATTGACATATACACACTACTATATATAAAACAGATAACTAATAAGGACCTACTGTATAGCACAGGGAACTCTACTAAATACTCTGTAATGACTTATATGGGAAAAGAATCTAAAAAAGAGTGGATATATGTGTATGTATAACTGATTCACTTTGCTGTACAGCAGAAAGTAACACAACATTGTAAATCAACTATACTCCAATGAAAAATTTTTAAAAAATCGTTCATTCAGCAGATATTTATTAAGCAACATGACTGTCTTCTTTGACCTGTCTCTTCAGTGCATAAATATGTTACTCCATGCCTTTTTTTTTCCTTTGGACTGTTTATTTCAAACTGTACTTTTATTATTCCATCCAGTTTTACATTTTTTTAATGCGAAGGGCAATTTGATTAGATTTGCCTATTTACCAAAAAAAAAAAAAAATGCTATTGTAAATATCATCTAGCACATGGCTAACATTGCTATTAAAACATAAACAATCATCTTAACAAATTGCACATAAATAAAACAGAATTTTTAGAGAGGATTCCTCTTAGATCTAGGAACCATATCCAGGATTAGCTCCTGATTTTCAAGGATTTTGGAAATATTTGAGTTCTGACAGGTCTAAAATTTGTGCCAAAGGAAAAATCTATTAATTATATAATAAAATCTGGACATCAAACTTAAAAGCAAATCAAATTGAAGAAGTTAGAGCCAAAATTACATAATTATTTTGAATTATGACTATAGGACATTTCAAAATTTGATTAATTCGTATTGACAGAAAATTGCACCTGTTGGAGATGAATAAGTATTTGAAATAGTTTTTAAACTATGCATGGAGTGACATAATGTATGAATAAAAATATAAGATTTCTGATTGACAATGAGTGGTTGAAAAGTTAATAAATTGACTTTTCCTCAATAACTAGAAGTATTCATTCCTTTTCTTGAAGATTACAAAAACTACTAGAATTTTCTGTAAAGACTGCGTATAAGACTCACATAAGCAAGCTGTCAAAATGGAAAAATAAATACTCCCTGGCTGTTTTCCAGGGGGTTCAACATTCACAATACATTTTCCATGCTTTTTCTCCATTTTCTACCACACGCTTAACTCCAGGAACAATTTTTATTTTGAACAGTGGCCTTTATACCTGGAATTTTCAGAAATAATTGAGTTGATTGATGCTACCATGTTATGAACTATGATGCATCAGTGCAGGTATGAACTAAATTAAGTAATAAGCTATCATTCCCCAATATAGGATCCACCTTAGAGGAAAAAGTAAGGTAGTAATTAATACAACAAACAAAAAACCAATCTTGCCTATGGGAGCTATTCCCTCCTGGCTCTCCAAAGAGAAAAAAAAAATTCTCAAATTGTAAGTCATGTTACATTGTCTTAACTTTTAGCAACGTCTCTCTCATTTACCCTTCCTCCTGACTTTGGGGCTGTCTCCCTGGTAAAATTCTGGAGCAGGTGATATTTGCCATTGCTTTCTTTCCAACTAAGCATGGCCATCTTCTCTCCCCTCGTCGGCACCTCCTCTTTTAGGTGCATAGCTCTCTCCTCCCTAGGCTTTAACACTTTCAGGCTCTCCTCCCATGCTCTGAAACTTTCCAGTACTCCTCCCTCAGCTTCCAGAAAAATGTGTCTATCCTGAGCTCACTTCCTCAGAGCTCCAACTCTGAGAGCTGGTAAATCTGATCTAAAAATGTATTCACCAAGGTCTTCCATCTTTCAGAAGGGCACTAGGAAATTTAGTTAAAGGGAATTGATTCAACAAGTTTCTTCCAACGTCTTCATATTTAACTGCTGAGGCAGCCTCTGCTTTACACAGGTAGAAAATGTCACTGTGACTCAGCAAAATCTAAATTGCAATAGGCTGGAGTTTAGAAATAACTATCAATCTAGAAGTTAGCAATTAGTATCCAACACATATGTCCTGAGAGATCTTCACAAAAGTGGCACAGAAAGTTCTGGAGAAGAATGGTACTTGAATAATGTAAGTTTTAAAAAAATGACTCATACAGTAAGTAATCAAAAGCTAATTCAAAAATAATGGTCTTTAATGATAAATATATCACGAGCACTAATTGACTAGCTAGAGATTCATCTAATTTAATACATCTCAATCTACCAATAACATGTAAACCATCTATTCCAACCCTGCCAATTTGCAATTGAAAACATTGAGGCCCCAAGAGGAGAACTGACAAAACCAGTTTAATCATCGTGGTCAGAACCTCCTGCTGTCTTTCAGACTAGTAGCCACCCGTATGTCCCAGATCAGGATGAAGAAAGGCATACAATCCATTAGAGAGTTCATTAGCTTTCCTTTTCTTAAAAAAAAAAAAAAAAAGCAAATATTCAAGTTCCAGAGTTGGAAAGGATTGGGGAGACTTCTTTGGAATGCTTACTCCTGGGCCTCACTAAACCTAAAGGGAGTTTTGTACTCTGCTTAGATGACTCTAATGCACACCAAAGTCTGAGAAGCACTAACTTAGAAAATGTTGTAAAGAAAAGTGATGGAATTCCCTGAACTATTTAGGAAGAAGTATTTTGTGTGTGTGTGTGTAGTTTAACCCTTTCAAAAGTCTTCTTATAAATGTATTCACCATTTTTAGCTTAAGAGTTCTAATTGGAATCAACTGAAACAGAATGTCATTGCCTCGGCTTCCAAAATAAATAGGCAATGAAAAATTTATGGAAGAGGGGAGAGAGGGAGAGAGTGATTTGTTTCGAAAAGCAGTATAACACAATGCCCCCCAAGAAATGACTTGGGCCTGTAGGCTCTAAGAATCCATGTGAATGAAATGTTTCAATAGTATTGAACACTGATAATAACATCAGCATCAATCGCACTCGAAATGACTACAAACTGGGCTTTTTTTCCAGGCTGGCTACATGTTTGACACACTGCTCGCTTTCCCTAATAATCAGCCTCTCTTTCACTTTCATAGTAAGCAAACCCCAGAATATTTAGCTGGGTACATGCCTGCCAACAATAAAGGCTATCCTGCCCAACTGCCCATGTAGCAAGGTGTGGCCATATGACTAAATCCTGGCCCATGGCATGAGAAAAGAAGGTAGACGTGCAACTTCTGGTTGTCTACTTAAGAGCAAGGAATATGCCCTTCCTTTTCATTCAAAAGCAGATCAGTGGGTGAGCCATCCTGTAACACAGAGATTAGAGCAATATCCTATGAACAGTGGAACAGACAACTGGAAGAAGGCTAACCTCTAAATTTTTAATAACGAAGAGCTGCTGCAGCCCCTAAAATTCTATAACAGCTGGATTGCATTCTTAGTAATATACTATCTTATGATGGTAGGAAGACACTATCTTAATTTGACCCTGGAGCACCATAACCACAGAGTAGATAAAATTTCACAGGCACTCATTTGCATCTATACCTTTTTTTGGTAGCCTACAGAGGAATAAATAATTTGATACTTGTGCAGTAACTGCACAAGTAATCACACTTTCAAAATGCCTGATTAATTAAAGAGTTGCAAAACCAAATTGCAAAGTACTGAAGAAAGTATGTTACTGTGAAATTCATATGATCTCTATTTTGTCAAAGAACAGTTTAATACAGGTATTACTACATTACTCAACAGGACAGAGTAGAACACACCTGGATTAACATGGATATGGGTAAATCCGGGATTGCCACTTTGCCCAACCCTGGGGGTGCTTTTTGCATCCTAGGTTACGAAATTGGTGACCCTTATAGTGTTTCCAACTATCTTCATAGTCAGACATTCTATACCTGGGTATATTTCACAGTTAAGTCAGGATTCCCTATAAGGACTCTTCGATCTCTGGTGAATTTTTAGCCAAAAGAATTGGAAAACTTTGTTAGTGAAACAGTAAAGGTGCTTTGTATTTGGCCATTCTTTAGCCAAAAGAATTTGGTGGTCTCTTTCAAATTCACCTATTAATGCTCTGTCAAATTGTTTTATATTTTTATCCACACACAAAAAAAGCTCCTGGGTTTAAATTACACCATGGTCTGACAGTTAAATCAAGTTTGGTCCACTAACTGGCTGAGACCAGTAGGACAGCTCCTGTTCCCTGATTTGGAGTAATTTTTAGCCAAAGCGATTATTTTAGTTCATCATTTTTATTGTTTGACATAGTAACTAACAAGCCAAACAAGAGGTTTAAAAATATAGTGGTTAGTGTTAATTAGTATTATTCAACTAATTTAAATGCATGAAAAAAATCATTATAACGTACACAAATGTGCAAAGAACTTTTCAAAAGCCCTTTCAGAACTGGTATGTATTCAATTAGTGCTTTGCACAAAATCTGTAAATATAGAAGTTAAAAAAAGGAAAATTTCATACATTTTCTTACGTGATTATCATAAAAGAATTTTTTTTTTTACGAATTCAATTCCCAAAATCTAGGACAGAATTCTGTGACAAAATGTTATTTCAGCAAATTTAAAATAATGAACTATTATTTAGGTAACATCTTGGATCAACAATAATTAGTACTACTCAAATTGGGAGCAAGCAACTGTTTGATCCGTATCAGTGATTTTTTTCTAATTTCACATTACACTAGATTCCATTCTAAGTCTACTTTAAAATGTCAAATGTGTTTTTATTGATAGAATATTGAGGTTTTTTTATTCATTTGTCAAGTGAATTGATGAAAACATATCAGGTATTTTTCTGGGCAATGGGGATTTATACAGCAATAAATAAAATAGGCAAGCACTTGTCCTGTTGGAGTTTATATTCCAGCCTTATTACAGTTCACAATGCATGTAACATTTTACCTTTGATTATAAATTTTAAACTTTGTTTAAATAGTAGTTGTGTTTTATTGTGGGAAATGCTCTGCTTTTATAAATGGATGTAATTATGTTTGAGTTAAAAGGATTCTAAACATTCAGGTCAAACGCCAGTGAATGAAGTGAACCCTTATGCCAGCCTCTCTGTGCTACGTGCCGTGACTGGGAGCTCGTCTGTTTTCTAGGGTTCAGTATTCCTTTCTGGGTTGACTCTCCTGCTAGATCTTTCCTCCCTATGTTGAGTTGAAGACTTCATCTCAGTAACTTCAACCTGTTTACCCAGGTTCTGTTTTCTAGAAAGATATACAAAATTAACAAAATTCTTCTCTTAAATAGTAGGTCAATTATTTTGGCACTACAACTGTGTCCCTCATTATTCAAGATTTTTTTAAAAAATCTGCTCCTTAAAAGACAAAAGTGACTCACTTGAGTTTTATGCAAGTCCTATTAGTATTTTTAATGGGTGGAAGGAAGGAAGGAAGGGAGGGAGGGAAGGAGGGGAGGAGCAAAGGAGGGACGGAGGGAGCGAGAGAGCGAGAGAGAGAGAGAGAGAGAGAGAGAGAGAGAGAGAGAGAGAGAGAGAGAGAGAAGAAAAGGAAGGAAGGAAGGAGGGAGGAGGGAGGGAGGGAAGGAGGGAAGGAAGGAGGGAGGGAGGGAGGGAGGGAGGGAGGAAGGGAGGAAGGAAGGAAGGAGGGAGGGAGGAAGAAAATAGCACCACAGCACCATCTGTTGTTGCAAAATGTCACTGCAGCCCCCTAAATGGGCCTTAACACCCGGATGTTAAGTCCTTTCCAGGACAATTACTGACATATACTACGGAGAGATGTGGCTTTATAAGTGGGTGCACTCCTCTGACCATAAGTTGATCTTCATAACCTCTCAAGAATTAAGTGTTATTATCCCCACGTCCTTGATGAGCCATCAAATCTTAAAGAAACACTTAATGAGTCCCAAGCTAAGTTTAGTGTGTGAACCTGAGGTTTCCCCAGACACTCATCCAACAATCATTTCTTTTGCTTTTTTTTTTTTTTTTTTGTACGCAGGCCTCTCACTGTTGTGGCCTCTCCCGTTGCGGAGCACAGGCTCCGGACGCGCAGGTTCAGCGGCCATGGCTCACGGGCCCAGCCGCTCCGCGGCACGTGGGATCCTCCCGGACCAGGGCATGAACCTGCGTCCCCTGCATCGGCAGGCGGACTCTCAACCACTGTGCCACCAGGGAAGCCCCAACAATCATTTAATTAAGGTCATTCTATAATTATTGTACATTTTCGTTAAGAATAATGGGGAGAGAGAAATTATACATTTAAATGGGTAAATCTTATAATCTGAATTATACCTCAATAAAGCTATTAGAAGAAAAGATTAATAGCAGGGAGGTAGAGGGAGTGGAGTAAAAAATATTTAGAAGTGAATCAGTCAAAGAGATCAAGCAAACTATTGAAAAGAATAATAAACATGCTGGTAAGTTACCTCAAGATGCATCAGGGAGGCCTGGATATTAACAAGATAGGGATGGTGTTGAGGGCTGGAAATAGGCTATCCGTGGGGACAGGAAATGCAAGAATCTATTTCTAAAACATAGAAAGGGCTTAGCAAATTCAGCCAAGGTTGCCAGCCTTCTAATCATACAAACTCTACAGTCCCTGACTGGGATTTAGGCAGATAGATGATTAGCACTCAGGTGTCCACATTGGAGAAGTTTAACTTTCCAACAGGTGTCCCGAGTACAGAAATTAGAAATCTGTTAAGAGCTCTGCAGTTTTGCAGTCTGTCAAGATCTGCCAGGAGTCAATAGGGCCCTAGCACTTGGAGCTAAAGTTCCTGGGAAAGACCCAGTCTTCAGGAATGGGACCTTAAAAGAACTAGGTCCTGGGGCTTCCCTGGTGGCGCAGTGGTTGAGAGTCCGCCTGCCGATGCAGGGAACACGGGTTCGTGCCCCAGTCTGGGAAGAGCCCACATGCCGCGGAGCAGCTGGGCCCGTGAGCCATGGCCGCCGAACCTGCACGTCTGGGGCCTGTGCTCTGCAGCGGGAGAGGCCACAACAGTGAGGCCCATGTACCACAAAAAAAAAAAAAAGAACTAGGTATTGTAAAACTGCAAGCACTACTGGGATACAAAAGGGAATCAACTAGATGCTAATCAGCAACTCAAAAGGGACCTTCACCTTATCAGAGGCTACAAACTAGCTCACAGATAAGGGCTTATAAGCAAGCATCAAACCCCTGCTCAGGTCCGCAACAAGTGTTTACTGCAGGACACTGTTGTCAGAGTGTTCAGAGCTTGAGATTTGATACTGGTTCACCTAATCTGGGTTGAAAGTGTCAGAAGATGAGCATATGAAGCATGCCTGCCCAGCACTTCAATAATTTTTTTCTCTGATATGGTCAGTTCTGGAACTTGGGCAGAAACAGAGGTAAAACAGGGGCTACAGGTTGGAAGGTTTGGTGGACTTAGCTGGGAGGACTAGAGACATGTTCAGAAAGGATGTATTTCTGTATCTCCTTTTACCGAACCCACTGCAAAAATCTAATTTTTCTATTTCTACTTTTTCAGTCCTCCAATCCCTTTTCTGCAAGGCATTGACATTGTTCCACCTAAAATTAAATAAGATATGTCACTTTCCGGCTCAAAACCCCTCAATGGCATTCCTCTGGGGAAAGGAAAATCACTAAAACTTAGCAAAACGTATAAGATCTAAAGTAAGTTAGCCCCAGCTGACTTCATTGTGCATTCATGCAGACAACACTTGCTGTGTCCTAGCCACACTGCTTTTGGAAAATTAGGAAATATTTCAAATGTACAAAGAGATATAAAGAATTTTACATGGAACACCCATATATACTCTATCACTCATCCTCAGAGACAAATCATTATAAAACATGTATGAATCTCACAAGTAAAAAGCTGAGCCGAAGAAGTCAGACACAAAAGAGTACACACTATACCAATTCCATTCCTGCTATGTTTGCAATCAGACAGAGTGGTCCGCGGTGTTAGAAATCAGAACAGTGTTTACTTTGGGGGAAGGAAAAAGGAGGTGGTGTTTGGGTGTGGGAACATGGCAGGCTTCTGAAGAGCTGGTAAGGTTCTGTTTCTTGATTGGGGTATGGGTGTGTTCACTCGGTGAAAACTCATTGAGCCGTACCTTATGATATGTGCATTTTCTGCACATATGTGTATTTCAACTAAAAAACATTTTAGAAAAATGATACTAATTAGAATAGCTTAACATTAAAAGTATATTAAAAGATGATTTAGGGGCTTCCCTGGTGGCACAGTGGTTGAGAGTCCGCCTGCCGATGCAGGGGACGCGGGTTCATGCCCCGGTCTGGGAAGATCCCACATGCCACGGGGCGGCTGGGCCCGTAAGCCATGGCCGCTGAGCCTGCGCGTCCGGAGCCTGTGCTCCGCAAAGGGAGAGGCCACAGCAGTGAGAGGCCCGCGTACCGCAAAAAAAAAAAAAAAAAAGATGATTTAACAGTATAATTCCAATTCTAAAATCTTCTTCATTTAATAATAAATTCTTATACTTTTTGCTATTTTAATTTATTGAGCAAAATATTTATTACCTGTTAGTTGCCAGGTACACACATTGGTTAAACATAGGGGCCAGGTTCCTGCCTTCAGGAAGCTTACCTAATATACTGTTGCTGTGATGAACATTTATTAAAGAAAAATCCATTGAGCACCCACAATGTGTTAAACTGGGAAAAATCTTCCATCCTTTACAGAGCAAACTTGTATTTATTTACACAATGGACCTACTGCAGAACATGTCTCATCCTGATGAAATGAAGAGATGTAGAGCTGGAAAATGGTAAAAGTTGCGTCTTCTTTAACAAAAAAAGTTCAGTCAGTGATACATTTAATAAATAATATACAGTATCACTAATTAAAAAAATAATGGGGCTTCCCTGGTGGCACAGTGGTTGAGAGTCCGCCTGCCGATGCAGGGGACACGGGTTCGTGCCCCGGTCCGGGAAGATCCCACATGCTGCAGAGCGGCTGGGCCCGTGAGCCATGGCCGCTGAGCCTGCGCGTCCAGAGCCTGTGCTCCGCAACAGGAGAAGCCACAACAGTGAGAGGCCCACATAATGCAAAACAAAAACAAAAACAAAAATAATGAAGGAAACAGAATTAGAGTGTTCTAATAAAGTTTTATTACATTAATTGCATATAGTTACAGTAAGTAGGTTGGCAATACAGGGGGAAAGTAACTCTGTAAGGCTGACTTGGAAGGATAGTTAAAAATTATTTCTTATTAGCATAGTGACCACTAAAATATTTGTTTTAAATTACTGGAAAACACATTTTTCCTTTTGGGTTAGGAAAGCATTTCCATACCCAGTCCCTACCATGTGCTCATGTGTCTATATGCTATTCAGCATCCTTTGTTTATAGGTAAAATTAACACCAACAAATGGAATTGACTTTTGTTAGTGCTTTAAAGAATATTTACTTATTTATATCAATCTCACTAACATCAAAGATACAGGTCACAATGCCCTTCTGAATTCACTGCTTCAAGTAGCGGTTATCAGTCCTGTTTGCACACTTTTTGAAAAATATAGATTTCTGGATCACCCTTGAGGATTCTGATTCAGTAGGACTGCAGTAGAGTGCGTGTACCATCAACATTGATTTAAACCTGTGAATTACCAAGAATTCTAAGTAACAGAATCCAAATTTGTAAGTTTATTACTCTCAGCATTGCTATTTTCTTTTTCTGAATTTTCTCTGGTATTTCAGCAGATAGCAGGCATAAGTAAATATTTATCGAAAGTATTTAATTGAATGCTTTATAAGATTACTGCAAAAAGTAGTAGAAAACAAAATTATTAACTGAAAATAGTGATAACACATTTAAAATTTTACTTATATATCAAAATGATTTAAAGAGAAAATGAAATGAAAATAATGTTGGCACAATCTAAAAAGAAGATGTGGTAATATGTAAATCTATTTAAAACACCCTTACCATATAGAATGTATTTTCCTTATTACATATGGAATTAGTGTATTAGAGACTACAACTTTATAATAATAAAAGACTGTAATCACATTTGGTAACTTTCTATTTAATCGTAACAGCTTTCCAGCATAAGTAAATGGATTGGATTTACTTTGTATGAAAATTATATTATCAAAAACCTCACAAAGTAGAGACTATCCACATTAAATGGTCAGGTCTAATATACGGTACTGTTACATCTAAATGTTGTTTTATGGATGAATTCACTATCATTTTAGTGTTAGTTGAATTGGTCATTAAGTAATCTTGTTTTAGAAGTGGTTATTTTGGTCACTGTAGCTTTATGCTGGCAGTTACTGACATTGGAATCACCCATGGTACTAATAGTAGTTGTGCTAGTTGGTTCAGCTGAAGTGGTGGCAACTGTGGTAGTCATACTCTCAGTAGAAGTGGTGGAAGCAGTTTTGTCTGTTGTGGTCGTACCCTCAGTGGTAGTGCTGGCCGTTGTTGTGGTAGTTGGTTGAGTTGTGGTGGTGGCCACTGTGGTAGTCGTGGTCTCAGTAGAAGGGGGAGAATCAGTTGTGTCTGTTGTGGTTGTACCCTCAGTGGTAGTGCCGGCCATTGTTGTGGTAGTTGGTTGAGGTGTGGTGGTGGCCACTGTGGTAGTTGTAGTCTAAGTAGAAGTGGAAGAATCAGTTGTGTCTGTTGTGGTTTCAGCCTCAGTGGTAGTGCCGGCCGTTGTCATGGTAGTTGGTTGAGGTGTGGTGGTGGCCACTGTGGTAGTTGTAGTTGAAGTAGAAGTGGAAGAATCAGTTGTGTCTGTTGTGGTTTCAGCCTCAGTGGTAGTGCCGGCCGTTGTCGTGGTAGTTGGTTGAGGTGTGGTGGTGGCCACTGTGGTAGTTGTAGTCTAAGCAGGAGTGGGAGTGGAAGAATCAGTTGTGTCTGTTGCGGTTGCAGCCTCAGTGGTAGTGCCAGCCATTGTCGTGGTAGTTGGTTGAGGTGTGGTGGTGGCAACTGTGGTAGTCATAGTCTCAGTAGAAGTGGTGGAAGCAGTGGTGGCTGTTTTGGTCATACCCTCAGTTTTATCTGTGATCGTTTTTTCAGTTGAAGTGGTGTCTGTTGCAATTGTGGTTTCTGTGGAATCAGTGGTTGGTATACTTGTAGGTTCCGTTGAAGTGTGCTCAGTGATGGTAGTCATGGTACTGGATGTTGTGGTAGAATCTGTTGTGCTAGTGGCAACTGTAGTTTTGGAACTATCAGATGAGCTTGTTTCAGTCAATGAGATTGTCCCCTGGTTTTGAGTAAGTTGTATAAAAATGGGGGCATTATTATTTTTCCCATTATACACCAGAGACACTATGAGTACTCCAATTGCCACTGTTATCACAGAAGCTAAGAGACAAGCCAGGAATATCTTCCACAGAGACCAGCCACTAAACAAATTTCGTGTCACCTGAAAAGGATTTAAATATAATTACTGAAGTTGAAACCAAATGTTGCAAGAAAAATGTCATTTATAATCTTTTTATATATAGATTACTTCAGTGGAAGAATGTATAAACATAAAAAATACCTTAATAGCCTGTAGTAATAAATATTGGCTCAAGTTTAATGTTTCATTTGGGAAAGGCTTGTTCTTTGTAATAGGAATAAAGGAATATCCACTGATCTGTCTGCTTTCTTTTCATATGTATTTAAAGCTAAAAGAAATACTAAATGTCATCTTAGAAACTGTTTATTCCTCCCACCATCAAATGAAGTATCTACACATGTGTGTCTGACTGCTGCATACAGAGATTTGAGGGACCCAAAATATCACCTGATAAAATCTTCTCCCTTCATTGGCCTATCAACTGTCAGATTTGTGTCTGCTTTATAGCCTTCCATTTTAAATGCATTAATTAATGGCCTGTCAAATATTCTAGCTAGGTGTTCATACAGGTTAGTAATGGCAGCATGAAAATCAGAGTTGAATACATTTGTTGAAATCCATCTTGTGCTGCCACCAGCTATTTTCACTGTGTAAGATGTTAACCTCTTTGATCTTATTTTTTCATCCATAAAAATCTATAAGATTAGAATAGGGATTAATGTCAGTAATATTACTTTGTAATATCTCTCTAATCTGTTATTGTAGAGGAAACATTGCATAGTATAAAACATGTAAGCCTTGAGACAAGAGAGTCTTAAATTTGAATTCCATACCATTAATATTCTGAGCAAGTTTCTTAACTTGCCTAATTCTCAACTTGCCATGTATCAAAAGTGGGGATAATAATATCTACCTCCAAATGTTATTGAGAAAATTAGAATAAGAAACATCCTTCAAATTAGATTTTTGCAGAAGGCGGGGCTTTATAGTAATTAAGGGCATAGCCATTGGAATCTAACAGATTTAGGTTTAAATTTTAAATCCACCTTTTACTAGATAGATGGTGGTATGTGGAAATTTGCCATGTCTTGCAAAGCCTCAATTCCCTTGCATGGATAATATCACCTATTTAATAAAGCTAAACAGTAAATAAGGAAACAGTATGAATAACGTTGTCCTAGCACTTTCTAAGTACTCAAAAAACATTTGATTTCACTAATTAGCTCATTCTTATCTATTTTCTTATGACTGAAAACAATCACTAAAGGAAACAAAGAGCACATATGTCATTGGAGCATGTAGGGTAACTCTTCAATTTTCCAAAATAGTGGACACTGTCTCAGACAATAAACCACAATTTGGGTGTTGAGAGTGACACCCACTAGGCAATCACAAGCAGTTCAAGGGCATTGGGTACCAAGGCTAAGGGAATTTGTGGCACCAACTAAGAGAGCCCAGTGACTAATGGCGCCTCCTGCCCCATGTCATCTAGGCCTTAGAAAGGAAATCAAAGCGGGAGGAGAGGAAGGACGATACTCACACCTCCGAGGAAAATTACCCTCATTTTTTGTTTGAATTTTTAAAAAGAGGAGCAAGATTAATAAAAACTCATCTTAACCTAACCTGAGACCCGTGCTCAAGTGCTATTACTGCTACTATCTAGATGTGTGAATTCTTACAAACAATCTAAACCTCCTAGACCGCGATGTTGTCCATCTGTGGCTAAGTAAAGGCATCTAAAATAACTTTCAGCTCTCTGATTGGTCTGGTTTGTTTGAGGTCATCAGAGATATATTCTCTAAATAATTCTATCAAAAGCCTTCTTCCACAGTGTTTCTTGTCATTAAGAGTTTATCCTCTCTTCTCTTATCAAAGTCTTTCCAAACTGTCTCTATAGCAGGATTAATCAGAGGAGGGGTGTAGTCCAGGGCCAGAAGAATCGAACCAAACTGCCAGGCATCAGTAGCAATCAGTCAAAATCAAGTTTTCACCTGGAGTAGGGGGTGGAATGGAGGAAGGACTCGGAGATCAGGTCTCAAGGTGAAGAAAACAGAATGATGAGAAACAGCGTAAAGAACACCGGAAATCTGCTTCCAGGCACCAAACCAAGGCAAGGCTAATTATTGTCTAAGTCAAGGTTGAAGACACACGAGGTCAGAAACAGGAGGCTAACAGAAGGCCCACAGTTATGCTCAGAAGCAGGAAGGGAAGGAGAGTGAGCCAGATCACCCACAGACTAGGGCCCCAGGGCTTTAACACGTGACTTCACCTTCCACTGAGCCAGGGTTACAATGTCATTCACTGTCAATGCATTTGCTGTCATCAGCTACTCGGTCCTCCAAAAAAAGGAACCCAAAACTTTGCTTTTTTTTTGATGCTTATATATTTTCCCTAAACTTTATAGGTGTTTTTTCTTTCCATCAAGATCATTAGCTCCTTAAATTAAGAGTCCCATAAATCTACCTCTTCTGCATTCCCTCTCAGTGATTTGACATGTTCAAAGGATGCTGTAGATTTTCAAAAGAACAATGTTAATTGATTGAATGTTTTTTCTCTAATATTAGATCAAAAACACTTCCATGTGGATTACATCATAACCCAGAGAAACAGTGTCACCCCAGACATTACCTGAAAATGTTGGGATTCTCTGTTTGGAAAGTTTGGAAGTCCAAGGGTCCCTCTGTTGATGCAGATGTCATTTAAATTGGGACCAGCATCGCCAGTTACATCAATTGATGTTGCAAACTTACAGGCTGAACTCTGAGCTTCATCATTTCCAAGGTTCGGGAATGGCTGTGTACAGAAAAGAATGGGAGAAAAATAAGATGCTATTGTATTTTGTGTCTAAAGTAATACAATTCGGACAAATATAAATTAGATTATGTCATATTATGGCTTATTTGATCAAATAAGATCATTTGAAACCTGAGGAATAAATAAATACATTTATTATATTTCTTCTCAAAATAAGAAAATCTAACTAGGTCATCATAAATTACATTTGATTATTTTATATAATTATTCACATTAAAATTCAGACATTATCTTTTACCTTCATCATATCTAAAGGATTTGTTAAATATCATTATGTGGCAAGCTGATGTAGAGAGATATTTTTAAAAGTCCCATAATAGGATGTGGAGAAAAGGGAACACTCCTACTCTGTTGGTGGGAATGTAAATTGGTGCAGCCACTGTGGAAAATAGTATGGAGGATTCTCAAAAAACTAAAAATAGAATTATCATATGACCCAGCAATTCCACTCCTGGGAATATAATTGAAAAAAACAAAAACACTAATTCAAAGAGATACGTGCACCCCAATGTTCATAGCAGCATTATTTACAATTGCCAAAGTATGGAAGCAACCTAAGTGTTCATCAACAGATGAATGGATAAAGAAGATGTGATATATATCTACAGTGGAATCCTACTCAGCCATAAAGAAGAATGAATTCTTGCCATTTGCAGCAACATGGATGGAGTTGGAGTGCATTATGCTAAGTGAAATAAGTCAGACAGAGAAAGACAAATACTGTAAAATAAAAAATACAACAAACTAGTGAATAAAACAGAAAAGAAGCAGACTCACAAATACAGAGAACAAACTATTGATTACCAGTGGGGAGAGGAAAGGGGAAGGAGGATGGGTGGGGAAAGGGTTATTATGAGAATATATAAAATCATATGTATGAAACTTCTGAAAATTGTAAAGAACTATAGGATTTAAAGAATCTTTTATTCAATAAAAAAATTACATACTTCTGTGTAATTCTACATGGCCATAAATTTGTGTGCTTCAGCTAGTATGGAATAATAAATTTCTTTCCAGAAAAATTTTTTTTTAATAAAATAGAATTTAAAAGTCCCAAAATGAAAATTCTAGAGACTTCAAGGCTTATAAAGAACAACACTTTGTGGTCTTATTCATAATGAGAAAATCAAATCTAAAGAGGTGAAGTGAGAGTCTAGGTATAGTAAATTGCAATAGGACACTTCTCCCACTGCAGTCAATCAATCAAACAATCAATAAAATTGAAGGGCTTTCAAAGAAGTGAAAATCAGATTACTTAAAATTTAGAGGAAGAAAGAGCTTTTCCAAAGTGATCTAATAATCATAGGCCATTTTATTTTCTGGGAGCATTTGTTGATTCTGAGTATGAGCTGAGGTTCTGACTAACAAAAGAGTCAGCAAAACTTTTGCTGTTCATGTGAGTCTGGCATAACAGACTGGAAAATAGGGGATCCCCAAACACAAGGCCTTTGTAATGTTCTGGAATAGCTCAGGAGGCTGGAAGTCAGGATGGAAAGGCAGAGTAAAGTCTTCGGCAGTATCATAGTGATTAGGAGATAAAATCCTGCTATCAGAAAGGGACTTAAACACAAGACTGGTTTCCCCCTAAGGACATTTGCCATACTTTGAGGCTGCCTGGCATAGGATGTTAAAGAGCTGACCTTGAAATCTCTGAAGGTCAATCTCTGAAGAATATACATACAAACATTATAAACAAAATAATAGTAAATTAAATCCAAAAATATATCAAAATGGTAAAAACTCATAACCAAGAGAGGTCTACCCAGCTACCTAAACTAACTTAGAATGAAAGTTAGTTTAACATTCAAAACAGCTAATATAATTCACCACATTAACAGAAATAAAGGAGAAAAACACATGTGAATATATCAAAAAAATGCAGAAAGACTTCTGGCAAAATTCAACAACCATCTGTGATAAAATTTCTGAGCAAACTAGTAATAGAAGAGATTTTCCATAATCTGATAAAGGATAGCTCCATAAAACCTAAGCTAACATCATAATTAATGGTGAAATATTTCATGTTTCCCCCTGAATTTGGGAACAACACAAAATGTTCACTTTCACCACTTCCATTCAACATTACATTGGAGGTTGTAGCCAGTGCATTGTTAGAAAAACAAAAATAAAGTTATAAAATATGAAAAAACAAAGACATGATTGGGTTTATAGAAAATCCAAAAGAGGGTCCAAGATGGCAGAGAAGAAGGACGTGCTCTCACTCCCTCTTGAGAGAACACCAGAATCACAACTAACTGCTGAACAATCATCGACAGGAACACACTGGAACTCACCAAAAAAGATACCCCACATCCAAAGACAAAGGAGAAGCAACAGTGAGATGGTAGGAGGGGTGCAATCATAATAAAATCAAATCCCATACTGCTGGGTGGGTGACTCACAAACTAAAGAACACTTATACCACAGAAGTCCACCCACTGGATTAAAGTTTTGAGCCCCACGTCAGGCTTCCAAACATGGGGGTCTGGTAACGGGAGTAGGAATTCCTAGAGAATCAGACTTTGAAGGCTAGTGGAATTTGATTGCAGGACTTTGACAGGACAGGGGGAAACAGACTCCACTCCTGGAGGGCACACACAAAGTAGTGTGCGCATCGGGACCCAGGGGAAGGAGCAGTGACCCCAGGGGAGACTGAACCAGACCTACCTGCTAGTGTTGGAGGATGTTCTGCAGAGGCAGTGGTGGCTCTGTCTCACCGTGAGGACAAGAACACTGGCAGCAGAGCAGAAGTTCTGGGAAGTATTCCTTGCTGTAAGCCCTCCCAGACTCCGCCATTAGCAACACCAAAGAGCCCAGGTAGGCTCCCATGTTGGGTTGCCTCAGGCCAAACCACCAACAGGGAGGGGACACAGCCCCAGCCAACAGCAGTCAAGTGGATTAAAGTTTTACCCAACTCTGCCCACCAGAGCAACAGTCAGCTCTACCCACCACCAGTCCCTCCCATCACAAAACTTGCACAAGCCTCTTAGATAAACTCATCCCCCAGAGGGCAGACAACAGAAGCAAGAAGAACTACAATCCTGCAGCCTGTGGAACAAAAAACACGTTCACAGAAAAATAGAAAAGATGAAAAGGCAGAGGGTTATGTACCAGATGAAGGAACAAGATAAAACCCCCGAAAAACAACTAAACAATGTGGAGATAGGCAACCTTCCAGAAAAAGAATTCAGAATAATGACAGTGGAGATGATCCAGGACCTCGGGAAAAGAATGGAGGCAAAGATCGAGAAGATGCAAGAAATGTTTAACAAAGATCTAGAAGAATTAAACAACAAACAAACAGAGTTGAACAATACAATAACTGAAATGAAAAATACACTAGAAGGAATCAATAGCAGAATAACTGAGGCAGAAGAACGGAAAAGTCACCTGGAAGACAGAATGGTGGAATTCACTGCTGTGGAACAGAATAAAGAAAAAAAAAAAGAAAAGAAATGAAGACAACCTAAGAGACCTCTGGGACAACATTAAATGCAACAACGTTCACACTATAGGGTCCCAGAAGGAGAAGAGAGAAAGGACCCAAGAAAATATTTGAAGAGATTATAGTCAAAAACTTCCCTAACATGGGAAAGGAAATGGCCACCCAAGTCCAGGAAGCACAGAGAGTCCCATACAGCATAAACCAAAGGAGAAACACACTGAGACACATAGTAATCAAATTGGAAAAAATTAAAGACAAAGAAAAATTATTGAAAGCAGCAAGGGAAAAATGACAAATAATACACAAGGAAACTCTGATAAGGTTAACAGCTGATTTCTCAGCAAAACACTACAAGCCAGAAGGGAGTGGCATCATACACTTAAAGTGATGAAAGGGAAGAACCTACAACCAAGATTACTCTACCAAGCAAAGATCTCATTCAGATTCAATGGAGAAATCAAAAGCTTTACAGACAAGCAAAAGCTAAGAGAATTCAGCATCACCAAACCAGATCTACAACAAATGTGAAAGGAACTACTCTAAGTGGGAAATAAAAGAGAAGAAAAGGACCTACAAAAACAAACCCAAAACCATTAAGAAAATGGTCATAGGAAAATACATATGGATAATTACCTTAAACGTGAAGGGATTAAATGCTCCAACCAAAAGACACAGGCTTGCTGAATGGATGCAAAAACAAGACCCATATATATGCTGTCTACAAGAGACCCAATTCAGACCTAGGGACACATACAGACCGAAAGTGAGGGGATGGAAAAAGATATTCCCTGCAAATGGAAATCAAAAGAAACCTGGAGTAGCAATACTCATATCAGATAAACTAGACTTTAAAATAAAGAATGTTACTAGAGACAAGGAAGGACACTACATAATGATCAAGGGATCAATCCAAGAAGAAGATATAATTATAAATATATATGCACCCAATATAGGAGCACCTCAATACATAAGGCAACTGCCAACAGCTATAAAAGAGGAAATTGACAGTAACACAATAATAGTGGGGGATTTAACACCTCACTTACACCAATGGACAGATCATACAAACAGAAAATTAATAAGGAAACACAAGCTTCAAATGACACAATACACCAGATAGATTTAATTGATATTCATAGGACATTCCATCCAAAAACAGCAGATTACACTTTCTTCTCAAGTGCACATGGAATATTCTCCAGCATAGATCATATCTTGGATCACAAATCAAGACTCAGGAAACTTAAGAAAATTGAAATCATATCAAGCATCTTTTCTGACCACAACGCTATGAGATTAGAAATCAATTACAGGAAAAAAAAAAACGTAAAAAACACAAACATATGGAGGCTAAACAAAACATTACTAAATAACCAAGAGATCACTGAAAAAATCAAAGAGAAAATCAAAAAATACCTAGTAACAAATGACAATGAAAACACAATGATCCAAAACCTATGGGATGCAGCAAAAGCAGTTCTAAGAGGGAAGTTTATAGCAATACAAGCCTATCTCAAGAAACATCTCAAATAAACAATCTAACCTTACACCTAAAGGAACTAGAGAAAGAAGAATAAGCAAAACCCAGAGTTAGCAGAAGGAAAGAACTCATAAAGATCAGAGCAGAAATAAATGAAATAGAAACAAAGAAAACAATAGCAAAGATCAAGAAAACTAAAAGATGGTTCTTTGAGAAGATAAACAAAATTGAGAAACCATTAGCCAGACTCATCAAGAAAAAGAGGGAGAGGACTCAAATAAATAAAATTAGAAATGAAAAAGGAGATGTTACAACAGACACCACAGAAATACAAAGCATCCTAAGAGACTACTACAAGAAACTCTATGCCAATAAAATGGACAACCTGGAAAAAATAGACAAATTCTTACAAAGGTATAACCTACCAAGACTGAACCAGGAAGAAACAGAAAATATGAACAGACCAATCACAAGTAATGAAATTGAAACTGTGATTAAAATCTTCCAACAAACAAAAGACCAGGAACAGATGGCTTCACAGGTGAATTCTATCAAACACTTAGAGAAGAGCTAACACCCATCCTTCTCAAACTCTTCCAAAAAATTGCAGAGGGGGGAATACTCTCAAACTCATTCTATGAGGCCACTATCACCCTGATAACAAAACCAGACAAAGATACTACATAAAAAGAAAATTATAGACCAGTATCACTGATGAATATAGATGCAAAAGTCCTCAACAAAGTACTAGCAAACAGAATGCAACAACACATTAAAAGGATCATACACAATGATCAAGTGAGATTTATCCCAGGGATGCAAGGATTCTTCAATGTACACAAATCAATCAATGTGATAACACCATATTAACACATTGAAGAAGAAAAACCATATGATCATCTCAATAGATGCAGAAAAAGCTTTTGACAAAGTTAAACACCCATTTATGACAAAAAGTCTCCAGAAAGTGGGCACAGAGGGAACCTACCTCAACATAATAAAGGCCATATATGACAAACCCACAGCAAACATCATTCTCAATGGTGAAAAATTGAAAGCATTTCCTCTAAGATCAGGAACAATAAAAGGAAGTCCACTCTCACGACTATTATTCAACATAGTTTTGGAAGTCCTAGCCATGGCAATCAGAGAAAAAGGAATAAAAGGAATAGAAATTGGAAAAGAAGAAGTAAAACTGTCACTGTTTGCAGATGACATGATACTATACATAGAGAATCCTAAAGATGCCACCAGAAAACTATTAGAGCTAATCAATGAATTTGGTAGAGTTGCAGGATACAAAATTAATGCACAGAAATCTCTTGCATTCCTATACACTAATGATGAAAAATATGAAAGAGAAATTAAGGAAATACTCCCATTTACCACTGCAACAAAAAGAATAAAATACCTAGGAATAAACCTACCTAGGGAGACAAAAGCTCTGTATGCAGAAAACTGTAAGACACTGATGAAAGAAATTAAAGATTATACCAACAGATGCAGAGATATACCATGTTCTTGTATTGGAAGAATCAACGTTGTGGAAATGACTATACTACCCAAAGCAATCTACAGATTCAATGCAATCCCCATCAAATTACCAATGGCAGTTTATACGGAACTAGAACAAAAAATTTTAAATTTGTATGGAGATAAAAAAGACCCCAAATAGCTAGAGCAGTCTTGAGGGAAAAAAACGGACCTGGAGGAATCAGACTCCTTCACTTCAGACTATACTACAAAGCTACAGTAATCAAGACAATATGGTACTGGCACAAAAACAGAAACATAGATCAATGGAAAAAGATAGAAAGCCGGAGATAAATGCACGCACCTATGGTCAACTAATCTATGACAAAGGAGGCAAGGACATATAATGGAGAAAAGACGGTCTCTTCAATAAGTGGTGCTGGGAAAACTGGACAGCTACATGTAAAAGAATAAAATTAGAACACTACCTAACACCATACACAAAAATAAACTCAAACTGGATTAGAGACCTAACTGTAAGACTGGACACTATAAAACTCTTGGAGGAAAACATAGGAAGAACACTCTTTGACATAAATCACAACAAGATCTTTTTTGACCCATCTCCTAGAGTAATGGAAATAAAAACAAAAATAAACAAATGGGACCTAATGAAACTTAAAAGCTTTCGCACAGCAAAGGAAAGCATAAACAAGACGAAAAGAAAACCCTCAAAATGGGAGAAAATATTTGCAAATGAATCAATGGAGAAAGGATTAATCTCCAAAATATATAAAGAGCTCATGCAGGTCAATATTAAAGAAACAAACAACCCAATCCAAAATGGGCAGAAGACTTAAATAGACATTTTCCAAAGAAGACATACAGATGGCCAGGAAGCACATGAAAAGCTGCTCAACATCACTAATTATTAGAGAAATGCAAATCAAAACTACAGTGAGGTATCACCTCACACCAGTCAGAATGGGCATCATCAGAAAATCTACAAACAACGAATGCTGGAGAGGGTGTGGAGAAAAGGGAACCCTCTTGCACTGTTGGTGGGAATGTAAACTGATACAGCCACTATGGAGAACAGTATGGAAGTTCCTTAAAAAACTAAAAATAGATTTACCATATGACCCACCAATCCCACTACTGGGCATATACCCAGAGAAAACCATAATTCAGTAAGACACATGCATCCCATTTTTCATTGCAGCACTATTTACAATAGCCAGGTCATGGAAGCAACCTAAATGCCCATCGACAGAGGAATGGATAAAGAAGATGTGGTACATATATACAATGGAATATTACTCGGCCATAAAAAGGAACGAAATTGGGTCATTTGTAGAGACGTGGATGCATCTAGAGACTGTCATACAGAGTGAAGTAAGTCAGAAAGAGAAAAACAAATATTGTATATTAACGCATATATGTGGAAACTGGAAAAATGGTACAGATGAACCGGTTTTCAGGGCAGAAATTGAGACACAGATGTAGAGAACAAACGTATGGACACCAAGGGGGGAAAGCGGTGGCGTGGTGGGGGCGGTGTGATGAATTGGGAGATTGGAATTGACATGTATACACTAATATGTATTAAATGGATAACTAATAAGAACCTGCTGTATAGAAAAATAAATTAATATTCAAAAATTCAAAAAAAATCCAAAAGAATCTATAGACAGAACGTTAGAATAAGTGAATTAATGAGATCACTGAATACAGATAAATATAAAAAAATTTAAAAAGTTGGAGCTATCAGTATGAATTCATGTTTAGCTTAATATAAATGCAGATGATTGCATATAGAAATATTTATAGATGCATGTGTATACACTGGTTAATATACACACATATTTCCTTGCTTTGTCAGCTGAGAGGACCTAGAAGCAACAACACACTAGCAGGAACAAGTACCCAGACATTGGTTTCTGATACCATTCTCTAGCGAAAGGAACCAAGGATCCTTGGAGAAATGGCTGATTATAGGGCTGGGTGTGGAAATATACAAGATGAGCCTGGAGCATCTTGTAGCACCAGAGATTAAGGAAATACTCCATGCTTCACCAAAAAAAAAATAATAATAATAACAATGATAGAGGTATGTCAGTATGTCAAAGTGACACAGGAACCAGCTGAAAGAGCTCTCGATAGCCAAATCTATAACAATTGGAGCAAAAAACTTAAAGTGGTATTGGATTATAACCCAAAGTATAAAATAAACATCTGGGAGTCAATACTGATATAAATGATTGAACAAATAAGTGAATGAGGAGGAAGAGGTAAATCTCCTATGCAGAAGAATCCCAGATGATTGACATAGATACTACACTCTCACGGAACATAACTCCCCACTCTTTAAGAGTGGGCTAAGCACAGCAACTTCCAAAGAATATAGTTTGGAAAGGGACGAGTGGAGAACAACTTTAAGAACCTTGTTAAGTATTACCTCATCCAGGTGATCAAAGTCAACATCAACAACAATAAATCATGTTAATAATAGGTACTGTTGGGCTTCCCTGGTGGCGCAGTGGTTGAGAGTCCGCCTGCCGATGCAGCGGACGCGGGTTCGTGCCCCGGTCCGGGAAGATCCCACATGCCGCGGAGCGGCTGGGCCTGTGAGCCGTGGCCGCTGAGCCTGCGCGTCGGGAGCCTGTGCTCCGCAACGGGAGAGGCCACAGCAGTGAGAGGCCCGTGTACCGCAATAAATAAATAAATAAATTATAATAGGTACTGTTGATCTGATGTGATGAGAATGGCACTTTGCTTCCATGGTCTTCCCTAAAAGGAAAAGAAACAAACAAAACAAAACAAAAAAATACAGAGCCCCAGGCTAATGATAAAAAAAAATCAGACAAATTCCTATTGAGGGAAATTCTACCAAATATCTGACTAGTATTTGTCAAAACTATCAAGGTCATCAAAACCAAGGAAAGTCTGAGAAACTGTCACAGCCAATAGAAGCCTAAGGAGTCATGATGGCTAAACCTAATTTGGTAGCTGTGATGGGATCCTGGAACAGAAAAGGGGCAGTAAGTAAAAACTAAAAAGTCTGAATAAAGTATGGACTTTTTAAAACAATAATATATCAACCTTGGTTCATTAATTGTAACAAAGGTACCATATTAATGTAAGATGTTAATATATGGGAAACTGTTGAGGTAAATAGATGAAGGAGATTAAGAGGTACAAAATTCCAGTTGCAAAATAAATGAGTCACAGGAATGAAATGTGCAGTCATTAACTATATAATATCTTTGTATGGTAACATCATAACTACAGTTACCGTGGTGATCATTTTGAAACGTATAGCAACATCAAATCACTATGTTGTATAACAGAAAGTAATATAGTGCTGTAGGTCAATTAAATTTCAAAAACAAACAAACAAACTCATAGAAAAAGAGATCAGATTTGTGGTTATCAGAGGTGGGGTCCATGGAGGCAAGGGGTAATTGGATGAAGGCAATCAAAAGGAAGAAACTTCCAGTTATAAGATAGAGGAGTACTAGGGATGTAATGTGCAACATGATACATATAATTAACATTGCTGCATGTTATATATGAAAGTTAAGAAAGTAAATCCTGAGATCTTATCACAAAAAATTCTATTTAATTTTGTATCTATATGAGATTACGAATGTTCACTAAACTTATTGTGATAATCATTTAATAATGTATGTAAGTAAAATCATGCCATACAACTACACACAAAATTTATGCCATACAACTTAAATTTATACAGTGCTATATGTCAATTATATCCCAATAAAGCTGGAAGAAAAAATAGAGGAAATTAGGTTCTAGGTATATGGGAATTCTCTGTACTATGTTTGCAGTTTTCTATAAGACTACAACTATTTTTAAAAATAAAGGTTTTCAAAACAATAACAAAGTTACATTTTTCAGGTTCTACTGCCCAGGATTTCTAAGTCTAATAAGACCAGTAGCCATCTGTCCACAACCTACTAACTGAAATTCCTCATACCAGAATGGGTCTTGTAGCCTTAACATTATTAATGCCATCCTCATTTTTCAACAGAACTAGGCAGTCCATGAAAGACCTATGGAAGACAAGTCATTTAGTAATCTCTCAACACGCATTTCCTAGTTTCTATTTGATTTTTCTACTCTTACAGATCTTATGCTCCATTGGTGAAGCACAAGAGGCTTGTTTGAATTCGATAAAATATGTGCAGATAAATATGATAAGGATTAGAAGCTGGAAAATGTTTGGGTACAAACATATTCACCATAGTCTTTATGGGGTGGGTAGCACAAAGGAGGAAGGGAAGGGTGTTGGGAAGATATAAACAAAAGATTTCACAAACTTGCAACAAGTAGTTATCTAATACATAGAATAATGAATGTAGACAATATTCTTGTACTATAGTTATGTAATGTGATAAATATTGCTACAGCTAATCATATTACAATATATAATAACATCAAAGTAGCACATTGTACACCTTAAATTTACAATGTTATGTGTCAAATATATCCAATAAAAAACTAAAAAACAAAGACTTCAACTATATCTGTAATGGTTTATTTCTTAAACTTGGTGTTTGGTACATACATGCCTATTACATTATTCTTGAAGTCTTTTAAATACATGTTGAATTTTTTAAAGTAAATGAATTAAAAGGATGGGTTCAAATATGAAAGGTTTTGGTGGTTAGGTTTTTCTTGAAGTCAGTCTAAGACATTTCCTCAACAGCACCATCTATAACATTTTATAAACTTACTATGTTAAAATATATTAGCTCTATTTATTTGAATAAATGTTATTTTCTAACAATAGAAGATTATTTCTTCAACTAAAAAAAAAAAAAGGAGAGACAGAGAAATAACTCCAGATACAGTTTTAAGAAAAAGATAGAGAGCAATCTGTGTTATATTCTTACGGGAGTGTAAATTGTTATGTATAAATTTGTTATAGCTCAAAAACATTATAGAATTATCTAATTTTTACTCATAGGACAGCAAGAGCATTATTTAAATGTACTCTCTCAACTACATTGATTAAATAACCAATCCTAAATGGTTATTAAAAATGCTATTGACATTGCTGGCTCAATCTCGAATTTCTATTAAAACAATCAAGCTACATATGTGTGCAGACGGTAGCCACTGAGCAACTATAACTAAGAATAAAAGAGAGTATAAATATGATTAAATATAGTCAAGAAGGAATACACTCAGGCAAAAAAAAATTAGTCAAGTTCTGTTTTTCTAAAGGTGTAATATCACGCCAAAGAAGTAAAGAGAATAGCTATGCAGTGATACCAAATAAAAGAAGATATAATACACACACGCACTTTAAGAATTTCCATCTGTTTTTAAATAGGTAGCTTTGAGAAAATCACACATTTATATTTTATAAAAGCTTTGTGTTTCTTTGTATTATTACTATCGTTATTCTTCAGCTATCCAGTTCGTTTATGGCTGATGAACTTGAATATTTTTCTGAACTTTCGTAATTAAATAAAAATTCACTGGCAAGACCAACTTACCAGAATTAAAAATATTTAAGGGAAGAAAGATGGTGAGTGATTGCACTGAGAGCACAGTAGTCTCTAAAGTTAAAATTTTGAGAAGTTGGGGGGCTATGAATTATAGTTAATTAGCTCTTGGTAGAAGCCAATAATCTCCATTACATACACCCAATATGCACTAGCTATGTTCATAGAATAAAATTTTAAATTCTATGCTCATAACTTAAGAGATTACCATTTCATGTTTCCTAAGAGGGGAAAACAAACTCCTAAATTTCTCTTTTTTACGTAGACTTCAACTGCTACTATAATCCACTGGTGAAAATGGCCATCAATTAAAAAGAAATTTCTGTACGATTATATCCAAATATCCAGATGTAAAGTGAGATAGTCAGTGATGAAGATACATGCCCTTTATTTGAAAACTCTCATTATTATCTAGGGAAATCTTCAAGATGAATAATTCCTTAGTAAAGGGACCTTTTTATCTGAGTATCTTGACACTGTGAAGACCTAATGACATAGCTGCAAGGCTAGAAGAACCATAAAGAACATCTTTAGGGGAAAGGAGTGCTGATCTAGAATCAAGAGAACAATTTCTCTGCCTTGTACCTTCCTTGTTAGTGCAGGGGACAAAAATATTTTTCCTCACAGAATGTAACTGTCCATTCAAACTTATACTGATTTCATTCAACACATTTCCACGTTTCCAGTATCAAGGGCTCTAGTCAGAGACAAAGTTACATAAAAGGCAATCCCAAAACACACAGCACTAAATTATTTCTTCTAAAAACATAAGCAATAGTCAAATAATATTGTATATAATTGAACTCTAATATTCCCTTGAATACAATTCTTTACTAAAAAAGGAACTCGTATGTAGTTAAGCAGAGGCTAATCTAAAAGACTTGCTAGATAATTTGCTTCCTAGGTCTAGAATTCACTTACAAGATGATGTTCTGACGTTCAAAAACGTATGAAATCTTTGAGTTCTGACAAATCTACACATTACACTAAAATCCAGGCAATTAACACAAAAATCTATATATCACATTTTAAAAACATAAATTGTTAATGCAATCAACCACAGATTTGTCATCTTATACTCTAATTATGGTAACTGTAGAGAATTATTTGAACAGCTTATTAAATTGTTACTCCCCAAATTGCTAATATCTTAGATTACTGAGTATTAAAATAAATTTATTAATAATGCATATATTGATATACAGAAAAAAATACAAGTTTTCTAATTAACAAGTAGTCATAGAATAGCTAAAAATTGTCTTTCATGTAGAATTCTGATTAAAAATTGCTTTTTGGGGGCCTCCCTGGTGGCGCAGTGGTTGAGAGTCCGCCTGCCGATGCAGGGGATGCAGGTTCGTGCCCCGGTCTGGGAGGATCCCACATGCCGCGGAGCAGCTGGGCGCCATGGCCGCTGAGCCTGCGCGCCCAGAGCCTGTGCTCCGCAACGGGAGAGGCCACAGCAGTGAGAGGCCCGCGTACCACACACACACACACAAAAATTGCTTTTTGGGAAGAACCATGTTGTAATAAAAAAAAAAATCAGAGTTGTATTATTATTGAAAACAAGACTCTGAACTATCAGAACATACCACGGTGGTGCCACCAATATTCATCGGCTGGTTTCCAGACTGTTCCATCACTACGTATTTCCCACATTTTCTGTCCATTCTTGAAGCACAAGCTTAACTCCAGAAATGTTCTTCAGCCTGTTCATTGCTCTTTATACCTGCAAACTTGAGAGATAATTGAGTTGATTAATATCCACTATGAGACATCACTGCTAGTGTGGATTAGACTAAATAATAATTATTCTTTATGTGGGATCCACCTTAGAGGAAGAAGTGGGTGTTAAGAAATTACATGAGGATATAAGAAAACCAATCCCACCTCTGTGATGACACCCTCAATACTATGCCACCAGGCAGCTTCCTGGTAGAATGAAACTGCAATTATACAATTCTTCCTTCTCTCTCCTATCACATCATTTCACAGAACTCTTCCTTCTGACTTCAGGAACAGCTCAAGATAGAATTCTGAAATACGTGAATGTTGCTGTTGCTTCTTTTCCAAATAGACAGGAACATCTTTCCGCTCTTACTGGCAACAACCTTTAGGCACACATGACCCTCTGCTCATCAAGTCTTGACCTTCTTGGGTTCCTCCTCACCTTTAAAACTTTTCCAATCTACTATTTTTCTCTGCTTCTAGAAAATGTTAATCTAACTGGATTTATACTTCTGGAAAAAAATAATACAACTTGGCTTACATGTCTCCAAGCCCGAGACTGATACAGACGGTTAATCTGATAAACAAATCTCTGTGAATATATTCACCAAGATCCCCTTCTCTTCGTTTTTTGTGAGATCTATTTGGCATAGTTACCCAGAAGATTACTTCTGATTTTGCTTACAGTTTAGTAACAAGACACTTGGGCAGGTGGGGCTTTTCTAACTTCTGAAAATTATACTCAAAAGCAAAGGACTTTTTTCTTATCTGTAGATATATCTTTGGAGGGATCTAAAAGAAAATTGACAAGAGTTAAGAAATCATTTTTTTTAAGGAATCATTTTTAACCTCAAATAAAAAGTTATCAATCAGCTCCCAACACACGTACCCAAGGAATCCCAAATAAAACTGGTATAGAAAATTATTTATGAAGAATGGTGCTTAAATAACCTAAAAGTTTTTAAATATCTCTTCAATTTGTAATTAGTCCCTAGTTAATTTATTACAAATGAAGCAACAAAGACAAAATACTTATACTTTTTGTTGAAAATGTCTCATGTAGCACTTTTTAACTGGCCAGATATCTATCAGGTTTCAAAGATAAGAATTACCTGATAATAGAGCTGCAAGAGGGCTGGGAGTTAACTCTTGGAGTTAACTCAGCCTTGTCATTTTAAGATTGAGGGAATTTGTGTCCAAAGAGGGGAAGCAATAAAATCAGCTGGGTGGTAGAACCCAGTTTCCTTTCAGTCTAATACCATCTCTATAATTAGCTTATTAACAGTGACTTTGCAGAAAGATGGACAGCCTAGTAGGAAGTCAAGCAAATGTCTTTTGAAAACAAAGTGAAACAAAGATATCAAAGACCTGGATTTGGAAAAGATCCTAGATATGATGCCTGAAGCCATCTGAGACTTACTGAACTTTCAGGGGCAAAGTCTGGGAGCCTGACTTTTTGGCCAAATGTCAAGTAATCTTTATTCAAACATGTTTGAGAAATAGTTTGCTAACCAATGATCCCAAGCATGCACATGCAGTGTCTTCATATCTTTAGGGAATAAAATTGTGTGTGTAAAGAAACTACAATTTTCTCAAATTAAAAAAATGGTAAGTTTTTAATTGCTTATTCCTTCAATAAGCACTACTGAGTCTCTGTTATACCCAAGCATTGTGCAAGAGGCTGAGTGCTCAATGGTGAATGAAAGAGTCAAGATTCCTGCTCTCTTGGAGTAAAACGTATACTGAATTATGTCTTAAAATATTTTTTGATCATTTCTAAAGTTCTCTTATAGATGCATTCTTTAGCTAAAAGTTTCCATTGGAATCCATGGAAGCAAAGTAAAATGGCCTTTAGATCTAGAGAATAAAAAAGGTGTGAAAAAATTAGGGAAGGGATTTATTCTAGGAAAGAGTAAAAGACAACGCTTTACCCCTCCATAGTGAAACTAAGGCAGTGAAACTATGGCTTCTGTGACAATATAAGTAGAGGGATCATGTAGTTTATCACTCCAAACCAAAATACTTCTGAGAGCAAAAGGAAGCAGTATTAATAATTTAATTTTACAGAGACAACACTATCCCATGTAAACCAGGACATGTGGTCACTTAGCAATAAAGAACCCATGTGAGTTAGGAGATTCACTAGTACTAACCATGACCACTGGATAAGTCAATGCATTTAAAAATTGATTCAATATCTCTAGTGAACAAATATTCGATTAGAATACATAGTTTACTTGGGCTTTAAAAAAATCTAGTATGGTGTTGCAGTACTAACACACACACATTTATATTCTGCCCTGGAGTTCCAGAACCCCTGAGAAGGTAAAATTCCAGAGTGTGTATCATTAAGTCACTGACAAAATATCATCAAAGTCCCACCCTCATTGTCATTAGTTGATGAACTGTTTCAAGAGCCAAAGTAAATCGCTATGCACTTAAATCTTCAGCATAAATTTAGAACTTTATTTTCCCAAAGAATACTTTTTGTGCTTTTTTCACATCACAAACCAACAGCTAGAGAGCGGCACACCTGGATTACTACAACAGGCAAAGAAATACAGGCAACTCTCATTGGTATGCTGACTATCTCCTAGAAAAGCTCTTTGATATCTGCATAATGTTGAGTCAAAAAAATGTGGAAGTCTGTATTAATTGAGAGTGGTTGATGGTCTTTTAACAACTGGTAATTTTTTTTTGGCCAAAGAATGCAGAGCCTGTTACACTGTCATCTGTTATAAAATGAACCACACTGTAGTCTTAAAGATTACAACAAAATTAATTTATTGATCAAGTCACCCACTTCAAATACTTCCATGACTGAAATTTCACCGTGATCTGATATTAATCGAAACACCGATTTCTTGGATGGCTCTGAACCAAGATGGCGGACTGGAAGGACGTGCTCTCACTCTCTCTTGTGAGAACACCAGAATCACAACTAGTTGCTGGGCAATCATCGACAGGAAGACACTGTAACTCACCAAAAAAGATACCCAAAATCAAAAGACAAAGGAGAAGCCACAGTGAGACGGCAGGAGGGGCACAAGCACAGTAGAATCAAATCCCATAACTGCTGGGTGGGTGACTCACAGACTGGAGGACACACACTGCAGTGAAGGCTCTGAGCCCCACATCAGGCTTCCCAACATGGGGGTCCGGCAACAGGAGGAGGAATTCCTAGAGAATCAGACTTCGAAGGCTTGAGGGATTTGATTGCAGGACTTTGACAGGACTGGTGGAAACAGAGACTCCACTCTTAGAGGGCACACATAAAGTAGTGTGCACATCGGGACCCAGGGGAATGAGCAGTGACCCCAGGGGAGACTGAACCAGACCTACATGCTAGTGTTGGAGGGTCTCCTGCAGAGGCAGGAGGTGGTTGTGGCTTCCCAGACACTGGTAGCAGAAGTTCTGGGAAGCACTCCTTGGCGTGAGCCCTCCTAGAGTCCACCACTAGCCCCAACAAAGAGCCCAGGTAGTATCCAGTGCTGGGTTGACTCAGGCCAAACAACCAACAGGGAGGGAACCCAGCCCCACCCATCAACAGTCAAGTGGATTAAAGTGTTACTGAGCTCTGCCCACCAGAGCAACAGCCAGCTCTACCCACCACCAGTCCCTCCCATCAGGAAACTTGCACAACCCTCTTAGATAGCCTCATCCACCAGAGGGCAGACAGCAGAAGCAAGAAGAAGTACAATCCAGCAGCCTGTGGAACAAAAACCATATTCACAGAAAGATAGACAAGATGAAAAGGCAAGGGGCTATGTACCAGATGAAGGAACAAGATAAAACCCCCGAAAAACAACTAAATGAAGTGGAGATAGGCAACCTTCCAGAAAGAATTCAGAATAATGATAGTGAAGATGACCCAGGACCTTGGAAAAACAATGGAGGCAAAGATAGAGAAGATGAAACAAATGTTTAACAAAGATCTAGAAGAATTAAAGAACAAACAGAGACGAACAGTACAATAATTGAAATGAAAACTATCCTAGAAGGAATCAATAGCAGAATAAGTGAGGCAGAAGAACGGATAAGTGACCTGGAAGACAGAATGGTGGAATTCACTACTGTGGAACAGAATAAAGAAAAAAAGAAAAGAAAAGAAATGAAGACAGCCTAAGAGACCTCTGGGATAACGTTAAAAGCAACAACATTCACGTTATAGGGGTCCAAGAAGGAGAAGAGAGAGAGAAAGGACAAGAGAAAATATTTGAAGAGATTATAATCGAAAACTTCCCTAACATGGGAAAGGAAATGGCCACCCACGTCCAGGAAGCACAGAGAGTCCCATACAGCATAAACCAAAGGAGAAACACACTGAGACGCATAGTAATCAAATTGGAAAAAATTAAAGACAAAGAAAAATTATTGAAAGCAGCAAGGGAAAAATGACAAATAATACACAAGGAAACTCTGATAAGGTTAACAGCTGATTTCTCAGCAAAACACTACAAGCCAGAAGGGAGTGGCATCATACACTTAAAGTGATGAAAGGGAAGAACCTACAACCAAGATTACTCTACCAAGCAAAGATCTCATTCAGATTCAATGGAGAAATCAAAAGCTTTACAGACAAGCAAAAGCTAAGAGAATTCAGCACCACCAAACCAGATCTACAACAAATGTGAAAGGAACTACTCTAAGTGGGAAATAAAAGAGAAGAAAAGGACCTACAAAAACAAACCCAAAACCATTAAGAAAATGGTCATAGGAAAATACATATCGATAATTACCTTAAATGTGAAGGGATTAAATGCTCCAACCAAAAGACACAGGCTTGCTGAATGGATGCAAAAACAAGACCCATATATATGCTGTCTACAAGAGACCCAATTCAGACCTAGGGACACATACAGACCGAAAGTGAGGGGACGGAAAAAAGATATTCCCTGCAAATGGAAATCAAAAGAAACCTGGAGTAGCAATACTCATATCAGATAAAATAGACTTTACAATAAAGAATGTTACAAGAGACAAGGAAGGACACTGCATAATGATCAAGGGATCAATCCAAGAAGAAGATATAACAATTATAAATATATATGCACCCAACATAGGAGCACCTCAATACATAAGGCAACTGCCAACAGTTATAAAAGAAGAAATCGACAGTAGCACAATATTAGTGGGGGATTTAACACCTCACTTACACCAATGGACAGATCATCCAAAATGAAAATAAATAAGGAAACACAAGCTTTAAGTGACACAATAGACCGGATAGATTTGATTGATATTTATATGACATTCCACCCCAAAACACCAGATTACACTTTCTTCTCAAGTGCGCATGGAACATTCTCCAGGATAGATCACATCTTGGGTCACAAATCAAGCCTCAGGAAATTAAAAAAAATTGGAATCAAATCAAGCATCTTTTCTGACCACAAGCTAAGAGATTAGAAATGAATTACAGGGGGAAAAACGTAAAAAAAAACAAACACATGGAGGCTAAACAATACGTTACTAAATAACTAAGAGATCATGAAGAAATCAAAGAGGAAATCAAAAAATACCTAGAGACAAATGACAATGAAAGCACGACGTTCCAAAACCGATGGGATGCAGCAAAAGCAGTTCTAAGAGGGAAGTTTATAGCTATACAAGCCTACCTCAAGAAAGAAGAAAAATCTCAAATAAGCAATCTAACCTTACACCTAAAGGAACCAGAGAAAGAAGGACAAACAAAACCCCAGGTTAGCAGAAGGAAAGAAATCATAAAGATCACAGCAGAAAAAAATGGAAAGAAACAAAGAAAATAATAGCAAAGATCAATAAAACTAAAAGCCGGTTCTTTGACAAGATAAACAAAATTGATGAACCATTAGAAAGAACGGAGAGGACTCAAATAAATAAAATTACTTTACTGTACAATAATCTGGAATGGAAGAAATCATTGGGCAAGTGAAATGAACCACCACTAACCACACCAAAGACTGGTCTTCATCCAAAGAAGGTGATGTTGTGTATAAGGTGGGATTGGAAGGGAGTCCTTTATTATGAGCTCCTTCCGGAAAACCAAACAATTAATTCCAACAAGTACTGCTCCCAATTAGACCAACTGAAAGTGGCACTCGACGAAAAGTGTCCAGAATTAGTCAACAGAAAACGCATAATCTTCCATCAGGATAATGCAAGACCACGTGTTTCTTTGATAACCAGGCAAAAACTGTTACAGCTTAGCTGGGAAGTTCTGATTCATCCGCTATATTCATCAGACATTGCACCTTCGGATTTCCATTTATTTCGGTCTTTATAAAATTCTCTAAATGGAAAATATTTCCATTCCCTGGAAGACCATATAAGGCACCTGGAACAGTTCTTTGTTCAAAAAGATAAAAAGTTTTGGGAAGATGGAATTATGAAGTTGCCTGAAAAATGGCAGAAGGTAGTGGAACAAAAGGGGGAATACATTGTCCAATAAAGTTTTTGGTGCAAATGAAAAATGTGTCTTTTATTATTACTTAAAAACCAAAGGCACTTTTTGGCCAACCCAATATTTCTCCTCTATCATTTCCATTCGCTAAACAAAGTTAATCAAAATGAAAGAAGATAAAACTTATCCAGACTTTTAAGAATATTTTATTTTCTGAATTAGATTTTCTAAGTTTTACATCAAAAATTTCCAATTAATAACTATATTCTTATTCTGTTTAGGGCAAAGTTAAAATTATAGAGCTTCCATATTCACAAGGAACAATTAATGCTGATTAACTTTTTAAAATCTATAGGACATTCTTAATAAGTAATTTGGTTGTCTGATAGACTGTAATTTATTACCAGCATGTTCTAAATGCAATTTATACAAAAGACTACTTCATCCAAAGTCATTTCCAGAACATAGTGACATCTGAACATAGCACGCATAATGGGAGACTATAACTTAGAATGAATGAATGGGCTGTGTCACGATGGGCCAGTGGGTCCTGAAAGCAGAGCTGAATTTCAATGCATCCTTTGCGTCTGGATTCACTAACATACACTATCTTCTGCCCCAATGTTTTGCCTTCCTCTCTATCTCCTAACTTGTCTTTATTCCAGTAAACAACTTGAATGAAATTTTTTTGTTGTCATTACCTCTTTTAACAATTTGCTGGATGATAGATTCAGGACAGGCCTTCAGCTGTGATCAGCTTGCAAAGGCTGATGTGCTCAGGAAGCCTGGAAGACTGTGAGAACATATCCTCAGCCACTCTGCTCCATAGGACACCAGCTGACCCAAAAGACACCCAAAATCCCAGTGGTCAGCACCATTCCTCTGATATCCTCCTAAAAATATCTGAAATGCAGTTTCTGTTCCATCAGCACATTTTCTTCTTTGTTTTCTGTATTACTAACAACTTTTTTACCTGATGCAGCTCTGGATTGCTTCTTACTAAAAAGAATAAAAACTTATTATGGGCAATTTTTAAAAAAATAATATACATATACATTTTATATACAGCAGGTTCTTATTAGTCATCAATTTTATACACATCAGTGTATACATGTCAATCCCAATCGCCCAATTCATCCCACCCCCACCACCACCACCCCCACCGCTTTCCCCGCTTGGTGTCCATACGTTTGTTCTCTACATCTGTGTCTCTATTTCTGCCCTGCAAACCGGTTCATCTGTACTATTTTTCTAGGTTCCACATATATGCATTAATATACAATATTTGTTTTTCTCTTTCTGACTTACTTCACTCTGTAAGACAGTCTCTACATCCATTTATCATTCATAAATTGAGGCAAAGTACAGGTGAGTACTCACTGAAGGTCTATAAACTCGTCGCTACACAAGTGTACAAAAGAAAGAGCAGAACTTTTTCAGCCTTCATTAAAAAGCTTTACCCTGTTCCATTCCACTGCATGACCAAGATCTGATAAGAATCTAGGAATAAAAATAAGCTGGAAAGGGACTTCCCTGGTGGTGCAGTGGTTAAGACTCCGCGCTCCCAATGCAGGGGGCCTGGGTTCAATCCCTGGTCGGGGAACTAGATCCCACATGCATACCACAACTAAGAGTTCGCATTCCACAACTAAGGAGCCCACGAGCTGCAACTAACGAGCCCACCTGCCGCAACTAAGACCTAGCAGAACCAAATAAATATATATATTTTTAAATAAGCTAACAAAGTCTCCTCTCCTTCCTGACAAGTTGTAAGGAAAGCAAATTATATATAATTTCACATAATATATAGGAAAGCAGGAGCAATGTTCAATAATGCTCTATTATCCTAGAGACTGGAATAGTGGAGAAGACAGACAAATTTGGAGGCACACAAGCTTGGTTTGAATTATACGTCTGCCATTTATGAGCTCTGTAACTTTGATATAGTTCTTACTTTCCTTTTTCTTTTTTGTTTTATTTTTACATTATACTTTTACTGTATTCTTTACGTTATGATGGGATATGATCATTATAATACATATTGTATATCATTATAGTATATATTAAATAATACTAAAGTGTTAAGTAAAATCGAAATCTTTCTCCTGTTATAAATTTCCATCCATGAATACTCCTAAGAAATAACATTAATATTTTATGTATTTCTTTCCAGTCTTTCTTCTATAAATATACAAATATAGAAGGTAAATGAATAGGTTTTTTACCCAAAAAATAATTATACCAAATATATAACATAAGGCAACTTGATTTTTACCATGAACAGAATGTGGTAGACTTCTTTATATAACATTTCTTATAGATCTACTTCATTCCTGTATTTTGAGTGCTACATAATATTCAAAAGCATGAAAAATCTACAGTTTATCAAAAACATTCCGTTGATATACTGTGGTTATTTTCGATTTTTCACTATTACAAATAGCAATACAATGAACATCAGTATTTGTTTAAAATATATTTCTACAAGTTAAATTGCTAGAACAGAGTATGTGCATTTCCCATTTTTTACAGGTCCCACTGAATTGACTTTTATAGAGTTTATATCAACAGCAGTATCAATCTTTTCATATTTTGCAAATCTGATGGGTGAAAAATCATATTATCTTTATAATGTTAATTTGTGTCTTTTTTAGAGAAATTGGCAACAGCAATATCATATGGATATATTGGCCATTTGTTATTTCTTCCACTGTAAATTGTCTGTTTATATACTTTTCCCACATGTCTATCATTTATTTCTTTTATTACTTATTATAAGTAACTTTTTTACGTGTCTGTGAATCCTTTTTCTTTTCTTTCAGCATAGTGGTTGAGAACAAGGATTCTGAAATTAAACTGATGGAATAAAATCTGACTTCTGACACTTTTTAATTATGTGCTCTTGTACCAGTTACTTAATCTTCCTGTGCCTATGTCCCTTCTTATGCAAATATTGATATTAAGAATACTTACCTCCTAGAATGTTGTTGAGAATTGAGCGACTACAGTTGAAAGTGATTTAACAATGCCTGGCATATAGCCATCACTCAATAAGCCCTAGTTATTATTTTGTTTCAAAAGACATGATTGTTAGCCTCAATTAATCTCAGTTTCCTCATCTATAGAATGAAATGATGAAACCTACATTATAGATTTATTGAGGAGATTAAATAAAACAATAGGACAGTAATAGATCCTCATAATATAACAGGCCTTTTAATCATCTTCCCTAAAAATTGTTAAATAACAGAGAATGTTACCACTTAGCTTCTGGCTGGATGTTTCTGCAGCTGCTACTTAAATAATGGTGAGAACTTATACTTCTTGAGCATTTCATACATGCCTGAGATCAAACTAACTGCTTCATGCATATGGTCTCATGTAATTCTCAACACCTATGAGGTAGGTACCGATATTATCTCAATTTTATAGACGAAGATACTGAGGTATATATAAATGTAAAACTTGCCCAAGGTCACATGTTGGTAAGTGGCAGAACAGAAATTAAAACCATAGAATCTGATTCCAGAGTTCGTGACCTTAACCACTATACTGTGTTGATCGCTTGACAGTGATAGATAGAACCCATGAGAGTTTTTTATTTTTGGTTTTAAAATAATAGATGAAGTCTCCAATTTTACATGTAATTTAAAAAGAGGAATAAAACATGTGCCATATTACTAGGTTTAAGTTTTCTGTGATTGTGATTGGTGATTGGTTGTGGTGATTGGTTTCCAATACAGAAATGTAACAACAGTATTTCCAAGTTAGATTAATTTTTGGCCCCCTATAAAATCTTACATGGTCATCAATTATCTTTCCTATGATGACAAGTCTACCAAATAACAAAATGGGAAAACAGAAAACCAATAAAATTTTTATAAGTAATATTTATTTACAAATAAATTTTTACAAGTAAATTCTGAGCTTGCAATGAATTATCAAAATAATTCCCCTGTGTGTAGGATATGAGGAGTCTTATGTTGTGTTAAAGTGCCATCTGCAGCAAACATTGAAATATCTGCACAAAATGTGTCTGTGGAACATTCTTCTCCATGTTGATTTCAGTAGCAACTAATCCTTAACATTAAGTCTCCCTCCATCAGCCATAGTCCATTTGTACTCTGCAGTTATTTCCATTCACTATTATCAGCTTTTGGAATGCAGGGACTATGTTTAAAGGAAATGAGCCAGCTTTTTTTTTTTTTTTTTTTGGCTGCATTGGGTCTTCATTGCTGAGCACGGGCTTTCTCTAGTTTCCGCAGGCGGGGGCTACTCTTCATTGCGGTGCATGGGCTTCTCCTTGCAGTGGCTTCTCTTGTTGCAGAGCACAGGCTCTAGGCGCACGGGCTCAGTAGTCGTGGCTCACGGGTTCTAGAGCACAAGCTCAGTAGTTGTGGCACATGGGCTTAGTTGCACCGTGGAACGTGGGATCGTCCCAGACCAGGGCTCGAACCGTGTCTCCTGCATTGGCAGGCGGATTCCTAACCACTGTGCAGATGGCATTTTTTATAACAGTTTTGTTTTCATTTTGCTATTGAAAAGTCCTTTCAGACCCCTTTGCAACATGCAAAAATGCACTCACATTAACTGATACATGAGGTGTGCTTCTGCTATTTTTCCTCTGCTTCACTTGGCAATTAAACGCATGATTTCCCTGCAAATGACTGTAATTTTCTGCTTCCATAATATTTATGTCAACTCCAGAGGAGCTGGGAGTTGTCATCCTGAAAACCTGACCATCTGAGGCAATGGCAGCAGCTTGTAATTTCATCTGTATCCACTAATTACTGGATGATCAGAACACCAGAAATAAAAAAAATCATACGGTGAAAAACCATAATATGTGCCCTCAGCTGGCTAGCTCAGAATTTGAAGCCATGTGCAAATGAGTACATAACTTTCTGAGTGATTTATTGCTGTTTTGGGATACATATTGAGCTTTGAAAATATTTCACTTGACCTAACTACGAACTTCAAGTTGAATATGACTGAAAGCACCACACAGATCTTGCCAAGAGGTCTGCAGAAGCAATTCTTTCTTGTGTCAAAAGGTATGATCAGAACACATGTTCTACAGAACTTGTCAACGAGATTGTCAGAACAAGGTGGCATTCAGTTGAGGGCAGAATTCATACACTGAAACATCTGTGATTATCTGTATTTCTGCCTTTGGGAATTATGGAAAGAATATGATGTGGGCTTTAAGCTTTCTTTGCATCCCAGAAAGTGCCAGCTCCCTCTTTTCACATATTCACCAGGCCTCACACGGTAACCTAGCCCAACTGCCTCATTCTGCTTATAAGGAAAGGGAGATGGAGCGAGGTCAACTTATTCTCCCTAAGTTATACATTTCAGTAGTAGCAGAACCAAACAGGAGTCCAGCCCCTTCATTCCAGCTCATTTCTACCTGACTACCCAAGGTCTGTGCTGTATTCGGGATTGGCCCCTTGCCTTGCTGGGGAGGATCACCTGGCTAGTTGCACAGGGCCTCCCTGACGTGCAGTGACTGCCCCAACCAACAAACAGACCCCAAGCTGTGGCCTAACAGCGCTCTTCCCTGTTCCACACCTTGTCCCACATCCCTAGGGTTCATTGACGTGGCAAATATTTAGTAGCTACTCACTACTCCACTAAATACACATGCATTGAGATTTACATTCTTCAGGCCCTGGAGATACAAAAATATGCAGTTAATTATTGTTCTTCACAGTAGTTACAGTCTATAAAGTCACTGCAAACACTGAATTAGAAAATACTGGGAGGATGACGGGAAGGATTCGGCAGCAATGACTGGAGGACGGACCCCGGGTGCTGGCCGCTGAGTCTGGGGTTTTGGATCCCCAAGCTGTGACAGTCTCTTCTTGTGAAAGTGCTTTGGAAAATTTAAAGAGGTCTCTAAGCTACAGGCTCTAGGTGCTCCAGCCAGGCATCAGGGCTGTGCTTCTGAGGTGGGAGAGCCAAGTTCAGGGCACTGGTCCACAAGAGACCTCCCAGCTCCACATAATATCAAACGGCGAAAATCCCCCAGAGATCTCCATCTCAACACCAACACCCAGCTCCACTCAATGACCAGCAAGCTACAGTGCTGGACACCCTATGCCAGACAACTAGCAAGACAGGAACACAACCCCACCCATTAGCAGAGAGGCTGCCTAAAATCATAATAAGGCCACAGACACCCAAAAAAATACCACCAGACGTAGACCTGCCCACCAGAAAGACAAGATCCAGCCTCATCCACCAGAACACAGGCACTAGTCCCCTCCACCAGGAAGCCTACACAACCCACTGAAACAACCTTAGCCACTGGGGACAGACACCAAAAACAACGGGAACTATGAACCTCTGAAAAGGAGACCCCAAATAGAAAGCTAAGCAAAATGAGAAGACAGAGAAATACACAGCAGATGAAAAAGCAAAGTAAAAACCCATCACACCTAACAAAAGAAGAGGAAATAGGCAGTCTACCTGAAAAAGAATTCAGAATAATGATAGTAAAGATGATTCAAAATATTGCAAAGAGTGGAAGAAATAAAAGAAATGTTTAACAAGGACCTAAAAGAACTAAAGAGCAAACAAACAGGGATGAACAACACAATAAATGAAATTAAAAATTCTCTAGAAGGGATCAATAGCAGAATAACTGAGGCAGAAGAACGGATAAGTGACCTGGAAGATAAAATAGTAGAAATAACTACTGCACAGAAGAATAAAGAAAAAAGAATGAAAAGAATTGAGGACAGTCTCAGAGACCTCTGGGACATCATTAAATGCACCAACATTCGAATTCTAGGGGCCCCAGAAGAAGATGAGAAAAAGAAAGGGACTGAGAAAATATTTTAAGAGATTATGGTTGAAAACTTCCCTAATATGGGAAAGGAAATAGTTAATCAAGTCCAGGAGGCACAGAGAGTCCCATACAGGGTAAATCCAAGGAAAAACATACCAAGACACATATTAATCACACTATCAAAAATTAAATACAAAGAAAAAATATTAAAAGCAGCAAGGGAAAAATAAAAAATAACACAGAAGGGAATCCCCATAAACTTAACAGCTGATCTTTCAGCAGAAACTCTGCAAGCCAGAAGGGAGTGGCAGGACATATTTAAAGTGATGAAAGGGAAAAACCTACAACCAAGGTTATTCTACCCAGCAAGGATCTCATTCAGATTTGACAAAGAAATTAAAACCTTTACAGGGCTTCCCTGGTGGCACAGTGGCTGAGAGTCCGCTTGCCGATGCAGGGGACATGGGTTCGTGCCCCAGTCTGGGAAGATCCCACATGTCACGGAGTGGCTAGGTCCGTGAGCCATGGCCGCTGACCCCGCGCATCCGGAATCTGTGCTCTGCAACGGGAGAGGCCACAACAGTGAGAGGCCTGCGTACCGCAAAAAAAAAAAAAAAAAAAAAAAAAAAAAAAAAATCCTTTACAGAAAAGCAAAAGCTAAGAGAATTCAGGACCACAAAACCAGCTTTACAACAAATGCTAAAGGAACTTCTCTAGGCAGGAAACACAAGAGAAGGAAAAGATCTACAATAACAAACCCAAAACAGTTAAGAAAATGGTTATAGGAACGTACATATTGATAACTACCTTAAATGTAAATGGATTAAATGCTCCAACCAAAAGACATAGACTGGCTGAATGGATACAAAAACAAGACCCCATATATATGCTGTCTACAAGAGACCCACGTCAGACCTAGGGACACATACAGAATGAAAGTGAGGGGATGGAAAAAGATATTCCATGCAAATGGAAATCAAAAGAAACCTGGAGTAGCAATTCTCATATCAGACAAAACAGACTTTAAAACAAAGATTATTACAAGAGACAAAGAAGGACACTACATAACAATCAAGGGATCGATCCAAGAAGAAGATATAACAATTGTAAATATTTATGCACCCAACATAGGAGCACCTCAATATATAAGGCAGATACGAACATCCATAAAAGGGGACAACGACAGTAACACATTCATATTAGGGGACTTTAACACCCCACTTTCACCAATGGACAGATCATCCAAAATTAAAATAAATAAGGAAACACAAGCTTTAAATGATACATTAAGCAAGGTGGACTTAATAGACATTTATAGGACATTCCATCCAAAACAACAGAATACACTTTCTTCTCAAGTGCTCATGGAACATTCTCCAGGAGAGATCATATCTTGGGTCACAAATCAAGCACTGGTAAATTTAAGAAAACTGAAATCGTATCAAGTACATTTTCCGACCACAACGCTGGGAGATTAGATATCAATTACAGGAAAAAATCTGGACAATATACAAATACATGGAGGCTAAACAACACACTACTTAATAACCAAGAGATCACTGAAGATATCAAAGAGGAAATCAAAAAATACCTAGAAACAAATGACAATGAAAACACGACGACCCAAAACCTATGGGATGCAATAAAAGCAGTTCTAAGAGAGGTTTATAGCAATACGATCCTCCCTTAAGAAACAAGAAACATCTCAAATAAACAACCTAACTTTACACCGAAAGCAATTAGAGAAAGAAGAACAAAAAAACCCCCAAAGTTAGCAGAAGGAAAGTAATCATAAAGATCAGAATAGGGCTTCCCTGGTGGTGCAGTGGTTGAGAGTCCGCCTGCCGATGCAGGGGACACGAGTTCGTGCCCTGGTCTGAGAGGATCCCACATGCCGCAGAGCGGCTGGGCCCGTGGGCCATGGCCGCTGAGCCTGCGCATCCGGAGCCTGTGCTCCGCAACGGGAGAGGCCACAACAGTGAGAGGCCCGCGTGCCACCAAAAGAAAAAAAAAAAAAGATCAGAATAGAAATAAATGAAAAAGAAACGAAGGAAACGATAGCAAAGACCAATAAAACTAAAAGCTGGTTCTTTGCGAAGATAAACAAAATTGATAAACCATTAGCCAGACTGAAGAAGAAAAAAAAGAAGACTCAAATCAATAGAATTAGAAATGAAAAAGGAGAAGTAACAACTGAAAATGCAGAAATACAAAGGATCATGAGAGATTACTACAAGCAATTATATGCCAATAAAATGGACAACCTACAAGAAATGGACAAATTCTTAGAAATGCGCAAACTTCTGAGACTGAACCAGGAAGAAACAGAAAATATGAACAGACCAATCACGAGCACTGAAATTGAAACTGTGATTAAAAATCTTCCAACAAACAAAAGCCCAGGACCAGATGGCTTCACAGGCGAATTCTATCAAACATTTAGAGAAGAGCTAACACCTATCCTTCTGAAACTCATCCAAAATATAGCAGAGGGAGGAACACTCCCAAACTCATTCTACAAGGCCACCATCACCCTGATACCAAAACCAGACAAAGATGTCACAAAGAAAGAAAACTACAGGCCAATATCACTGATGAACATAGATGCAAAAATCCTCAACAAAATACTAGCAAACAGAATTCAACAGCACATTAAAAGAATCATACACCATGATCAAGTGGGGTTTGTACCAGGAATGCAAGGATTCTTCAATATATGCAAATCAATCAGTGTGATACACCATATTAACAAATTGAAGGAGAAAAACTATATGATCATCTCAATAGATGCAGAGAAAGCTTTTGACAATATGCAACACCCATTTACAATAAAAACCCTCCAGAAAGTAGGCATAGAGGGAACTTACCTCAACAATATAAAGGCCACATATGACAAACCCACAGCCAACATCGTTCTCAATGGGAAAAACTGAAACCATTTCCACTAAGATCAGGAAGAAGACAAGGTTGCCCACTCTCACCACTATTATTCAACATAGTTTTGGAAGTTTTAGCCACAGCAATCAGAGAAGAAAAAGAAATAAAAGGAATCCAAATCAGAAAAGAAGAAGTAAAGCTGTCACTGTTTACAGATGACATGATACTATACATAGAGAATCCTAAAGATGCTACCAGAAAACTACTAGAGCTAATCAATGAATTTGGTAAAGTAGCAGGATACAAAATTAATGCACAGAAATTGCTTGCATTCCTTTACACTAATGATGAAAAATCTGAGAGAGAAATTAAGAAAACACTCCCATTTACCATTGCAACAAAAAGAATAAAATATGTAGGAGTAAACCTACCTAAGGAGACAAAAGACCTGTATACAGAAAATTATAAGACACTGATGAGAGAAATTAAAGATGATCCAAACAGATGGAGAGATATACCATGTTCTTGGATTGGAAGAATCAACATTGTGAAAATGACTGTAATACCCAAAGCAATCTACAGGTTCAATGCAATCCTTATCAAACTACCGCTGGCATTTTTCACAGAACTAGAGCAAAAAATTTCACAGTTTGTATGGAAACACAAAAGACCCTGAATAGCCAAAGCAGTCTTGAGTGAAAAAAAAAGCTGGAGGTATCAGGATCCCTGACTTCAGATTATACTACAAAGCTACAGTAATCAAGACAGTATGGTACTGACACAAAAACAGAAATATAGATCAATGGAATAGGATAGAAAGCCCAGAGATAAACCCATGACATATGGTCACCTTATCTTTGATAAGGGAGGCAAGTACATATAGTGGAGAAAAGACAGCCTCTTCAATAAGTGGTGCTGGGATAACTGGACAGCTACATGTAAAAGAAGGAAATTAGAACACTCCCTAACACTATACACAAAAATAAACTCAAAATGGATTAAAGACCTAAATGTAAGGCCAGACACCATCAAACTCTTAGAGGAAAAGATAGGCAGAACAGTCTATGACGTAAATCACAGCAAGATCCTTTTTGACCCACCTCCTAGAGAAATGGAAATAAAAAGAAAAATAAACAAATGGGACTTAATGAAACTTAAAAGCTTTTGCATAGCAAAGGCAACCATAAACAAGACGAAAAGACAACCCTCAGAATGGGAGAGAATATTTGCGAATGAAGCAACTGACAAAGGATTAATCTCCAAAACATACAAGCAACTCATGCAGCTCAATATCAAAAAAACAAACAACCCAGTCCAAAAATGGGCAGACCTAAATAGACATTTCTCCAAAGAAGATATACAGATTGCAAGCAAGCACGTGAAAGAATGCTCAACATCAGTAATTTTAGAGAAATGCAAATCAAAACTACAATGAGATATCATCTCACACTGTTCGGAATGGCCATCATCAAAAATTCTACAAACAGTAAATGCTGGAGAAGGTGTGGAGAAAAGGGAACCCTCTTACACTGTTGGTGGGAATGTAAATTGGTATAGCCACTATGGAGAACAGTATGGAGGTTCCTTAAAAAATAAAAATAGAACTACCATACAACCCAGCAATCCCACTACTGGGCATATACCCTGAGAAAACCATAATTCAAAAAGAGTCATGTACCACGATGTTCACTGCGGCTCTATTTACAATAGCCAGGACATGGAAGCAACCTAAATGTCCATCAACAGATGAATGGATAAAGAAGATGTAGCCCATATATACAATGGAATATTAGCCATAAAAAGAAACGAAATTGAGTTATTTGTAGTAAGGTGGATGGACCTAGAATCTGTCATACAGAGCAAAGTAAGTCAGAAAGAGAAAAACAAATGCCGTATGCTAACACATATATATGGAATCTAAGAAAAAAAAAATGGTCATGAAGAACGTAGGGACAAGACGGGAATAAAGACACAGATTACTAGAGAATGGACTTGAGGATATGGGGAGGGGGAAGGGTAAGCTGGGACAAAGTGAGAGAGTGGCATGGACATATATACACTACCAAATGTAAAATAGATAGCTAGTGGGAGGCAGCCGCATAGCACAGGGAGATCAGCTTGGTGCTTTGTGACCACCTAGAGGGGTGGGATAGGGAGGGTGGGAGGGAGAGCGATGCAAGAGGGAAGAGATACAGGGATATGTGTATATGTATAACTGATTCACTTTGTTATAAAGCAGAAACTAACACACCATTGTAAAGCAATTATACTCCAATAAAGATGTTAAAAAAAAAAAGAAAGAAAATACCGAACCACTGCTCCTAGAAGAAATAAAGGGTTAGGTTTCTGCAAGCCTCTGATCACAACACTTTCATCAACTGATCAGTATATCACCTTGTTTTATGTGTGTTTCTGTTTAGAGATATCTTACATAATATATATTGTTGATTCATTAACACTGGACTTGTTTCCAATGGCACTCATGCTTAAACAAAGCTTCTCTAACACATGTATTTTCTGCATAAAACACATCACAGCCTTCTTGAGCTTAAGAATACTAAATAGCACTTTAGCACTACACTTGGAGGTTATTTTAAACTATGTAATTACCAACAAAAAGCACAAAAGTGCAAAAAAGAGCATGGAGCTAAATAGACTATGAAAAGTACACAACAATAGGAGAGATGAAACAGGAAGGTGAAGTGTCTCTTTGTTCAATCTCAGTTACAAATATGCATGATGAGAGACTCAATTTTTTCAAATTTTTTCCATTCTGCTCATATCCACAAATGACTGTAAAAATTCCTCAAGTACTGATGTTGGTGAGCAAGTAAGTTTGCAAATATAGAGACCAGGAATAATGAGGACTTACTGAGTCCCTATGCCTGATGAATCCCTCAAACTAAATGCTGTGAGAGTCAGAGGAGAGCAGACACACTGGGAGTGGGGTAGCCAAGGAAAACACCAGAGGGGTGGGGAGAGGACTAGAGAGGGGTTCTAAAGAACTGATAGGATCTCAGAGGACAAAACAGGATATTCAAGTTGATTCTTCCATTTTTCCTCATTCTCTAATACAGTAAGATGATGTTCTCTTTCTCCTCAAAATCTTTGTTTTAAGGGTCTTGCTACCTTCATACAAAGAAGTAAGAGTAACTATGGCAGGGCCAGTGGAGGATGAAGTTTAGAACACCTTTCCTCTCTTTTATATTATACAATTAACAGAGCAATATATATTCCCCTTAACTTCAAACACAGCGGAGGACCATAGAATAATCTTCAAGGTAACAACAGACATGTTTAGCTGGTAAGCTGAACTTCTGGGATGGAGTGGTGGAGTGCAGCCTCATGGTTATTGTCTGAGAGTAAAACAACAAAAGGGTGAGTATTTGGTACTTCAGAAAGCTCCTGGATAGTTTGGGATGGATCATAAGCTGCAATAGAGGGGCCCTACAAACCTCATTCATGAGTTAAAAATCAGAGTCATGCACACAATCATTTTCCAAAAATTAACTTAGATCATATTAACTACTAGAAGGCCCCCATAAGTTATCAATATCAAACTTATAATTGAATCATTTGACCAAAAGCCTATTCTCTTATGAAGACCCCTGTCATTGGGGTACTACTAAAGAACTATCACCAGCTCATCACACTGGATACTAAAACCCTAGCAGTACTGAGTGAAATCATGATAATTCCAGGGTCGGCTACCCAGATTGATGACTGCTCAGACTCTTCCACAGTCCTCCTCCCCCACCAAGACAAAGAGAGGGAAGAGAAGAGACTGTAATGTTAGCATCAGTCACATGTATTACTTAAAAGCTGCTTTTATAAGAATTTAATGGGACTAAAATTAGAAACTGAAAGTAGGAGTTAGAAGCCATCAACCAATGTTGATTTACCTAACTACTTCCTTCCCTGCCATCTCCTTCCCTCCTCTTTTCCTCTCTAATCTTTATACTAAATAAATAAACAGCAACACTTCACTAGAAGATGTAGAAAACCCATCCTTGTAAAATTTCTCTACCACCCTGATTATTCAGGGTTAAGCTACCTAAAATGTGTATCTCTAAAATAATCACTTAGCTTAAATGTTCTATATGCTTGAATAGAGTTTTAACATAATTCTGGAGTACCTATTAAGAAGATATCAATATTTCAAATTAATTTATGATATAATACACATTTCAGAACATAAATGTATCTGGAGGAATAAATGAATTAGAAGAGCATTAAAGTTTCAAAAATTTTTTTAATAGTTAATAAAAGTATTATGAAGCCACAATTTAGAAAATATTTTAAGTGTGTTACTTGCTCCCAAACACAGAGATATATTTAATAGAAAAGAATGAAGTCCAGGAATAGACCTAAGTGTACATAATTTAGTATGTGACAAACAGGTAATCACAAATGGTTTTATTTCAATAGATAACTGCTTGGAAAAATAAATGAAATTCTTACCATATATCATATGCTAAAATAGATCAGCTCAGTTGCAAAACTAAATACAAAGAAGGAAATTACTGGAAGAAATTTTAGGCCTACGCAAGAGAGACGGCACCCATTTGTACCCACATGGCTGACCATATAACTCAGAAAATCCTTCCCACTGCAAAACATCGAAAATGATATATATAACATGGGAGTGGTGAAGGAAGGAGTCTCAAGACCAGTGTTAAAAACACGCACTAAAGTCACAGCTTCAGTGAAGACATCATCTTGGGTTTTAATGGCCTCAGAGGGATCAAAGTGAAGGCCCAAGGTGGGATATAGGACTGAGGTTCCTCTAAAATGGGGGGGAGACTGGTCAGTGTGATTAGGTCATCTGTGTTTGCTAATTGGCGGTAAGTGAAGTTAGGCTCCAGCCCTCCCACAGAGACTGGTAGGCAGTAGGCACTGTCTTCCTTGATGGTTACATTTAAAGGTATGGATGTATGGATCCCAGGTCCTTGCGAAAGACAGTCCTGGGTTGTGCAGCTGGCAAGAGGCTGGGAGAACATCTCAAAGGGACAGAGAAAATATTTAAAATTGAAAGTTCTCTAAAGAAAATCTCTAAAAAAGGGGAGGTCAGGGACCAATAGGCAGGAAGTTTGTCTAAAATTTAGTCAGCTGAGGGGAATACTGAGGCCATCTTGGTCAGGTATGATAGTATGTGTTTAACAACTGGCTCTCGGAAGAGGGGGCCTGATTTGTAGCGTCTGACAATTTAAAGAGTGTAAATATTCCCACCATGGTCAGTTTCAATTTGCCAGTGTGATGTTGCTGAGTGCAGAGCTGGGAAGACATGCCGACGGGTCTCGTGAGCTAGCAGGAGATGGCTCCAGCTCTCCACTGGCCATAGGCGTGTACTGACTCTATCTAGCTTTGCATATGGCCTGGGAAAGATGTCCATGATATATTAAGTAAAAACTAAAAGAATGTTATTCTGCTTAAAATCTAGAATATTATTCCATTTTTAATGCGTATATGTTTGAAAATTTACAAAAGCGTTTATATAAGCATGGAGAAAGGTGTAGAATACACAACAGATGGTTAACAGTTTACCCAATAGGGTGGAAGTGTGGAAGATGGTCCTTAATTTTTTTTTTTTTTAAGAAATCCCACTCTGCATTACTTCCCGAATTATAATGAGTATATAGTGTTTTTTAATACAAGTTACTTATGTGGTAATGTACATGAGTAACCGGAATTTGAATTCTTCCTTCCCATCCTCTTCCCCTTGTTCTCCGAGCCTAAGGGGACATCATCTCTTTGATATTAGACCTCTGTTCATTTTGGCTTTTGAAAGATGACTAAGCAAAACAAAACAAAACACAAAAAAATGAAGAACAAGCAAAAACTAATTCCCTTGAAGACTTTGGCTTAACAAAATTCGTGAACCTACATTTTGTATTTCTCAGATAGAATAAGCAAAAAAATCACTGGTTAGTTATTATTTCAGAATCTTAACATGGCTCTCAGCTCAGGATATTGCTTCACATGACAACTAATGGTAGCCCTAGCCTTCCAGGTGCTCAGGCCAAAAACCCTGGTATCATCGACTCCTCAATTTCAATCACACCCCATATGTGATCCACTAGCAAATATTGTTGGTTCTTCCTTCCAAACATATCTAAAATGCAATCTCACTTCTCACAGCCGTACACTACCAACATGGTTCAAGACACCATCATTTCTCACTGGCTGTCCTGCTTTCAATCTTAGCTTCCCTCAGTCTGTTCTCAATATAGCAGCCAGAGAGACTTTATTAATATGGAAGTCATATCATATCACTCCTCTGCTCAAAGGCCCTGATCGTTTCCCCATCTCCCTCAAAGAGGAACTCAAAGTCACTACAATGGTTTACAAGGCTCTGTGGGATCTGGCCCACCCCCTACCATAAATTCTCTGACATCAGCTCCTATATCTGTCCCAGACAGTCAAGGCACTCCATCCACATTGGCCTCCTAGATGCTCAGAGACCACTGCCAATCACATTTCCATCTTAGGAATGTCGCACTCACTATTCCATCTACCTTGTTATCCTTTTCCACCAGATATAATTACCACTTTCTCACTTCCTTCAGATCTTTATTCAAAGGTCAGTTTCTCAGAGAGGACTTCTCTAATCTCCTGATTTAAAATTGAGCACACAAACACATACTAGCCCCCTCATCTGTTTATCTCCTTTATTTTTCTCTAAAGCAATTACCACCATCCAAAATACTATATATTTTACTTAGTTACTTCTATCAGAAAATTATCCAAAACTTTTAAATAGGTAAAATTTGTTAGCAGAGGCTAACTTGTAGATTTTTGACTGGTAAAGATGCAAGTAACTTCTGGTCTGGTGGGACAGATGAAACCAGAGTTCATGGTTTATGTCCCCATTGGTCATTAACCAGTTTTGTATCTAATCCAGCAAACTTGTCCTAACATTGACTATAAATACCTAACTTCTCAAATGATCTTTAAAGTTGTTTTAATATCTTACTCGTTCCCTTATTAATGAGGTGAATATAATCTTTGACACGTGTCCACTTTATAGTTGCAAGAAAGTCATTACAAGATCCTCTTGAAAATTATACTTTAACACTTTGTTTATTGCCTGTCTCCTCACCTTAGACTATAAGCTGAATGAGGGAAGGAATTTTTGTCTGTATTACCAGTGCCCACCACCATTCCTGGCACATTGTGTGCACAAAACCCTGTAAATTGAGAATTTCACTTGCAGGAATTCTAAATAATCTTGAATATCTCTCTTCCTTCTATTGACTTTTAAACATGATACCATAAATCTCTGCTCTTCTTCTACTTCTATTGCTTTTACCCAGTAAAGGAGTGGGAGAATAAAAAGTGTTTGTTTCTGTCATGAGACTCCCTTCTTGGTGCAGATCTGTGGTCAGATGAGGTACTTCAGTGGAATGTCTAGTGGGAGAGAAAATTAGTCCAGGAAAAGTACTAACGAATTGTATTCGTTGCATATATGAGCAGAGACAGATGACGTCAGACTAAACTGAAAGCCACTGACTGGCAAAGAGAAATCATTTTATGGTTTCCAACTCTTTGTTAATGGAAGGAATTTTTACAGGAACTCTGGCTGAGTCATTTCCAACCAAAGTTTTTCTCCTCTTCAACTAGGAAAAAAAAGAGTGAAGAAAACCATCAAGAACAAGAGGAAAGAACATTTTGGGGGTCTTATTTTTCAGGTAATTAACCTAGATCTCTGCTTTGGCAGCTTAGTTCATGCCTGCTAGAAGGAAGGACAGGAAAGGATGGATGTGGAGAGAGGAGAACTATTCCAAAATCCATCCAGACAAGAACTTGAGCTTTTTTTAAAAAAAAAAATTTTTATTTATTTGTTTGTTTGTTTGTTTAGGCTGTGCCAGGTCTTAGTTGCGGCACAGGGGATCTTTAGTTGCGGCATGTGGGATCTAGTTCCCTGACCAGGGATCAAACCCAGGCCCAACGAATGCGGAGTCTTAGCCATTGGACCACCAGGGAAGTCCCAGAACTTGAGCTTTTAAAATGCACTAGGGGGCTTCCCTGGTGGCACAGTGGTTAAGAATCTGCCTGCCAATGCAGGGCACATGGGTTTGAGCCCTGGGCCGGGAAGATCCCACATGCTGCGGAGCTGCTGAGCTGATGCGCCACAACTACTGAGTCTGCACTCCAGAGCCCACGAGCCACAACTACTGAGCCTGTGTGCCACAACTACTGAAGCCTGTGTGCCTAGAGCCTGTGCTTCGCAACAAGAGAAGCCACCACAATAAGAAGGCCGCGCACTGCGGTGAACAGTAGCCCCTGTTCACCACAACTGGAGAAAGCCCGCACGCAGCAATGAAGACCCAATGCAGCCAAAAATATAAATAAATAAATAAATAAATAAACTTAAAATGCACTAGGAAGGGTCTTGGGGAGTACTATCCAATAGAAATATAATGTAAGCCACAAATGTGAGGCACGTGTGTAATTTAAAATTTTCCAGAAGGCACAATAGAAATAAAAGTGAAATTAATTTTAATAAGAGATTTTACCTAACTCAATATATACAAAAACATTATTCCAACATGTAGACAATATAAAAAATTAATAATGAAATATTTTTCACTCTTCTTTTTCATACTAAATCTTCAAAACCTGTATTTTACACTTACTGCATATCAAGTGTCCAACAGCCACACATGGCTACCATATTGGACTGTGGAGATCTAGAAGGAAGCTATTCCCTTCATGCAGCCCTAGACTAGTCATTTACATTTCTCCTTTTGTAATCCAGTGATATAGCCAAGGATGTTATTATCTTTATAGGGCTAGGTGAAGAGACAGAACTAAAATTTATCAAAAGGCCACAAGAGTTAACAAGAAGCACTACCTTTTATTTTTTCTTTTAGATTGCTACAAAGAATAAGGCCTTAGGCCAAACTTTTAATCAAAAATATAGCCCCCAAGCAGTTTCCTCCAAGAGCTTTCTGTTCATTTCATTCTTTTTTTTTAAACATTTTATTTTATTTTTATTTTATTTGCAAGAAACATATTTTATTTTATTTTTATTTGCAAGAAACACATTTTTAATGTTTGGATTTTTCACAGTTTATACTTTTTGTTCTTTATATATATATATTTTTTGGCCACATGGCATGCAAGATATTAGTTCCTCTACCAGGGATCGAACCCACACCCCCTGCAGTGGAAGCACGGAGTCTTTCTCTTTCCTTTTTTAACATCTTTATTGGAGTATAATTGCTTTACAATGGTGTGTTAGTTTCTGCTTTATAACAAAGTGAATCAGCTATACATATACATATATCCCCATATCACCTCCCTCTTGCATCTCCCTTCCACCCTCCCTATCCCACCCTTCTAGGTGGTCACAAAGCACCGAGCTGATCTCCCTGTGCTATGTGGCTGTTTCCCACTAGCTATCTATTTTACATTTGGTAGTGTATATATGTCAATGCCACTCTCTCAGTTCATCTCAACTTACACTTCCCCCTCCCCGTGTCCTCAAGTCCATTCTCTACATCTGCATCTTTATTCCTGACCTGCCCCTAGGTTCTTCAGAACCTTTTTTTTTTTTTTTGATTCCATATATATGTGTTAGGATACGGTATTTGTTTTTCTTTTTCTGACTTAGTTCACTCTGTATGACAGACTCTGGGTCCATCCACCTCACTACAAATAACTCAGTTTCGTTTCTTTTTATGGCTGAATAATATTCCATTGTATATATGTGCCACATCTTCTTTATCCATTCATCTGTTGATGGACACTTAGGTTGCTTCCATGTCTCAACTATTGTAAATAGTGCTGCAATGAACATTGTGGTACATGACTCTCTTTGACTTATGGTTTTCTCAGGATATATGCCCAGTAGTGGGATTGCCAGGTCATATGGTAGTTCTATTTTTAGTTTTTTAAGGAACCTCCATACTGTTCTCCATAGTAGCGGTATCAATTTACATTCCCACCAACAGTGCAAGAGGGTTCCCTTTTCTCCACACCCTCTCCAGCATTCGTTGTTTGTAGATTTTTTGATGATGGCCATTCTGACTGGTGTGAGGTGATACCTCATTGTAGTTTTGATTTGCATTTCTCTAATGATTAGTGATGTTGAGCATCCTTTCATGTTGGCAATCTGTATATCTTCCATGGAGAAATGTCTATTTAGGTCTTCTGCCCATTTTTGGATTGGGTTGTTTGTTTTTTTGATATTGAGCCGCATGAGCTGCTTGTAAATTCTGGAGATTAATCCTTTGTCGGTTGCTTCATTTGCAAATATTTTCTCCCATTCTGAGGGCTGTCTTTTCATCTTGTACAAAGTTACAGTAATCAAGACAGTATGGTACTGGCACAAAAACAGAAATATAGATATCAATGGAACAGGATAGAAAGCCCAGAGATAAACCCATGCACATATGGTCACCTTATTTTTGATAAAAGAGGCAAGGATATACAATGGAGAAAAGACAGTCTCTTCAATAAGTGGTGCTGGGAAAACTGGACAGCTACATGTAAAAGAAGGAAATTAGAACACTCCCTAACACCATACACAAAAATAAACTCAAAATGGATTAAAGACCTAAATGTAACGCCAGACACTATAAAAGTCTTTAGAGAAAAACATAAGCAGAACACTCTATGACAAAAATCACAGCAAGATCCTTTTTGACCCACCTCCTAGAGAAATGGAAATAAAAATTAACAAATGGGACCTAATGAAACTTAAAAGCTTCTGCACAGCAAAGGAATTCATTTCATTCTTGAAGGCAATTTTTTTCTAATGATTTAGAAGCATATGAAGGGTTAGATCTTAATATCATGTATTATACTTTGCATCTTTATGCTTCTTTATTTGGCTTCTTGTAGTCTCTATATGGACTTCCCTGGTGGCGCAGTGGTTAAGAATCCACCTGCCAGTGCAGGGGACACAGGTTCGATCCCTGGTCCGGGAAGATCCCACATGCTGTGGAGCAACTAAGCCTGTGAGCCACAACTACTGAAGCCCCCGCGCCCTAGAGCTCATGAGCCGCAACTACTGAGCCCGCGTGCTGCAACTACTGAGGCTCGTGTGCCTAGAGCCTGTGCTCCGCAACAAGAGAAGCCACCGCAATGAGAAGCCCGCGCACCGCAACCAAGAGTAGCCCCCACTTGCGGCAATGAGAGAAAGTCCACGCAGCAACAAAGACCCAACACAGCCAAAAAAAAGAAGAATCTATATAAGCCAAAATTTATTTTGTGGGTCCCCAAACTGCTCTTTTCTCAGTACCTTCATTTTAACTTAATGGTCATAATTGTTTCTAATAATTATAATTATCCTTCATATTTATATTAGTTTTTCACACATATTATCTTGTTTGATCCTCAGAGCAATCTAATGAGGTAAATCCAGTTTATGGGGGAGAGATTATGATTCCCATAGGGTTCAGGGGCTTATCAAGGTCACACAGCTTGTAAGCGGGGAAAAAAAATCAGAACTGAAACGCCTCTTGGTTCATGAAAACATGTTAAACAAAGATCTTCCTAAGGTGAATTTTCAGATGTTTTTTGTGCTGGTTTTACTTTTTTTTTTTTTTTTCGGTACGTGGGCCTCTCACTGCTGTGGCCTCTCCCGTTGCAGAGCACAGGCTCCGGACGCGCAGGCTCAGCGGCCATGGCTCACGGTCCCAGCCGCTCCGCGGCACGTGGGATCCTCTGGGACCGGGGCACGAGCCCGTGTCCCCTGCATCGGCAGGCAGACTCTCAACCACTGCGCCACCAGGGAAGCCCTGGTTTTACTTTTTTTAGAGACGTAAATTATTACATTATTGATACACCATTGTGAGAATTAGGCTGCAAGAGCATTTCCCATGAAGTTTTCTCGGGTTTAAGTAGTTTTGTATGCCTACCAAACAAATCACCCTTTAAGTCTCTCTGTCCACAAGTTGCCAAAGGCAAGGACTGGGAGTTATTCAGGAATGTCTAGTTTTATGTCTGGGACATAGTAAATACATCACATATCTTGATGAATGAATAAATGAATGCAAATTTGTTTCCAGCCTTTTCAAATACCTTTATATTGAGGCAATGTAAAAGGGACATGCTATAGAAATTATTTCCTTTATTTTATTGAAGAGAAAATTTATGCATAAAAAGTGTCACTCTGGGTCAGCATTGTTCAGTAGAGATGTAATCCAAGCCACATACATAATCTTAGATTTTTTAGTAACCACATTTTTAAAAACATTTTTTAAAAACAGTGAAATTAATTTAAACAACATATTTATTTGACCTAATTATATCCAAATATTATCATTTGAATATCTCATACATATTTTTTAAATTGTTAATGAGCTTTTTCCAGTAAGCGGCCTGAGGTGACCTCTAAAAATGGTTCACCATTCACTTGACCCAGAAAACCCCACAAACATGCAAATCAAGAGGTTCAAACCTTCGTGTTCACTTTAAGAACACTCGTGAAACTTCCCAGGCCATTAACGGTATGCATATCCTAAATGCCACCGAGTATCTGAAGGATGTCACTTTACAGAAGCGATGTGTGCCATTCAGTCGTTACAATGGTGGAGTTGGTAGGTGTGCCCAGGCCAAACAGTGGGGCTGGCCTCAAGAGTCGGTGGCCCAAAAAGATTGCTGAATTTTTATTGCACATGCTCGGAAATGCAGAGAGTAATGCTGAACTTAAGGGTTTAGATGTAGATTCTCTGGATATTGAGCACATCCAGGTGAACAAAGCCCCCGAGATACGGCACAGGACTTACAGAGCTCATGGTCAGATCAACCCATTCATGAGCTCTCCCTGCCACACTGAGATGATCCTTACTGAAAAAGAATAGATTGATCTTAAATCAGAAAAGGAGGTTGCACAGAAGAAAAAGATACCCCAGAAGAAACTGAAGAAACAAAAACTTATGGCCCGGGAACAAATGCCACCCCCCCAAAAAAAAATGCAAATAAAAATAAAAGTAGGAAAAAAAATTGTTAATGAGATAGTTTGCATTCTTTCATTCATATGAAGATTTGGACATTTGTATATTTAACATTTAAAACACATCTCAATTCAAACTAGCTACATTTCAGGTGCTCACCAGTTATGTGTGTCTAGTGGCTATTGCACTGCATAGTACAGTCTTGGGATGCAGCAGAGAAAGAACTTCAGCCTTCTTCTCTTCCCATTTCTCACCATCCCACAAATAGTTACTAAGCACCCACCATCTTTTACCAGAGAGAAGGAAACTATCAAATGAGGCTCTCAACCTGTCACATATTTGAGAAACACTAAATTGAAAGATTGAATATACAAATGGAACGTGTCAAACTTTACATCTCAGTAGAACTCTGACCCACAACTTCCAGCAACAACTAGCCAGGAAAGGCAAACCACAATCAGCCTGGAATGGGCAGGACTTGGCCAATGACTGACAGCTTTCCTAATTTTTGCCCCCTCTCCCAACTCAGGATCATTCAGCGAAGGCCAAATATGCTCCCCAAACCAACCATATAAGGTGACCTGATTCTAGTTTTCCTACCTGTAGCTTCAGCATGCCAACAGCCTTCAGGTTCACCTGAAGCCTTCCTTTTTTTCCCACTATAAAGCTTTCCCACTCCCCTACATCCTCTGAGTCTCTACCAAACACAAGTGATGGTGGCTGACACCCTTGCTATATAGTGAGTTCTGAATGAAGAGCCTCTGTTTATTCTCACACGGTGGTCTTCGTTTATCTCCATAAAATCTTGGATTAGTCTCTTCTTAATGACTAAAATAATCAAAGTTCCTCTTTTAACTTCCCTTGTGGGTTCAGTTTTTCATTTTATTTGTAACATTCATTCATGCAATAACTATTTCCTGTGTCTTAGTAGGTGTCAGCCACTATGCTGAGTCTTTGAAAGTAAGTAGGGGACCAGAGATTCAGTCTTTTCTCTCAGGGAGCCTACAGCTTAGCAAAAAACACATACAAATAAATGTTTAATAACATTTGTAATAAACACTACAAAGGAAATCAGTTACTCGAGGAAATATATGCACTCCCATGTTCACTGCAGTGTCATGCACAATAGTCAAGATATAGAAACAAACTAGGTGTCCATCAGTGGATGAACGGATAAAGAAAATGTGTTATATACATACAATGGAATATTATTCAGCTACAGTAAAGATGGAAGTCCTGCCATTTGTAAAAACATGGATGAACCTTGAGTATATCCTGCTAAGTGAAGTAAGCAAGACACAGAAAGAAAAATACTGCATGATCTCACTTACATGCAGAATCTAAAAACGTCGGAGCAGGGAGGTGGGAGAAATGGAGAGATGTTTGTCAAAGGGTACAAAATTACAGTTATGTAGGATGAGTGAATTCTAGAAATCTAATGTACAGCTTGGTGACTATAGTTAATAATAATACTGTAGTTTACCTGGAAACTCACTAAGAGAGTAGAAAGAACTCAGGTGCTTTCACCACACACAAAAAAGATAACCATGTGAGGAGATGGATTGATTAGCTTGACTGCAGTAATCGTTTCACGATGCATGTATATCAAAACATTATTTTGTATACCTTAAATATGTACAATTTTTAGTTTTTAAAATTTTTTTAATTTAATTTAAAAATGCACTACAAAGGAAAGTATATTATGATACCTCAACGTTTCAATTTTCGTACGGTATGAGTGCCATTTCTTCCCAAGAAAAGACTTTTATTCTGCTATTTAAACTTCAATAAATGCTTGGCAAAAGGAAAAATACTGTTTTCCCAATAGATTTGCACACTGAAGATCAGACATTTTTCCTTATTGCCCTGTTTCCTTATCCCTTTTTGCTTATTTCTCATTTTACTTCAAGTGAACACTCCTAAATGGTTTCTGGCACTCTTTCAGCAAGAGATAAAGAAAGGAGACAAAAAGTTTTCTATTAAATAAAATAACTATAGCTTACTCAAGGGTAGTTTAAATAATTGTTCTCCAATTTAATGTTTATTAATAACTATTTTATCCAGGCAAAAACTTTGCCAAGCTTTGATTGAGTTAAACCTGAAATAATTTTCATTACTGCTGAATTTCAGATAGTTCAAAACCCAGAATCCAGAAGTGTTTTCTTCTCTCCACTTGGGTACCTATTAAAATTTCACTAAAATCATTTTTAAATCTTGGAAAACTACATCAACTTAAATAAGTGTAAAATTAAAATCAATTTTAATTTTACACTTATTTGAATACTGTGTGTTTTTAAATCATTCTTTCATTAATGTATTTCACTTTATATGGATTTTCTTTGGCTAAGAAAAATAGTTAATTAAGTGGAATGTTTGGTAAAATTATGTATGAAATATTCTGAGATCTGGAGCCTAAACTAGATGCATCTAACTTAATTTACCTTCATGACAGTTTAAGCAGTTTACCTGAGAAATAACTTCAAAAAATTTCTCAATTATTAATGATATATATGTCATTATTATCTTTTTGTTGTTTATATCCTTGGACTTCTGATATCTTACTGGTCTAACATCATAAAATCCAGGCTGACTCAACTAATTTGAAGTGAATGTATAATAGCATAATTATTGACCTCACTTAATGATACGAAGTCAAGTTTACCTTTCAAAACCATTACTTAAATCATTCAGAAATTTTAACTGCATATTTTATAAAATTCTAATTGGGTTATCAAATAAAATATGAATATTCTAATAATGTATATTTATCAAAATAAAACTGTGAAAAATAAAAGCCTTTGAATTCTTCAAAATAAAATAACATCAAACATCAAGATGCTATTATTTTCAAAAGGGAGTCAGAATTCCTGGATAATTGGAATGGAAGTTACACTCCAAGCAATAACTGTCCAAAGAATCAATTTTCGCTTACATTGTACCATGTAAAAGATAAACTTTCACTCAGAGCTTGGCCACAAATTAGATACCTCTTGGTCCCTGTGAGTTTAGATAATTTTATGTCCTCTGAAAAATCACTCCATTTTTCTAAAGTAATATAACCCCTTCAACAATGAACAGAAAACAAATAAGGAATTCATCCTGCTATAACGCTTTCTTAGTTTACTGGTTCAGAGAACAATTTATACCACACCTGTGTAAATCGTTGTAAGTGCAAGGACCTCTGCAGAACAAAAAGAACATCTTTCCTGTAGTCTGGCTGGCTGTCTTGATCTCACACAATCTAAAAAGGCTTTCCTCAGCTGGGCCTGAGGAACAAATTCCTGAAGATCTTGGGTAAGTGATCACGAAGGACAGACACGAAGTATAGCGTTCATCCACTGTACGACTAGGGAAGGAACCACAGAGATCTGAAAGGGCTGCCCATAGGCAGTCTGCATACACATCCCCATCTATGCTCCCTTTTCTCTCACTCTTCTCACAAGAATAATTTTTTCAAGAATGCCTCTTCCTGGGATTTGGATCATAAATTCATGAGATACTCATATTTTCCATCAGTATGGAGTTTAGTTATTCTTTCCTCCAACTCACTTACATAATCTTCAATTAGGCTGTTTCCAAGACCCTTCAATCTTTAAGTCTCTCTTTTTTTTTTCCTGCAACATTTCTCCTAACTGCTCTTAATGAATCCTAAGCTCTCTCTTCTCTAAATTTCAGTAGTTCTTGCTGTCAGTGCCTATCATCAGACATGTACCCTATACTGTTTTGTATGCTTTTTTTCTACATGTTTTGCCTCTCATATTGGCCTGGGAACAGGGATATTTACTGTACATTTAGCTGTTATACACAAGAGACCAAAAATACTTGCAGTGGAAAAAAGTCATCCAAAAGAATGTTTCCTAAATCCAGGAAAGGGGAAAATTTTGCATGGGTTTACCCTGTAGAATTTAGACTATTAAATTCTACTATATGAATTAACTAAATTATAAAAAGTAAAAATTTTTATCATAAAGATGTGTAATGTATTTAATAAGCCCAAAAGCTCTGATCCTCTAAACAGTACCTTTTTATGAAAAAAATGTATTATCTGGAGAAGCTGATAGCTCTAATCTAAATCATATAAAGAAACTTGGTCATTTGGACTATTTGAAATTTTCAAAAGGCATTACAAAAAGTCCAAGATCTTGCCATATTTGCCTCTTAAATGTGTTGAGCTCTTCTTAAATAGGAGTTGTTACTATGAGAGACTTAACCAAAAAAAAAACAAAAAAAATCAGAACATCCTAAGGAAGATGAGGAAAATAAATACACCATCAAACAGCATGAGGTTCAATGAAAATGAACACCCACATCTCTGCGTCTCCCTGCCGCTCGCTTAGAACGCTTAGGGAATTTGAGCAGCTCAATCAAGCCTACTCAGCACTGCATCACCAAAGCACAGAATAAGACCTGGAACAAGCAGCATTTTTTGTCACACATCTTGCTTTAGCCAAACCTACTCAAAGCAGTTTCCTTTTTAGCAAAATGAACTAACACACCTCCCCCCAATTTTTTTTCCAGTGATCAGCACAGCTGGAAATAGCAACATTCTGAGCAGACTCTGGCCCTTGGTGTGAGCCTGCATAAGCTGTTTTACCTCAGCTTGCTCATGTGGAAAATGAAAATATTGTATAATAATATCTCATAGAGTCACTGCAGGGAGTAACTAAAGAACTGATCATATAAGCAAAATACGTTTTATAAACTAAAACCCATCATTTACCTCTCACCTGTGAAGCCTGTCCAACACACTCATACAGCTTATTGTCACCTACCAGTTAGTCTTACCATAGACATCATCCCAGTTACTTTCCTAGCAATTATATCTACCTCCTTTCATTCACTTCCAACCTGGGAATGGAAGCCCCTTCGGCTATCAGAGGTAGGTGATCCAGTCAGTCCTTTCTGCAGCAGCCATAAAAGCTGGGGCACAGACATGCATACAAGTTCCTTCCACGGAGAAACTGGTGACTTGGCGCAGGTAGGAAGGAGCAGGTGGCAGAGGTGTCCTCCAGCTTCTCTGGGCTCTAGGGAGGATTACAGCCAGCCTCTAGCGCCTGCTCAATTAGACGGCTGGCCCTCAGGCAGCAGCTTTTAAAGTACGCAGATAAATCTCTTTGAGGGCAAGACTGGCAGAAGGGCTATTTTGCCCTCTCCCTCTGCACTGAACGCTGGGGTGATAGCCTTGGTGAGTGTTCACTCACCCTTTAAGAATTGCTTCTCAGCCGCATAGCACAGGGAGATGAGCTGGGTGCTTTGTGTCCAACTAGAGGGGTGGGATAGGGAGAATGGGAGGGAGACGCAAAAGGGAGGAGATATGGGGATATATGTACACGTATAGCTGATTCACTTTGTTATACAGCAGAAACTAACACACCATTGTAAAGCAATTATACACCAATAAAGGTGTTAAAAAATGTCAGATAAAGACAAAAAAAAAAAGAATTGCTTCTTATTTTGCTATAGTCTTGTGAGTCTTGTGAAAACAAGTCCCACTGGCTTTCAGAGCTAGATGTTTTGGGAGCCTGACTCTCCCTGGGAGTCTCAAATGTTGGGGTGGTAGACGTGGGGCTCAAACCCTTTTCTCTTTAAGGAAAAGCTAAGAGTTGGGGCTTCCCTCCCCCTTGTATGGTGCTGTGTCAGGGGTGGGGTTTATGGTGACAGTGTGTCTCAGCCTTTCCTGCCTGTTTTGATGTGGATGTTTCCTCATTCGTCTGATGAGTAGGAGTCCTTCAGCCAGTTTCTGGATCCTTTTCAAAGGGAAAATGCTCCACATGTGGCTGTGCGTTTGGTGTGCACGTGGGAGGAGGGGAGCTCAGGAGCCTCCTACGTCACCACCTTGGTCAACTCCTCTTGACTTGGTTTGTGGGTTTTTTGAAAGAATACCACAGAGGAAAAGTACCCTTCTCATCACAGCATGCCAGGGGTACCTGATACCACGTGACATCACTAGGGATATTAACCTCAAGGCTTAAGTAGTGTTTGGCAAGTTCTTCCCTGTAAATTTACTGTTTTTCCCTCTAGTCTTTGGAAGCGTGAGTCTTACATCATTCAGACGCAGGCGGATTTAAAATATGACAGAGAAAAATAAAGGAGGAACAACCAGAGAGACAGAAAGAAAACCCTGAAAGAGTATTACCAATGTAGCCAAGAAAGATGGAAGCATTTCAGGAACAAGTCCATGGTGAGCAACGTCAAATGCCGCAGGAAGTAAGTAAGGTAATTACTGAAAAGTGCCAAATGAAAGGTTGTGTTGACTTTAATAAGAGTAATGTTAATTGTTTGATGGAGCAAAAGAAGAATGCCATGGGCTGGGCTAATTACAGAACGCGGATGTAGAGTGTAAATGACATACTCTGGAAGCTTACTGTGAAGGAAGTATGTGGAAAGGGTGGTGGTTAGGGAGACAGTCACAGGGTCAGAGGAAGATATTGAGGGGTTTTATGTATATATACGTATTTTTTTAACGTGGAAGAGACTTGAGAAAATGTGTGTGCTGAAGGGAATGAGACATTTGAGAAAGAGAGGAAGAGGGGGGTAGGGCTTAAGGATCTAGGCAACTTGGCTGGTAGAATAAATACACATGGGGGGATGTCAATATCTGTCGCGAGATGAGGCTAAGTTAGTCTTTACTGAGCAGTAATGTCTGAACTATTACTGATTGGTTTGTCAAGAAGGCTTAGAGCTTTAATGAGACAGAGACTACCAGCTCAGAAGGCAGGTCTCTCAAAAATACTAATAATATATAATTATTATTATAATTATAATATTGATATTATTTCTTAGATGTCTCCAAATCACCAAGAAGATGTTCTTCCAGATTTTTAGTTGACATTCTGAAGATATTAAGTAATTAAAAAGGAAAAAATATTAAGTTTATGGTGGAGAATCCTGGCAAGCACTGCCTTAGCCAAGTGATCAAGGTTAACATTTCCAGATAGCAATAAAAAATCAGTGTTCACCATGATATGACAAACTGAGAAGGGCACGTCGTTTCTGAGTTATCCTTCCCCAAAAATGTATAACCTTAGTCTAATCATGAGAAAACAGACAAATTCAAACTGAGGAACATGCTACAAAACAACTGACTAGTATTCTTTCAAATTCTCTCTGAAGTACCTAGATTACAGTATCGGATGCACATTTCCTGAGTTGTATTACAGATGCTAAAACCACCACCAAATGTAAGAAATTAACTACTTGATGATCGTGAGCACGTAGCCCCTATACCTACTGGCACCTAAAGAATTGATAATATTCACCCTTGTGACACCACCCTATTACCTCACCATCAACCAATCAGGGAATGGTGCATGAGCTGATCACATACCCTGGGATGCCCCTCCCTCACCTTGCCTTTAAAAATGATTTGCTGAATGAGACCCATGGGGAGTTCAGGTGCTTTAAGCACTAGCTGTCCTGGACTCCTTGCTTGGTGCGCTGCACTTTGCTTCGCCACAACCCAGTGTCAGTAGAGCGGCTTTACCGCATGAGAGCCAGCGGACTCAAACTTGGTTCAGTAACAATGAGAGACAAGGAAAACTGAGGAACTATCACAGACCAAGGCAATATAAGAACTGAAGACAATGTGGGATCCCAGATTGGATTCTGGAGCGGACAAGGAACGTTAGTAGAAAAACTGGTGAAACTGTATAAAGTTCTGTTCTATAATCAATAGTATTATTAATTAACCAAGGTTAATTTCTTAGTTTAGATAAATGTTTTATGGTTAGGTAAGGTGAACATAAGCAAAAGTTGGTTAAAGGGCATGTGGGAACTCATTTTTGCAACTCTAAATCTAAAATTATCTCTTAAGGAAAGAAAAAAAGAAGAAACACTACAAGTAAAGTTCCACTCTTCCCTCTGCAATCCCACTCCTCTTCCTCTTTTCTCCCAAAATTTTCTAAGTAAAATTCATCATTCTTATCTTAGCCTTCAGAAGGCCCATTTTATCTTGGCCCCAACTTCATCTCTAACTTCCCTCTAACTTTCTCTGGATTAAAGAGCATTGGAGAGCGGCAGGCTCTCCAATGCTCTTTAATCCAGAGAAACAAAAACACTGCATATTTCCTAAATGTTTCAATGTATATCATGTCTCTGCACCTTCAATCATACTGTTCCTTTTGCACAGAATGCCCTTCCATGCCTATATCCACCAAATACCTACTAAAATTTCAAAATGGCCCAAGTGCCTTCCCACCTCATTAGAGATTTCCTTACTCTGCGTTCTCAGAGCAGTCTGTGTATTCTAATATCATAGCACGTATCACACTGCATGTCACACTATCAGTATGGATTTATTTGTCTGTCTTCTCTACTAGATCATCAGCTTCCTCAGAGTTAGAGTTCACGTTTGACTGAAAGGTCCTAGAAATTTTTAAGACACTCAATAAATGTTTGATGAAATGAATAAATGAATCGATGGTCCAGCCAACAAAGCCAGATTGAATTTGAGTATCTGACATTACATAAACATATTTGTAAGTGGCAACAATAACCTTAGCCTCCTACTTATGTTTGATCAAAGTGAGGACAGTTTTTAATCTCTTTTCAAACCACGAATTACACTATGAAATTTAAGCAAACCTCAAGGATTTACCCAGTCCAATCAGAGAAAAAAAAGAGCATAAAACACCAGAAAATATTTCCAAATACATAAGGTAGACAAATGGTTAATATCCTAAAGAATAAAGAGTTAGACTGTGGTTTCCTTGAGGGTAGGGGCTAGCACATAGAAGGTATTGGTGTGAATATAAATTGATACAAGTTTTCTGGAAAATCACTTGAACTAATAGATCAAAAGTCTTTTTTAAATGTGCATAATCGTGACCCAGCAATTCAATTTCTAGGTATTTTTCCTAAGGAAATATTTGGACAATTAGGCAAAGACATATGTAGGAGGCAACATTTATGCTAGCAAATATTTGGAAAACATTCCAGGTATTCACTAGTAGGGACTGGTTAAGTAAGTTATGACACATCAATTAATTTGTTAGTAGTCAACCATTAAAAATCATGTTATGGGGGTGCTTCCCTGGTGGCGCAGTGGTTGAGAGTCCGTCTGCCGATGCAGGGGACACGGGTTCGTGCCCCGGTCCGGGAAGATCCCACATGCCGCGGAGCGGCTGGGCCCGTGAGCCATGGCCGCTGAGCCTGCGCGTCCGGAGCCTGTGCTCCGCAACGGGAGAGGCCACAACAGTGAGAGGCCCGCGTACCGAAAAAAAAAAAAAAAATCATGTTATGCATCTGTATTTATTAAGATGGAAAGCTATCAAGACTGTATGAACTGAAAAACAAATGAGGTGGTTTTTTAATCCCAATTTTACTTTTTATATTTTTAATACCTGTATGTATTTATGTGTATATTTATATGTATGTATATGTTTACATATGTGTGTGTGTGAGTAGCATATTTACACACATATCTATATGCTCAGATTTCCTGATCATTATCTTCCCTTGCTTCTGGAAGAAACATAGCTGACCACCGTGTGGTCTCACTCCATTCTGCATCCCATAGTCTGCTCCCATCCCACCTTCAGAGGAAGACAAACACAACTATTCTCCTTGGAGTCTGGGGTTGACCTGTCATGTTTCACAAACCCCCGAGAAGGCAATGAAAGCAGCAATGATAACCCAAGCAGTCTCCAAAGAAATATAACTTGCTCACCCAATGCATGCTGAATGGGGGGATGAGCAAGCCAGACAGAGGAGACTAAAGCCTCCACTGTCATCCTGTAATTGATTTTACCTAAATGTATACTTCTTCCAAAATACGCTGCAAATCAATGGAAAACTTTTGTAATACATGAGCAATTTATTTTATAGACAGTTTGGGGAAAACAGGTTGAATTTACTATGTACTATCATACACATGAAGGCCTTTGAGCCTCACAAGCCAGTGACGTAGGGAGGAAAGGGATGCCCTTTTTTCATTTGAGGAAACAGGTTCACAGAAGTTATGCTGTTCACACAAGACCTCTCAATGAGTGAGCGGTAAAGCCTGGATTCAAACTCAGACTTTCTGATTCCCATTTGTGAGCCCTTCCAGGCACAAAAGGGCATCCTAAACTGGCCTGATTTTAAGAATCCCCTGAGAAGCCTAGAAAAAAATTCTGAATTCCAGACCAGCCTTCTCCCTGATGATTCTGATTCCGCGGGTCTATCTGAGATGGAGCCTGGAAATTTGTATCTTTTTAGAAACCTCACCAGGTGATTTTTATGATTGGGTCAGTTTGAGAAATGCTGACTAACACTATTGCATATATCCCTTATAAAGAGAAATATTTGTTCTCAGTCACTACTGTGTTTTCAGATATTAAGATTAACCAAGACAAGGGCAGGGCTTCTACCTGGGGACAGGCCTATTCTATTCCAAACGTGGTGCACCTTGGACCTTTTTTGGCACGTACATTTGGTTATCTCTGTTTGGTTGTCCTCACCATAGGCAGCAGAAACCACACCTTTGGCCTGACAGCTTTCCTTCCTCAGCTGACCTCACCTCCCCTATCTATGGTTGAGTCTACTTTATGCAGTGGCCTTATTTTCTGGTCTCTTCCATCTCTCCCTGGACCCTAGTGCATGAATCTCCCTCACAACCTCCTCCTCAGAGGCTGACCCACAAGCTGACTCAGCTTCCTGTCCAAATCAGCAGCAGTTCAGCCACTGAGCAGTGTCTACTTGCCAGCAGAGAAGCTTCCAGAAACGCAGCTTCTTCCAACCGATGTTCCACGATCCTCACCACACACTGATTTACCACTTCCTTTCCTCTAAAGAAATGAGGCTGCTGACAGGACTGCTCGCTGTGCGTGACTGGCTGAAAGGGCTAATGGGAGGCCAGTAACCCTCAGAACAAAAGACCCTTTCACAGCTCTGATGCAGCCCACCCAACTAGAGTGCTGAGGGGCGCAGCTGTCACTGCTCCGGTGGGGTGGGTCCGTCTGCAGTTGTTTCCCAGCAGTTCTTGGCTGGGCTGTGTTATGACAAAGCTGTTCTCCAAGCCCATCCTCAAGGCTCTGCCATTGTGTAAGTCATATTCAGCTGTCTTACTCAAATTTGAGTAACACATGAGAGGTAGAGATTAAGTGTTTTGGGCGTTATAAGAAGTGAGTGATGACTCTAGCCAAGAATTTAGAAAAGCTTTCTGGACTGCAGTGCACTTGATCCGGACCTTAAATTCTGAGTTGGATTTGGACATGTGATAATGTCTAGAAGGACATATGAATGGAGGAAGAAAGCATAAGCAATCATGGAGAAAAAAAAGTGGGGGGCAGGGGGAGGGTGATGAGTTTTTATTATTCTTGTGACTCCAAAAATTGTCTTAGCTAGTTGGTTTTTCATACAGTCTGATAGGCTGTAATTCTTTTTGGAAGTCCAAACTTGTGAGGAACTTTAAAAAAAAAACTAGATTAATCAAGGAAAGAGAGGAACTAATAGTTATAGAATACCTTCTATGTGACAGGCATCCTAAATGATCTCATTAAATCCTCAAAACAATACCTGGGAGGGGGGTATTACACCCACCCACCCATTTCACAGATGAGAAAAATGAGGCTTAAGAAATTAAATAAACTTGTCCAAGGTTACATCGCTTACAGGAAAAGAAATCAGAGCAGGTATTCAAACTGAAGTTTGATTGCCCCTAAATCCCACATGGTTATCTACTAGACCATACTCTTCCTTAGGATGATGTAAAGAGGGTCATAGCATTATTGTAGGGCATTCCTCAGCCAAGATCTGTGTACCTGGGGTCTGAAGGTACAGGTAACAGAGTTCCTGTTACAAGAGGTAATTTAATTTCAGTAATACAACATCATCCACCACATTAAATTAATCATATTAAATTGGATTTTGTTGGTTTTAACGTATTGTTTTTACTTAATTTGTAAATTTATTTTGGTCTTATATTTGTTTAATAGCTAAGAGTATATAATTAGTGTTATATTTATACATTTTTATATAATTTTTAAAGGATTCACTCCATTTACAGTTATTACAAAATACTGGCTATTTTCCCCATGTTGTATACATCCTTGTATATTTGTACATTTCAAGTAACATTACAATAAAAATATTTTTTCAACATTCAAAGGATTGGAATTTTTTTCCATTAAAAAGGCTCCATGTATTTCTCAATTCTGAGAAAGACCGTATTAACACATTGTTCAAGCATAACTGTTAGCCATAACATAGACTTTTTTCATGTTGACAAGTCTGTGGAGAAACAATATGACTGCATGATGCAAGAGCTGAGATTTTTCTACAACTTCATCTTATTCTTTTGCACCAGGGCACAAAACAAAACCCAGGATGGTGTGTCATATGAAATTGTGAGTATTCCATTCATGTTCTGTTGAACTGAAGTCAAAACTAATTGGGGGGAATTCCCTGGCAGTCCAGTGGTTAGGACTCCGTGCTTCCACTGCACGGGGCACAGGTTTGATCCCTGGAACTAAGATCCTGCATGCCGTGTGGCACGACCAAAAAATAAAATAAAATAAAATAATCCCTTAAAAAAAAAAAAAACCCAATTGGGGAAGAAACTCTTTTTTATATATTTATCACTTTTAAATTTGAAAATTTTATAGATATTGAAAAGCCCTAGATTTTTTCAAGTTCTTCCTCCAGATTAAAGAAGTAGGGACATAATTCCTGTCTTGTTAGTCCCACAAACAATATAAATGTAAGATATTTAAGTCACTTTAGTTATCTGGGTGATAATACATATTTTACATTTTTATAATACATTTCATAAATGCACATATATTAAATATTTGTTATTTATATCTCCCCTTTTCTTCTTGTTCTCTTTCTCATTTCCAGTCTGTTCCTTCTATTATGGTAAGTGGCAATGAATATTTAAGAGAGGATTCCTTCTTTTCGAAAAGGAGAAGTCATATCCTGCCTGGCAAATTTTTAAAAGTAAGAAACAAAGAAGGCACTGACTTCATCTCTAGGTAAGAATGAATAACTTTAATTACTCAGTGAGTATAAAATTTAACACAGGGCTTCCCTGATGGCACAGTGGTTAAGAACTCGCCTGCCAGTGCAGGGGACACGGGTTCCATCCCTAGTCCGGGAAGATCCCACATGCCGCAGAGCAACCAAGCCCCTGCGCCACAACTACCGAGCCTGCAATGAGAAGCCCGCGCACCGCAACAAAGATCCAATGCAGCCAAAAATAAATAAATAAAACAAATAAATTAAAAATAATAATATATATATAAGCATAAATTTAAAAAAAATTTAACACATGCTTTAAATCCCTTACTCAGGCCCTTAAACCCTGTGCCTTCCTTTTTTATTTTATTTTTTTTCAATCTTTTTTTTATTCAAGTATAGTTAATTTACAATGTTGTGTTAGTTTCAGGTGTACAGCAAAGTGATTCAGATATATGTATATTCTCTCTCAGATTCTTTTCCATTATAGGTTATTACAATATATTGAATATAGTTCCCTGTGCTATACAGTAGGTCCTTGTTTGCCTATTTTATATACAGTAGTGTGTATATGTTAATTCCAAACTAAACCCTGTGCCAAATGACCCAAATGACACACACATACATCATGCAGTCAACACCCATCCCTACTTACGACCAATGTCTTGACCTCTGTCATCTCATTTCTGCTTTATGCTTTTTCTTCTAGTTACAGAACTCTAGAAAATTCCCCACATTTGCCCCCTCCACCATCCCACTCCTCACTGACAACCAATTTGGCAAATCTAGTTTCGAACCTGGATGTCTTCTTCAGATATGGTTTTGTCTTTTGCCTCCATCTTTCTGGCTATTGTGGATGACTCGTACCCAAAAGGCTGCCCACATCCCTGTGTGACACTGACAAGAGTAAGCAGCCTGGTTTCCCTTGATAAGAGATTGTAAACATTCGAACTTAAAAACTTGAAGTCAGAAAAAATAAATGTTTAAACATGAGTCTGCATAAAATACCACCCAAACATTTGATAGGGGAGGAGTAAAAGGGTATATATAGAACAGAAACCTCCCAGGCAGACCTTTATATTATTTTCGGAACATAAAGGAATGAAGGGCATTGTTTCTGTGCAGAGGAGGCATCTGCTGCCACTTGCACTGGCCCCAGAGAAAGGTGCCCCTGCCCAAAACAAGAACCCAGAGTGACTTGACCGCCTCAGTCACCACCGTATTCCACAGTGCCTCGAATAGTCGCCTCTGAAAAGTCAAAAAGGACATTATGGAAATTTCCATGTTGACCAGTTCCACTGTATTTAAACATTCTAGAGGATGTTATTCTCCAGGAATTTTTACTTACATTTCACCTCCTACAGAACTAATATATTTCTTCTCATGGAGAAGACAGAGAATAAGAAATCATTTTTCTTCATACAGTGTCCATACAGTGTCTACAGCTTGTTGCAAAGGAAGTTATTTCCTTCCTCAGATTTCAATCTTTCAAGTTTCATTGTCAATCCAATTTTCTAATATTTTTCTCTCTCCCTAAATTAGTTTAAATATACATATCTGGAGACATTACTAAAACATTAATAAGGGGATTTTATACAGTAGGAAAAATCACCTGATTTCATCAAATGACCCAGATTTGGCAAATTTGAATTTTTTGAACCAAACAGGACATATTTGACAACAGGACTGTACAGACTTCTGAGTTAATTAGAAACTCTAGTGTGATAAAGCCAACCACGTGCTTAAAAAGACTGATTAACAATGAAGGGAAGATGGGCTCCACTGCAGGAAGACTTAACAACATATTTGGGGTTGCGACTAGTTGCAACTAATAACGCAAGCAGTATTCATTATTTTGTTTTTATATAAATCTTGTTAAGTGGTAAAATACAACTGACTTTCTGTGTGCAGGAAAACGTCCTGTGTAAGTGAGACAGAGTGTGCAAGGAACACTAGCAGACCCTGAAAGACACCCAGAAATCTGTTTTTGATTTTTTAGAAAGTCTACCATGATAACTCATCTCTATCATAGCTGTAAGTACTTCCTAGAAGTCAGAGAAGTGTCCTTTCAAACGATTTCACATTAAGAAGGCTGTGGTCGGGCTTCCCTGGTGGCGCAGTGGTTGAGAGTCCGCCTGCCGATGCAGGGGACACGGGTTCGTGCCCTGGTCCGGGAAGATCCCACACGCCACGGAGCGGCTGGGCCCATGAGCCATGGCCGCTGAGCCTGCGCGTCCGGAGCCTGTGCTCCGCAACGGGAGAGGCCACAACAGTGAGAGGCCCGCGTACCGCAAAAAAAAAAAAAAAAAAAAAGGCTGTGGTCTCCCAACCTACCTCCTTACACGCCTTCATGATCCCACTTAGCCCACTCCATGATTAACCTCACAGATCACTGATGAACTCAGCAGCCTCATCAGTTATCACTTTGACAGAGAACCTACCTCTAAGGGGAATGGAAGGGCAACACGGCACTTGTCTTTATCAAAGCACTCATCACACAATGTAAAAATGACCCATCGATTTGTCTGACACTTGGTAAGCTCCCCTGGGGCTGGAACAATGTCTTGTTTGCTTCCTATTTCCTAAAACTGGCAGCACAGCACTAGCACCTGGGAAATAGGAGGCACTCAGTAAATGTTTCTGAATGAGAGAATAAATTCTGTTGTAAAACACTGGGCAAACATGTTGTAATGTGTCCCTCCCATGTAGTTTATAAAATTTTGGACTTGGGAGAGTGCAATGTTCCCAAATTTTTATTCTAAAAATTTTATTTGCCTAACAGTATTGTTAAATTTAGTCCTAAACTATGAGAATGAAATGATAAAGTGAGTAAAAAAGGTGACCTTGGTATCCTTTTCTATTTTAAAAAGTCACTTAGAGTTTGTCACATTATATCATGTAATTGATCTCTACAAAGTAAATGTATCTAATTTGAACCCTGAATATGCTGATGAGTGCTATATAGAGGTTACTATCACATATGTCCTTAATTCTATCAGTTTCATCTTACAGCTTAAAAAGAAAGCAACACACACACACACACACACACAAGCAGCATAAGAAAGGGCCAATGGCATTGTAGGGTAGCAAAACGTATCATCCCAAAATACAGTCGTCCCTCGGTATTGGGAGGGAATTAGTTCCAGGATGCCTCTCAAAATCCACAGACGCTCAAGTCCTTTATGTAAAACAGCATTGTACACTCTGCCCTCCACATCTGCAGGTTCCGGGGTCAGTCGAAACCCTGGATCTGGAACCCGTGGATAGGCCAACTGTGTGTCACTTTGGCATAAGGATTATTTTTGAGCGGAAGGCAATTGAGAAAAAGCAGATACAAGAAAAGCTTTCTGCCCTCCTGTTTGCCTAAAGCAGAACATAAATGTACAAAGGTGTCCCTCCTCCCTCTCTCTACCAGGAAGGACAAAAGTTAATCACAAGAGACATATTTAGATCCTCATCACCTAGAGATGGCACCAGAGGAATCTATATAACAGATTTTACTAGCTAGTCCTTGTCTTCCATTAGTTTCTCATATATTTGCCTTTCCACTATTTGCTATCCCTAGAGACTCAAGGTCCTTTTCCTTTTCCTTGTCATATCTCTAAAAATGTTTTGCTCCTCTGCTAAAATGCTAACAAAACCTTTGAGTTACTCATCTCTGGTACTCCCATGTGATACATGCATGGTGCACATGTTAATAACCATCTGTTTGTTTTTCCCTTGTTAATCTGCCTTTGGCCAGTCTAATTTACAAGGCCACAGCTAGAGAACCCAAGATGCGTAGAAGAGATGTTCCCCTCCCCATCAGCATCAACTATGTAGAAACTAAAATGGCATTTGTGGCAAACCCCAAGGATTTTTGTGTAGGCAACAACCTATATTTTGTATTCTTATTAGGTTTATGCATAAAATAATTAGTCACAAGGTTTTTTATTTATTTGGTTTGTATGTTTTTAATTTCATCCTTACTTCCAATCTTTAAGAAAGTATGCCTGAGAGTACAGGAAGAGCAGAGGATGTGGTGAGGTAAGAAAGTGGCAATAGCAAGACTATTCTGAACAAAAATGGTGAGGGTACACCATCCATTGTTGATTTTTAGGGATCAAATCATAGAACAAGCATTAAAATTTTTGAATTGTTATATCTAGATAACTCTTCAAAACACACACACAAAATTAAAGGATTCCCTGAAAGGGTATTGGAATTTTATAGTGGAATAAGCCCACTATAAAAATATGATACAACTAAATTTGTTCTATTTACCCCATATTAACTTATAGATAAGCTGAATAGTGTTCCTTCTACAAATAAATGATATGGCCTGTTTTACATGAATTGTTTTGGAAAGGAGTAGTTCCAAGGATTATCCTTCTCATAAGGCCCTGTGCTACAGAGACTGGCATGCCACTTAAATCTCTTTGTCAGTTCTAATGATGTGTCTAGACATGCAGAAGGAAGTAAAAAATTGAAGCAATCAACTACATAATTTGGACAGAAAATCACATACAGCTGAAATATTGATTGGATAAAAGAAAATAAACTTCCTGCTAGTACTCACTTTTCACTGTCTGCTCAGACACAATTCTTACCTGGAATGCAATACCTGGGCTCAAAATTGGCATAAAAAGATATTTGAAAATGTATGCAATCCATCTAAATTGTTGGTTATCAGCGTACCCTCGCTACAGAAATAGGGACCACTAATCACAACAAAATAAACTCCAGTTCTCTGTGGTCACAATCCTTAGCCATAACCTAACTTGCATGGACATTACCCCAAATAACTGGATAGGAACTGGCATTTGGACCAAATATGCAGATTGGATGAACATGCAGATATACCATCTGATCTTTGGATTTTCAGTTTTTCTACATACTTACAAAATATCTATTAACTAAACCTTTTTCTACAAATACAAAAGCAAGACTGTAATTTCAGTGGGTTTGATTGGGCAGACAAGAAGAAAAGAAGGTTCCAGGAACCCTACATGTAAGTTATTTCATGTAATCCTCACAAAATTCTTCATTCTTCCATTCAACAAAAAATGACTGAATGCCCACTATGACAATGCAGTTAAAATAAAGAGAGAGATGGCCACTCCTCTCGTAGAACTCACAGGGAGATCGACACAGCAAATAATCACCATTAAGCTCAGTGCTCTAATGAAAAGAAATATAATTCTTTGAAAGCATATGACAAAGGAAAATGATTTAGACTATGCATTTCTCATTTCAGAGATGAGACTACAGAGGTTAAGTAACTTGATCAAGATTACACAGCCAAGGTGTCCTGGAGGTAGGATTCCTTCCCAGTCCTGCCTGACTCCAGAGCCCTTGCTCTTTTCCTTGTTTCTCTCAATCTCATTAAGACAGCTGCATGAGAAACAGCAAGCCGGAAAGATTCTTTACGGTGAATTATACTTCCCTTTCTTCCAGCCCTTCTAGTTTAATATTTCCTAAAAATGTCCCTCTAAGTTTGAGGAAAAGGTTTGCAAATCCTTGCAGTATTAATTAATTCTGCTTTTATTTAGATACATTGCACCTCTCTGGCTCCATGCTGGGACGTGATGTGGCTAGCTGAGTCAGTCCACAAAATCTTGGTCAGTAGTTATCATGTGTATTATAAATACCAGGCAGGGGATAATGATGAAAATAGTCCTGAGACCTAGAGCAACCACAGGTCTTATGGTAGACAGCGTAGCTACTGCCCTTTTGTGTAAATTAACATTAGAGTTTAACGTTCAGTTGATTTCACACTTCCTATATTAGTATTGGAGGTAGAACATATTGACCAACTTTTTCACATCTTGGTATGTCACCATTAAGGTGACCAACTGGTCCAACTTTTCCTGGAACTTTCCTGATTTTAAAACTGGAAGTCCTGATCTTGAGAAACTCAGGCCCAGGCAAACAAGGATGGTTGGTCACCCTAGTCACTGTGCTACTCAGGGATTAGAGAGCTATATATTTATTTGACCATTTATTTTGAAAACACAGGCAAATGTATACTTATTTGGTGATATTGCATTGAAGTACATGGGGTGCTCAATGCATACATGAAAGTTCAAAGCATTGCCCCTCATTAGCAATGCATATCTCACTATAGTACGCAAAACAGCAATGAATGTAGTATATTAAATGCAGGATTTCCATCAATCCCTGCATACAGGTACACATACACATCTATAATGTGTTGCCTCAGATGATTTGTACCTTTGCTGTTTATTTTAAATAAAACTGTGCCTTTTGCCTACCCTGGAAGACATAACCATGAGCTTCACGTCTGAGGAGCATGCATCCCACTGCACACAGCCACATATTCCAGTACAGTTTTGGCAGACATCATCCCACCAGTCCCTTAAACAACTCCAGGGAACTTTCCCCCAACTTTCCCCCAGCAGAAAAGCAGGAACTTTTTCCCCAATGCAGTAATTACTGCGTGTCTTGATAGAGGCAAACATGGTGTGCTTCTAAACTTCACAGCTACACTATAAAGTTTACCAATTGGCAGGTAAAGTTTTTTGTTTGTTTTTATATCTTCCTAGAGAAAACAAAGTTAAAGGGTCAAAATTGGTACACACTTAATTCATGATTCTCTGCTTAGTTCAGTTTTACCAATACAAAAAGCTGCAAAAATGTTGAATACCAAAGCCAAATTGTTACATTAGTGGAATTCTACAGCTCTGACAAACTGAGAATCGTATTATCAGTTTCTTCCAGAGCAAAAAAATTACAATTATGACAGCAGGAGCTCTAACAGATGAAAGGGCATGTACGTGACTACATGTACGTGACTACGTGACTACTACTACTACTACATGTAGTCATGCTATAGTCCACCATGTGAGTCAGCATCTATTTTCCAACAGGCACAATTTCCAGATTCAACTGGTGCATTATGTTACGGGCAAAATTCAGCCTTCTGGAATCTTAGCGCACCTCTAAGATAATCAAAAGAAATTGTACACAATCAAAAACAGACTTGGGACAAAAGTAAATAATTATTCCAGGGTGTTACAGGAAAAAGCCCCATGGCCTGAAAAACATGTTCAACACGATTATTATAAGTGATTAAGATATTTTTCTCTCTTCCTTATGAAAAAAAGAAGTATAACTATGTCAACAACACAATGTTATTTTCTTAGTGTTGTTACTTTTGATATTTGATATAAGTGAAAAACAATATTTAATAACTCTTGCTATTAAAAATAGACTCCAGTCCCCATCTTTACATCCAGCTTCATCAATCAGAGAGAAAGTCAGTCAAGCCAGAAGCATCCTAGAAGGAAGAGCCAGCTTGTTTTGCTGTCAGTATTACTCTTTTTCTCAATGCAACTTACCAAAGGTCCTTTGAGGATTCATGTTCAGCACCCTTCTAGGCAAGCAGAGCATATAGTGTTGGTTTTGTTACTAATTCAACAGCTACCAATTATGGAATACTTAATGGGTACCAGGCTTTGTCTCAGGCAAGCTGCATAAACTGTCATAAATCCTTACAACTATGAATGGTAGGAATTGTTTTTTTTTAATTTTACAGATAGGGAAACAGACACAGAGGGTTGATTAACTCTGCAAAGATCACCCAGGAGGAAGCAGCAGCAACTGGATCAGATCATGAGTCTGTGGGATTCTGTCCATATAACCATGTATACACCACGATGCTTTAAAGTGTTAAAACACAGCATAAGTTAATATTTTGCTTCTCTCAGACTTCTCTTTAGAAAACAGAAAAGTTCTAAATTTTATAAAACACTGGTTTTTGTTTTATTTTATTTTTTAAGTGCGGCATGAATCAGTCATCCAGGCTATTTTTCCTGTGATATTTGAAATATTTTAAACACTCGACACTACAGTAAAAACATAAATAATACATAACATAAATTGACATAATTTATGTCATAAAAATAAAATCATTTTGTTTGGATGCATCCTAATGTCTATGAAAAATCTTAGGAGTTGGAGGCTTGCAGCATTCTTTCTTGTTACTGTTTTGTTTTCATTATTCTCATCTTCTAAAAACCACTTGAAGGTGATCAGAATGTTAAAGTCCAAATAAAATAAGATAGCTAATTTTTTACAATTGTAAAATGACTCGAAATAGATGCGTTAAGTATCTAGAATACGATGATTATGGAAGTTAAGCACTAAATTTAGTTTCGAGTTTCTATCAGTTATAGAAAATAGGTAAACAAGTGAGAATATAATTCTCATCATTCATTCCATTAAAAAGCAAACAAGTTCCTCAGAAGAGTCAAATATTTTTCTGACAGTAACTCTTGAAAGAGATTTTCTTAAATTACTACCATTTAGTGAGTATCCACTCTGTGCTAGGCCCTGGCCTTGGCAGAATACATCTATTTCCTTTTAAGAAGAACAAACATTATTTCAATCTTTCTAATAGGCTTATGGAATAAAATATCTTTGACTAGTTTTTTAATTGAGTCATTCTTCAAACGAGTATATTTTTTTCTTTTTTTTTTTTTTTTTACGGTACGTGGGCCTCTCACTGTTGTGGCCTCTCCTGTTGCGGAGCACAGGCTCCGGACGCGCAGGCTCAGCGGCCATGGCTCACGGGCTCAGCCGCTCCGCGGCATGTGGGATTTTTCCAGACCGGGGCACGAACCCGTGTCCCCTGCATCGGCAGGCGGACTCTCAACCACTGCACCACCAGGGAAGCCCCAAATGAGTATTTTTTAATCTGACTTCTATTTAAAAAAAAGAAAAAAAGACGATATAGCATTAACTATTTATTAATGCAGGAACAGCATTTCTGGAAACTGAGACAAATAAAAGATGATACAGCCTGGCAAGGTCTGATTTCTGAGGAGCTGTCCTAGTGCAGGAACAGAATGAAAGAACCGAGAGAAAGGAAGAAAGCTAATCCTTTCAGCAGCTCTGTGAAATATCAAACACCTTAGGTAAGCCTTTGACATTTGCAAGACTACAGTCAGTTTATAGATGAATTCCTTAATATGTTCCTGCTTCATTGTGCTCTTTGTTGCCAAAAAAATCCCTGATATGCAAAAACGAATGTTAGAATTCGGTAGTATTGCTAAAAATTCTCATGGGTAGAATCTGTCATCCTGCTTTTGTTTTAAATAAGCTGATGTCTATTTTGTAACTTTAAATAGGTAACATTCACTTTAGAACTTGAAAATATATACTGTTTTTAAAATGGGAAATATGATTACTTAGGATGCAGTTTATATCGTTGCTGTAGGTAAACTCAGAAATTTGCCTTTGTACTTTATACTCCCCTTCGGTTTTGTTTTCAGTATTTAAGATAAGCAAAACCTACTTTCCGTGATTCTTTATTTCTTTGTGCTTTTTTAAATGAAATGAAGCAATTACTAATAAGGCATTTTCACTTTTATATTTTTGTATTATAACATTTTTATGTTTAGACATAATTGGTAATCCATTACAATACTTGAAGGAACTCAAACTCAGAGTTTTTGAAGACCACAAATGGATTATATAGAAATAAATGGAAAATATACTATCCTAGAATATTAAATATATAAATTTACGAAGCAGTTAACTTATGCTATATTTACATATATTATGAATGTGATTCAGAGGGTCTAGTTTCTGGTGAGAACCAAGACAACATCTTGGCTGTTGGGACTCTGGACTCCTCCTTTACTGGGTTCTGTAAATGTTTTCCTGCTGTGTGGCTCAGTTCTGAACTTGCATGTTTTGATCTTGTATTAGGACGCTTATTACAACAGACAAAAAACACTTAGCTTTTCATGAATTTGCTCAAAGCTCATTTGGAGTCATTATCTGTAAGTGATTTGGGGGACAGTTTACATTCTCCAGAAATCACACTCAAATACCTCTCACTGCTTATTCAGAACCAAGGTGGGCCATTTTCTCTTTAAATGGAAAACAATGAATCCTCCCCATATGTGTTGTATTTTGGGGACCAAGGAAACAGTCGCCCCCAGATCTCTTCCAGGTGGAGTCTGAGCTGACACTGGCTTCTCTCTTTTCAGGAACACGGAATCCTAACATGTCTAGGTAACCCAGTTAATTCCACTCCTCAACTGGTCTTCAGCTCAGGGCCTCTCTACTGTAAGCTATTCCATATCTGTCCACTGGAGAAGTATGCACCTCACGTTGCACTGAGCTCCTCTTCTGTGAGTCCCATAACTGAATTCTACTGTATTACTTTCAATTTATCTGAAATATCAAATGGCTGGTTTGAGAGAACTGAACACTATCCCACAGCAGTGCCATGTCCGTGAGCTCATTTCTTCATGTTCACAAGCTCATTCCCATTGGTCAGTGTTTCTCAAAGAGTGGTCCACATACCAGAATCTCCTGGTGAGTTCATTAAAAATGCAGACCGGGCTTCCCTGGTGGCACAGTGGTTGAGAGTCCACCTGCCAATGCAGGGGACACGGGTTCGTGCCCCGGTCCGGGAAGATTCCACATGCCACGGAGCGGCTGGGCCCGTGAGCCATGGCCGCTGAGCCTGCGCATCCGGAGCCTGTGCTCCACAACGGGAGAGGCCACAACAGTGAGAGGCCCGCGTACCGCAAAAAAAAAAAAAAAAAAAATGCAGCCCTCCAGGCCCCACTTCTTAAAATCTTTCACTAGTAGGAATAAATCTAGGTGTGTATTTTTTTTTAATTTCCTAGGATGAATCCCAATTTACCCATTTATAGTGTGTCTTCAGGAAAGTTACCTAAACCCTCTCAGTCTCCCTGAGCCTTAGTCTTGTCAGCTGCAAAATGGGAAGACTAAAAACTATCATTCAGGCCTATTTGGTGTAACCTTAGTAGGCAGTTCATGTTCAGTTCAATAAATGATAGATTTTTGCTTTTGTTTTTGTTTTTTTTGCTGGATTGCTATTGGGTTTGGGGGTTTCAGAGGGCTTCCTGGTGACTATGGACAGTTCATACTCAGCAGCCTTTGCTGCCTGGGAACTGAAATGAAAAGAACAAGGCCAACAGTTGTTCTAAATCCCTCTATGCACAGTAAATTGTTTTAAATAAATTTAACATTTTTTTTTAACTTATTTTTTTAAAAACCAAGAAGCACAGTGTTTCCCTGGTAACACAGTGGTTAAGAATCCGCCTGCCAATGCAGGGAACACGGGTTTGAGCCCTGGTAGGGGAAGATCCCACATGCTGCGGAGCAACTAAGCCCATGCACCACAACTACTGAGCCTGTGCTGTAGAGCCCCTGAGCCACAACTACTGAGCGTGGGAGCCACAACTACTGAAGCCCGCACGCCTAGAGCCCGTGCTCTGCAACAAGAGAAGCCACAGCAATGAGAAGCCCACGCACCTCAAAGAAGAGCAGCCCCCGCTCGCTGCAACTAGAGAAAGCCCGCGCACAGCAACGAAGACCCAACGCGGCCATAAATAAATGAATAAATAACTCTAAAAAAAAAAAAAAAACCAAGAAGCACAGCAGGTTGCTGATTTAAACTCCAAAATAAGCTAAATAAGAGTCATCAGTAAACAGCAAGTACTGGCCTACACAAAGGAGGCTGGTTAAGATATTAGCTTTTAACTTTATGCGTCAACTTAACTTAACCAAATATCTGGGCTACAGGGTGCCCAGATATTTGGTCAAACATTATTCTGGCTGTCTTGGGATTAGATTAACATTCAAATCCATGCACTTCGAGTAGACTGCCCTCCACAATGTGAGTGGGTCTCCTCCAACCATCAGAATAGGACAAAAAGACCAGCATCCTCTGAGCAAGAGAGAATTCTCCAGCACACTGCCTTCAGACTTCATCAGCGACGACGGCTCTTCCTACAGCCTTCTACAGCAGAATGCGTTCAAACTGGAACATCTGCTCTCCTTGGTCTCCAGACTGCCAGTCTTCCCACTGGAATTGCAGCAATGGCAGCCTGCTGGCCCACCCTGCAGGTTTTAGACTTGCCAGCTCCCATTAATATGTAAGCCAATTCTATGGAATAAATCATATATATATAATATATATAGTCATAATCATATACACACACACATATGGTATTGGTTCTGTTTCTCCGGAAAATACTGACAAATACAGAGGCCTTAAATAACAGGCCAGGTCACAGAGCCTTTCTTCTGTAGGTGACGGGAAGATTTTAAAGACTTCTGAGTCCAGGAGTGGCATGACCAGGGCCGAGCTGGACTGCAGGAGTCTGAGAGTGGAAAACGGGATCCTTTAGAAAGGAGAAACCAGAAGCAGGATGGTCAGTTAGGAAGTTACTATGAGAGTTTGGTTTGCTGGCATTAAGCAACGAGGGAGATCGATGGAAATTTTTAGAAACAACAGAACTTGGTGACTAATTAGAGGTGATATCTAAGCAAGAGTCAGGGCACAGGTGTCAGGACAGGGATCCTGAAAAACAGTGATGTCCTGACACCTGAACAGAAGTGCCAAAAAAAAGAGTTGGTTTGTTGGGAAGCGTTTATGAGTTCAGGTTGGAAATATCGAATTTGATTTGCCAGTGAGACATCTAGGACATCTGGAAAACTCAGAGTAGTATTAAAAGAGAAACAATAGTAAACATTTATTAATGAATTGCTGTATGCTAGGCACAAGGCACAACACTCTACAAGCCTAATCCATTGTAATCTTCCCAAGCAACATGAGACAAAAAATCTCAACTATGCAAATATCTCCTTTGTACAATGGAAACGGAAGGAGCTTCAGGAGGTTAAGCTGCTTAGGAGACAGTCAGTCAGAGGAGCAGCAAGGCGGCCAGTGAAGCGGCAGAGCTGTGAGCAAGAGGTGACAGGGGTAGAAAACGAGACTAAAGACAGGCCAGGAGCCAGGTCAGGGAGGGCCTCTGCAAGGTATCTGCCTTGATTCTAAAGGAGATGAGAAGTCGCTGGAGGAGCAAAGGACTTAGGTTCTTAATGTAATTTCATGTTTCAGAAGAATCACTCTGGCTGCCGTGTGGGAACAGACTGTAGACGGCAAGAGAGGCAAAACACCACGGAAGAAGGCTCTTGGGGGAACCTAGGGAGGAGAAGTTGATGCTCTGGACCAGAGAGTAGAGGAGATAGGGTTGGGGTGGGGATACATTTTGAAATTAGAGCCCCCAGGCTTTATTCAGGAACTCAGTGTGGGGTAATAGAGGAAGAAAGAAATCAGGGATGATTCCAGGATCTCTTGACTAAGCAAGCGGGTGCCTTGGCGGTACCATTTACCAATGGGGCGGGGGAGGGGGAGCAATAGGGAGGGGAAACCATGAGTTCTGTTTTAGACATGTAGAAGTTATCAGTATAATTTAGTAAAAATAACAATATCCTACATTGTTACAGGGGCTGAGCATAGGCTGACAGGGTAGAATTTGAAATACTGAAAGGTGCTCTAGACAAATACTCTCTCTCTACTGTTACCCCTGAATGGTCATCACTTTGGGGACTGAATCACTTTTAAGTGTGTATCATAAACCCATCCTGACCCTCACTATCCCACAAACTGTAAACCAAACAGAACTGCCTAATATGTTATATTCAAGCCCTAACCAAAATCTTGGAGGCATGCAAATGATGGATGAGAGGCTAACCTTTCCCTCCTGGAGAGGGAGAAGCCAATGGAGGCTCCAGAATAACAGCATGGACCAATATTTAATGGGGACTTACTGTGCTAAATCTTTACCTGAAAGTTTCATTTAACCAGATGGTAGTTTTCTGGTCCTCACTCTGTGGCGAATTCAACCAAGCAACATACTGCAAAGATTTATTTGGTTGCAGTATGCTAAACAGAGTAAGGAAAGAAAGTTGAAACCAGGTAACCAGTTAGAAGTCTAGCTACAATAGCTCACATTTATTAATGAGGGATGGCAGTGATAGTGAAGAAAATGGAAACAGCATGGGAGAGATACTGATTAGAACGTAAGCCCCAGGAGGGCAGGAACCTCATCTGTCTTGATCACATCTGTCTTGTTGCACTCTGAGTGGGAACAATGACTGGAATACAATAAACACCCAATAAATATGCGAGAAAGAATGAAAGGAAGAGAGAGAAGAAAAAAGGGAGGGAAGGAAAGGAGGAGAAAGGTAAGGGGATAAAACTGTTTTTTTAATGTGTGTCTTTAGGAAGAAATTACACAATGGGAATTTTTACTGCCCGATTTCTCAAATTTTCTGAACATCTGTCTCCTTCTCCTTATGTAAGCTCCAGTTTCTCTATTTAAACTTGCTACCTAGTATCATGTTTATTTTTTCAGTATTACAATCAAATAGGTGTTGGCAATTTAATATAATTACCATTAGGAGTTCACCAATTTCTTCCTCATTCCTCAGAAGCGCCCTAAATGTTTGAAGGTATGTAGGGCTTAATGTAGAGGTAAAACACCCAAACCAATTTTCCACCACAATTGTAAAATTTTTTATTGTTGCTCATATAATAGCTTTACTACAGCTCTCCATATTTTTTCAAAAAGATTTATAATTACACATGTGTTTGATAATAAATAGGAATTATGCATGAATAGAATCCTCTGCCTGGAGACCTAATATTTTTTATTCAGCATGTTTACCATACAAATAATTTATTTTTTAAGGACATAGGTAATTACTTTTGCCCTAAGGATAAGTATCTGGATATGCAAATACATAACCTAAAATTAAAGGATGTACTAATAGAAAGAAAAAATTCTCTGGGAATTCAAATATCTCAGTCAAAACTGTTCACAATATGCATTGAATTCAAGTGAGTTGTGTTAAAATAAATCTGACATATGTTGTTTTTCTACTCTGTCTTTTCAAGATCTCATTCTGTTGTTTCCATTTTTTTCTTTGTTTAATTTTTTCTCTTCTAACTGTCACTTATATGTGAGTTTAGGACTCACGATCTCAGTATCATCACTCTAGAGAATCCTTAGCACAAAGGAAAGTACTAATCTTCCTGGGATATTGTCTTCACTGATGGCGCCAACAATGAACAAACAGATTGTCATAGATATTCTCACTTTAAATGAAATAAAACAATGTTTCAAAAAAAACTGCCTTTGAGAACTTTGGGTATTCTACACTCTACAGAACAAAAATTTCATTGTTAGCAAAAGTTAAGATCAGAGATGATGCTGTGTTTCGGCAGCAACGTGGAATACTGGTTAATGCATAGAATACTGGCCCTGGAATCAGGCTGCCCAGGTTCATGTTCAGGCTCAACTGCTTGTAAATTCCTCTGTGCCTCAGTTTCCTCTCTATAAAGCAGGGGTACTGGTGGTAATGGTGGTGCCTAACTCATAAGACTGTTGTGAGGATTAAACAGACTAATTTATGTAAAGCATGGGGACACCTGAACTTACTATCATTTCTTCCAGAAATACACACTGCTGGCAGGCAAGCCACTTTCAAGAAATCAAAAAGGTAAGAATCTTTACTGATCTGGGATTTAACAGGCATGGAGATTCTCACCCAGAGAAGCTTTCTGCATTTTCTGACTAGGATGGGAATTGTTTGCTGCTATGATATATAAAGTTCCAGGAAAAAAATTAAATTTTTTAAAAATGAAAGATCATCTGGGTTTGTTTTGGCAAATTTTAGAAGGCTTGGCAAATAATTTAGCCTTTATTTACTTTAATGTCATAATTTTTTAATAATATGCCCCAGCTATTTTCTCATCCTGCCCCAATAAAACTTTTTTAAAAGTTTTCCTTTGCTAAGTGTCCTCTGATTGTTTCCTGTCCTCAACTGAACGAAAAGTTCACTGAGACCTGAAGTCGTTTGAGGCTCCTCTCATCTCTCCTCTAGAGCCAAGCAACATATTTCAGGCTCTCAAAAACCTATGTTGATTGACTGCTAATAAGGCCTTAAATTTGTATCGTACTTCATAATTTACAAAGTACTCCAGCATACAGCATTTCATTTCATCCTCACACACACAAAAAATAAGGATCATTTTCCAGTTTAGGAAACTGGGGTTGAGAAAAATTAAATAATTTGCCAAAAGTCATAAAAGCTAGTAAGTATTAAAAGCCGAACTTTGAGTTTCGGTCCTCAGAACAAGTCCAGTGCTCTTCGCTCTATGCATTTCCCCACAGCTGACTCCCCATCCTCAATCCCAACAAGTGGGAACTCCCATGTACACCAAGACCCTCGGTTTCACATATTTCAGGGTAAAATGGCTCACCCAAGACCAAGGTTTGGGATTCAGTGTCCTGACTCCCAGTCCAGTGCTCTTTCCAGAGATGAGAAAGTGCATTAGCTGGAAATGGAAGGGAAAGGACAACCAATCGGGAAGTAAGTCAATGACTCCCTCCCCATTCACACCTAAAACGTGCCCAAAATGATTGCAAATCCCTAGAATTCAAAAATGTGAGGGGGCTTCCCTGGTGGCGCAGTGATTGAGACTCCGCCTGCCGATGCAGGGGACACGGGTTCGTGCCCCGGTCCGGGAAGATCCCACAGGCCGCGGAGCGGCGGGGCCCGTGAGCCATGGCCGCTGAGCCTGCGCGTCCGGAGCCTGTGCTCCACAACGGGAGAGGCCACAACAGTGAGAGGCCCGCGTACCGTAAAAAAACAAACAAACAAAAATAAAATAAAATAAAAATGTGTATATTCTGTAAAAGAAACTCTGACTAGGGTTTTGGAGCCCTGAGTTTTTACAGAAAAACAAACCCTATATATTTACTTATGCTTTTTCCTTCTCTTCCCCCTTAATACATGAAATTAATACAATTCCTGCTTTTGTCGGGGCTTACTCAAACATTTGCCTTTGGTGTGAAAGATCAATATTTTCCCCTCAAATCAATTAGCCATGAATTAATTCTAGTGTAGCAGATATGAATCTCAGTCCACAAGCTCAGGTGCTCAAGAAATATTGCTGTTTTATTGCCTTTTAACCAACTTAATATGGCAGCAAGCCTGCATTTCATCCCCGTCATGAGGAGCACCCCTTCCATTCCCAGGCTGCACCAGATTGACGGGGTCACTTGGAATGCAGAGAAGGCAGGAAGAACTTTGGGTGAACATCCTCCGAGCCCGGAGTGGTCCTACAAGGGCAGGAGAGTTGGCCTCCTTGCCATACGTGGGCACTAGGGATCTTTACCTGGACTGGCAACCCTCATGCTTAATGTCTCTTCTCCCCTAGGTGCCATTTTTCTGGGCTCTTCCCAACTCCTCAGCTATTGCCCCTCCTAAGCAATGCGTTTATTCCCCCATGAGACCTCAAATCTCTTAATTATGAGTTTGGGGAGAATCTTCTGCCTCGATTTCTCCAAGCCCTTAAAGGCCTTATCTATTTCCCTTTTCCTCATAGGACATTACCATTAGCTCTTTTTTAATTGAAATATAGTTGATTTACAATATTATATTAGTTTCAGGTATACAACATAGTGATTCAATATTTTTATAGATTATATTCCATTTATCGTTATTACAAAATAACGTTTATATTTCCCTGTTCTGGCCATTAGCTAAGGAAGAAAGGAAGGAGGAAAGAAGGAAGGAAGGAAACGTTGCTTCTCCTTTCTATCCAACAAAAATCTCTGAGCCAAAAAACAATAACAACAACAAAATCTAGACCAGGCTATATTCCTCAAATAAAGAAGAGGGGAAATAACAGGAGAAAACAATCAGCTAATATTTCAGTAAATTATCTCGTCACAGTTTTTTTTGCTCCAAGGTCTTTGACGTAAGTAAGGCATTGATGTTAAACTATTTCACATGAAACAAGAATTAACAAGACTGGTTCCTCAAAACTAGGACAGTGAGCATTGTTGAAAGCACTCATTAAGAAGCATTATGGAAATACAAACTTCCAACACGCCCTGCAGACATGGCGCAAAGCTGTCAGACAAACACAACCTCTTTTGGGAGGGACGCAGGTCAGAAGCAGTGTTGGTTGAGACCTTGCTTAACAAGAGTGCAAACCCCTGACACACCAACTGCCGCCTTCTCCCAGATCCTCTCTTGATGCTTTTCACACCTTCAAATATACCCATCTTTTCTAGGGCTGTCCAAAATGGAAACAGAAATAAACTTTGGAGAATAGCATGTATCTTTCACTTTTCCAAAAATATTTTCTTTAGCTAAAGGAAGAGTTGGTGAATAACCATAAAATAATACTCTGGTTGGGGGGCGTGGTGTTGGATGGGGAGAGTAGGGGACGCAGAGAAAGAGGAGGAATGACATCGTCAAAGTCTACTCTCTTTGACACCAGAAAAACACAACTACTCCAGCCTCATTTTTCTAAGTAAAAGTAAAAAATAATGACTCTAAAGGATCAGTCAACACACTGTATTAAAGGCTTGCGAACTTAAAATCACTTAAAACAAACGTGAAAAAACTTCAAGTTTTTCAGAGTAGAAAGTTATTGGCGTTGTTTTTATAGTTTTTGAAGAGAGAATGTTTCCCTCTAACATCCCTGACTTCTCCATGTTTAACTTGTCATCATTAGGTGTTAAGATTTCTTGAGGATATCCCAGGTTTTTTTTCAAATTAACGTTTTTTGTTTACCATCAGACACTTTGGTTTTGACCTGGGATTGAAAAATGGATTGGACTTCGGAATTACTTGCAATTCTGCACAGATTTGCTCAGTCTCCCTCCATTTATTAATTAATCAATCATGTATTACATCAGTATTGGTATTTTATTTATTTTATACTTTGAGTTTTAGTTCAATATTATTTTATTAGTCATTGCCTAAACTGTTCCAGCATTGTAAAACAAGTTTTTTGGTTTTGTTTTATAAGTTTATTTATTTATTTACTTATTTATCTACTTTTGGCTGCGTTGGGTCTTTGTTGCTGTGCGCAGGCTTTCTCTAGTTGTGGCGAGCGGGGGCTACTCTTCATTGCGGTGTGTGGGCTTCTCATTGTGGTGGCTTCTCTTGTTGCAGAGCACAGGCTCTAGGCGCATGGGCTTCAGTCGTTGTGGTGCACAGGCTTAGTTGCTCCGCAGCATGTGGGATCTTCCCAGACCGGGGCTCAAACCCATGTCCCCTGCATTGGCAGGCAGATTCTTAACCACTGTGCCACCAGGGAAGTCCTAAAACAGGTTTTTGTAAAAACCAAATAATATTAATAATTTTTTAAACAGCAGTATAAAAGGCAACTCTATAAAATAGAGACTATTATTATCCCCATTTTATAAAAGAGAAACTGAGGCTCAGAGATCTTAAGTAATTTTTCAAAAAGAATGATTTGAACCCTTAACTATAGGGGTCCAAGGCAAGTATAAATTTTACACACTGTTGCCACTAGTGTCCAACAGAAAAAACTGGAGAAAAGCCAAACTCGATGGTTGCATTGCACTGAAATGAAAAATCTGATATTCTACTAAAGCAGACTATTACAAGGCAGAAATGTAAAATGTAATATGAGCCAAAACATAGTCATTTAACATTATTCTATCTGGACATATATCAGATCTTACCCATTATCAAAGAGCAAGGAGATGCAGAAAAACACCAAATAAACGTCTACAAAGAGCGGGCTCCCCTGGTGGCGCAGTGGTTAAGAATACGCCTGCCAATGCAGGGGACACGGGTTTGAGACCTGATCCGGGAAGATCCCACATGCCGCGGAGCAACTAAGCCCGTGAGCCACAACTACTGAGCCTGCGCTCTAGAGCCCACGTGCCACAACTACTGAAGCCCATGTGCCTAGAGCCCATGCTCCACAACAAGAGAAGCCACCACAATGAGAAGCCCACGCACCACAACAAAGAGTAGCCCCAGCTCGCCGCAACCAGAGAAAAGCCCGCGTGCAGCAACAAAGACCCAACTCAGCCAAAATAATAATAATAATAAAATAAATAAATTTATTAAAAAAAGAAGAAAAAAAGAATCCGCCTGCCAATGCAGGGGACATGGGTTTAACACCTGAAAAATGTATCTACAAAGAGCAAAAATAACTTTGAGGACGCAAGTGAAGCAAGACTAAAACTGCTAATCCAGGCATCACCACCTGGCTTCATGTCTCCAAATTTTAATAGGTCAAAAGTGACCAATTTGAATTTTCTCTCCTATTCCTCAACTTCCCCTTCCTGTCCCATTTTTAAAAGCTCCCCTTAAAACCCCTGAATTGCAGAAATGAACTGAACCAACAGGGCAGAGCTGTAAACAGTGATTTTGGAAATTTTACAATTCCAAGTCAAATGTAAATCCCCCTGCTCTGAGTAGGAATTGTCCACAGTCCCCTGGCAGAGAAGCTTGTAGAGATGAGGGGATGGGAGAGGGAGGGTGCGTTCAACCTTCATTTTCTCAGCCCCTCAGTGCTCACAGGACCAGCCAAGCAGCTCTGAAAGAGGGATGCTTGGCAGAGGGGAATTCTCATTCTACTCTCACACTTGGGATTCCTGCTTTCCTGTGCACTTTTCCAAAGCCCATCGGCAATCTAAATCCTCCTGGTTAGAATTTTACCTCAAAAGACCGGAGTAGCAGAGCCTACCCCTTCACCCTTTCCCTCCTACATCCGCCCCTACATCTGCCTCACTGCGATGTGCTCTCACTCTGATCTTGCCTGGTTCAGTCACCTTGTCTCCCACCCATCGTGCAACTATGTGTCACTTCACTTTGGATCCAGAGGATTTGGAATCTCAACTTTATTTCTAATTCTACCCAATTCTCAATGCTGCTCACTAATTGTTCTCTCTACCAGCCAAGTATAAGTGCTTTTAGAACCATTTTTTATATATATATTGGTTGCAGCTCGGGCTCCTTAGTTGGGGCATGCGAACTCTCAGTTGTGGCAGGCACATGAGATCCTGTTCCCCAACCAGGGATCAAACCCCGGCCCACTGCATTGGGAGCATGGAGTCCCATCCCCTGCACCACCAGGGAAGTCCCAGAACCATTTTAAAATAAGTCACTAACTCAGAATTGAATCCTTCAGGAAATATCCCTATGAAAAGGCAGAGAACAGATTTCCAACAGCAGCTGTGCACTAAAATCGCCTATTAAATCCTGAGGCCCAGGCCATGATCAGGACCAATTAACTTAGAAGCCCTGGGAGAGACACTCAGGCACTGACATTTCTAAACAGTCCCTCAGTGGTCCCAGTCGATGGCCATATTTGAGAACCATTGTGTGGAGACTCAGAACCTGCTGGTAGAAGCTAAGCGAGGTAGACATTCATTTCTACTTTGTTTCTGGAAAAAAATCCCACCAATGATGTGAAGCAAAAAGCCACTTTGGCTGCATTTGTAACACTCTTCTATAACATCTGGGGGTTTCCACTCATGTCCCTTACGGGCAACTCTAGATAAAAAAGAAACAGAATTTGGCAAAGGTATGGCTGCAGGTTGTCGTGTCTAAGGATAGTGCTGGAGGAGAGATCCAAGGGTGAGAACTACTTCTGTGGAAGAAGGAGTACCCAGAGTCCTTTAGAAGAATGAAGATGTACTTAGGACCTCCCTCTCTCTCACTCTTTCTCTCTCTCTCTGAAAGAAGTCACACCTGAGAGCAAAGACTGTACCTAGACAATGTCTATTAGAGGACTGCATCCCTCCCAAATCCAAAGATTTTAACAGTTTGGTCTTTTCACAGTTTTCGTTTGTAATCATTCCCTCTGTGGCAGAGATTGCTAACTATCCCTCAATATTCATTCTCCTCTTTTCATAGTAATAGAACCTTTGAGTTTCAGCTGGCTACTTGGCCACCCAGAATACAGACAGCATTCCCCAGCCTCCCTTGCAGCTAGGCAGGACCATGTGACTAAGTTTTGGCCAACAGGATGGTTGTGAAAGTGATGTGTCCAACTTCCAGGCCATTCCTTGAAAAGACTAGTAGGATATAGACATGATGATGCACCACACTGGACCTTACATGCAGCTGCCTTACGATGGCACAGCAACAAGGTGGAAGTCTGGGCCCCTATCCCTGTCATGAAGGAGAGCAACCCTAACGCCTCAGACTTTCATACGGTAGAGAAACTCCCACCATAGTCAAGCCATTACTAATGGCGGGTCTCTGTTTCTATGATTAAACCTACATCCAAACTAAGATAACCTCCAGTTTATTCCTTCAGTGATGTTTCGTGCTGGTGATATAGTGAAGAATTAAGCAACAGAGCAGGAAAAGATACTGTGTCCTTCTCCACACCACCATTCAGCTGAAGCCAGCACAATGGCAGCAGCACCATATCATGAGGACAATGGCTGTAGTGTCCAAACAGTGACCACCCGTGAAGTAAGCAGAACCTCAGGGCCAAGCTGAAAGAAGTGAGCGGGAACGTGTGCTACGGGGAAATAACTCAGGGGAAACATGAGATAAGACCACCTATCCCCAAATACACTAAAGGAAGAGAAGTCTTCGAGAGAGACTGACACTTGGGCTATATTTCGTTTTGAACAAATTGGGATGGGAGCACATGGGTTAGTGCACAAACTTTTGTGAGGGAGAGACTTGAGATCTGTTGCTGACTTTGGGCAAGTGACTTGACCTCCCTTACCTGAGTGTCCTCTCTGGATTTAGTAATAGCTATTTCATAGGGCGTAAGATGGATTAAGTTAAACGATGCACCTTAATACATGACACAATGCCTGGCATGTAGTAAGTGCCCAATGAATGACCTTAAAAGAAAAAAAAGAAAAGAAAAACTCCAGCCAGGAAAAAATCATTATATGACCTCAAAAACAGACATTATGAATTCCTGCTTTGGGTCACAACACACCTCCACTTCTAAAGGAAGTTCTTCTTCCCTTCCCTGCAATTCAAGTCCAAACAGAATCCTACCTTCCTCATCAGGCCTTAGCTGACCATCCTCTCCCTTCTCTGAAATATATGTAGATGTATCATCTTGTCTGTATCACTCACTGCCACTTAATCCCACACTGGTTTTCATTATAACTTAAGACTTTCATGTCCAGCAGGTCTGTCTTCCATTAGAGTCTAAGTATCAGAGTCCCTTTCCTGCAGTTCACACATCCTATTTAGCCCAACGTGGTGTGCTCCTAAAATACTCATTAAGGGGATAAATTATACCCTTCAAACAAATGTGCATGTGCAGCTTACAGAGAGCCAAGTAGAATAAATGTCATTCTATTCATATACTGAGTAACCAAATGGCAGAATACCTTAAACTTTAAAAATCAAATTAATGGAATTTTGACATTTGCAATCATCCATGAAGCCAATACCATGTACTTTAAATTTCGCCTTGACAGGAATAGATGTTTTCCTTGACTTACCTCCCTAACAGCAGGTAAGTTCTAGCTGAAAACTCAGCTCCCCGCACAGCTGTTTCCCCTGCCATTTCAAAGCCCATCATGATCCTATACTTTACTGGGCTCTAATGAAATAATATTCATTAATTTATTTCTCAAACATTTGTATGCCAAATAATAACTTGGGATATCAAAAATAAATAATTCTAGGAATTTCCAATCTAGTATAGTTTGCTACTCCCTTCTTGGTGAACTTTAATATTTGTGCCTTATATCCCAAGAGCAAACCCAGAAGAGGACAAGAGACACCTGCATCTATCGTTGGTCTAACTTCATGAGACGGTATAAAGTGTTACTCAGCACAGGAATTGACTGGAATTAATGTTTTGAGTGCCTAAGTCAATCTGTGTAATCACTTTAAAAAATCCCTGGCAACACAGTAAGTACTTGACAAAGTGTTAGCTACTATTAGTAGTAGTATTCATATTATTAGTGTTATTTACATTTAAAATCACAATATTCAATGTAATATCAAAAATAATTCAATCGCAGCTATAAGTATTGACAATATTTGAAACCTAAAAAAGTGTGGAGGTAAAAAGCAAGAGTGTGATGAGCCTGATGCAGTTGTCTATAACTGGGAACTTATCAATTCAACTTGCAGGACCCAAAATTAATTAGGAACACAAAAATTAAAGTGTAGTGAATTTATTATGTAAATATATTCCTTATATGTGTTTTCACTTCTATCACAAAACAGCAAGAAGGAAACAAGAATGTTCCAGTAGGATATACTTAATGATTGATACACGGAGCTCTATACATTTATGAAATATCAGAAATATAAAAAGAAATAAATGTATTCAGATTATTTAGCTCAAAACCTTGGAGATTTTAAAAGGATAGACAAATGGTTAAGATGGTAAATTGTATGCTATGCGTATTTTATGAGAAAAAAATTTTAAGTGTACGTAAAACGATGCAATATTCTCAAAAAAAGGCAACAACCATGCTGATACCTATAAATTTTTGTAACTTCTATATAAATAAAGTTTATGCAAAAGTGTTAGGAGTCCACCACAAGAGGAACTGATTTTTAAGCAAAATAGGATTAGGAAAACTGACCTGCTGACAAGCCTAAAAGGAGAGAAATTTACAGGTACACAATCAAGATTTCCTCGGCTTTAAAAGGAAGACCTACCCTAGATGTATAGTTAACTAGAATCTTCTGTTCAAGAAAAAGGGTACTGAGTTGAATTTGAAGAGATATGAAATATGATGCCATAATATGAAAATACCAGCTGTTCCAAAGCAACGTCTGTTCACTAGTGAGACGAGTGGTGTGTACCTTAAGCACCACAGGAGTGTGGCGTGAGGGAGATGGCGCTGGAGGTTAGGGAGGCTTTTTGAAGAGGCAGGCTATGAGCCGCATCTTTTGGGACCACAGACAGGCAGGAATAAGAGATGACATTGTACTTCAGGGAAAGGAGACGGAAGATGCAAGGTTTTGAGGGACAGTGAGCGCGCAGAGAATGAACAGATTAAAGTCTCACAATGGCGTGGCTGAATTTATCCATCCCCTTTCCCCTTCAATTTCCCTTTCCAGTTCTGGTGGTTTTAGTCACGTCCATGCGGTCCTGGGAGAGAGAACAGTGTCTCAAGATTTCCACCCTGGCTCAACCCCCCACCCGACCCAGAGAACAAAAGAGGCTGAGAGACAAAAGCAAGAGCACAAAGTGACTCTTTACACATGGGATACCTGCCAAGTCTCACAAACCCAAATGGCGCTCATTGCTTCAACCAGTACTTGATTTGTATTACTTTTAAAAGAATTAAAAATTGCATTACCGAAGTAACCTCAGTGGAGTGATACACCTTAACAGCAAAGCGAGTCACTGAGGAAGACAAGAGGTGCTTTTTTGTGTTTTGATTGTTTGTGACTAAGCTACGGCTCCAGAGTTACTATCTGATGCCTGGTGATGGCTCCCAGCTCCTCCAGGCAGCCAGCTCCAGGAGTCCTCTCTGTTTCCCCTTCCATCACAGCCCTGCTGGACTCTAGTTACAAATCTCTTTACATTTCTGTCCCTCCAACTAGGCTAGGAGCTTAGGGCAGGGATCCTGTGAAGGCCCGGGTTCTGGAGCCAGAACACCTAAGTTTGAATCCTGTCACTGCTATTCTCTAGCAGTGTAACTTCAGGTTAAATCACCTAACCTCTCTGGACCTCCCTTTCTGATTTATCAAGGGAGGTTGTGAGTCTATGAGTTAACTCATAAAAAGCACTTTAAACAGTCAGTGTCTGTCCACAGTGAGCATTCAAAACGTTAGCTGTTTGATTCATCCAGAGCCTAGCACAGTATCTGGCATATAGTGTGTGCTCAGGAAATACTCGTGGAAGGAAGGAGGGAGGGAGAAAAAAAATTATTTACTGGGTGGAAAAACACTTCTATTCTTCTTTGCACCTCTCCCAGAACCTAGCAGTGATTCGTAGATCTGTATTCAAAGAAAGACTGCAGGCAAAGATTCTACCTAAAATGAGGAAACAAAGCCACTGGGTGGCATTCCAGATCCCCACGAGATTTTTTTTTTTTTGATCAGAGATCTTACCTTCAAGATGCTCTATTCAGGCTTTTTTTTTTTTTTTTTTTTTTTTTTTGGCTGCGTTGGGTCTTCATTGCTGCACGCAGGCTTTCTCTAGTTGTGGTGAGCAGGGGCTACCCTTCGTTGCAGTGCACGGGCTTCTCACTGCGGTGGCTTCCCTTGTTGAGGAGCATGGGCTCTAGGTGCGCGGGCTTCGGTAGTTGTGGCACGTGGGCTCAGTAGTTGTGGCTCACGGGCTCTAGAGCGCAGGCTCAGTAGTTGTGGCTCACGGGTTTAGTTGCTCCGTGGCATGTGGGATCTTCCCGGGCCAGGGCTCGAATCCGTGTGCCCTGCATTGGCAGGCAGATTATTAACCACTGCCCCACCAGGGAAGTCCCTATTCAAGCACTTCTTTAGTTATCTACTAATCCACCAACACATGAGATACCCATAAGATCTCTCTGAACTTCACCTCCTACAGAGGAGGGGTGAATATAAATGGGAATGTGAAGAGATCCATTCGCATTCCTGAAATACGGACTTTCTACAATATGCACAATTCTGCCACCACACCCTTCCTGAAGCTTTGGAATCATCCTTTCATAACAATTCATAGAAACATTAGTATTTTGGAGCTAATCATGGGCTTGTGAAACACACTCAAGAATCAGCAATTGGCAGGTTAAACCTGTCCAGGATTTTATGGGTGGAGGATAGGTGGTGTGGACAAGTTCACTTGGATTAACATCAGTGTTATCTATAAACAATTTATCCCCCACAAGATTGCACTGGTTTTCCATCAGACATATGGACTGTATCTCACCTAAACACTCTAATATATTGAAGAGAAATTCCATAAATGTAAGATGAGACTTTAATTTTAAAGACTAAAATATTGAAAAAATTGCCAAAGGTCAAAAAAAAGTCAGGATTCTAGCTCTAGTTCCATTCCCTTCTGAACCATTAGGCCAGGGACAAGTCATTCAACATCCCTGAAATGGTGCAGTAACCCCTGCCTTGCCTACACTGGCGGATTTTTATAACCATTTATTCATTCAACAAGCATTTATTGGGTACCTACTATGGACCAGGCTGAAAGTAAAGCAGTAGGGTAAAAGATACACTTGATGAAATCTCCCAAAGAAATATGTTTATATAAACTGCAAAATGCTATAGAATGGATAGTTTTATTACATGATTATAAACATAACTGTATTTATTATTTAAGGACAATAAAAATAAAATCTTTCAGGTGTCCCTGGATTTTTTCCTAGCCTATTCCATAGGAAAGTATTCACTTTCATCTCTATTTCCTCTGTATTTTAAGTTCACCTCCCCAAAAAGGCCTCCCCTGACCATCCTAAGATATCCCTCCCCTCACTGTTTTTTTTTTTTTTTTTTTTTGGCGGTACGCGGGCGTCTCCCTGTTGGGGCCTCTCCCATTGCGGAGCACAGGCTCCAGATGCGCAGGCCCAGCGGCCGTGGCTCACGGGCCCAGCCGCTCCGCGGCATGTGGGATCTTCCCGGAGCGGGGCACGAACCCATGTCCCCTGCATCGGCAGGCAGACTCTCAACCACTGCACCACCAGGGAAGCCCCATTGTTATTTTTTTTTAAACCAAAACACTAGTTTTTTTTCCTTCACAGTAAATATTTGTAATTACATATTATTTGTTTACTTGTTTATTATTTATTATTATTTATTCTGCCACTAAACATGCATTCCATGAGGTCAGGGATTTTGTCCTTGTTGTCGTATACTCAGCAGTACCTAGTAAAGTGCCTGGGGTACATTAGGTGTTCAATAAATGTTTGTTTCATAAAAGAATGAATGGAAAACCAGTCATGTCATAAAGAACCAGCCTAAGTGAAGAGAAACTAATGAGGTGGCTTAGAAGTAATGGACTAAAAATGAATTAGTGAAGATTTTAGACTCAAATTCTTGGTTAGTGTTAGTCTGTATTTGTTGTTTATTCAGAGGTATAAGAAAACAAATGTTTCACCACATATCCATTATTTTGTTCAATTCTTATAAAAACAACTTTTCCAAGTACATATTATCCTCATTTTACAGATACGTAAACTGAGGCTCAGGGAAGACACTGCCTCAGATGGTGAGTGACACAGGCTGCTTCGCTGTGTTGTGTTGTGTTTTGCCTTAACCACTTCCTCCCTGTAGACTGATCATGAAGATTCCAGGAATAGTGGAGGAGAGAAAGCGGGAGGAGAGAGATCAAGGCACCAGAGTTCTTGCAGAGTAAGGAGATAAGAGCTGACAAAACACAGTAAAAATTCACCTCCCCAAAGATCCGAAAGCACTGAGGCAGCGTCCTCATCGTTACCTATATGATGAAATGCAGGCTTGCTCAGGGCAAGTGATTTGTCCAAAGTACTTGCACTCTGGGTTTCTCTATAGGTCAGCAGTGATCCCCGAGTCCAGACAATACCTCTCTCTCTAGCTCTCTTTCTCTGCTTTTCGTCTGGTCTTTTCGTTCTCGCTAAGAAAGCTGTTTAAAAGGCACAAAGACCAAGCAAGAAGAGACAGTGTCGCTGCACTGACAGAAACAGGATTTGGCCTTCAATACAGCCTGAGCTGGGTGCTTTACAATCAGGTTTTCGCGTGTGTGTATTAAACCCCCGCTTTGGAGAACTGACCTCTGGCCCAGAAGACTGCAGGAAATCAATTTGTTGCAATTTTTTGCGGAAAGCCACAGCCCTCCCCTTTGATAAAACAGAAACTTCAGACTGAGGCAGTTTGCAAAAACTTCTCTAATGGTGTGCGAGCGCCATCTGCTGCCCAGAGGCAGGGGTGGCTTCAGTCTCTAGTTTCAGGCTTGACATCCTAATCACAAAATGTGGTTATCAAAATAAGGAGCCACGCACTCAGATTCCATGAATTTTCTTGTCAATAATGCATAGCCAGTAATAGCCATTATAACCACTAAAAACCTCAGCTGTAAACTTGGTCTTCATATTTTTCTTTATATGAATTTCATTCTATATTTGTGACCTGAGTCTTATCAAGGCATAGCTCATATATGTATATTATGTCACCTCCAATTTCACTGATTCAACTAATATTTGTTAAGCACCGACCGTGTGTGACACCCCATTCTTGGTACTTCAGAGGAAACAAAAATGAGCAAGGAGAAAAAAGCCTTGCCCCTAGGAAGTTCCACTCTTGCAGTAGAGATAAAACATCTTGACAACTTAGGGGGGAAAAGTCAACATTACAAGTTGACTATAAGAGGGAATTGAAGGAAGCCGGGGGAATATTCAGATAATGATCCACTCTCTTATAGCTGAAAGGCTAAGAGGATCTGGGAGGTTTTATGAAATGTGGATATCAGATCGCCTGGGCAACAGCTGCCCTGGGGTGGGGGACAGGGTGGGTGGGATGCCTCTCCTTGAGACTGGTGGGCTCAGCAAGGGGAAGACTGGTGCAGGTACAGATCAGCCTGCTACGCTGAAACCTGGGGACTGGGGAAGGTAGGGGCACCTGATAACAGAGAGAAGGGGAAAGCAGAAGAATGCAACTCAGACACAATAAGAATTTCTTTTGTAACAGGATAAAACCCCAGGTGCTGATGATGGGGCCCCTCCCTCCCAACCCAAATGTCTGTGACTTCCAGCACTGGGTTCCTCGTCCAGCAAATGCATCCCCCCAAGTGGGGGCTGAACTGGGCTTTGAATTTAGGAGAAGGAATAAAGCCCCCAAGCCTCTGCACTGACCATGAGCTTAATCAGAAGCGGCTTCTTTCCATTACTCTCCGGCTAGTTCACCAGTAGTGTTTTAACTGGGTACAAGTGTGTTAGGACATAGAACGGCTTTCGCGGGACACATGGGCATGGACACGAGATCCTCAGTTTCCGTGTCTTTTCCTAAAAGTGACTGCCCCACACAGGCTCTGATGGGGGGCAGGGGCACCTGCCACCTCCCCTTTCACAAGAAGTCTCCCTCCTCACAAAGGAAAGACTCAGCCTTCACCCAGTCTGACTTTGGAGCAGTGCCCCAGGTCGGGAAAACCTCCAGGTCACTAAACCCATGGACAGTTTGAGAAAGCATCTCCCTTGAGGGCAAAGCAGAGCAAGTCAGGTAGGAAATACTGAAGGAGGTAACGCTCATTTCATCTCAGTGACACACTGATGGCAGTCTCTAAGCCTTTGTCTTCTATTGCTGTGTGCAGTGCTGTGTGCAATATTGCTCCCTCCACTTTAGGACAAGAATTCAGAAGAGGAATGGCTGTCAAAGGAATGTATCTGAAAAACATGAAGAACTTTTTTTTTTTCAGAAAGATTTGGCTGTTCGGGCTGAAAATGAGGAATAGTTTTGTGGGTTAATTACACGGTGGGCATATTTTATGACTAGATAACTCAAATCTACAGCTTCAAAAATACATTTGAGGCACACATGCAATAACCTGGTAACTGCACATTTATAACTACTTAAGCTTATGATTAAAATGTTTAAATATCAAGTATATATGTGAGAGGGGAGACAGAGGTTTTCAAATGATTTGGAGGCAATTCAAGCAGAAAGAGAGTGAGAGAGAGAAGGGCTCTGGAGGGTGGGAGCAATTCAGAATCTCTCTCTCTCACCTCACCCCCATTTGGTCTTTATTGTTGATTTATAAACACCTTCTATGGTGTGCATTGTTTCTTTCTTTGTCTTTGTTTCAACTTGTTTTATGTCCTTTAGTCAGAGACCAAATAGTCATACCTCACCTGCCAGCTTTCCTCCTACTTCTTTTCCTTTGATATTGCAGTATCCCAAACACGAAGGGTGTTCCTCCAGAAAGGATTCATGGCATAAATATGGGGAATGCTGAATACTCTACCCTTCCTCCTAGAGATTCACAGTCTATATTAGCATTGTCTGCCCTTCTAGACCACCAGGACCATGCCTGTGGTGTTCACTGTACCTAGTTCACCTGATACCTAGCAGGTGCTCAATGAATATAACTTGAATGGATCAGGACACCAGAGACCCTTAATAAAAGAATCTATATACGAAAACCTGTTCAATGTTCTTTAACTCACTTTCCCAGATTATTTCACCCTAGAACTCATGTGTGTGCATGTCCTGCTAAAACACTTTCCATGCAGAGACAACCCCAGAGACAGTAGCAAATGGTTGACCTGCTAGGGCTCCTGTGGCCTATTTAGGAACAATTTCTTCACCTGGTAACCATGTTGCGTCACGTACAGCCTAGCTCATAGGGGCACAAGGGATCATAGGAATTACTCATCACCCACATTTTGCTGGCTCTTATACTTAACTACCACAAAATACCCTAAACCCCTCAAGGCCCCGTTGTGTATTTCTGAGAATCCCCAAGCCCTTTCTTATATGTACTCACAGGAAAGCCTAGTCAGGTATCAGGTGGAGCCCCCAAGCCCCCATCTCCTCTGGTGACATAAGGTACCACCACACCTTTGGAACCTGCCTGCTTTGGGAAGCACCTATGTCATCTCCTCCAGGTACCACTGCATCCTCCAGCCACTGCTGCTGTCACTGAACAGCATGGCCATGCCTGGAACCTGCTTCTTCTGCCAGGTACTGTCCCATTTGCCAAGCACTGCAGCCTGATAAACACCTTGTCCACTGTGCTAATGTTCTAGAGCCACTGAGAAGCCAAAGGTACTCTGCATTCTCTGGAATCCTCAGTGTGTCAAAGCCACCTTGCATTCCATCTCCAAGTGGGGAGATCCTCGTTGGGGTTACACTCTGTTGACTGCCTGCCAAGGGAGTATCTCAGCCCTCAACAGAAATAGGCTCAGGTGTGGTCATCCACAGAAGAGTTTCCCAGAGATATATCTGAACCCCAGCCATGGATATTGCGTGGCTTTGAGCTACGAACCACCCACCAAGCCAACAGATAGCATGGCGCTCATCTCTATCCTCCCTGCAGAGCTGCTTTCTCCCTTCTCACCTCCCACTTGCACTGCCGTCAGCCCTCCTCTCCCACCCTCCAGTGGTGGAGCTGCTCCTGAGAGGACACCAGAGACCTAATAGCTAACATCAGTGCACTTTTCCATCCCCAGCTCACTGGACCACTCTGTGGCACTTGCCTCTCCTGATAACTCTCATCCTTGAGCTGTCTCCATTCTGGTGGCTTTCCATTTTCAGTTTAGCTTCATATGTATTTCCCCTCTCCTGCCACCCACTCACCCCACAAAAAAACCTCTTTATAGTGACCAGAGTGATTCTTCTGGGCCTTGAAACATTAAGGACCTAAGTAACATATTCATAAATCTAAATCTCTCCAAATTCCAGATCTGTATAATCAACTGCCCAACATACAACTCCATTTAGAGTTCCACAGACATTCTCAACTCAGCATGTCCAAATCTGAGCCTGTGTTCTCCCCCATCTACCACAGCTCTTCTTCCTGTATTTCCTGTTTCTGTTCATTTACTCAGAAATTCTTCTAAATGCTCTTATACATGTATTGTCCAATCTTCCCAAGAAACTTGTAAGAGGGTTACGATTAATTTCCAGATTTTCAAGGGGATAAAACTGAAATTTAGAAAGGTGACGTAAATTTTTCAAAGTCCCACAACAGGTAGGACATAAAGCCAAGGTTTGCCCCTGGTTCTCTCCAACTACAAAGTCCGTACAATATGAATGGACTTAAAAGTCCCTGAAGCTGGGGAACCTTATCTTAATCTTTGTACACCCAGTTCCTTCTACAACTTCCAACACAAAGAAGATCTGCAATAAGTGTTTGCCCCTTAAATTACTAAATATTTGCTTATTGCCAAATATAAGCAAGGTGCTGTGCTATGAATCAAGAGAGAAAGAATAAAAGAACAAGACATGGAGCCTGCTCTCAAAGAGTTATTATCTTGTTTAAAGGAAACAATACAGGCAAGATTCAGAAAAGGATGACCTCATCACCACTATTCTTTAACATTATTCTGAAAGTGCTAACCAAAGCAATAAGATGCAACGACAAAATAAAGGGAAAAAACATAGGAAAGGAGAAAAAGTCATCATTATTTGCAATGCTATGATTTGCATAGCTAAATAACCCAATTTTAAACATTTTTCTAGAAATAGAGAGTTCGGTAAGGGGGTCAATTACAAAATTAATATATCAAGGTCGATAGTTTTCCTAAAAATTTAAAGTAATCAGTTATAAAATATAATGAAACAATCCTACTTTTAATATAAAATACCCAAGCATCAATTTAATATGAGATATGAGAAAGCTACATAAGGAAAACTATAAAATTCTTCTGAAATATATAAAATATGACAATAAATTATTCAAAATATTGTATTTCTAGATAGCTCAATATTTTTAAAATGTCAATACTTTTCAAATTTTATGTTTAATAACACCCAAACAAAAGCCCAACATATATATTTTTGTGATATGAAAAAATAATACCAAGCTCATCTGGAAGAATAAAAATACAAGAATAGCTAAGAATTGTAGGAGAAAAGAATAATGAAGTGAGACCTATCCTTCCAGATATTGAAACATATAACTGAGCAAGGCTATTAAACAAAGGAGAAACAAATCAACAGAACATAATGGAGAACCCAGAGGCAGAACCAAGACAATGTATTTGGAATAAAAGTGACATTTCAAATCAGTGGGGAGAAGATGAACTATTCAGTGATGATATTAGACCATATGCTAACCCTTGATAAATAAAATAGGATTCCCTACTTCATACATCAGTTACCTTTTGCTATATAACCAGGCAATCTCCAAACCTTAGGGACTTAAAAACAACCTCCATTTATTTAGTTCATTTTTCTGTGGGTCAGCAACTTGGGATGGACTCAGCAGAGCAGCTCTTCTTCAGGTCTTGGCTCTGCTGCCCTCAGCTACTGCTCAGCTGATATCTTGGCTAGGGACCAACGGGTCTAAGATGACCTCACTCACATCTCTGTAAGCTGACTTGATGTCAACTGGAGTGATCGAGAGCAACAAGGCCCCGTGCATCTCATCACCCAGCAGGCTTGTTCATGTGTGGCCCAGGAAGGTTCCCAGAGAGCAAGCAGGAGCACAAAGGGTTTCTTAAGGTCTAGCTTTGGATACACATTGTCACTCCCATTCCATTCTATTGGTCAAAGCAAGTCACAAGGCCAGACTTCAGAGGTAGGGAAACAGATTCCACCTCCTCAAGGGCAGAGCTCAACTTGACATTGCAGAGAGGGGTGGTACTGAGAAGCATGGAGAACTGTAGCTATTTTTGCGACCTATCACACCTATTAAACCTGAATAAACTCCAGAATATATAATGATTTCTGTGAAATGATAAAACCACAGAAAACTTAGATGAAAATACGGATAAATATTCATATGAAGAGGAGGGAGAGATACTTTTTTAAGCAAAACTAGATCCCATAAAAGAAAAGGTGGATAGAATTAACTCTCTAAACACTTAAAATTTTCACATGACCAGAAAAACACCATAAAAAAAGATAAAAAGTAAACCGGGTGCAACGTGAAACGCTAGGAAATGGTTAATGCATAAAGAGTTTTCATAATTTGCCAATTTAAAAAAACAAAGAACAATTCATAAAAGTAAAAATCACAGATTATCAATAAAGATGTTCATCCTCAACAGTAACCAAAGATACATAAGCTAAAACGGTAATAACATAATTGTTGGCCTATAGGAGTGGCAAAGATATTTTTTTTTAATAAGACAGTGTTATCAAGGGTTTGGAGAAAGAAATTAACACACTGTTGGTGAAACTGTGAACTAGAAGAATCTTTCTGGATGGTAGTTTGGCAATAGCTGGCAAAAATTTAAGGACATATACTTGAACCCAGCTATTCCTTCTTTTTCTTTTCTCTTTTTTTTTTTAACGAATAAGGCAATTTACTAACCCAGCATCACTTACCGGAATGCTCCTTGTCGTCAGCCATCACCTTACCCGGCGATCCCATCCAGACCTCTCTGTTCCCGCGATGTCAGTCTGCGGACCCCACCTCGGGCCTTTTCCACCATTTTCGGCGCCTCCGGAGCTGGGAGGACCACAGGCCACGCTCTTGGAGCCTGGGCTGAGGCAGGACGCCGCCTCCCTGCGGCCGCCCCGCTGCAACTCGGTCACGGACCCGCCCCAGCGCTGCCCCGGAGGGACAGGTGACACGCGGTGTGCAGAACCAGTTCTCATGGTCGGGAGCAAGCGCTTTAGGCCTGGCCGGCTGACAGCGCCCACCCATTCAGGCACTTTCGGCCTCCTGGACCTTCAGGAAGGCTGCTAGGGCTCTGACGGACTTCCGCGGGCCTCTCAGAGTCACTAAGCATCGTGCTGCTTTCGCACCGCGGGCCAGGGAACAGGGAGCGACGTGGACTTCCGGCGCACCGTTTGGGGTTTGGCTCTCGCGAGAGTTCCAAGAGCTCCTCCCGCAGGTCTCTCTCTGGAAATTCCGCTCGCTATGCATAGCCACAGGCAAGAATGCGTAGGGCGAGTCATGTGTAGGTGGCAGGTATTTTTCCGTTTTAGCTAGGATGATTTTTTTCTTAAAAAAATTTTTTAAATTATTTTTTAATTGAAGTATAGTTGCCGTACAACATTATATATTACAGGGGTACAATATAGTGAACCACAATTTTTAAAGGTTATACTCCATTTATAGTTATAAAATATTGGATATATTTCTCCTGTTGTACAATATATCCTTGTAGCTTTTTTTTTTTTTTTTTTTGCGGTACGCGGGCCTCTCACTGCTGTGGTTTCTCCCGTTGCAGAGCACAGGCTCCGGACGCGCAGGCTCAACGGCCATGGTTCACGGCCCAGCCGCTGCACGGCATGTAGGATCTTCCCGGACCGGGGCACGAACCCGTGTCCCTTGCATCGGCAGGCGGACTCTCAACCACTGAGCCACCAGGGAAGCCCTTGTAGCTTATTTTATACTTAAGAGTTTGTACCTCTTTTTCCCTTGCCCCCATGTGGCCCCTCCCCCCACTGGTAACCACTAGTTCTCTGTATCTGTGAGTCTGCTTCTTTTTTGTTATGTTCACTAATTAGTCATATTTTTTAGATTCCACATATAAGTGATATCGTACAGTATTTGTCTTTCTCTGTCTGACTTATTTCACTTAGCATAATGCCCTCCAAGTCCATCCATGTTGCTGCAAATGGCAAAATTTCATTCTTTTTTATGGCTGGGTAGTATTCTGTTGTATATATACACCACATCTTCTTTATCCACTCATCTGTTGATGGACTCCTAGGTTGCTTCCATATTTTGGCAATTATTAATAATGCTGCTATGAACATTGGGGTGCATGTATCTGTTTGAATTAGTGTTTTTGTTTTTCTTGGATGTATCCCCAAGAGTGGAATTGCAGGGTCTTATGGTACTTCTATTTTTAGTTTTTTGAGAAACCTCCATAGTGTTTTTCACAGTGGCTGCACCAATTTACATTCCCACTAACAGTGTAGAGGGTTCCCTTTTCTCCACACCCTCACCAACATTTGTTATTTGTGTTCTTTTTAATGATAGCCATTCTGACAGGTATGAGGTGATATCTCATTGTGGTTTTTATTTATATTTCCCTGATGATTTAGCTAGGATAATTATTGAGAAAGGGACACTGGAGCAAAGCCCTGAAGCTGTAAGGGAGTTAGAAATCTGGCTAGAGTGATCCATGCAGAGGAGGACCACCGGTCAAATTGCCTAATTCAGAAGCACACCAAGGGAGTTTGAGGCTCAGCTCAGAGGCTGGTGTGGCCGGAGTGGAGTGATGGGGAGGGTCAAGAGTAGTAGTAGCGATGAGGCCAGAGAAGTTATGGGGGTGAGGCATGGAGGGGGTGACCGTGGAAGAGGAAGGGCATGGAGGGACTTTGGGGCAGCTTGGAAGGGTGTGGCTTGGATCAATGGGATATGGAAGAGGGTGGGGAATAAAGAAGGCAGATCTTTTAATTTCTGAGTGAAATGGGGAGTCATTGGAGTGTTCTGAAGAAAGGATGACATGATGTGACTTACTTATAAAAAGGACCTCTCTGACCACTTTGTTAGAATAGACTGAAAGTGAGGTTCAGAGGCAGAAAGAAAGCCAAGTTAAGAAGCTCCTGAAGCAAAACAGGAGAGGAGATGATAGTGGCTCAGCCTGACGTGACAGCAGTGGAGGGAGTGAGAACTGGTCAGATCCAGTGGATGGAGGGTGTGAGACAGAGAGGAGGCAAGGATGACCCTGAGGGTCTTGGCCTGAGTAATCAGAAGGATAGAGTTGCCATCATCCAGGGTGAAAAATGCTTGGGTGGAGCTGGTTTGGGGAGAAGACCAGAAATTCACCTTTTGTCATGTTAAGTCTGAGGTGTTTATTAGACAAGCAAGTGGAAATTTCAAGTAGACAGTTGATAATAGTCTGGAGTTGGAGAGTGAGGGTCTAAAGGAGAGATGGATTTAGGCGGGGGACCAATAACAATAAGGGTCTCAAGCACCATCGCAAGTCAAGCTGCCACCCAGGAACTGTGGGACATGGATTAGGCATGTTTGTCATTTCATCGTGGCCTTCTCTAAAGTGTGGAAAGGGAGGTTTGGACTAAGGTAAGCCTTAGAAGCCACAGTCTTCACCATAGTTCCCTGTGTTTAGCCTCACATTGGCACGAGAAGCACTAGCTGAAAGTTGCTATTGAATTTTTTTCCTGAAACAGCACGGACAATTCTCCAAAGCTGTGTACCAGAAACCAAGAATCTAGAGAAGGTGGCAAGCACATCCTTGGAAAGGTTAAAATCTCTGAATGAAACCAAAGCTTTACAAAGTTAGGTTGACCTTTTTTTTTTTAACATGTTTATTGGAGTATAATTGCTTTACAATGGTGTGTTAGTTTCTGCTTTATAACAAAGTGAATCAGTTATACATATACGTATGTTCCCATATCTCTTCGCTCTTGCGTCTCCCTCCCTCCCAGTCTCCCTATCCCACCCCTGTAGGTGGTCACAAAGCAACGAGCTGATCTCCCTGTGCTATGTGGCTGCTTCCCACTAGCCATCTATTTTACACTTGGTAGTGTATATATGTCCATGCCACTCTCTCACTGTACCAGCTTACCCTTCCCCCTCCCCGTATCCTCAAGTCCATTCTCTATGTCTGCGTCTTTATTCCTGTCCTGCCCTTAGGGTCTTCATGACATTTTTTTTTCTTTTTCTTTTAGATTCCATATATATGTGCTAGCATACGGTATTTGTTTTTCTCTTTCTGACTTACTTCACTCTGTATGACAGACTCTAGGTCCATCCACCTCACTACAAATAACTCAATTTCGTTTCTTTTTATGGCTGAGTGATATTCCATTGTATATATGTGCCACATCTTCTTTATCCATTCATCTGTTGATGGACACTTAGGTTGCTTCCATGTCCTGGCTATTGTAAATAGACCTGCAGTGAACATCGTGGTACATGACTCTTTTTGAATTATGGTTTTCTCAGGGTATATGCCCACTAGTGGAATTGCTGGGTCATATGGTACTTCTAATTTTAGTTTTTTAAGGAAGCTCCATACTGTTCTCCATAGTGGCTGTATCAATTTACATTCCCACCAACAGTGCAAGAGGGTTCCCTTTTCTCCACACCCTCTCCAGCATTCATTGTTTGTAGATTTTTTGATGATGGCCATTCGGACCGGCGTGAGAAGATATCTCATGGTAGTTTTGATTTGCATTTCTCTAATGATTAATGATGTTGAGCATTCTTTCATGTGCTTGTTGGCAATCTGTATATCTTCTTTGGAGATATGTCTATTTAGATCTTCTGCCCATTTTTGGATTGGGTTGTTTGTTTTTTTGATATTGAGCTGCATGAGCTGCTTGTAAATTTTGGAGATTAATCCTTTGTCAGTTGCTTCATTTGCAAATATTTTCTCCCATTCTGAGGGTTGTCTTTTCATCTTGTTTATGGTTTCCTTTACTGTGCAAAAGCTTTTAAGTTTCATTAGGTCCCATTTGTTTATTTTTGTTTTTATTTCCATTTCTCTAGGAGGTGGGTCACAAAGGATCATGCTGTGATTTATGTCATAGAGTGTTCTGCCTATGTGTTCCTCTAAGAGTTTGGTAGTGTCTGGTGGTACATTTAGGTCTTTAATCCATTTTGAGTTTATTTTTGTGTATGGTGTTAGGGAGTGTTCTAATTTCCTTCTTTTACATGTAGCAGTCCAGTTCTCCCAGCATCACTTATTGAAGAGGCTGTCTTTTCTCCACTGTATATTCTTGCCTCCTTTATCAAAGAAAAGGTGACCATATGTCGTGGGTTTATCTCTGGGCTTTCTATCCTGTTCCATTGATCTATATTTCTGTTTTTGTGCCAGTACCATACTGTCTTGATTACTGTAGCTTTGTAGTAGAGTCGGAAGTCAGGGAGCCTGATTCCTCCAGCTCTGTTTTTCTTTCTCAAGATTGCTTTGGCTATTTGGGGTCTTTTCTGTTTCCATACAAATTGTGAAATTTTTTGTTCTAGTTCTGTGAAAAATGCCATTGGTAGTTTGATAGGGATGGCATTGAATCTGTAGATTGCTTTGGGTGGTAGAGTCATTTTCACAATGTTGATTCTTCCAATCCAAGAACATGGTATATCTCTCCATCTATTTGTATCGTCTTTAATTTCTTTCATCAGTGTCTTATAATTTTCTGTATACAGGTCTTTTGTCTCCTTAGGTAGATTTATTCCTAGATATTTATTCTTTTTGTTGCAATGGTAAATGGGCGTGTTTTCTTAATTTCACTTTCAGATTTTTCATTATTAATGTATAGGAATGCAAGAGATTTCTGTGCATTAATTTTGTATCCTGCAACTTTTCCAAATGCATTGATTAGTTCTAGCAGTTTTCTGGCAGCATCTTTAGGATTCTCTATGTATAGTATCATGTCATCTGCAAACAATGACAGCTTTACTTCTTCTTTTCCGATTTGGATTCCTTTTATTTCTTTTTCTTCTCTGATTGCTGTGGCTAAAACTTCCAAAACTATGTTGAATAATAGTGGTGAGAGTGGGCAACCTTGTCTTCTTCCTGATCTTAGTGGAAATGGTTTCAGTTTTTCACCATTGAGAACGATGTTGGCTGTGGGTTTGTCATCTATGGCCTTTATTTTGTTGAGGTAAGTTCCCTCTATGCCTACTTTCTGGAGGGTTTTTATCATAAATGGGTGTTGAATTTTGTAGAAAGCTTTCTCTGCATCTATTGAGATGATCATATAGTTTTTCTCCTTCAATTTGTTAAAATGATGTATCACACTGATTGATTTGCATATATTGAAGAATCCTTGCATCCCTGGGATAAACCCCACTTGATCATGGTGTATGATCCCTTTAACGTGTTGTTGGATTCTGTTTGCTAGTATTTTGTTGAGGATTTTTGCATCTATGTTCATCAGTGATATTGGCCTGTAGTTTTCTTTCTTTGTGACATCTTTGTCTGGTTTTGGTATCAGGGTGATGGTGGCCTTGTAGAATGAGTTTGGTAGTGTTCCTCCCTCAGGTATATTTTGGAAGAGTTTGAGAAGGGTAGGTGTTAGCTCTTCTCTAAATGTTTGATAGAATTCACCTGTGAAGCCATCTGGTCCTGGGCTTTTGTTTGTTGGAAGATTTTTAATCACAGTTTCAATTTCAGTGCTTGTGATTGGTCTGTTCATATTTTCTATTTCTTCCCGGTTCAGTCTCAGAAGGTTTACGTTGCCCTTTAACTCCCTCCTTCACATGTGAGGGCTGGACTTGCAGTTCCCAGAAATCCTCCATTTCTCGAGCAGTTTTGTCACTGCCACACTATATGCTTTGTATCTAGGAAGTCAGCTCTTCAGATTCCAATTTCCTTACCTGGAAAGGAAAGCGAATGGACTATGTAACTGTGTTGCAAATCTTTTTCTGTTTTGTTTGAAGCAGGGCAGGGTGAAGGCCTGTACGAGCATTGAGCACCCCTAGTTTGGCTCTCCTCAGCTCTAAGTCCCAACTCTGTGCAGGCTGCTTAGGGCACTGTAGGAGCACAGCTTGGAATTACTGGACTAGCTGGTCCCTTCCCAGCTCTGAAGGTCTCTTTTTCTCTTTACAGCCTTCGTGTATATGGCGGTAGGGTGAAGTCAAGCAATGGTGAGTATCAGGAAGGCAGAGAATACAGCAGCACGTGGGGGCCTTTGACAAAGGAAATATGGTTACCACAGGTAGGAATTCTCTAAAACAAAGTAACAAGCTATGTGGCATTCCAGACAGTTATGGAGATGCCATAGCAGGTGACAGAGTAATCTGGCCTGTGACACTTAATGGATGAGGTTCTTCTCTCCTTTAAACAAAGGTACTTTGAGGAAAGGCTTCAAATACTAATTCAAGTTCGTGTTAATTTCTTACATGCCTATTGTGAATGCATGACTGATGGTTGGAGCCTCAGCCCTACATCTGGTTCATCATTCAGATCACACTGCCCTTAGCAGCAACTGTCCCAAAATACTTAATACAAAATAAATTCAAATTTTCCATGCATATTTTTTACTGAGGCTTCAAAAGGTGAGTCTCCTATTCTATTTGACCTTCACATTTTTGGGGTCTAGGTAATTTCAAGTGCCTACATATACAGAATTCTCAACATTTCATTTTGCAAATCGAAATGGTTCTCATGCCCCAAACAGAGGAGTACGGAGGGGGCGTCTCCAAATGAGCTGTTGTCTCTAGTCGACTTCCCCACATAGGCAGCCAGTGTCAAGGACTATAAGAAGGGACCTGCCAAAAGGATTCACCATCCCCTGTACCATATTCCACCACCCTGACACCGCTTCCTGCAGCCACTGCAGAGTTACAGGAGGGTCTGTAACTCCCTTAGCATCTAAAACCACAGCAACCATTACACCGGTTCCTCCCACTTCCTCCTACATTTTTCCCAGTGCTGCAAACGCTGATCATAAATATGTAAAGAAACATCAGAAAAGAAATGCACAATTCCCTTGTCTTCGTTTTATCAATATAACCACTTTGGCTGTGACCTAAGAATCTAAGTTGACTTCATTCCAGTGAATGTTCTCTGCCTTTGAGGTCAGAAGAATAAGTTGGAAGAGTGTTGAAACATCGTATTGATTTTCTTGATAACGCACTAGTGTTTGAAGTTGACACATTCAGACAGCTATTGGCTTTACTTCTGCACAGTGTATGAAAACGAATGAATTGACAAGTACTTAGTAAAAAGATGACCTACAAAATTACAGAGCTGCTATTATAAATTTCATACTGCAAAGAGATCTGGGCAAAAAATCTTTATAAAATCAATTGCTCAAACTTGAATGGGTTGTTTCATCTATGCTATATGCTTGTGAAGTTTAAATCTCTCTCTCTCTTAAACAAGAGGTTGCTAAATTTATTTTTGTATTTTATAAAGCATTAGCTCATTTCTCATGGGCAAGCACACCAGGAGAGGAAGGAAAAAATCATGAACAAATTACCGGCCAAACAAATCACCCCTTTATGAAAGCTGGTAATATGTTCCTAGATCACTTTCCTCTACTCCTCCTTCCCTAATTAGAGGAAAATGACTCCTGTTCGGGAAAGTGTCTCCATGGAGTTGAACCTGGCTGGTGTAGCCAGCATCGACATTCCTCCCACCTGAGGGACTGGGGTGGAAGGGGTTGGAGTGAGGAAGAGTGTTAAAGGAAAAGAAGCTTCATGCAGAGAATGCTGAGCTTGTCATTTTCTCCTGTCTCTTCTTAGCTCTCAGTTCTTCCCAGGTAACCATGCAGAGGAGAAAGAGCAGGGACGGCCCCAGCCATCAAGGCCACCAGGAGGACCTGACTTGGAGTCACTCTACTTATACACATGCCATGGCTGGCAACACTGCATCAAGGAGGTGACACATAAAAGCTAAGTGTTTATCTGAAGAGAAAGAAAAAAAAGAAGCATAGAAGTTAAGAGAAGGAGCAGCAACATGAGTGAGTTTCAAAAATATAATGTTGGGGAAAATAAATCAGGTACCAAAAAACACAGAGAGTATGATTCCACTTACCTGAAGTTCAAAAACAGGCACAAGTAAGTTTATCATATTGGCGGTGGTGATGGAAGCTGGACCCACAAGAGGACTTGCAGGCAATGTAGTGTTTCTTTTTTTTGTTTTTGTTTTTGTTTTGTTTTGTTTGTTTTGCGGTATGCGGGCCTCTCATTGTCGTGGTCTGTCCCGTTGCGGAGCACAGGTCCTGGACGCGCAGGCTCAGCGGCCGTGGCTCATGGGCCCAGCTGCTCCGTGGCATGTGGGATCTTCCCGGACCGGGGCACGAACCCGTGTTCCCTGCATCGGCAGGAGGACTCTCAACCACTGCGCCACCAGGGAAGCCCAATGTAGTGTTTCTTGACCAAAGTGCTGGTTGCATGTGCATGTTCTGTCTGCAGAAATCACCAAGCTGTACATCTGTGATTGGACACTTTTCTCCATGTATGCTATATTTAAGTGAGGAGCTAAAAGTTAAAAACCTAAGGGGTGGTAGCTAAAAACATGGGCAGAAGTAGATTGTGTCTGGTTAGAAAAGAATCCCATCCCAAAGCAAATATTTTAAGAGAAAATTGAAGATATCTCATGGGAAGGAAATTCAAGAGTTCTACTCCAGCCCTAAGTCATGACATTTTAAAACAACAATTAATCATAGGTTTCCCTTATCTTGTATGTGTTCCTGCTTCTCTCTGTTCTGTAGCTGTGTATTTAAGAACGCCTTCCCATACCTAGGCCAGGGAGGAGCTCAGAACTATAAACTTGTAAACCCATCTCCAATGGTTTACTTTACAACATTAGAGAAAGTACATTTGGAAGGACAATCCATCCTGGTTGACAGAAGTTTCTTCTTCTTGGTTCTGCTATCTATAACTCCTTACTAAGAGAGACAAAGTTGTCTCCCAGGACAATAATCGTCTGAGCAGTGCTGATTCTGGAGGAAAAGTTATCAAGGTACAGGAGACATTTAAAGGCTCTGCATGAATCACTTGAGACCAACTTTACTAGTAATTGTTCTATTTTTTATTTAATTTATTCTTGACACTAACAGCTACAGCATACTGCATGCTTAACACCAAACAAAAACAAATTAAAAACTCTGCCTCTTAATTGTGCAATTTCCTGAAAAGACCAAAAAAAAAAAAAAAAAAAAAAAAGAAAGGTGCTACGCTTTCCTTTGCAAATTGTTTTCTAGGTGATGATTTTAAATTTCTTAAATATCTTCATTGACCCTACATCCAAAGTAGGCTTTTGGGATGTGTGCTAATGCCTCGGCTGACATTCCATGAGTCCAGGCCCCCACACACTACAACGGGCCCACCTGGTACAGTATCCATTTAGCCTGCACATCAAAGCTTGCTCCCTTTCAGCAAGAGCTACTCCACACTCTGAACCAAGGAAGAATCTGAATTCAACAGGCTAAGATACTAAAACAATAGATTTACTGCCAGTAGAATGAAGCTGCGCATTCCTGAACCAAGAGAAGAGATGTAAACAACACCTGCTGAGGCCACTGGGTTTCTTGTTAATGTTTAAAAACAAAAAAACAAAAAACCCCTAGAACTCACTCTTGCGTGGATATTTAAACTTCAGGCGCTAGAATGAGGTCCTGTCCTCAATAAAAGTAGGGGAAAGCGATTTTATGAAAGTTATGAAAAATCTGAGGACCAAGAACTGTTAGGACAGTGGAATGGGAACCACCAAAGGGGCTGAGTGTTGCCTTCTCTGGAAATATGAACACACAATGTATACTCACCTCTTTAACTCTTTTCATCTTGCTACTATGTACTCCTTAATATAGTCTGAATGAACAAATATTCTTTTGAATACTCATGATAAGGGCTGGGTTAATACAGGGGTGGGGAGGGAAGAGAAATATAGAACTGAATAAGAAACATTTAAATTATAAATTTTTTGAGGTCACATCTTTTTTATGTCTCTTCTGTATCCTAGTACAATAATGAGCACACAGTAAAGGCATAATTTTTGAAAATGAGTAAAAACTCATAAAAATAAGCATGGAGTAATAGTGTATGATTCCACTTATATGAGGTACCTAGAAGAGACAAACTCATAGAAAATAAAGGTTACCAGGAGCTGGGGGGAGAGGGGACTGGGGAGTTATTGTTTAATAGGTTTTGTGGTTCTGTTTGGAATGACGAAAAAGTTCTGGAAATGGACAGTGGTGATGGCTGCATAACAATGTGAATATCCTTAATACCACTGAATTGTACACTTAAAGTGGTGAATTTTATCTTAGGTACGTCTTGTCAGTGTAAAAAATTGTTAATAAAAATTTAAAATGAAAACGTAAGCAGAGAATACTTGGCTAGATAGGAACAGTGACCTGTGATGTCAGGAGGCTCTGATCACCTTTACAGAAGCAGCTGGGGCTGGGCATCTGGCACGTGGGAGGCTCAGAAAAGGAGAAGCAGCGCTGGCGCTGGGGCTGCTGATGTGTGGGTGAACAGAAGCCGCCTCTCCCATTTGAAGATGGTACATTTTCTTGTGTAGAGTTCTGCTTCAGGTGGAGGACTCGTTTATATACGTGAAGACAGTAATCACATAACTCTACACGGGAGGTGGGAAGCACCGCAGGAGATCTGGACTGTGGTCTCAAATACCTCACTTGCAATCTGGGTAGCTTGCTTACCCTTCTCAGGTCTCACTTTGTATTTCTGCAAGTTAAAGCATTGAGACCACATGATACGTGGCCTCTACCAGCTGTACAACCTCATCGTTCTACGTCATCCTTTCTTTTTTCCAAACAGTTCCAATTTAAGTTCAGTGAATAAAACACAGTTTTTCATCTCTTTAGCATTGCTATTCTTTTCTGGACTCTCCAGCATCTTACTATTCTGGTCAAAGGAACAGTGTTCCAAAGTGAACATATGAGTTTCACGAAGCTATGGTGAGTGCAGAGCATGAAGAAACACCACTTGTAACTTCTAATTATAACATAAAATCACCGTGGCCTTTTCTTTCTTTCTTTCTTTTCTTTGTTTTTTTTAAATTAATAATACTATACAGTTGAAAATCACATTCAACCATTGATAAATTATGGTCATTAGGAATCGAGCTATGGAGAACAGTATGGAGGTTCCTTAAAAAACTAAAAATAGAACTACCATACGACCCAGCAATCCCACTACTGGGCGTATACCCTGAGAAAACCATCATTCGAAAAGAGTCATGTACCACGATGTTCACTGCAGCACTATTTACAATAGCCACGACATGGAAGCAACCTAAGTGTCCATCACAGATGAATGGACAAAGAAGATGTGGCACATATATACAATGGAATGTTAGCCATAAAAAGAAACGAAACTGAGTTATTTGTAGTGAGGTGGATGGACCTAGAGTCTGTCATACAGAGTGAAGTAAGTCAGAAAGAGGAAAACAGATACTGTATGCTAACACATATATATGGAATCTAAAAGAAAAAAAAAGGTTCTGATGAAACTAAGGGCAGGACAGGAAAAAAGACACAGACGTAGAGAATGCACTTGAGGACACGGGGAGGAGGAAGGGTAAGCTGGGACGAAGTGAGAGAGTAACATGGACATATGTACACTACCAAATATAAAATAGATAGCCAGTGGGAAGCAGTTGCATGGCACAGGGAGATCAGCTCGGTGCTTTGTGACCACCTAGAGGGGTGGGATAGGGAGGGCGGGAGGGAGACATGAGAGGGAGGGGATATGGGGATATACGTATGCATATAGCTGATTCACTTTGTTATACAGCAGAAACTAACATAGCACTGTAAAGCAATTATACTCCAATAAAGATGTTAAAAAAAAATAAAGTAATAATGCTATACAGCTGAAAATCACTTTCAACCGTTGATAAATTATGGTCATTAGGAATCGAGTTACATAGTAAAAGTGACCATTTTCCTTTTCCTAAATTGGTTGGACAATAAAAAGCAGCCTGATTACTCTTCATAGGAAAGGATGAGAATATGAGCAAGGAAACTTTTTATACTACCTTGCACTATTTAGAAGCAATAAGGAACATTCAGTGGTGTTTACCTAACCTTGTAGTTCCTCTAGTCTAATTCATTCATTCCATTCAGTTATTCAAAGCTGCTGTTAAAAAGTTCTAAAGATTTTTTTTGACATTTAAGAACTTTTTATGTACAATTCATACCATTTCAAATGAATCAAATGTGCGTATAAAGTGGTTAAGGTAGGTTCAGTTTTAAAGGAGGTTTTCAGTTAAATGTCTGGGTTTTGCCTGAATGATGACAAATAATGTCTGATTGAGCAATTCACTCTTCAATCTATTGATTTGGTAATAAATAAAGTAGAAATACCAAACAGCCTAAAAGCACTTGAGTATTAATGGATGAAGTTACACTAAAGAATAAAATGGTATGAAAACTAGAAATCAGCTTTCCAAGGAGGGAAAAAGACTGAGATTAGAGCAACCAAGTGAAAATTAAGAACATATCTATCTAGTCCCCGTCCTGGGGAATTCCCTGGTGGTCCAGTGGTTAGGACTTGGTGCTTTCACTGCCGTGACCCTGGGTTCAATTCCTGGTCAGGGAAGTAATAAGATTCCACAAGCCAAGTGGTGCAGCCGAAAAAAAAAAAACACCCATAAAATAACATACCAACAATATTCCAATTGACATGTCTTCATTAGATTATTTTTAACATTTTCTCTTTTTTAAATACATAGTAGTCTGGAAACCTAAGTCAGGCTTCCAGTATATTATTATCAGGAAACCCAGAAAGTTCCAACACTGTAACATATTTTCTTTAGATGATGATATATCATATTTCAAGGATGCATAGAGGGAATCCAATAATGCTTCAAATTCATAAAACCATAAAAACAGGTTTCATTTAAAATTAAATGAGAAGATAATATGCAAAGATACACAAAATCTTTATTAAATGACCACATACTAATCTAATATAACACTTCCTGATACAAGAAAAGGGATCATGAACCAGTTCATAGTATATTAAAAAATTTCCAAAGTAAAACAAAATTTGCAAACAAAATATGTTGACACACATTGCCATTTCCTTTTATGACCAATTCCCCTCTATCTGGACATCCACCTTTCATATACCTATTGTCCTGTGCTGTTCCCTGCATCATGTTCTTCCTCCTGGATGGGGACGCATTCCCTACAAGGTCTCTTCAGAACTATACCACCACCACAAAATTCCTTTTGCTACCAAGCTCTGATCTCAGCTGGCTCTCCTGGAAAATGGCAATAAGGTAAATACACAGTAAGGTGGTTTCAAGGGATGACAGGCCTTTTATGACCTGATTATGTACGTTATGTAGATGGCTACTTCCCCACACCAAAAGTGAGTCATTCCTAATTCTCATTGTCTTCTATATAGTCAACAGAGCTAGTTATCTAGAAGAGAGAGAGAGACAGAGAGAGAGAGAAATACATACAGATTTATTTTTAGGTTAAGAGCAAACATCCTAAGATATCTAAAAATTCCATTATGTGTCAGGGAAATATAACTGAAAGAGGGTGGCGGTTCAAGGCATTAAAAAGTGTCTGTACTGACTGGGTTTTATATAGGGTAGCCCAGAACTGATGGTGATACCCAAGCAAAATGCAGGGGTACCAAATACCTATTAAAATAAATTGTAAACAAAAATGAAGCACAGATTAGATCTGAACAAATTCTTTTCTACTTAAGACAATGACCCCCAACTTAGAGACCACTAGCCTCTACCAGTTTTCAAGTGATGACAAGTAGTCCTCAAATTCATATACACACCCAGCCAATAGACTAAATAAAACACATGCTTCTCAACCATAGGGATGACTATTCCTCAAATGTAAATAGTTCATGATGTGATTAATAAAATCCAAACACATTCAAAGAAAGTATTGAATTCATAATTAGCTTGTCATTAAGTATTTTCTCAGCTAATATACAATAAATATTCAACTACTCGTATGACTGAGTCCTTGAAATTTTGGGCTTTATAAAAAGTATCTTCATGTCAACAAAAGGGTTGAGAATGGCTAACCTAAGGTTTTATACTAAACTCTCCAGACAAAGTTAGATGTACCCGGGTTCCAGTGCCTCCGTATGTACAACATACATAAGCTGATCTCCCTACTTCCTTCCACAGTGATGAATATAACCAAAATACAAGCACAGCACTAAGTTTCAGTGATGTGCAAAAAAAACGGATTTTCCTCTGGAGTAATAAATTTGAAGTAACAAAAGGAAAATAAACAAATATATACACGTGACTAAAATCCATACAAAAATATATTAATTTAATTTATCAGATCCCCTCCATAGATAATCTGCACAGAGTACACTGAAATGTTCTCTTAGCATGAATTGACGATGATCTTATCAGCTAAATGAGCCCACAGGGCTGCTTCACACCTGCTTTCCCAATATCACTCTGTAAAGAGCTCCAAGCTCATTAGCCAAGTGGACCTTCTTTAAAAACAGCAAGAATAACATATGAAGAGCAAAGAATAGATATGAACTCATCAGCAAATCTAAGGCAGGTTGATTGCCTGGTCCTCCTTGAATTTGGGGATCTTCTTAAACTCACTTTGCTTGAAGAAAAGCTGGGCCAGGATGTGGTCTGCTGTGGCCTGAAGATAATCGTCCATGTCAAGGGTTTGCAACTGACAGTGGAAACAAAAAGAAGATGTATCAGCACCAAATTACTCAGGTTTCTACAAAGATCTTACAGCCATCAAGGCATTTTCAAGACTGTAGGTATAGCTGTGTAACATTAGGAGCTATGAAATCCTGCGAACGGTCCCCTTGTACACTTGTCTTCTCTTGCCATGGGGAGCTCACCATTTCAACTCTGGGAATAAGGAAAATCTGACTGATAGCTAGAGATGCTGAGGCATCTGAAGCTTTTTTTATTTATTTTTTATTTTTTTGCGGTACGCGGGCCTCTCACTGTTGTGGCCTCTCCCGTTGCGGAGCACAGGCTCTGGACGCGCAGGCTCAGCGGCCATGGCTCACGGGCCCAGCCGCTCCGTGGCATGTGGGATCTTCCCGGACCGGGGCACGAACCCGTGTCCCCTGCATCGGTAGGCGGACCCGCAACCACTGCACCACCAGGGAAGCCCTGAAGCTTTCTTTAGAAGGGACCTCCATCCCACGGGGAGGTAGTTCTCTTTAAAGAGGGAGCAGGACCTTTTGTCTACTTGTAAGCAGGGACTAGTGGCAAAAGGGCCCCTCAGAGCTCCATGCCCACAGGCACCTGATGGAGGCTACCTGGCTGCCAGGTAAGTAGTCCTCCTCCTGCACAGCCAGAGACAGTAGTTCACCTCTGCTTAACTGGCCTGGCTGTCCAGTTGGCTGGCTCTGACTCTGTCTGTCCTTGTGCCCTCTCTCTATCACGATCTTACTGTCCTTTCTGTACCCCTCCCCCTTGACACTACCTCTCTTTCTCAGCCAGCCTCTCAATTTCTGCATGTATGTGGGTCTCTCTGTGTCTCTGTGTTTCTGTCTCTCTCTGTGTCTGTGTGTGTCTCTGAGCTTATCTGTCTCTGAATCTCTCCCCTAACTCTTTGTGCGTGTGTGTCTCTAGGTATGTCTGCCTTTCCCTGCCCCTCTGTGTATAGGTCTGTGTCTGGGTATGTGTGTATCTGTGTGTCTCTCCTTCTGTGTCTCTGTCTCTTTATGGGTCTCTGTCCCTCTCTGTGTCTATGTCTGTATGTCTCCTTCTTTTTGTGTATCTGTGTTGTTTCTCTCTTTTTCTCTGTGTTTGTGTCATTCTCTTTGTAGATCTCTGTCTGTCTCTCTCTCTCTCTGTATGTCTCTATCTCTGTGTGTCTCTGGGCATGTATGTCTCTCTCTGTGTCCCTATGTCTCATTCTGTGTTTCTTTCTAGGCATGTGTTTCTGTCTCTCAGCCTCTCTCTTATTCTTCCTCCTTTCTCTTTCCCTTCATACCCCTATGCAAAATAAATCCCCGTTAGAAACACCCCTAATACCCCTTCTAATGGGTTAGTTGGGGTTATGCTCCCTCAAGATGCATATCAGACATTCTTGGCGGTGGGGGTAGATGTAAAAAAAATTCCTTCTACCCAAAATTCTGATTCATTTTTTCCTTCCCTGCTGTGGATCACTCCCTTAAATTGCTTCTTTTCATTAAAAAAAAAAAAAAAGAAAGAAACCCTCTACTTCTATTCTCTTTTCAAAAGATTTATATTCTTTAATTCTTAACTTGTATTTAATAATTTTCAATTGTTATTTTTATCCTTCTTTCATATTTTTAAGTTTTAATTTGTTGGTATTAGCCTTTCACGTCACATTAGTCTTTAATTAATTTTTAAAATTCCCTTTTCTTGATCTTAATTTTTTTAACTCTAACTTGCTGTTTTAATGAGTTTTTCCCTTCTTTTCCTATTTATATTTGATTGGATTTCGTTTTGCTTCATGATTTGTTCTTATAACAGCTGCAGAGAATGATGACCAAGGGGGTGGCAGTAGTGGTGAGCCCCACACCAAAAGCAGGGGACACTGGAATCCTCTTCCCCCCGAGAGTCTACAGCTAGCTTTCCATTGCATCTCCTCCTCACAGAGCTCTTCACAAACCTCATCCCAGGCAACCCCAGGAAGGTTTAGAGACCCAGAGAAGCAGATGCTGGAATTTTCCAGTGTCCCTCAAAGAAGGAAAGTGTCATCATGGGAAATAAGCACCACTGAGCAGGATGGCGTAGGTTCTGTAGATGATACTGCTGAATTCATGCTGTGCTCTCCCCTGGAGATCTTGTTGGGTCTCCATGTAGGAAGAACCATGGCCAAGAGGAACGTCTGTCTGTTCCTGGATTTGCCCCAGGAATACCCAGACTCTTATAATTCTCACCCAGTCTCAGCAGGGAACCTAGTCCTAAGGACTGTTCAAAAATCTAAATTCCACTGTTTATTCTCGTTTTTCAAACACATTATTCATCTAATTAAGGAACACTGGGGTGAATTTTTAAAAGCAAACAACTATGTAATACAATAAACAATTCCTCTTAATGTATGTTTTATACTGCAGATCATGATATATCAGATTTGCTTAAAACAAAGAATGATGGGAAGGAATGCTACTCCTTCTTGGTAGCACTGCTCAATCATACGCAATGTTACTTCACGTCTCCTAAAGTCTCTTTTCATACACAAGAGACTCTTCTTTTCCTCTCTCTGCCAAGTAAATTCCAGAAGAATAAACTAGCCATGCTCACTTCAGCTTCTCCCTCTGTCTGGGAACTGGCAAAGCTTCAAAAATCATGCTCTGCTTCTCTACAATGTAAGGTAGTACAAGGGCCCACCTCAATGTCGGAAGGCCAGCCCAATTCTGGAGATAGATATTGGGAAACCCACTTGCCCACAGATATTAATCATATTCTCTTAAATACCTGCTTGATTAGTAATAGAAATGATTTCCTGGATCTCTATATACTGCTCTTTGGTCTTTTTTCTCAGCTGGTTGAGAATTGGGGGAATTAAGAGGGAATGTGATGTATTGGATCTCTTTATAACTGAATGAAAAGATTATTTGATTCTTCTCTTCACACATTCGTTCAGCCAGTTCAATCATTTATTCAACACACATATACTGAGGGCCCCCTATGATGCAGATACATTGCTTAGCAGAGTATTCTGCACATCACTGGCACTCAGCAATCTCTTTTAAACTGGCTTATTCTCACCTGGTCTCCAGTGCTGAAGGCAAGAACGAGAAGCAATTCCTTATCGCATGTACTCTTAACGTAATGCTGGCTCCAGTGGGGAAAAATATCACATCTCCAATGTGAACGCTGAACTCTATGGTACACTGAGCATTGATAATGCCCACCTAAGGCGGGGAAAAAACTATGCTGAGGGCTTTCCTGGTGGCGCAGTGGTTGAGAGTCCGCCTGCCGATGCAGGGGACACGGGTTCGTGCCCCAGTCTGGGAAGATCCCACATGCCGCAGAGTGGCTAGGCCCGTAAGCCATGGCCGCTGAGTCTGTGCGTCCGGAGCCTGTGCTCCGCAATGGGAGAGGCCACAGCAGTGAGAGGCCCGCGTACCGCAAAAACAAAACAAAACAAAAAAAAACTATGCTGAAGTTAAGCAAATAAAATCAAATATTCATTAAGGCTAAGTATTCATAGTGAAGAACAGATGGATAAAAGCATATGGTTATAAAGGGACTTCGCAGAGAGGGTAAATAGCAGAAAAGAGGCAATCCTGCACATTAACTCTCCTGTTTCTGAGACAAAATCCCACAAAAATTAAAAGATGCTCTATTTAAAGTAAATGTCCCTCAAAATGCATTAGTGAATTCAGTAGTGTAGAACATCATGCAAAAAGAGCATTAATCACCATGTTCTAATTAAGGGTTATCAGTGACATTCCCTAATTAGGCAGAGGACTTAAATTGCAGTGTTTTACCACCTCTACGCCCGCCTTTCTACTTGCTTGGGAAAATTCAGCCTTCTGGGAGAGCAGCATCCTAACGGTCTTTTAAAAAAGAGTTCGAGACTGAATGTGCACACAAACGCACACAGATGAGCACGAAGCACACCAACAATAAACTCCGATCCTTGAAATTAAATCTGTGGAAGATGACAATGCCCTTTTCCAATTTATTAAAGCTTTCACTTCTAAAAACATAAAACTTTTGCTATGGGTGACATAAAAGGTGAATTTCAGTCTGTTCTGATTCTTTCTGTCAAGACTGATTCAGGTACAAGCTAGAGAAGCCCATTTTACCTGTAGATCTCCCCAGGAGCCCTGTAGTAACATGCTACTTCGTGTGGTTTTTCCGAAGAATCAAAGGGGGTGATGTTAATAACTTCACCAAGATGACAAGTATGCGTCAGAAGGATCCTGGATAAATGGGGATATGTGGCCACCCTGCTGGCGCTCCACATCTCCCCACCCCCCCACTCATCTTACACTGAGAGGCAAACAGCCAATTTCACAGTCCCCAAAGTAGAGCACATTAAATGCTTGCATTACCTGAGAATGCAAAACTCTGAACATGTAAGCAGGTATTCCAGCCCCTCACCATCAGTGATAAACCTCTTTATCAGTTCTGAAATGTTCTTAGCCCCTTCTCATGCTAAGAGCAAACTTGGAAGTTACCTAGCAGGACCTGCGTGGTATCCTCTGTGGAAATGGCCCAGAAAGCCATTGGCACAGAGTCCTATTATGTTACCAACAACTGAACCAAAACAAAGAAATACCTCCTGTTTGCTTCTTTCTGCACTGAAAAGGAAAGTTCAAAAAAAACCTGTTCACAGAGGAATTACCTTTGCACATCCACTTATTACATATCCCATTTCATTTGCATTAAAATGAAAATGTGGCTGTCTTAATCTATTGTTATAAATCTTGAGTGTACTCAAAGTGAGGGCATTTTTGTGCTTGAGAAAGAAAAAGAAAAATGAAATCCAGTTATTTAGCCAACATTCAACCCAGCAACTTAACAATTCATATAATCATAATAATAACTAATATTTATGAAGCCCTCACTGAGAACATGCAATTTTTTATGTTCTTTACATTTATTATGTCACTTGTCCTTTATAATAATCTTATAAGGTTGCCACCAACCTTATGAGATGAAATTAAATTCTAGGTTGGTTGAGTATACTAGGGTCACCCAGTGGCAGAACTGGGATTTGAATCAGGGAATTTGATGCCACAGCTGTGCTCTTAGTCATTAAGCAATACAGCCAGTTGAGCATTTAAAACAAATGAAAATGAAAAGAGAAATCTCACGAGCATCCAGTCTCTTTGTTAATGTAACCACCCACGCCAAGAAGTTAAGCTCCCAAATTCACAATGAGGCCTCAATCAATAGTTTGCATTGATCAGATCAACCAGTGTTTGACTAGCTCTTTCCTTTTCCTTTGTCTAGAAAAATGATGAATCCAATCTAAATCTCATATTTCATCCATTTTAATAATAATTAAATAATAATTATTAAATAAATAATATTTTAATAATTTCAAAACATTTTTCTCAATTACCTGATTCAGGAATTCACCAAAAATTTTTTCATTGTTGCTTAGTTCACTTCTGTTTTTCCAATATTGTGCCAATTGTATTATTCCTCCTGGAAATTGATATTCTTTTGAACCTGAATCAGATGAAGTTTAAAAAACAAAATAAGATAAAACTACTTCAAAATGGTACTACAAAAGGAGTGTCAAATGCAGTTCTAGTAAGGTACATAGCCCTTCTATAGTCACAGAACGTTTATGTGGTAGGAATTGCCAATACCACATCCTATGTTCCCCCAAGATATTGATCTGATACTGTCAGATACTATCCTAACTTCCCAAACTCTCTTGAAATTTCTAACATAGAGTGACCTCTTTAAGACAGACATTCAAGTCAGGGGACCTGGCTGGAAAACGTGAGAGTCATCCTAAATACCAATCCCTACCTCTCCCCTCAATCCGTCAACGAAGCCCTGTCAGTCCTGCGTCTCTAAGTTCTCGGCTTCTCAACAATTCTTTCCCTCTCACATAGTGCAGGCCACCATCATCCCCTACTGGAGGGACTGCAGGAGCCCCCTGACTCATCACCCTGCCTCTCACCTGGCCACTTCCAATTATTCTCCACAATCCAGCTGGATTGGTCATCACTTGAAAAAACAAAACTAACACCAACTCAAAAAGATATATGCACCCCATGTTCATTGCAGCATTATTTACAATAGCCAAGATACGGAAACAACCTAAGCGCCCAAGCACACAGATACAGAGAACAGAGTGGTAGCTGCCAGTGGTGGGGGTGGGGGTGGGTGAAATGGTTGAAGGAAGTCAAGAGACACAAACTTCCAGTTACAAAATAAACACATCATGGGCATGTAATGTGGAGCAAGGCGGCTATAGTTAGTAATGCTGTATTGCATACTTTAAAGTTGCTAAGATCTTGTAAGTTCCTGTGACAAGGAGAAACTCTGTAACTATGTATAGTGACGGATGTTAACTAGACTTATTGTGGTGATCATTTCACAATATATACAAATATTGAATCATTGTGTTGTATACCTGAAACTAACATAGTGTTGTATGTCAATTATACCTCAATAAAATAAAATAATTAAAAACCTCATTGTGTCACTCTCCTATTTAAAGCCCCTTAATTGCTACATGATTGGCCTCTCCTCTCTCATAAGCCTCTTCTCCTACAGCATCCCCCAGCCCCAGCACACCCCCCTCACACTCTGAATTTTTTTTCCACATTTTCTTTTGTTTCCAGGCCTTTTCTCACATTTCCTACTCTGTTGAGAAATGTGTCTTTTCAAACTTCTCTTGACTGTGACCCACTGTAAAAAACACATTACATCTCAATCCAATACACCTATATAATCATATATATAAATACTTAACTAAAAAGGCTTCACAAAATAACACACTATACCTTTCAGGTCATACAATTATCTCCACACAAGGCTATCTGGAGACTGTGAGTAATCAGCATTGACAACCAGTTCTGCCAAGCTGGGAGGAAGACTGACCCCCTCATCCTCTTTTTGCTTATGGAATGTTCTAATGAAACTAATTCCACCTTCAGGCTGAAACACATAAGAGACCATATAAGGTATTTGTGAAACATTCTACAAATTTTAACAATAGAAGGGGCGGTAGCTGAGGATAGGGCAGCACTGGCACCAGTGTGGTTTTCAGTGGCCCAGTCAAAAGAGCTGACCTCGATTAGCCTAAGACTTGTGATCTTTATGAAAATCTTCCAAGCATTCAATGTATGGGCATTAGTATTTTATGGTCAATATAAACGCCTGCAAAAATATACACTGGTTCCCATGCTTACCAACACTCTCACTAATGACTCATTTCTTCTACTTCTCCCTATAACATTAGAGCAGGATCTGCTGCAAGATATATCTCAAAATCTTATTATTTAGATTCCTAAATTTACCACAAAACCCCTTCCAGGTACCACTCACGGGCCATCACCAATTCTGATCACCCATTTGCACTGTCAGCATCCACATCTGACCCTCTATACCCAGCATTATCAGCAATCCCTCCAGTGATAGTATAACTACTGAAAGAGATCAGAAAGAGAAAAGCAGCCGTTCCTCAGGAAAACTGTGGGAACCTCTGCATTAGATTCGGAAAACACAATTACATTATCTGTAGCGAAGTTATCCCTGGATGAGCAAATGGCTTTTCAGAGATGAAAATTATAGTAATTTTTATTAACTATATCGTAACCTTTCTACCAATTCACTATACAGTAGCTCCTACAGCAGGCCTTCGTAAGGGAAAATAAAGAGCAATTCAACTTCAATGCTCTTGAGCCCATTACCCCAATGTCACTTTGTTGACTGCTACCTTAGAAACCCGAATATTCGTGCCCTCTTTGTACCCTCATGGGATTTGCTCTCAGCAGTGGTACAGACCTCAAGTGACCTGGAAGCAATGCCCTCAGGTATAGAAAAAATTACATCATCAGCTTCCAGGGTTTGAAGTTCATGATGTGTAGAAAAGAAGAGCAAGAAAAGCAGTCTTCACTCCCCACATTCTCTATCCAGTGTACTGTGTTTTTAGGGAAGAAGTTCACCTGGCCAGCTGTAACACTGTACGTGGTAACGACAGCACCATCAACCGCCCCAATCCACGCTGTCCCCTGAAACATAAACAGAAGAGCTCATCCAACACTACTTTAGAGCAATGCTCCTCAACCTTTTTTCATTACCTCCCTTCTAAGGTACCATGTTAGACTTTTTTTTCTAATCACCACCCTATGAAATGTTAACACATTATACATAGGTACTATAATGTTAACACATTATACAGAGGTACTATAGATCTGTATACTGTATACACATACTGCTCATGTACTACATGTACATCTATGCTTTATACATAAAAAGAGTAATATTTTTACCCTGCTAACAACCAGTTTTTGCCCCCTTTTGGGCAATACCACCCCCACTGAGCATTTAGAGCTCTAAGTTCATGCTAGTTTGATAGTCTGAAAAGACTGCAGGCACATGTGTACGCACATGCATGTGTGTGCTTGCGTGTGTTTGTGTGTGTATGCATACAGAGACGTATGTATTTTCCAGATAAGAAAAAGTCTGCATATAATTTTGATAATAATAATAGTAATAACATAGTGCTTTACTGTGTGTCCAGGTATTCTTCTAAGAAGGGTTTCCTCTCATATAGATAAAGCTCTAATCTCTCTTCTTGCTGTAAATTCTAAAATCAAGTGAATTGTCCAAGTATAAAAAAGGAGTTTTATTAACAACAACAGAAATATGTCACACACAAAAAACTGGCTGATCTATTAATAAGATCATCAGGGTAAGACCAAACTCTGAAAGTTCTATGAGAGCTTAGTCACTTCAGCTTCCCCAGGGTCTGGAATACAGAAGCCATAAATACATTTCAGAATTAATGACTTATTTGAAATTCAAGTAAGCACACTAATTTCACTTCCAAAAAATTCTGAAAGGTCTAAACCACAAAAGGGCATCCAACTGGCTGATCTCAGAGACTCCAGGCTGAACATCAGCAAACCAGTTTGTTATTACAGTCACTGCTTTATTCCTTAGAGGGAAGCTGTAGTTTCTTTGATCATTAGATCAAGCTACTAGTTTTAGCTTTGGCTCAAAGGATGGAACAGTGGGGATTTCCCTGGTGGCACAGTGGTTAAGAATCCGCCTGCCAATGCAGGGGACACGGGTTCGATCCCCGGTCCAGGAAGATCCCACAGGCCACAGAGCAACTAAGCCCGTGCACCACAACTACTGAGCCTGCGCTCTAGAGCCCAAGAGCCACAACTACTGAAGCCCATGCGCCTAGAGCCCATGCTCCGCAACAAGAGAAGCCACCGTTATGAGAAGCCTGTGCACCACAACGAAGAGTAGCCCCTGCTCGCCGCAACTAGAGAAAGCCTGCGCACAGCAACGAAGATCCAACACAGCCAAAAATAAATAAATAAAATTAATTAATTAATTAATTTATATATAAAAAAAGATGGAACAGTGATCTTAGCTTAACAATGTATGAAAAATGATCTCATACTGAAGAAAGAAGTTCAAAGTGATGCCAAGAATAATTAAAACAAACAGGTTAATGCTTCAAGGCACTGATAACTAATCTAATTGAGTACACAGCCAAAGCCTGGATGTGGTCTACCACTTATTTAAGTAGGTTTTGCAACAACCTAAATAATAGCCTGAGGACACACAGCACAAATGCTTAAGGGCAGAACGTGGGCAAACTGGTGATACCTGTACAAGACAGCCGTGTTCGGAGGCCGTTGCTTTTTATTCTCAGGGTCCCCAGAGTCATCTGTGAGCTCTGACTGTTCAAGCTGCTGCCAAAGGCGTCTTCTTCAATGCTGAGATAGTCTTCGGCATTGTTCCTGTACCAGGCCCACTGGATTGCACCACCGGGGAACTCAAACACCTGAAAAGCCATAAGCAAATCAGCAGCATGGAGGCCACCTCCTGAGGAACGTGAGGCCACCATGGCCTATGGGGTAAGTGGGAAGCACAAGGGAAAAGGCAAGGTGGTGTGGCGAGTACTGGAGGCCCCAAAAGGAAGAGAAAGAATAGGTCTGCAAGACTCCGGGAGACAACGTGGTACATGCAGTGCTATCAGTCTCTGTTTGACATAGAAAAGAACACCTGTCTTGGCAAGAGAACAGGGCTGTCCTGCACTTCTCCCCTCCAGCCAAACATAGAACTATCTACTAAAGAAAAATTCTGCCTGGAGCCAATATCCACCCAAATTTCCCCCTTCTCTATCCCTCACTTCCTTTCCTCCAAACAGCCCGCAGCTGCTTCCTTCCAATGAAGAGAGAACAAAGCTTAGAAAACAAGCAATGGAAACTTTGTTCTGGAATCACCATTTATAATAGATGATTCTTTTTCCTAATACGTGTGATCCATACGTTGGATTTAGGTAAATGATTAAGAAACTTGAATTTTGGATCAACACCCTTTTGCACCATGGGAATTGCTGTTTGCAGAGGCTGGGCTCCAGGTTCTGAATGGGGCTGAGAGTTGTTAACATAAACCAAGGAGAGAATCAGGACTCCAGATGCAGTGGTAATGGTGCAGCCAAGAGACACACCAGGAAAATGCTCGTCAGTGACCACTGCCTCTTCTTTTCCTAGGAGAAATTATGAAGCCATTATTCTCTACTCTTGACGCATGAGAAATATTGCCTCCTTTCTCAATTTGGTTTATTTTCTCTTTATTTAAAAAAATGCATTTGTGGGATAAACATACTGAGTAAAATACTACATGTGGGGCTTCCCTGGTGGCGCAGTGGTTGAGAGTCTGCCTGCTAATGCAGGGGACACGGGTTCGAGCCCTGGTCTGGGAGGATCCCGCATGCCGCAGAGCGACTAGGCCCATGAGCCACAACTACTGAGGCTGCACGTCTGGAGCCTGTGCTCCCCAACAAGAGAGGCCGCGATAGTGAGAGGCCCGCGCACTGCGATGAAGAGTGGCCCCCACTTGCCACAACTAGAGAAAGCCCTCGCACAGAAACGAAGACCCAACACAGCAAAAATAAATTAATTAATTAAAAAAAAAGAATAAGGTCTTTGAATGCAGAGAATGTGCTTTAAAAAAAAATACTACATGTGTAAATAAATACACACATACGTACACTCACAGTATGGTCAGGCCCCATAAGACGGCTGCTCTCTTGCTCCCTGTACACCCCCTGCCCCCCTCCCCAGCCCTGCCTCATGCTTACTTATGCACATGACTGCCTTCCCTCCTAAGTGGAAAGTTTAATCAGTAACCACCTGCCTGATCGCTGCCCCCCACAGCCACCTCCGCTAACCATTGTTCTAGCCCTGGGACCAGACCAGCTCCAGTATGTTCAGTCATCAACAGGAAACCAGGCACTTGCGTTGGTTGCTAACCCAGAGAGCTGTGCGGAGATGTGTTCCACAGTCCCCCTGGCAACCAAGGAGCCCTTCTGATGTCATGCCCCCTATAATTGATAGCCTCTTCCTCCCCTACGCAGGGAAGATTGCTGTCTTGTCCTGCCTGCCTGCCTGTACATGGTGGGTGTCACTCCAGGACCTCGGCCTCTGACTTGTAAGATTCCGTGTCCGGTGAATACTGATGTCTCTGCCACTGACTCAGGCTCTCTCTTCAGTCTAGCAGCTGGGCAAGTGCAAGGACTGCAGGCTGCGGGGCACAGCCCCACACTCACACACACCCCGTATACCCAGATGACATCCAAATAAACAAGGATAAAAATAAAAATACAAGGAGCTGGGGCACAGAATAATACTAGAAAATTAAGTACCCAGTTAAGTTTGTATATGAAATGCATTCCAAGTCAGTCAGTTAGCCCCTATTTACCAGTTTCTTCACCTGAAAATCAAAGAGGTTATAAATAGTATTTTCTAAGAACTTTTTGGTTCCAGAATGTACAAGTGCATTTACATGTACAGCTACATGCATGGGAATAAGCAACATATCAGTAGTCAACGGGCCTGACAGGTCTCTGTCTCTCTCTCCCCCTCCCTCCTTCATTAAATAGCTTCATTAAATTCCCTTCCTCCTGTGTATTACCTAAATGAGCTTCCAAGTCACCACCCATCTCCAAGTCACAATATTTCCATGTATTTCTATGTTACTATTTCCTGGTTTCATATCACAAATATATGCTATAAACAGCAGTATTATTTCTGAGTTACAACCCACATTACTGAAAGCTGCCAAGAAAATACACACCCTAACCTTTGGACCAATTTGCCCTCACTCCTCTGACCGCTAAAATGACCTTTATAAGCAATGATGTCCAGGACTCCTTTTCCACTGGTCTTTCTCCCTGAGCAAGCAAACCTTTGATCACTAATAATTCTAACAGACATTCTTACTTTAACATTCTTAAATATTCAAAAGAACACAAATAACAAATGTTGGTGAGGATGTGGAGAAAAGGGAAGGTTGGTGGGAATATAAACTGGTGCAGCCACTGTGGAAGTATGGAGGTTTCTCAAAAAAACTAGAGACATAACTACCATATGACCTGGCAATTCTACTCCTAGGTACATAATAATAATTTTAAAAAACACTTATTCAAAGAGGTACATGCACCCCAGTGTTCACAGCAGCATTATTTACAATTTCCAAGATATGGAAGTGTCCATCAACAGATGAATGGATAAAGAAGAGGTGGTATATATACAATGGAATACTACTCAACCATAAAAAGGAATAAAATTTTGCCATTTGTAGCAACATGGTTGGACTTGGAGGGCATTATTGCTAAGTGAAATAAGTCTGACAAAGACAAATACTGTATGATATCACTTATATGTAGAATCTAAAAAATACAACAAACTAGTCAATATAACAAAAGAGAAGCAGACTCACAGATATAGAGAACAAACTAGTGGTTACCAGTGTGTGTGGGGGGGAGGGGCAAGGTAGGGTGGGGCAGTGGGAGGTACAAACTATTGGGTGTAAGATAGACTACAAGGATGTACTGTACAATACAGGGAATATAGCCAATATTTTGTAATAACTAAATGGAGAGTAATCTTTAAAAACTGTATAAAAATTTAAAAAATTATCAATTCTTAAATGGTACATTTTGTATAACATAATCATTTACCAACATATTCAATTTAACATTGTATAAGGGTAATATATTGAACAATAAACAACTCATTAATGCCATGAACAACAATTCATAGAAAGCTGGGCCATTAAGTAGCTACAGGAGTTAAGAGTTTATGAGAGATGGCAAGTCAGGAGATATTCAGAGCAGGAGATGCTACCTTTCTGAAGAAGGTCACTTGAAGAGAGCTGGTCTAAAGAGGGACTGTTTCCTGAGCTCTGCATAAAGGTTATGGGGGGAACTAATCTCAAGACTTAAGTCCCCATTTACATTCTTACCATTCTGGACATGGTATTCATCTTCCCCCCAGACACAATATTCTGCTTTGCATCTTCATGCATTTCAAATGCTAAGTTGTCCATTGGCATAGATGGGCAAGCAATTCACTGAAAAAGAAAAACGGGGGAGGGATGTAGCTTTAGCAAATGGAGAGATCCCTGAGAGGAGAAGAATGATAATTCTTAAGGAAGGAAGTGCTTATATAGAGCTGAAAGTTAAGGAAATGAAACAAGGAAGTTGTTTCTTAAACAATAATCTCAGTTGAAAAAAAAAAAACCATTGAAAGCATTGCCAAATTGGAGACCAACAAAACACTTCTTTTGGTCCCCAACTCTTTGCTCACTGATGGCACATACACAGATAATAATAACAATAGCTAACTAACATTTATTTCCTCCCTTCAACAAAGTACCAGGCACAGTACTAAGTGCTTTCCATACATCATGGGATTTAATTCTTACAGCAATCCTGTCAGGTACTATGATGATTATTCCCATTTTGTAAATTAGGAACCTGAGGCATGAAGAGGTGCGATACCTGCCCGAAATCACACAACTAGTTTTAGTGTAGAAGCAAAGCACCCTTTATCAAAAGATTCTTCCATGGCATTGGTTCTCTGCAGAGTTTGATGGTGGGTGCTCAGTCTAGCATAACATTTTATCACCCAAATCAGTCCTGCCTCTAGATAATGAGTGATTTTTCTATGTGGTTTACTTATTAGATAATTTTGTTACCTGAAAGTTAAATCTTCATTTAAAATTCATCTTGCATCAGCTTTCCTGGTGATGAGCTGTGGCCTGAGTAAGCTAAAAACTACTACTGTAATCCACAAAACAGTCACCCATCCTCTTTTCCTTTCTATCTTCCTACCTTTATTCCTTCCATAAACATGGTTGAATGCCTACTCTATTCCAGGCTGAATACCACTCTACACATTACGAAGCCTTTTATTACCTTATAATCTAGTAGGAGAAATGGAAAAGAAAGCAAATAATTTCCCCCCAAAATGTGCTGTGTTCTGATAGAAATATGTACAAGATCTTGTGAGCACAGAAAGAATAATTGTGTTTGAGATAGGAAGAAAAGGCAAGCCCTCTCTGAAACCATAATTTTGAGCTAAGTCTTCGAGTCCCAACACTGTTTCACTTGGTAGACACACTTAGTTACATTCTATTTCATATTTCTGACTTGCCTGTAAGTAGTTTAGTAACAGACCATGTGGTAAAAATATAGATTCTATCTGGGTCAGGCAGCTCAGGCTCTGACAAGGCTGAAGGTTAATCTATGCTCAAGTGATAGGGAGTGACTTTGTGGCTTTCCTAACATATCTCATCAAATCTAAGATGCATCAGTGACTCATATCAATTTAGCCTTTTCTCACAAAGACCTGGAATTTAAATGTATGGCATTGATTTTTGAGGCAATAAAATATTCAAATAATTTATCTGTGGAGCCAGCAAGGTGATTTTCTCATCATGCTATCAGAGTACCATAAAACATATTTTTCCTATTAAATTTTCCTTGTGCATTTGTTAGAATGAATTCAACATTTTAACATCTCTAAAAATGGGATGTGCTTTACAATGAGTGGTCTGTAAGACTCAATGGAAATATAGGTGGTGTGGTCACACCAGTATATACTAGATGAATATCAGTCCTGCCAGTGGCTATAACCAGGGCAGAAGTTTATCGTGTGTGATTAAGAGTGAAAATTCTAGAGCCAGACCACTAAGGTTTGAATCCTAATTCTGCCACTTATTAGCTGTGTGACCTGGGGCAAGGTATTTAACCTCCCTGTGCCTCAAGTTCTTTATCTTTACAATGGGGCTAACAATGTTGCCCTCATAAAGGTGCGAGAGGACTGAACTAGTTAATATAAGTAAAGCACTTAGCACAGTGCCCATACATAGTAAATGTCCAATGAATGTCAGGCTTTTCCTTTTTAATAAGCACAAGTAGACTCACTACTTTAATAACACCCTTATCTTTATATGGTAGAAGGACATCTGAATTCATAAACCACCTATTATCCCTCCTAGTAAGTCAAATTACTACATCCTCACCCATTACCTTGAATCATTTATAGAATTGTCCTTATTCTGCAAATTAGAAAATCGGAATAAAAGACCTGCTTATATAAAGATAACAGAATTGTAACTAAAACCCAGGTTTTCTTATTGCCATTACAGTGAACTTCCTATCTAGACCATACCTAAGTACTACTGGCAATATATTTCTTAACTTTTAACCCCTTCATCTTCTTCTAACCCACCCTTTCACCATTTAACATCATTTAAACCATGGTCACTTTAGTCTCCAAAATGGGCAGTGCTGGTGGGAAGGCAGAAGTCCTTAATATCTATGTAAGATATATATCTATGTAATATAGAATATCTATGTAAGATATTCATCACCCACCAAAAATATATTTTTTAATGAAAGAAACAGAAAATCACCATTAGATTATCATAATAATAATTGCTTCAAGCAAGATCCCTTGGTGGGTGCTTTTAACTTTTTAGTAATTTTATTACTGGTTGAAAGGTTAAGCAGAAAACAGAATATATGCATATTGTTTCTGTTAGAAAACCTGAGCCAACAGGATTCTTCCTTTATGCCATGCTGGCATAGAAGAAAAGGCAGTGCTTCTTTGTTTCAATAAGAACATTTCCCCAGCGGCCCCCATCTCCAAGTTATCTGCCTTCTATGATTCAGGTAGAAAAAGCTAATAAGATAAAGTTGGCAATTATTTGATTACTTCCTTTGAAATGTCTACCAGTAACAAGACTGATCAATGCTCTTATTATGCAAATGTGTCTTATCTATTGCCAACTTTCAGATGACCAGACACTGGAGACTGTTACAGTATCATAGAAGATATAGACCCTTGTCTCAAAGACAATAATGTAATGATTTGCAAGAGAAAAACTATGTTTTATAGTACCCTGGTAACAAGATGAGGAAATCCCCTTACTGGTCCCACAGATAAAACTTAATTTATTTTAAATATTTTGTCACCTCAAAATCAATGCCATACATTTAATGTTCAGACATTTGTGGAAAAAGACTCAATACATGTTCCCACTGCTGCCATAGTCCACCGTTACCCACTGCAGAATGTTCTCAGGAAGAACTCTAACACTAAGAGGTGTTATGTGGGTATGGGCTCCTAAAATAAGTGTCAGAGAAGGGAAAGAGCTGGGAAGGAGCTCTGAACTTGTGAAGAAAATGAAAATATTCTATTCACGCAGCTCTACATGACGATGATCTTGGACAAGTTCCTTAACCTTGCTAAGTCAGTTTTCCTCATGTGTATAAAATTAAGGCTAGATTAAATAACCCTTAGGACTGTCTAGCTCTACCCACTTGAATTAGAGATATAATTATTTGGGGAAATAACACTGCTGGATTCCCAACACTCCCATTTTTTTCAAGATTTCATTGACATAATAATTCAAAATATTCAACATTCCAGCTTTTGTTTGTTCTCCAATATAAGTGCTTCATATGTAATTTTTAGTGCCAATCCAACAGCATTTTAGAACAGAAGGCTATTGAGTGGTGATATGAACAACAAAATCAGCTGAGTCCAACTCCAGAGAACTGTTACAGCTCATGCGCATTCATTCAACAAATATTGACTGTAATGGTTTATATCAGTGATATATCTGTTTAGAAGGGCATAGTTAACTTCTCCAAGAAGCAAACAACAGATAAATCACGAGAGATAACAATGATCTTAAGTTAGTTAATATGAGCAACACTCTATTGCTCCAATGCAAAAGAAACACAGAAACATTATACCTAGTGACTAATAACAATTGTAATAATGTAATAGTTAACATTTATCGAGGCTTCCTTTATGATCTATTTTACTGTCCCATTAAATGCTCATGACAATCCTCTGATGTAGGTACTATCACTAGCCCCACTTTACAAATGAGAAAGGCAAAGTGTAGAGAAGTTAACTAAACCAGGGTCATATAGCTAGCATGTGGTAGAGCCTCGAACACAGACAGGTCTGACTCCAGAGCCCCCACTTAGCCCTTGGAAACAAACAAACACCCAACATTTCTTGTCACACACAACCTTTGTTTTCTGAAATATATGTAACTATGAAGATATCTTGGTCAGCATTTAAGGATGAAAACATACAATGTAACAGAGGCTGTCAACTGCTTTTTGTCTCCAGACACTGACACTTGCAACACATTATCCCTCATCACAACCCAGTGATGGAGTTGAGGAAGAAATACCACCCAGCTAATCCTGATATACCCACCCTGAGAACTCCACAGTATACATACTCATATCTGTATTCAAAAGCAACACTACATATGGCTCCACCTAAATCTTGCTTGTGGCTCCAAAAGATTTTTAAATAAAATGTATATTCAAAGATTTTTGCCACATTTCTCTCATGCAAGACTCACGTTAAAAAAATTTCATCATACTTCAATAGCAGCTTATAATAAAGAAAACTGAATTAATTAAAAAAATTTAAATGATATATGTTTATAAATTACAGGTATATTTCTACATAGATACTGCAGTAAACTAGGGAAGAGAACAATGAGTAAGATGAGTAATCCAGGGAAAGCAGATACTGAACCCAAATCAGGAAGGACTGAGACATAGTCACATATAACTGGAAGGAAGAAGGTTCAACAATTAATCAAGCTAGCAGAAGTATAACAGGGCTTCCCTGGTGGCGCAGTGGTTAAGAATCCGCCTGCCAATGCAGGGGACATGGGTTCGAGCCCTGGTCCGGGAAGATCCCACATGCCGCGGAGCAGCTTAAGCCCGTGTGCCACAATTGCTAAGGCCTGTGCTCTAGAGCCCGCGAGCCACAATTCCTGAAACCCAGGCGCCTAGAGCCCGTGCTCTGCAACAAGAGAAGCCACCGCAATAAGGAGCCCGCGCACCGCAACGAAGAGTAGCCCCTGCTCACCTCACCGCAACTAGAGAAAGCCCGCGTCCAGCAACAAAGACCCAATGCAGCCAAAAATAAATAAAGTTTTTAAAAATGTTATTTAAAAAAGTACAACTTTATTAAAAGGATGACTACTTCTACTAGACTGTTTATAAACTAGTTCCTGTACAACCAGTGGTTGCTCACTTTTTTTTTAAACATCTTTATTGGAGTATAATTGTTTTCCAATGGTGTGTTCATTTCTGCTGCATAACAAAGTGAATCAGCTATACATATACATATATCCCCATATCTCCTCCCTCTTGCATCTCTCCCCAACCCTCCCTATCCCACCCCTCTGGTGGTCACAAAGAACCAAGCTGATCTCCCTGTGCTATGCAGCTACTTCCCACTAGCTAGCTATTTTACATTTGGTAGTATATATATGTCAATGCCACTCTCTCACTTCGTCCTAGCTTACCCTTCCCCCTCCCCATGTCCTCAGGTCCATTCTCTATGTCTGCGTCTTTATTCCTGTCCTGCCCTGGTTGCTCACTTTTAAAGCCAGTAGTGAAATTAGTCATCTCTAATTTCACCCCTTATCTCAACTCTGCCAACATTAACAGCATTCCTAACTTGCCCTCTTTTTATTCGAGGTCAGAAAATGTGGTGGTTGTTTTTTTTTTAATTTTATTTATTTATTTTTGGCTGCGTTGGGTCGTTTCTGCACGCAGGCTTTCTCTAGTTGCGGTGAGAGGGGCTTATTCTTTGCTGCAGTGCACGGGCTTCTCATTGCTGTGGCTTCTCTTGTTGTGGAGCACGGGCTCTAGGCACATGGGCTTCAGTAGTTGTGGCTTGCAGGCTCTAGAGCACAGGCTCAGTAGTTGTGGTGCACAGGCTTCGTTGCTCCATGGCAATGTGGGGTCTTCCCAGACCAGGGCTTGAAGCTGTGTCCCCTGCATTGGTAGGGGAGTCTTAACCACTGTGCCACCAGGGAAGCCCAGAATATGTGATTCTTGGACAAGATACTGTTTAAAGTACTGAACCAAAGCCCTCATTTGTGTCATTCTTGCCAAGTGAGGCCTTCCAACAGTCAGAAAGGCCCCTGCTACACAGGTAATGCTAAGAGTTTGGACTTTCCCACTTGAACCTGAGACTATGGGTCAGAGAATGCTATAAAAACTCCGTGCTATAAAATCTAGACATTTCTAGATCCTAGAACTGGGATACAGAGACATCAGCTCCTACTTTTACAATTCAGAACTCTACAAAGATGACTCAAAGGGGAGTCCCCCTTCTATCCCTACTAGACAACAGAGGATTCCTACCCTTCCAATCATCCTGGCAGATGTCCCCTCTACTCCTCACCCCTCACCTCTATACCTTACTCATCCTTTCATACTTGGGGGCTCCTCTTTGTGACCATGGCTAAGTAGAGACCTGACACTGAACCCCTCAAATTTGACATTCTACTGTATACAGAAAACAAGTCACATGCAAACCAGGATACAGATGTTGTAACATCCCCTTGTAAAGTTACTTTGTAGGCATGGTCACCAGCTAGGAATCTGAAACTTCTATTAATCCATGAAAAAACTAACCAAAGCAGGGTCTGTTAGTTCAAAATAGTGATGCTATCAAAGTTCGTATTTCACCTCGTTGCCCCTTTCTGTTTTTACTCGTTCCCCACCTCACACCTTCTCTTTTCTCCTACTAGAAGTGAGAGTGTTGGGGAGGTTATGGCCACTGGCTTAGTCTACCAGCTAAACTTGCTTTAATCATATGTGCAGTGAAGAGGTCTAAAGGATAAGTAACAAGTGTACTTCCCTTGAACCTCCACTCCCAACTCATGATGTCAAGTCTATACCTTGCTGAAGATCCAAAGTGAAGTATTCTTCCAAGGGCCACCACTTTACAATGGCAGAAGCATTGCCTAGGCTCAAACACCCTCCCATTATGTGAGTGTGGGGATGGTAAGTAGGAGAGACGGAGCACAAAGGACATCAGTGGTCTAACAGGAACCCTGGGCTGAAGCATCCTGAAGAGGAAGAAGAGAATTGGGGTCCTAATCATAATGCTTACAGTCTAAAGAACGTAGGTGGCCTACAGAATGGAGAGAGATGTTTCTTTCTCCTCAAAACGAAAGAGTTATACCTTGGTGTGGGAAGAGAGGGAGATAAGAGCATTTCTTAATATATTCCAGCACAGTTTTCAAGAGTTGTAACTGGTGAATGCATGTCAGGGGCTGAGCTCAAAGCCTCCCCCCACCTAAGTGTATTAACATTATTAGCTGCTAGTGTTTACTGAAATCACGTGAGAGGCATTACCATTTAATTCTTGAAACAAAACTGCCAAGTACCTACTACAAATGGAAGGGAAAATTTAAATAAAGCCTCAGGCAAGATCAAGGAGCTTGTTTACAACAAAGAGCTAATAAATGGTGGAATCATAAAACAAATCTGCCCGATATTAAAGCACTGGTTTCTTCCACTAACAACACACAACATACCCTTCCAACTCAGTAATTTTGTATCAGACCTTTTTAATGACTCGAGTCTTTGCACGTCTTACTCTCTGCCTAGAGCAAACAACCTTCCATCCAATTTCTTTGATGGCAAATTTGTTCATTTTGGAGATCAGCTCAAGCATTCCCTCCTGAGCGAACTCATTCCTGATTCTTCCGGCCACTTAGCTGCTCCATCGCCTGTGCCTTAATAGCAGTTGCTCCATCTTCATTTCTCTGAAACAATACTTACCTGGGGTAGTGTAACTGTATACACTTATATATTTCCATCGAGTTCCTCACGATAGCCATACTTTGTCATCATCTCTCCCACCCTTACACTCCTCTCTCCTCCTTCCACCGCCACGCAGAGCCAAATAAATGAATGCTGAATGGAATAATAAATTATCAAAGAACAATATGTAGATCCTTTATGATCTACTCTATGCATCTTGGACATCTGATGCCACATTTCTTAAAAAATGAAAACAACTCACCAAAATAGAGAGAGATAAATATGAGGTGATGAATGTATTAACAAGATGGAGGAATCTTTTCACAACATGTGTATATCAAATCATCACGACATACACTTTAAATATCTTACAATTTTGTCAATTATACCTCAACAAAGCTGGGAAAAAATTAGCTATGGGTGGCAATAAGAAAAAATACAGTTGATGGATGTTAACTACACTTATATACAAATATCAAATATACAAATATCGAATCATTATGTTGTATACCTGAAACTAATATATGTCAATCATGTATCACTACGAAAAATAAAGTGCATACTCTAGAGTTTTGCTGTTAAGTAGGGCTCTGGATCATTTGTATAATATAGACATTTAAACAACACAGGGAAAGCTAGACAGCATTCAAAAAAAATGAGACAATAATGAACATAAAACTTTGTCCAAAAAAATAATTTAGAAACTAGAAACAGCCTGAAAGATGGAAGTAGCATTATTTTTGTTGGTTCCAATATTAGGAAGACCAAAATGTGAGATTGTCTTGAAAGGCAAAATTAAGAGTAATATGTGGAAGACACAGAAAAAATCATGGCTTAATTGAAGCAATATACTACAAAACAAAGCATTCCAATTGCAGGAAACGCTCAATTTCCAAAAACACTCAAAAGTTATGTGGCACCTTGATGAAACACAATGGAAGGAACGCAATCTACTCCCCTGATAGTCTGATCTTCTTTCATATAATTCCAGAATATTTACAATAGTCCCAGATTTCTAGTTCAGATCCGTTTTCTTTTACAAAATTATCAAATTCATTAGATTTTGAAAATATTGCCCCAAGGTTTCTTACTCGGCCTGTTTTCCAAATGACCTGACATTTTTGCTATTTTATCTTTATTCCAGGTTCTTGGTTTGGACAGGCTACATAGTATATTGCAAAACAGGGAGGTCAGAGTTGGACAGGTGAAGCATTTTTTAAATTTCCCTTATGATGTTTTCTCCCACCAAAACCTTTCTAGAACCTGACAAGTTTCCATGCCAGTCATCAATTTATAGTCTCTCAGCTCCAAATTCACCCTGACAGGGCTCACCTGCTGCTTTCTGGCAGCTCCACCATCAGTAAACAAGGTGGGTATAAAGACACCAGGTAGTTCTCTGCCCCAGTCACAGTCCCAGAATGTATGGTTCTCCTTGGCGACCTCACAGACCTGGCCCAGGCTGGTGATCACCCTCCCAACTTTCCCAATACAAACCCCTTACGCTCCAGGTGTCCAGCCAGCACTGTCCAGCATGCAGAAAGAATCCTCACTCCCTCTCCAGGCCCACACCCAGACACCACCTGCAGCTTCCCTGAACCTTGGAGAATGGCTTCCTGCTTGCCTAGTAACTGAAAACCGACTCTGGTCTGGACAAACCAGTAAACTGTGCCATCAAGTGACTGCAGCTACAAGCCCTGACCCCAACTCTTAGCTCCTTCTTAAAAGGTTGTCCTTCCTTGAGCACTCTCCCTTATCTCTGGGGTACCATATAGAGCTCTCTTATATCTTATCTCTTTTGTCACAATTTAAAACTTTTTTTCCCCCTGTGGAACCCGGGAGAGAGGGAGGCAGCCAGGTCCAGGGAAATACCACTTCTTCAGCTGCTGCAAATGCTGAACTCCTGGGAGTCTGACCAGTTTAAAACTTTTTTTTATATTAAGCTTCTCTTGTTTACAATCACTGTGTGGTTTCTGTTTCTAGATTGGACCCAGACTGATAGTTTCCCATCAAGCCAGGCTCAAAGAAGCAACACAATGAAAACCAGCCACTGAAAGTTTCCCTAGACTTAGTCCTAGATCTGTAAAATAGTTCATGTACCTGATGAAATGCAGATATAAAAACTCAAAAATCTTAAAAGTTTTCAGGGCTCAAGAGGTTAGAAAGCTTATAACCAAGTCATCCAAAATACAAAAATGTTAATCTTATTTGATAAACTGCAATATCAAAAAAGAAATCTCTTCCATAATAGGTTTAATTTACCTCATTTTAAAAAGGATTTGCAGGACATCACATAAATAAAAGACGTGGTTTCTCCTATCTTGAGCTTACAACCTTATATAGGAAATCAGGCTTAGAATTATCAATTAACACTTTAAATTTACATGTTTCTGGTTATACATCATTATGTAAGAGACACTATCAAGGAGACAAAACAAAATCAATCATCTAATACTTTTTGAGACATTTTCTCCCCTAAGGATACAAATTTGCTACAAGAAGAATATCAAAAACATAAACAAGAAATATAACAGCTAAATGAGCGATGGGGAAGGAAAACGGAGAGCCAATCTACCAGAGTTTGGAAGGTGAGAATGTTTGGAAAAGTAAGTATAAACTCTGTCAGAGCTTTAAAGAAATGGCAGAGTAAGCTTTAAATAACCAGAATGAAAGAAAACTGAGTATTTCAAGTATGAGAAATAATATGCATAAAGGTGAGAACATACACAGAAAGTTTGGGAGAATCTGAGTAAAGCAATTTAGCTGCAGCAAACTTGCTGAAATAAATCAGTAAGATTACAGTGGCGGTGTGTACAACAGTATCTTGTAAACACTAGTCAGGATGTCTTTGGATGTATGAACTGAAAATGAGGGGAAGAATGGTCATGGGTGAAATAAATATTAGGAGGCAAATGGACTAGTCTCCGTTAATGTAACGAAGTTGCTACATTGTAAAAAAAAAGTTGTTACGCAGACATGTCTGGTCTACCATAAGGACAATGTAGAATAAACTGGGAGGGTAAAAAACTAATACTTTTGTTCAAAAAAGGAAAATGATCTTAGCCACAGATGAATTTTGTTCCCTTTCATGCTACTTGCCTATTGTCAAGTTTACTTCTTGAGAGCACTTCTAACAAAGAGGTTTTGAGACACAGTGAAAGGTGGGACAGGAAAAAAGGAAACAAATTCAAAGTAATGAGTGATTCCACATATTCAAAACATAGGGGGAAAAAAAGAAATCTTGTCATGATTTATCTTCAGGCAATGTTTTGGTATAACTGCATATGATTTAACAAGACATTATCCAAAACATTAAATACAAAATAATAACCCCCCAAATCCACATTTATAAATTTCAACAAGAAATAACATAACTAGAGAGACATATAACCCAAACAAACCCAAGAAGACAGAGTTCCTCAGTTTGGTCAGAAATCTCTATGAAGCTGAAATGAATTGTCCCAGAAAAAACTGAGAGTTCTTACTGATAACAAAGAAAATACAGTTGAGTTTCAAGTCTTCACATATGCATCACACTTTTATCGATTGATCTCAAATAATTTTTGGAATTAGGTTAAATTTTTTCATGCTCAATTAAAAATCTGAAATGTCTTATTAAAATTTTATCACTTTTTCTATTTAATATTTTTCAATATACCTAAAAGAGAGAAAAAGGTTGATAAAACTTTATATTCACAATCCTATTTTTAAAACTAATTGTTCTCATCTGCTTTAAATTCCCAACTCAGCAGTCTCAATACTGTTGTCTCCTTTTTTTCCTCTGGAAATCTCAAAATAAAAAATACTGAAATATTTAACAATTAATTAAATCAATTCCTTAAAGAATTTATTGAACATTTATCATTTACATTTTTTTCTTGTTTGAATCTCCTATATATTTTTTGAAAGGTTAGAATTAATCATTTAAAGTTCTCTTTTTTGCTAAAAAACTTAAACTTCCATATTTAATACAAAAGGAAAAATACTCTGGGGTAAGTATAATCAAGTTTCTTAAAATACTAGTTATAACAAAATTTTAGAACAGGCTTATCTTATTTAGTACTGGATATATGTTCTTGCAAATGGAAGAACTAACCAAATCAGTGCTACTCAGAGTCAACACAGCATAATAATCCCTTTGGAGATGCTTTCTAGGTATACTAAACATATTATATCTGATCAACAGATAATATGTAATTATCTGCTATCTTTGTCTGCTCTGCCTTTAGAATTCGTTGGATACTGGATTTCACTGGAACACGCTCCGCTCAGATCTATGTTCATCCACTTAAAATCTATCTGCACTTTTAACAGCCAACCACATTTCAATCATCAAAGTAATGTCTTGTTTGATTGTATGCAAACTATCTGCTGTGAAGCAGAAGACCATAATCAGAAATAGAATGTCTGCGGCAAAAACACCTCCACAGAGTAAACACAACAAACTTATTAGCAAGTGACTCTCAAACTGGGCAAAAAGAATTGTACAGTGACTGACTCACTAGGCAAGGAAAAGAAAGACAGGATTCACTCCACAGTCTCTGACATGTAAGTTCTATAACAAAGGCCTTAGATAGTGATTTAAATTGGGGGGAAAAAATTCTTTGACCCAATGTACTTAGAAATTCCTATTTGACAGTGAAGCTACTTATTAGCAAAAGCGCTCCAATTTGGGTAGTGTTAATTTGTACTATTTGTATGCATAACAATTCTTTAATTTCATCAGGCTTTTTTAATATGCTTCGCCATGTCTTATGAATTATTCCTTCATTTTGTTGGTAAAGATGCTTCCTGCTTATTAGACGCTCATTTGGTAGAAGTTGCAAAATTATAGAGCTCTGTTCAGTTCTAGCTAGTGACAAACCTTAAAGAAAGTTCAGCACTTACAAAATAGCTTTAAAATAGTTACTTTCTAATTTTCCATATTCATTTAAGTTTAGTTATCAAATTCCATAAAGCAACTGGCCACTGATATAGTTTTTACTAGTTTGAGCTAACCTCAAAACTTAAATCTGGGAAATAATATCAAAATATTAAAATCTCAAATATCCCCCCCAAATATTTTATAAACTGTCAAGTACTGTCAAGCTTATCTTACATATAGAATCAAAGCATTAATTAAATGAGGTTTTCCTGGAATTCACAATATAAAACATCCTTTTAGCACTGCACCAGTTAATGTTATTTGCAAATATAACATATTCTTAAATGTTTGCTTTATGAAACTTGAAAGTAACATACTTCCATATGGATAAGATACACCATAACAATTTTGACATTCCTCAAGCTCCTTAAGTGGATACTAACTTTATAAAAGAGTCTATTTAAGAGATTTTGGATAGAAACCAGGAAAAGCTTCTTAATGATCCAGAATCAGATGATAAAATGATGAGGATGCTGAAGAAGGTTAAGTCCATGTAAGCTTCAAGAACGGAAATCATCCATCTTTGAATATTAGATATTTGACAGCCTGAAGACCAAAGTCAGACTAGGCCATATAGTGTGGGTCCTTCTAGTTCACCTCCTGGTATTTCGGCACAAAATGAGGATAGACCACAAAAATCTATGAACATTTTCAAGTCTGGTTTTTAAAAAATATATAATACTTGAACCAATCACAGAATAATATATGGCTTCTAATTACTTTGTCAGTTTAAGCAATAGGAAAAAAAATACATTTTTGTTCTGTGGTGACTACTTATTGGTTAGAGTTTTATTTTCCTCTTCGTATTTTCGGTGACTGTTTCCCACTGGAATCATCAACCAGGTCTCTCAGGCGAGATAAATGGTGCAAAGCCCTTCATTAAAAAGTATAAAACACATTATAAACCAATATTAAGGACTGAATAGGTAATGCAAAAAGAAATGGTGATTATATTGTTTCTTAACTTCAAAATTAGTATGAGAGATAAGTTTATGGAATAGTTTTAGTATCAAAACTGAAAATTTTTCTTTACAAAACCTTGCAATCTGAATAACTGAGGGTTAAAATAATTCATCTAAAATTCTATAAACACTTACTTAAAAAAATTATATGTTTGACATTTAAGGGTTTTTTTTTGAAAGTGTGCCAAGTAGCCTAATAAGAAACAATAATAGGTATCACTTGTGTCACACTTAAAGCATCTTTTTCATGTACTTTGCAGAATGAAATGATACCTTCTGATATACTGTATATCATTTATACATGTATATACTGTATATCATTTAAGAAATAAAGGACATAATTCATTTTTAACATGTACAATCAAGAGAGCTAAATTTAAATAGCACTAAACAATCAGTTACAATTGAGGAAAACTCATTTTTATTGAGCATGGGGGAAAACAAATGACAATTACATTGAATAATGCAGTATTATACCAACACCCTGGTTTTTCTCAATCATCCCTCAGACAAACCAAGAAGATAGGAGCCCTTAACTTTCCAGTCTTCCTCTAAAAGTATTCTTCCAGCTTTCCTTCTCCCTTACCCTTCAGATCCTTGAGGATCACTCAAAAATATCAGTTAATCAACCATATTTCAGATCTCTGATAAATAAGAGACCAAGAAAAACAGAAATAATATACCAGTAATCTCTAAAGTGAGAAATTAGTGAGAAGTTACTGAGTGGTGACTACAACACCTTATTCTACAGTCTCCAACACAGGTTCAATTGATGTATATTAAATAAAATACATCTTCCACTTTACCAAGGATAAGGAGAGGGAGGAAATTAGTAGTGTTAATTACTGCATTACGTCTATTTCCCTGTACTCTATTTCTTAGACACTTCTACTCAAATGTATTAAGAATCTGAATTCTGCCATCCTTTTGGCAGCTTCTGTTAATTTCTGAGATTGTCATTTTCATTATCTAAATGACAATAACTCACCCAGAGTTACTAAGCAATCAGAGGTAAAATTAGACTTTATTATTTCTACATCCTAATATCTCTCTACTTAAAGAATTATTTTCTTCCTACAGACATATTTATGAGGAAGAAGATAATCTGTAAATATACTTGGGGCTTATCTTCCTTTTTTCTTTTCAGGCTGTGACTCAAGAGAAGGAAGATGACAAGTGGCTAGAATCTGATGTTACTGTTTACAAATCGGAGGGTCAACAGATCCTTTAGATTCAGAGGGTCTATGAAATTGGATGGGGAAAAAAATCATCTTTATTTTCACAAAATGCTATCTCTAAATTAGCATTTCCTTCCATTATGAATGTAAGCAACAGCCAAAATCTGTGACCTCATATGCCACAGAAATCAGAGGTATTTTGATATCACATTATAGTCATTGCAAGCATGTTTTATACCCATCACTACTTCAAAATTACAATAGTTATATAATAGTTACAAAATTACAACAGTTATTAAACCCACTGCTAAAACATACGTCCTCTAAGTCTTGCTGTCTACAGTCCAAAAGTTCATATGACATAACTGGCCAACTATTAGACAACTTTAAGTCTAGTTTTCATCCTCCAAATAGTGAAGTCTCACTGGTAACCCAGACAGCAATGCCTTCCAATATTCCCTTTCTGTAATCGTTTGCTGATCAATATGTGAAAGGTAAGTAAAAGAGCACACCATGGTTTAATGCTTTTATTCAAGTTATGCAAAAGGCCTTCACACTAATACATGTTTTTACAAAATGAATTTTAACTTACCTGTATTTTAAATGTATTGTCTTATTTTAAATGCAATAAAGAGAAGCATATTTTACTAATTAGAAATGTATTTTAATATTTTCATAGTTAATTCACTATAACTGGTTTCCTTTCTAATCCCATGTAGTATATTTTATGTCTTTAAAACAAAATGTCAGGTAGAAAGGGGAGTGGGTAATAATGGGAAGGAATAAAAAAGCTAAGTATAAGTGTGAAATCTTCAGTCTCCCTACCTCAGCTATGCAATCATTTGGCAGTTCCTTTCATCTAACCTCTATCTCCCGTTTTGAGAATAAAGCAATCTGTTTAGAGAAGAGTCTATCAAAAGTGATTGGTATTTCAAAGATAAGTGTAGGGAGAAGGGAAGGATAAAATTGTAGAAGGAAATTATTCTTGATTTTCTTCTCTCAAAAAGTGAAAAAGCAGGCTAATGGGGAAAACATCAACCTAAGGGTTGTATTACAACATTGAATAGTCATTCACCTTAAAAACTGAAATTAAAAAACTCATTTCTTATTGTGACAATGTATCTATTGATGATCATTCAAGTAAATACTAATCAACCCACAGAAACTCAGTAACACTGATTATGTGATGGCAATTTAGCTATACTTTACCCATTGACATCTTACATTTGTTTTTCTACTAGTACTACTATACTGGCTGTTCTCTTAAATACTATGTTTACTGGCCTATATTCAGCCTAGAATCCAGCAAGAACTGAATGAAAGGCTTTTCAGAACAAACTGCCCACTCTTTCCTAGATCTAAGTAAAATATGAGCACATTAGAATAAAGAAAAATGTTTGCTTCAGGGTCAAGTTTTGCAAGTCTGAGAGCTAATTCTGTCTATCCCTAGTGTAGAACGAAGACCAGAAAATTGAGCAAGAAAAGAGATCTGAGAAATGAGACAACTTCCCAGCTATCGTTAAGTTTGGTTTTCACAGCATGGCCTTTAGTATTGAGAATTACAAAATCTTACACATTCATATGTGTAAGGGCGCTTCATATTCACACAATCAAATCTATAAAATAAATACCCGTCTCTTCTACCAATATCATGACTATAGGAAATTCTTCCCAACTTTTTAAGATATGTAACTAAGAAAATAAGTAGATTAACACCTTAGGGCATTTAGACCTATCTTTATATCCAGGACATTATATCCACTTAAATTTCTGTGGCGATATGTCAAATAATGATATACTTACTTAGGATTATTTATCTCTTCTAGAAGGAATATATGACAACACATTTCACGCACAAGTTGTTCTTCCAGAATATCCACACCAATACTATCTCAAATTGTTGGTATTACTCAGAAATGAAAAGATATTTTCCCTAGGCCATTCACATCTATTATATTTTTAGTGTCTACAGTTATCTCATTAGGTCCTAAGAACATTTTCAATAGAAAATAGCGCAAATTTAAGAGAAAATCTCAGGATTAAAAATTATGCTCCAAGAATCTTAAATATACCTAGCACACCTCCTCTTCCAGCTACTTTAATTCCATTCTGTAACCTTCTGATTTCAATCAGAGATGTTTGTATCCATAACATACTCAGAAATTAACAGAGAACACTTACTTTTGAAGTGACCTATTAACAGGAGCCATACTTTCCTTCAACTGTAATTTAGAGAAATCATCTTCTGAAACCTATTATTAAAAACACCAAATATAATAAAACAGTGAAAATATTATATAATTATAAACTTATATGCTATTTAATATGTGTGATTAACAACAACATTAAAAATATTGTCCGCATTCCCAAGGAAATAATTCTAAGCAAATAATTTTCAGTAAAGCATTAAATATATATTTTTTTATTCTAAAAATACTACAACTTTTTCATCTTGCAACTGTCCTAAAGTATGCTTCAAAATGTTTGTTCATTAAATATCAAATCTTGGCTTGAAATTATGACTTTACTGAACAAGGCTTTATCTCAAGAATGTTTAAAAGGGGAAGGAAAAGAAGGATGGATTGCACTGTATGTTAGTGTCATGATCATTAGAATGTAAGGAGAAAAATTAAGAAATACAACTTAAGTGAGTAGCATGTGATAGTTCCTAAAATCTAGTACACTCACTTGTAATGAAAACTGAATTTTGTAAAGCTCTACTGAATAACAAAATAAACAATATCAATTAAAATGTATTAAGTATTTTCCAGGTATTAAGTTTTTACCAGGTGCCAAGGACTATAATAAGTACTTTCTATAGTTTGTTTCAATTTGTCTTCTCAACAATCTCATTTTACAGAAGAGGAAACTGAAATTAAGGAGGTTAAGTGATCTGTACAAATACTGCACTTGCTAGTAAGTGGCAGAATTAGAATTCACAATCAGGCTTGGAAGAACATAAGCTAGGTTTGTAAACACTATACTACTGTGAGGAAAATTCGACCCCTATGAAATATCAGCCCAAAGCAGAAACAGATTTCCAAATTCCTAGGAAATACACAAAAACACAATTACTTTAAAATAAAACTTTACATAACCGTATTAAGAGTCAATAAACACATGGTAACAAAATGAAACTTCAGATGACAAAGGTTATGGGGAGAAGTCTAATGTCGAAAGGTTCTCTAGGCCACCTCAAATATAAACACAGGAAGTTGGACTACACAGAATAATTTTGTAGGGCATTAAAAAACAACTCTTAACAATCCTTTCATCTACAGTTTTAATAACATCATATCTAAATACAATGTTGTATTTATAACCATAAACTTAATAGAACAATCCATTCAGGGGTACACAACTGCAAAAATCTTACAGTATTAAATTTGAGTAAGTTACTTTCTAAAAAAAAGAATAACAACAGTACAACTCTATGACATGTGTTATATACCATGCTTATTAACATAAAATTAGAGTTGAGGCTAAGAAAGACCTAGGAGGAAATCTTATCCTTCACAGATCTCAATTCACATTCATAGATTTCAATTCATAAATTAAGTTTGTGCTTACTTGTTTAATTTCACCTTTTGGCTCTGTGGTTTTATTCTGATTAAAACTTTCTTGCACTGCTTGAAGATTAAATAACATTTGTTTCAGGGCTTCAACAGGACCATGGTGTTTCCCTCCAGAAAGGGTACAGCTCTACAAGTTAAAACAGATGAATGATGAACCATCCAAATTCAGAAGGGGAAAAGTTCTATTTTGTATTATTTCCCCACAATATAAATCAATGCAAAATCCAAACAATACATGTCAATAAAGTGTTCCAACAAATCAAAACTGTAACTCATAAACCTCTCCTTACCCAGTCACTTAAAGACAATCACTATTAACAGCTTGGCACATCCTTCCCAGTCCTTGTTCTTTTAAAATGAATGGTACATGTTCACATTTGCAATGCGTTCACTTAGTACATTTAAAATTATAGATTTTTCGAACTGAAAGGTCCTCAGAGAGCAGGTAAGTCAATATGCTCTTTTCAAGTGTGTAAATGACGCTGGTTATCAGCTGAACAAGGACTAGAATTTCAAATATCATATTCTCTGCACACTTCCAAATACGTTTTCACACAGGGAATGCTGGTTTTTCACCTCTTTATGGACCACACATTCCTTGCTACCTTAAAAACACTCACACCTCGATTACCACTGATCTTATCTGCATCCAAAGAAGGCAACAGCACTTAGCCACATAAGGTAGTCAGTTAAGAGAACCTGTACAGGATATTTTTAAACTTCTTTTTTAAAGTCTTACCTTTATTTTTACATCTTTCAAATGAGTTGCTGTGTCCTGATAATCATCCACAAAGTGGAAAATAGGCCTCTTAAGATGTCTATAATTTAAAATATTTCAACATGGACAGTATAACATATATACGAAGTTAAGCACAGTGGCCAAAAAGATTTTAAAGGCACTCTCCACAGTTATATGAACAGGGTATAAGAAACAAGGTGTGGGAACGTAATAAAATGGTGCAGCTCCTGTAGAAAACAGTATGGTAATTCCTCAAAAAACTAAATACAGAATTACCACAATGATCCTGCAACTCCCCTTCTGAGTATATACCCAAAAGAAATGAAAGCAGAGATTCAAGCAGATATTTGTACACCTATGTTCATAGCAGCATTATTCACAATAGTCAAAAGGCAGAAGCAACCTAAGTGTCCATCAACAGACAAATGGATCAACAAAACATGATACATACACACAATGGTGTATTATTCAATCTAAGAAAGGAAGGAAATTTTGACAGATGATACAACATGGATGAACCTTGAAGACGTTATGCTAAGTGAAATAAGCCAGTAACAAAAGGAACGATATAGTATGAGTCTTCTTATAAGATACTATGGATTGAATTGTGTCCCCCACCCCAGAATTCATGGTGAAGCCCTAACCTTGAACGTGGCTGTATTTAGAGATAAGGTTATAAGGAGGTAATCAAGGTTAAGTGAGGTTATAAGGGTGGGACCCTGAAACCATAGGATTAATATCCTCATGAAGAGACACTTAAGAGCCAAGGAAAGGCCATATGAGGACAAAGTGGGAAGGTGGCTTGTATGCAAGGCAGGGAGAGAGCCTTCACCAGTAACAGAATCAGTCAGCACCTTGATCTTAGATTCTCCCACCTCCAAAACTGTGAGAACCAAATACCTGTTGTTTAAGCCACCCAGCCTATGGTATTTTGTTATGGCAGCCTCAGCAGACTAAAACATATACGGTTCCTAGAATAATCAAATTCATAGAGACAGAAAGTAGAATGCTGCTAGCAGAGGCTGGGGGTAAAGGAGGATGGGGAGTTAGTGTTTAGTGGGTAGTTTCAGTTGGTAAAGCTGAAAAAGTTCTAGAGATAGACAGTGGTGATGGTTGCACAGCAATGTGAAGGTACGGTACTTATTGCACAGAACTATACACTTAAAAATGGTCAGGGCTTCCCTGGTGGCGCAGTGGTTGAGAGTCCGCCTGCTGATGCAGGAGACACGGGTTCGTGCCCCGGTCCGGGAAGATCCCACATTCCGTGAAGCGGCTGGGCCCGTGAGCCATGGCCGCTGAGCCTGCGCGTCCAGAGCCTGTGTTCAGCAACAGGAGAGGCCACAACAGTGAGAGGCCCGTGTACCGCAAAAAAAAAAAAAAAAAAAAAAAAAAAAGGTCAAAATAGTAAAAATAGTAAATATTATATATACTTTACCAAAATTTAAAAAAAAAGAAAGAAAGAAAAAGAAACAGGGCATAAGGATCCAGTTCCACTTATACTCCTACAACCTCAGAGACAGCACCTGAGGCATTATCTCTAAATGATCTGCATCCAGCCACTGGTTTAGAAGAAATTCAGGTTGCCTAATGCCAACCATAAAAGTTACAAAAGCTTGCCTCTGCAATTTGCTATGTCTGCCTTGAGTGAACTTTTCAGGCAAAATTCTGGTCAGAGTACCAAAAAAGAAAACTACAAAACAGTTTATATGAACTGTTCTGTGCCACTCACGAATGAATGTTTAATAAACGTTGGCATGTTTGATAGAATTTGTTCTGAGACTTCTCATTAAATCCTTGTAGTGAATGTCTCTGAGTATGTCTTTTTGTATAGTATAGCTCTGACTCTCGGAACTATAGTAATGTTTCATGTATTCAAAAACCAATTATTTAAACCACATAAAATGTGGGAATAACCCAATTTACACAATAAAAAAAATGAGCCACCTAACAGCATTACAAATGAACAACATGACCACATTGAAAGGAGTTGGGCAGAAAATAATTAACCACGGTAACCTTGGAAAAGAATATTTTGACTGGATATTGCAAGGCAAAAGACAAAAAGAACCATACACAAATAATATAATCTAATTAGTAAATGTGTTTCTTACAGCAGTATGGGTTAGCAATTCTGAAACTATGCATATGCTAAGACTGAAAAAATAAGTAAACCTATTATAGATAATAAGAGTAAAGATTCTCACCAGATGAGAAAGAAGTTACAAATAAGGAACAGAGGGGCTAAAACAAAGTCTGTGGTATTGGACTAGAATAAGTAGTATCAGTACGAACTCATGATTTTATACCTACATATAAAATATATATATGTAAACAGATATACAAATAAGTATGTGTGTATGCGTGGCTTAGTAAACTTATGTTTCCTAAGTCTGCCTGCTGAGAAAGTCTAGAATAAAAACCCAGCAGCAATAAGCACACCTAGTGCCTAGATCTTAGTTTCTAAATACCATTTTCCAATAAAAAGAACCATGGCTCCTCAGAGAAGTGCTCAAAAAAGCATAGGGACATGTCAAAAGGACACGTGGAGCCAACCTGAAGCAACTCTTTATGGCCTAAACTAAAACAATTTAAGCAACAAAATAAGTAATAATATTGTATTGTGTTAAACCTAGAATAAAATAAATATCTGAGTCCTAATATAAATAGTTTAATAAATAAATGGGGGAGAAGGAATAGCTCTTCATTACACAAGAATTTCAATTAATAATGCAGACAAAAAGTCAATATCCACCAATGGATACTAAATTAGTAGATGAAAGTTTGAGACTACTTGCATAGTCTCACAGTATCTCCCCTACAATATTTATTAATTACAAGGGGAAACCATGATTTTACTAAAGAGAAAACCAGTAGGCACCACGTGTTCAAGACTAACATCACAAGTATTAATATATTATAATTTTATAAATTACATATTATTTTATTAACATATTGCTCTGGACTGAATGTTTGTGTCCCCCTACAATTCAAATGTTGAAGCCTAATCTCAATGTGACAGTATTTAGAGGAGGGGCTTCTGTGAGGTAACTAGGTCATAAAGGTGGAACTCTCATGAGTGGGATTAGTGCCCTTATAAGAAGAGAAACAGAGAGCTTTCACCCTCTCTGCTCTTGAAGATACAAGAAGATGACCATCTGCAAACTAGGAAGCAGGATCTCACCAGACACCTTCATCTGGACTTCTCAGTCTCCAGAACTGCGAAAAATAAATGTTTGTTGTTTAAGCCAACTGGTCTAAGGCATATTTATTACAGCAGCCTGAACTAAGGAACATATCAATATTACCAATGATATCAATATATCATGAACCCTCTTATATGATGCACTGAGAAGGGCACAGCATGATTTCTGTTGCATTCTTGCCAAAAATTCATAACCTCATTCTAATCATGAGAAAACTTCAGATAAACCCAATTCAGGAACTATCTACAAAAAAACCAATGACCAGTAACTCTGAAAAAGTGTCAAGGTCATGACAGACAAGGAAAGACTGAGGAACTGTCAGACTGAAGTAAATTAAGAAGACATGACAACTAAATGCAATGCTGGATCCTGCAACAAGACATTGGTAGAAAAACTGGTGAAATCAGAATAAGGTCTGTAGTTCAGGTAACAGTATTGGGCCTATGTGATCATTATGATATAAGATGTTAACATTAGGGAAGCTGGGAGAAGGGTCACAGGAACGACCTGTATTATTTTTGCAACTTTCTGTACATCTAAAATTATTTAAAAATAAAAAAACACCATGGTAGTGAGGCTGTGTGTGTAAAGGCATAAGAAAAGGGATTAGTTGGTTAGTATTTAACAGTCATCCATCTCAAACTCTGAAAAACTTATGCAAAAACTTATGGTCCAAGTAAATTGCACCACCCAATCCTTTAGTTGCTTGGCTCAAACATCTTGGACTCATACTTTGAATCCTCTCTATCTCCATCCTACGAGGTCACCTTCAAAACACATCCCAAGTCTAACTATTTCTGACCATCTCCAATGTACCCACCTAGCCCAAGCCTTTACAATCCCTATCCTGGAAGACTGCAAAAGCCTCCTAACTGGGTTCCCTGTCCTTCTCTAGCTCCTTTCAAGGTCTATGTTCCATACAGCTGCCTGTTTATATTTCAAAATGTAGATCTGATAATTTCATTCCTCCAAAGTACTCCAGTGACTTCTCATCTCGCTGAAATAAAACATAAAATCTTCATTCCATTACTTACATAGCTACATGATCTGACTCCTGGTTACCTCTCCATCTTATCTCTTAACCATTCATCCTTGTTCTTTCTGATTGAGCTACACTGACTGGACTCTGATATTCCTTGAACATGCCAAACACTTCTCTGCGTTGGGGTTTCTGCACTTACTATTCCCTCTACATGTAAAGTTACTTCCCTATGGGTACACACAAGGCTTATTCACTCATTTTAGGTTTTGGCGCAAATATCACCTCTCTAGAGAGGCGATTCCTACCTACTCTAGTTAAAATTTCTCTATCCCAAGTAATTTTTCTTTATAACATTTTGTAGTATCACCTTATATATTACATTTTGATATAGCTTATCTCTCCAATTTGGAATAAAAACTCCAAGATGCAAGGTTTCTTCTCTCTTATTTACTATTAGGAATACAGTTCCTAGAAAAGTGCTTGGTATCCAAATATTTGGCAAATAAATGTTTGATAATTAAGCTTCACTTAATCAGCATCTGCTATAGTATCTTATACAGAGCTCTAAGGTCAGGGACTTCCCTGGTGGTCCAGTGGGTAAGACTCTGCACTCCCAATGTAGGGGGCCCGGGTTCAATCCCTGGTCGGGCAACTAGATCCCACATGCATGCCACAACTAAGAAGTCTGCAACCCTGCATCCCACAACTAAGACCAGGTACGGACAAAATAAATATTAAAAAAAAAAAAAAAAGAGCTCTAAGGTCAGACATATTCTGACAGCCTCTACTTTCTCTAGTAAATTTCACTGAAGGAAAAGATATATATTGTATTAAAATTTTTAGCTAATTTTTGTTTTGAGTGTTCAATCTCTCAAATCTTCCAGATGTTAAAATATCGAAAGTGTATTTCAATATTTAACAGCCATGGCTTATACTTCTAAATCATATTATATATCATTCCTTATGTGTATATATACACATTTACACTTCATTTTAGGGTTACTTGCAAGATACACATATGCTGATTTTATAAAACTGGATAATAAATTTCCCATTTTAAATCATAGGGGTGATAATTGCATCTTAGGAACATAACTCTCAATAAGCAACCGCCATATGGGAAAATATAATTTACTCTATAAGATTCTGTTTTGTATGTTTTTCACAAGAAAAAAAAAAAACCATTGTAATAACAATTTAGGCTCCCTGTAGAGTTCAATCCCAGGTCACTCTACTTTAGAATACTAAAATAAAATTATGAATAATTCTAGGAGTGATGGTTTTATGGAAGTGTGTTGGGGAAGAAGGGATTTTAGTCATTTTTTGTTTTATACTATCTAAATAACTTAGAAATTAATATCTATATATATTAGTCATAAATATTCTTTTAATAAGTTAAAAAGATTTAACATCACCCACCTGATTATCATTATTTAAAAAGTCTTCAAGGAACCCGTCAGCATACTTTGCCCTTGAAGTTTGTTGAACACTATCATCAGAGTTAACCGGAACAGGAGATTTGCTAGGATTTAAGGATACGAGACAGCAAATAAGTTCCCCATTTACAAAAATTAGACAGTATATAACTGATGGTTATCATTTAAAGTGGTCACCACTAAATAACCATTAGGATTCATATTGATGCTGCTTAGTGATTCCTTCACCTTCTCCCTAAACTTCTTCCTTCATCCCGCCCTATCTCCTTGCTTCTCCTTTAAAGCTTTAAGGAAAAACTATATAGAAACTGAAGACATTAGTCTTCAACTAACCAAATAAGCCTTCAAATATAAGTATCCTCCAAAAGCTCATTTGCTTGAAATAAGCAGTGCATTTTTCCAATTAAACATTGTTAGTTACTCAATATTAATACACAAAACTGCCAGAAATTTATTAACAGTTTCTACTGGGATGGCAGTTACATGCTCTTCTACGTCAAAGCAATAGGACAGACTTCTCCCCCAGAACTGGCACATATTAATATAAAGGACAGATTAAAGTGGGAGAAGGATCAATTTTGAAATTAAAATACCTGAGTTCAAATACCAGTCCCACTCACTTATATGACTTCACAAAACTTTATCTTCAGTTTCTACATTTGTAGCCCCACTTATGTCACAGAAGTATTGCATAAATTAACTCAATATACCTGGTACATTGAATAGAGCTCAATAAATAATAGTTTCTATCTTGATGTTCAAGCAGAAGGAAAGGGGATCCCCAGCAAGAGTAAAAATTTTCCCCAAACCAAATTCTATTAGTTACAGAGAATAAAGAAACTCATTTTATCTTTTTCATTTATATATCAATATAAGATGTATCTCTAACTCAAATACTCAGATATCTAAGAATCTTCTTAAAACATTTAAATGTAATAATGCTTTTTTCTCAATAATTAGCAGCACTTCATTATTGACTCATTTGATTTGTAATTTACTAGGAACTTTTTCTCGCTTCCAAGTAGTCTTTTCTCCCATTCTTTACCAAAGAGTTTGTACATCCACCAACTATCAACAAAAAAGGATTTACCTCATTATAGAAGATGGGTGCTGGATATATAGGGAATCATTATACTATTCTTATACTTTTGTATTTGTTTGAAATTTTCCATTATAAAAAGTTAAACCAAAAAAAAAAAATTGTCTGGTTGTAGTTATTCTATCTCTCAGTACACTACTTGGAGTATTTCCCAGTCAATTTTGTTTCTGATGACAGATTGATAATAATTTGTCATTATCACAGTGAAGTAAGGTCTATTCCTTCTTCTCACACCATCATTAATTTAATGTAAAACATATCCATCATAATATGAATTTAATCTTCCAAAAATCAACTACTGTACCATAAGGTACTAGGGCAAACCATTAATAATAATTATACAAGTTAGAAGTCATAGTATCTAATTACAAAATACATTTGATGCATTCAAAAATTTTACTCTTAATTTAAGCATCTCTGATATGATTTGCTCACCCATTTTGGTTCCACTTGAAAGCAAAGTATTGCAGCTATAGGACTTTACAAATACAGATACAAATACAACCAACTGATAAGAAGATAAGAAATTAGTAAAGATGAAAGATAAGTTTAAGAATTAAGTGAGCTAATTACTAACCCAAGTTTTTTTTTTAAAAAGATATTAATGAACCAACAAGTGCAAAATGAAGCTAAACAAACAAAAAATACTCTGGATGATCATCGCCACTATTAAAATTTTTAAGAGAGCATCATAAATCAGAAACTGTCCTAAGTACCTTATATTTACTTATTTTTTTTAACATCTTTATTGGAGTATAATTGCTTTACAATGGTGTGTTAGTTTCTGCTGTATAACAAAGTGAGTCAGCTATATGTATACACATATCCCCATATCCCCTCCCTCTTGCGTCTCCCTTCCACCCTCCCTATCCCACCCCTCTAGGTGATCACAAAGCACCAAGCTGATCTCCCTGTGCTATGCGGCTGCTTCCCACTAGCTATGTATTTTACATTTGATAGTGTATATATGTCAATGCTACTCTCTCACTTCGTCCCAGCTTACCCTTCCCCCTCCCCTTATCCTCAAGTCCATTCTCCACATCTTCATTCCTGTCCTGCCCCTAGGTTCATCAGAACCATATATTTTTTTCTAGATTCCATATATATGTGTTAGCATACGGTATTTGTTTTTCTCTTTCTGACTTACTTCACTCTGTATGACAGACTCTAGGTCCATCCACCTCACTACAAATAACTCAGTTTTACTTTTTATTATGGCTGAGTAATATTCCATTGTTCATATGTGCCACATCTTCTTTATCCATTCATCTGTTGAAGGACACTTAGGTTGCTTCCATGTCCTGGCTATTGTAAATAGTGCTATATATTTACTTTCTAATCAACTGAATCCTCACAACCCCAAAGTAGAAGTGATTTGTACAGTCTCAGCAAGGAAGTGACAGAGGCAAGATTCCAAACTAGAATTAGTCAGTGTCCACTTACAAAAGAATAAGATGTTCAACTGAGAAGGAATCAAAAAAAGGATTCAGGAATTAACAGACTGTCTGTAACAGAATGAAGGCTTAGACAACTGAAGATAATAAATTATCAGAGCCTAAGGCAGGACACAGGATTACCAAGAATGCATTTCTGATGAATATACGTGTAATAATATCACTAAAAGAAACTTTCCTACCTAAGCTCTCGATTCCTCCTCTATACTCATATTCACGGGTATCTAGGCAAACACTTTTTAAATTATTCTGAGAAACTATGGCATAGAAAGGTTAAGTACACAAATGAAAACAATCTTAGAAACTGCAAACATTTACCATACAAGAAAATGCACCATTATTTACAGAAAATAATGACTAAGAAAGTAAACTGTAAATGAAAAGAAATGAATAACTCTAATACATGGAGAGAATATAGAGGAAGAAAAAACTTAAAGTAAAAAAAGTAACGAGAATTTCAAGCCTTCTCCATTTGCAAAATAGTTGCTTTTGGTTCTAATTCCTCATATTTAATATATATTAATATTTTACAGTGCAACAAAAGGACCATGTAACAAAGACAAAAATTATATAATGTACCTAAGATTATGAAATATTACGCCATCTTGTGGTAACAAATGAAAAATGCAATTTAAAGCAAGCAACACTGAAAGCTATGCTCTACAGAATTACCATGTTATTACCACTGTTAATTATCATTGTTATTTAAAAGATAAATCAGATGTTCACATGACATTCTTCATTTGGAAAACTGAATAGTTTTTCTATTGTAACTTACTTACAAAGTAACAGGAATATTTTCCCATGATCTTTCTGCTTCAAGTTTATCTAATGAACAAGGACTGTCATCCTTCTTCATAGACTTCGGTAATTCTTCAGTACAATGCTCTAGATTTCTCTTGGCCTTCAGGATAAGCAATTCAATTCTGTCACCTAATTTAAAAGATCACATTAATTCTTTAAGAAAAGAAATAAATGCAAAGCACAGCAAAACCTCACAAAGGCAACAAGAATTCAGATAATTTGGAATACACACATATCTGTAATAGCAAGCTATGTTAAAATGTGACATCTGGGGCTTCCCTGGTGGCGCAGTGGTTGAGAGTCCGCCTGCCGATGCAGGGGACATGGGTTCGTGCCCTGGTCTGGGAAGATCCCACATGCCGCGGAGCGGCTGGGCCCGTGAGCCATGGCCGCTGAGCCTGCGCGTCCGGAGCCTGTGCTCCGCAACGGGAGAGGCCACAACAGTGAGAGACCCGCGTACCGCAAAAAAAAAAAAAAATGTGACATCTGTTGTGACACAAAGAAAAACAGAAAAGACATTTTCCGGTCACAAAATGCTACGTAAATGAAGACCATTAAGAGTTCAAAATAGATATATCACTTGATGGTTACATCAAGAATATGACACAAAAACTCCTAGATGTGAGGTCAAATTTATAGCACTTTCTTTGGTTCTTAAAAACAACAACAAAACAAAACAATTACCACTGAATGGCTTTTTGGATCCTGGGAGAAGTGGATTGTCACACTGACATTGGCTATGTTCAGAATCACATTCATATTCATTAACTAATCCTTTATCATCACTCAAGGAATGTGAACTGTTTGACGGTTCAAAAGAATATTCAAAACAATCTAATTTATTCATTAGCTGAGAAGTTCTTTGTGCCTGGTAACTATGCCTAGGGGAACAGTGATCTTCTTTAAATATTTGATAAATCCTTTGACTATTTGTATCGGGCAGCAAGTCTTGATTGTAGAGCCAGACTGGGTATTTGAAATCCGGTATACTCGTTATCCCTGAAACATTAAGGTCAGACTTCTGGCTAGTGAGCCATCTTGGGTAATTCTTTTCAAGTTTGTGTTCTGAACTGTCCCTAAAAGATGATTTCTTGTTAAAAGATAAAGATGGTACAGAAACACATTTATTAACCTTATTCACAAGTTTTGGGTTTTTCAGCCTACCACACTGCTTTCCTTTTACATTTGTGTATACAACCGGGGTAACTAAGTTATCCTTGCCCAGTAGAGTGGCTGGTTCTTGAAAATTTTGATTCTTTTCACTGTTGGATGAACTCAGTCTTCCAGTATGTTTTTTGCTTTTCTTGCTAATTCCATGACCTGCTCCAACATAAGTGAAAGAAAATGATCCATCTGCTGGAAGTTTTAATAGATCATCAGTTGTTAGGCTAATGGAGTCCATGTCATTAATAGTCTGTCCTCTACAGGATAAGGACAAATCTTTTTTGTCATCAAGATTTTCAAAAGCTGAAAAACAAAGCATAGTTCTGTTTACCTTCCTGTATCACATATAAAAATACTTTATAATATTCAACAGTAAATGAAAATTAAGAATTAAGAATCATGTTTGCCATTTTCCCTTCCGGAATATATTCTCCACTTCTAAGAGTAGAATGTAACCTTTTTCCACACTAGGGGCCATTCTGTAAGTGCTCAGTAAAGTGTTAACTGGATTATCAACAGATGCATTTTCCAAACTTGTATTCATGGAAACCTTACCAAGGAAAAACCCTTAACATCTTGTGAATATTACTGTCCTACAGAATACAGATCAGGAAGACTAATATAGCCCTAGCCCATCAATTGGAACTGATCAAGTATAAATTCTGAAAGGCTGAGATTTGTTTAAAGTCATTAAGCTAGTTAATGGAAGCTAGAACCACCAAGTCAATGCTATTTCTGTTATGCTATGATAGAACGGCTTAAGGGTTTAGGATCAGCCATCTACTATTATTAGTTACATTTCATGAGCTTCTCCTCTAAGGTCAAAAGGGGATCTTACCTGAAAACCCCTGAGAACCAGAAAATTACAGAATCATTTAAGAAATATAACCAGATCTCAATATTACAAATCATTTTTACCCCAAAAGAAGCATTTAGTTTTCCAAGGCTACAATACATCTCTCCAAATGCTTTAAATCGGTAGGCAAAAAGAAAACAAAGAATAAAGCATACCATTCTTTGGTTTATAAACATAGTTGGAGAATTCTGGCATATTAGCAGAACATTTATCGATGTTAATCTTTCCAGTGCTTGCACCAAGATACACACAGCTTAGATCAAAATCATCAATATAGGCCTGTAGAGCCTGAGATGCAGAACTGTACAGTCTATCCTTATACTGAAAAGAGCCATCAGAGTTAGAGGAATTACTACCACTCAGGTTGCAGCTTGCTAACAGAGAAGATACTGAAGATTCCCGAGAACAAACTCTGCGCTTTGTATTTAATTTTGCCATGGCTTCCTCAAAATGGGTTATTTCCACTCATTTCTCTTAGAAACAACTGTAATACAAAAACAAAAGGTTAAACTTCCAATTAAAAGGAATAATAGCTGTACAGAGAGAAATTACTAAATCTGTAAACGTTTTATAACTTTCTTTAAAAAATAAAATCCATTATCTATAAATTATTTTTAGGTAATGTACATTATAGATTATCTGTTTTAATTACTGTGAATTCCTTCATCATCAATTTAGAAAACATTTATTGATCACCTATTATGTGCCTGGAATTATGTATACAAAAATCATCTAAGACTATGTATAGAAAGTACCAAGGGAAGAATACTCACTTTTTTTTTAAAGTCCTAAAAACTACGATGTACAGTCTTTTCTTATGCTGATATAGGCTATGACATCACAATACCTAACATTCCCTATACAAAATATTTTTCAATTCTTAAGCCTACCACCACGCGCTGCACATAGTAGGTGCTTGATAAATTTTTAAAAGGCATCAAATGACGTAGCTGAAACAAGAAGGAACAATGGAGAATACCCACCTTCAACATTTTAAATGCCAATTTGTAACTTCAGCCAACCCCTTCCCCCAAGACTTGAGAAAACAAAACAATTTACAATATTCATTTATAAAGAAATAAACTGCAAGTCTTACCATATAATGAGCTAGCAAAATGTTCTTTTCCTAAAATAACACTGTCAATAATCATTTTCTGACATTCATTTTTGATACTATCCTCACTATTTTCAATTCTTATGTAAAATGGATTCAGCCCACCTCTCTTTCAAAGGAGACAATAGTTTGGAAATTGCTTTAATGTATTCATCTGTTTTTCCATTATTAAAATTGAGAGAATTCCAGTCTACCTTAATACAGCAACAATAGGATCTATATTTGAAAACCTAAGAAATAACAGAGTGAACAGGTACTACTTCAGTAAATAATATGACATTCTTTTAGAATTAAATCAATGGATTTTCTGAAGTAAAAATGAAAGCTTAATGTCTAGGACTTAACACATGCTATGATGTTATAAAATTAATGTTTAATTTTTGGCCATAATTTTTGGAATGTTAAAGTTTTAACAACTTTTAATGTAATCTTAATAACTGTCAAATTTGACTTTAAAATACTGAGAAAGTTTTCCGTTTACGAAGAAAAGAGTAAAAGGTCAGAGCTGACACTAGTCAGTGCAAAGCAGCAGCAGAACATAAGATAATGGTTATTTAGCCTCTGCTTTCCCTGAATGCTGTGATGCTATTGGTATACCTCGAAAGAATGGCTAGGCCAAGTCAGCTCTGCCCTTTCTTCACCCCTCTCACTAATGATTTTAACTTTTCTCAAGTAAATATTGCTTGGATAACAAACTTGACCAAACGTTTCCTCCCTTATTCCAACACAGGACAGGTTACCGATTTTGTAATTTATTTTACAAAACCCTGAAAACGAAAACAAAACCCTAAAAAGGAAAGCTGTTGGATTACAGTTCTCAGTAAGTGGGTAATAACATTTATTTTAATTCACAAAAGGCAAAAAGAAAATCCACAAATGAAATTTTATTGTGCAAAGTTTCCAAAAGTACACCAAAGAAGAAAGAAAAGTTTAATCAACTCCTATGCACCCATCATCCTGCTTCAACTACCAACACGACGAAACTCTATCCACCCACTTCTCCTCACTTCTGCCACAGAATTATCTGGAAGCAAATTCCCTGCATCTTACCATTTCTTCCGTTAACACTTCCGGGTGTATCTCCAAAAGGAAATCCATCATTCCGACGAATAGAACGTTAGCACGAGTGGCCAGAGATCTCTACTACCTTTCATTCAAAAACAGAACGTAGAGCGTTAAATTACCAATGAGAATAGCTCACAGGAAATGAAGAACAACTCTTAGAAATAACAGCTCTGATTTATGTTATGAAAATGAACATGTGCTTGTTCTGCAGCAAAAAGACAAGAATTAATGACCCTGGAAAGCGAAGATCGCTGGCGCCCCTGCAGCGGAGCATCTTCGGCTTCAAAGCTTCCGCCCTTAACTAGGAAACACCTCCCTCAGGGATTCCAGCACCCACCCACCCACCCCCCACCGCAGTCCCAGACACAGGCTTCTCACAAACCATTCATCAGACAACAAGAGCGAGCAGCCAGTTTTGCCGAGGTGACGGCCCCTAAAGCCCAAGACCCTGCCTCCCCGCCCGCTTCAATCGCCGACAGCGCCTCGAGGTCCAGGTCAGGTCCTCTCCTTCCCCTTCCGCGACCCTCCCCCTAAAGTTGCCCGCTTTCCACCGGGACTCTCATCCCGGCCCCTCCCTCGGGAGACAGCCCACCCCTCCCCTCGGGCTGTCAAAGGATGGGACCCCTTTCGAAAACACACGCCCTTTTCCGGCCAAACTCACCGACGAAGGCCTGGAAAGAGAGAAAAGCGCACACGTCCTCAATTCTCCACCCAAAGCCCTGTCCTGCCACCCGACGGGAGACGTGACAAACACCCAGACCCGGACGCCGCCCGGCCTCAGGTTCCGCTAGCTCGCAGGTTCCTCCGCCGTCAAGGCCGAGCGCGGATCCCGCGCTCCCTTTCAAACTGACCCAACATGGCGCTGGCTTGCGGTGCGCATGCGTGGCGCTCGGGGGCTGGGGCTAGCAGGGCGAGGGGCAGGGGGCGGGGCGGGGCGTTAGGTCGCTCTCCCTGCTGGGAAGTGTAGTTTCTCCCTCCCGGTCTTTCTTGGGCGGGGAGGTTCTCGACTACCTCCGCGTCGCTACCCCGCGTGCCTTCCCCACCTCGGTCACGGCTCTGCGCGGCCGGTCTGCGCGTATGAAAGGCTGAGCTTCCTTAGGCCAGTTTCCCGGGGCTTCGAGACGGGACGGGGCGGGGATGGGGACCTGGGGCCCCGGCGGCTGCCGTTTCGGTCGCTGAGAGCCAGCCCTACAGCCACAGTCCTTCCAACACGCTCGGCCTCTCCGCTTTCAGAGCACCCCCTCCCCGGATAAGACACCGACCCGGCCGGGGGGGTGCAGATCCCCCGACCACTTTTTTCCCTCCTCTTCAGGGCCTTCCCCTTCCCATCCCGGAGCCCGGCCTTCCTGGGTTTCCAGCCGGCCCCTCACCCTCAAAGCAGACGCGGGATTGGAGGAGGGAGTTTGGCCAGGGATGGGACTTAACAAACTCCTTGGGGACCTTGATTCCCAGGGAACAATGGCAGTGACCCAGCACGGATTGGGAACCCAGTCAGGCAGCCCAGAAACAGGGAGATTATACAAACAGATGTAAAGACCCACTTAACAACATGTGTGAACCTGTCTACAAGGCTGGGACGGGATATGAGTTGCGAAGAATCCAGTTTCAACCGAGTGGTGTATCGGAAAAAGATGCCATCTCAGTGTTGGTTTGTGTTTATTTTCCACTGACCCTATGGGTGAAGATATCCTTGACCATTACTCCATCTGAATATGTTCCAGCTCATCCGATGTTACATCACCAGGTAATACAACTGTAGTCTTGCTGTTTGCTCTTTTCTTCTCTTCACCCTCTCTAGCCCAGTAAGCTTAACCTTCCCTTTTTTTCTTAGCAAATGAAAAAGTCCAGAAGCTACAAAATTTAGTTGAGTGGTTCAATTAAACACATGTTTATTTTGGCAGTAAGTAGTGCTAGTGATTTGAAAATGAGTAAGACAAAGTCCCTGCAGGAAGTTTACATGCTAGTGGTTTGTTCCAAAAATCTGCAATTTCTTGAGCCTTCAGTATCAAGTATGTTGCTGGTAGGAAATAAAGAACCGTGTTATATATGCTGGGACAAGCCCAGGTCAGGGACCAGCCAGGATTGTTAATGGCGTGACCTTAAAAACTTCGACATTTTTATCCACATTCCACATAAGTATCTTTTTAACCTATTCTTTTAAAAGATAATTTCTTAAAGGTTCTTTTTCATTAACATTACCTTTAATGTATCTCTTACTACGTTTTTCCTTCATTGAGGAAAGATATATCAAATGTTTCCAAATGAGTACATAGAGTGTAAATAAAGGACACTGAGAAAATATTAAGGAAATTATCAAATATATTTACCTAATTCATGGATCAAAATAATTCTACTTCCACTTCATTCCTTCACAGGTTGAAAGCTATGGAGATCTCCACAAGGATTTGGAGAAGAGTCCTAATAATTATTAAAATTCTGGACTAGATCTACTAGGAAAGGTGAAGTAACCATGAGTCTACTAGGAAGGAGAAATTATAATGGTTTACTAATGCTTTTCAAATATACATGTCAACTACGTGCTGTGCCTTGCTGGAGAACTAGACACGAGAAAATAAATTTATGATCCCACCTAAAGGCCTTTAGGTGAGAGCTAAGGAAGACGTGTGCTGATAATTAAACTTTAAGGTTTATTCAGGCAGGTCTTAGGAGAGTTTTTTTTTAAGGTAGATTTAAATGTGTCCATTTTAAGAAAAAAAACTAACTTTTTGATCACCAAGAAGGGGCCTGACACTGTTTCAATCACTTCTACGTATATTAACTCACTTAATCCTTACAATGACCCCATGAGATAGGTATTACTATCCCCAATCTATAGAAGTGAAAATTAAAGTTCAAAGTTTAAGCAGTTTACTCAGAATGATAAAGCTGGTGGTGAGTGGCAAAACCAAGATTTGAATCCAGCTCTGTGTTGTCATATTCTTTCCACCACACCAGCCAGCTTCCCTTAATTGAAAACTGGGTGATGGGCCAAAGGACCAATGAGACTCCACCTTCCTGAGCTCATTCAAAGCAGAAACAGCATCTTACTCAACCTTTTTTGCCACATCTACCACAATATCTAACCCTTAGCAAGGATTTAGTAAATGTGTTTGAGTTGAACTGATGTGAATTTGATCCTCTCTGAAGAGGTAACATTTAAGCAAAGACACCAATGAAGAGGAGTCAGTCCTCTGAACATATTGGGGAAGAACATTAAAAACATAGGGAACAGCAAGTACAAAGACCCTGAGGTAGGAAGTTGCTTGGTTGTATTTGGGGAACAGCCAGGGGGTCAGTATGAGTGGAGCTAAGTGGGAGAGAAGGAGACAGGTAGGAATTGTCTTTGGAGAGGAAGGCAGGGGTCAGATCATTTAGTGCCACTGCCACTCACTTTAAAAAGATGAATTCCCAGTAACACATGATCAACAGATTATGCTGCTTTACAAGAGAAAGGAAGCATGATTTAGCTGTTAGAAATAACAATTTATTGAATAACTATTATGTGCCAGGCAAAGGGGTAAGACATTTAAGTGCATTACTTCATTTAATCCTCATATCAGTTCTACCAGGTTAGGTATTGTCCCAGCTTTACAACTTGAGAAAATGAGGAAAGAGAAATATGAAATAACATGGTTCACAATTAGTCTGTGGCAGAGACAGGATTTGACCCAGGTCTCTTTGACTCCAAAGCCAAAGCCTGCTCTTTTTACTATATCACATTTTCTCACTTGAAAGACTATGAATAAAAAGGAAGAGATTCATGCATGCATGCATTCCAAAAGTAGTTATTGTTCATTGCTATGTGACAGACATAGAAATAGTATTAAAATGTAACACAGCATTTAAAAAAATTTTGTATGATTACATTCTCATCAGTCATTTGTTTTTAAAACTTTGCAGGTAGATGGACTATAAGGCACTTGCCCAACAAACTGCTCAAGAAATTTTAGGTTACTATCAAGATACATCAGGCTGGAAAGTGGTTAAGACTTCAGTAAGAAGAGAAGTTAAATATGTTTCAAGAGTTTGTTTTTTAATGAGAAACAATTCATTGCAAGGACATTTTTAAAAATATTTTCTTCTACAAACCAAAAAAAAGTTTTTACTTTTGCTTTATTTTTTGTTTTTCATTTTTTCTGTATCTGACAGTTAATGTATTTGTGGATTTTTATTCCCCTTTGAGAAAAAGATAAGTGGTTCCAGCAAGGCTTCTAAGAAATTCCATGGAAATCTGTAAGTACAATCTCCTATTTACAATCATTGTTTTGAATTCAATGACATTGATGTATCTAGAGTTCAATGCTACTTCATTAGCTATAAAACGTTATTTGGTAGTGAACAGGAAGTAGAAATTAATTATAAAGTCACTTGTTTGAAATGTAAAATTAATAAAATGAGCAATATGTACCATCTAATTTCCAAATCGGAAGACAATCAGAAAAGAAAATCACTTCTAGTGAATAATTCCCTAAGATAGGAAATTTCCACTTCAAGAAATAATTACTATAAAATTAGATTGATATTTTCTTTCTAACAGTATTTCGTGGTCTTTTAAAACTTCACCTTTCCATTAAATGAACCACTTAAAGACAAAGTTTATTTTCCCAATATATTCCTCTTGCTAACATATATGATTTATTCTGTAAGCTGCTTTTAAGGATATTTTTGAGGATCCTGTTATTTCAGATACAAGTACTCTAAGGGAAATTGTGCTGACATCTTTAACCTTCTTTTTAAGAGTTGTTCCTTTGTTGCTCGTGATATCACATTAATGCCATCAGATCATCATATGCTATTGAGAAAACCAAATATTATTTAGTTTATTTTTGAGGGGTAGGGATCCACTCCTTCTTTTCACTACTCTGTTTTGTGCTTATTGCTCTTTTTTTCATCTGACTATAATTATCTATCTTGTGCTTCATTTCAATTTTTTTACTGTAGGACAAAGCTGGTATACTTTCTCCTATTCATTTTAATAATTATCAGGAAGGTAATCCCTACCTTTGTAATCTAAATAATTAATGATTCTAATGGTGGCACTTGAAAAAATAGATTGAGCAGGGAGTGGGTAACGTCAAGCCCAGGCACACTATGGGAATAAACTTTTGGATGTTGTAGTTTTTTGGTGCCTTCCAGGTCAGACCAGTGTGGACAGCAACCTATGCCTCAAAGAAACCTTGGAAGGTATTTATTCTACAAATACTTGCTGGGTACTTTTATACAAGGTGCTCTACACAATGCCTAGAGCCATTCAAAAAATAGCCTCAATAAGGCTGTTTTAAAGCTTTATTCAAATTTTTCATCAACGATATTGTACTCTTACATGCCATACTACGCAGACAAAAAAAATTGAAACTTTTTGCCCTTGCTTTAAGAGAAATTTATATGCACTGCATACTAGTTTATTTATTAATACACAGTAATATCTTATCCCAAATCTTAGTGATTTAACAGACACTGTCTCATGGTTTATGTCATCAGGAATCCAGGTGTAGCTTAGCTTGGTGCCTGTGCCTCAAGGATTCTCACAAGGCTGCAGTCACGGTGTGGTCTGGGGCTTAGGTCGCATCTGAAGGCAGCTCTGCTTCCAAGCTCACTTACACAGTCACCGGCAGTCAGTTCTTCGTGGGCTTGTTAGACTGGGGACCTCAGCTACTTGCCAGCTCTAGGCTGGAAGCCTTCCTCAGTTCTTGACGTATGGGCCTCTCCATAGGGCTATTCACAAATGCCAGTCTGCCTCCCTCAGAGGGAGGGATTTAGGACAGAGCCAAAGAAAGAGCAAACAAGATAGAAGCCAGGGTCTTTCTGTAACCTAATCTTGGAAGGGACCACCCCCCCATCATTTTGGCAGTATTCAGTTTATTAGAAGTGAATCACTAGATCCAACCCTGACTCAGGGGAAGGGGATTACATAAGTGTGTCAATACCAAGAAGTGGAGATCACTGGGGGCCATTTTAGAGGCTGCCTATCACACGATGATTTTGGCAAATTCTCTTTTAATTCCTTTTTACAGTTGAACTATCATCCAATAAATATCAAGCACAGCTTCAAAATTAAGACTGCTAGAAGATACACACATCTCAATTTTACATGCTTCTTTTGTCAAGCACGGCCCACTGACCCTTCTAAGTTTAGCATGTTTATGTACAGAAGGAGAGTGTGACTGGAGCAGTTAATATTTTTCAAAATATCTATATTATTCTAAATCAGCTGGGGCAGATATTTAGGTTCTTCCAAAAGAAATCAATCTGAACATGTTGATCAGGTTGGTCTGCCTCAGTCGAAACGTTTACCTCCCCCAGCTTGGAATGAGAAGAAGGTGAGATTGCCGTCAAATAAATCAAGGGGAAAAGCTAGGGAAGCTTAAAATTTTCCAGTACTTCAAGCTTCACAGTTTTATTTATAGGGTTATAAATAATCAAAGCAAGAAACATATGCATGTTAATTTAGACTGGACAACCAAGTGTAAACATTGCACACTTTGGGGATATGTAGCATGGTCTAATATGGTTTGCCGAGCTAGTGTCTGGGAGAAATTATCCTTCAAAATGCCCTGTGGGAAAAATGGGTTGCATTGTCAAGTTTTTCAAAACACTCTAGACTATTTTCTCTTCTCTAAGGTTCGGAGAAGTCCTAAAGTAAAGACATCTGTCAAACTGTAATTCAGACTCTTCCAAATGTTTTCAACAAAGAACATGCTTGCAAAACATTGACCTAGATAGATAATGGGTCACTCATCTCAGATTTGGATTCTAATAGAAGCTCTAATTGACTAGGTATGTACAGAGAGAAGTGATTTATTTTTCATTATCTCCCTACTATTATTCTCTCGCATCTCATGGATTATTTCAGTAACTTCCTAGTGGATTCCTCATATATACCTTTACTCAACTACATCCTATTATTCACACAATGGTTAAAGTAGATTTTTGAAATATAATTCAGTGTTGCTCCCCTGCCTAAACTCTTCTAAAGGCTTTATTATGCTCTGCAAGGCACTATCTGGCCCCCACCTACCTCTCTGGCCTCTCCTACCACTGCATCTTTGCTCTCCTTATGCTACAGCCACGTAGGACTACTGTTGGCACGAATGAACATCTCAGAGCCTTCGTAGTTGCTCTTTTCTTGCCTAGCGTGCTCTTCACCCAAATGAAGGCTGATGTCATTTTTGTTTTCAAGATCTCAGCTTCATTGCTTCTCTTCAGAGTGACCTTCCTGGCCAATTGGTCAAAGTTCTCAAATACACCAAACCACCGTTTACTACCCTATTCTGCTGTTAACCTTCTTCATAGCATCTATCACTAGATGAAATTTATCTTCTTCATTTGTTGTCTTATTTATTACGTCTCTCTTATTAGAATATAAACTTGAGAATAGGAACTTGAACAAGAAGCAGACTAGAAATAAACTCTTGTTCATCATAGTATCCCTAACACCAGAACAGTGTCTGTCATATAAACACTTAATAAATATTTCCTGAATGAATTTATGGACTTTAGTTATGTTATATTGGCTGCCAAATAGAAAGCATTTAAACATATTTGTTTCCATTATAACTACAGAACAACAACAACAAAACCTGAAGATATTCTCTCAGCACTTTCACCTTTTCTTATTAATTTCCCACCCAAAAAGCTCCTTTTGTGGTTAGCTTTGAGCACTTGCCTATATGCATGAAAAGGGGGCCAGTTCTTTGGTTGGAATTTTTTTCCTTTCTACCCTCAAGAGATGAAATACAGTTCAGCTGACACATTCCCCTATGTTCCCTATTAATTCCCTTATTAATCTACTGTATGTCACACACTAAGCTAAATAATTTCATTTTTAAATTTAACCCATATATCCCACAAATACTTTCTATTGCCTGTTGTTTTTCCTGTGTATAGATCACACTTTCCATGTTTCTCTGCAGGCGTGCCTCACAGTTTTCTTGAAAACTGGACATTTTAGGGAATTCCCTGGAGGTCCAGTGGTTAGGACTCTGCACTTGCACTGCCGAGGACGCAGGTTCGATCCCTGGTCGGGGAACTGAGATCCTGCATGCTGCATGGCTCGGCCAAAATCAATCAATCAATTTTTTTTTTTAATCCTTAAAAAAAAAGAAAACTGAACGTTTTAGGTAATATAGCAACTCTGGATACAGATCCCACCCACTCACCCAGGGCTTCTTATTGCTTGGGCATTTATTTGTTTAGTGATTTGTCTGGACTAATTCCATGAAGTCTGTTCCCCTCCCCAGTCTGCAGCCTCAGATATACCTGCCCTGATTTTTGTCCTTGTTTTTATCTTTCAGCCTGGCATCCTATAGGTCATCCCTAGGTTAACACAAGCCATTATTGGTCACAAGTTGTGCTTAGCACCCAAAACCAGTAAGATTTTTACCCTTTACTGTCAATTCTGTGTGTGGCTTGGAAACTGTTTTCACAGTTCAGAGAGTTTTATGGTTTTGCCTTGCATGTAGCCAGGGGGCCGGTAGCTTGGAAGTTGTGTCACCAGTCATTCCCCAGAGGACATAGCCTTGGGGTGCACACATTCTTCCAAACCACCAGCGATGAGTATGATTTTATTTTAAAGTGGTCAGAATAGCTTATTGCTCAGTCAGTGATGACTCAGAGATTATGCTTAAGTCTCTTGAGCCAGTAAGACTTCAGCCCTTCGCTACTTAATCTGTGTATGGCTTGGGGAATGCTTGCAAGTCAGTGAAGCCACATATTGGACTGATTGCTCCTAAGTAGGGGCAGCCTAGCATATCCAGCATGATTTGTCTGAGTAAGGACAGCCTAGTACAAAGCTCCCGTTGCTTCTCGGTTAGGGACAGCCTGGTACGTCACTCTGAATGTTCCTTAGTAGGGGCAGCCTAGTACACCCACTCTGATTTCTCCTGAGTGGGCAACCTTGTATATCTACTCTCATTACTCTGATTAAGGGCAGCCTAACATTCACTCTGATTGCTCTGAGTAGGGACCTATGCACTAATACACTGAAGCCAAGTAACACTTCTACTCCATGAGCAAGTGGGTGGCATAGGGGAAGGATGGTACCATGACTTTCTCAGTTTGCTCCTGTTATTCTAGGGGTGAGGGGCAGTTTAGGCCCCAGGATTCGCAGCCTACTGTTCCTTAGGCAAAGCCCTCACCCTACCAGTGAGATCAGGGTGTCAGGAAACTCTAGTCTTCTGAGCAGTGCATGCGGGGAATAGAGCTTCTACAACATGAGCTGAGAGTTTTGGTGATGAGAGATGTCAGTGTCCTGCTGATCCCAGGATGAAACCATAGCCCTAGCCTGGATCTCGTGGGGAGAGGGAGCCCCTGTCTTCTAGTCTGCACCCAGCTGTAGCAGAGCTACCGTAGAGGGAGGGGGGTGGCTGGAAGGAGGTCGTGGCTCAGATGCTACAGACTCTGACTTTTCCTACCTAGATTTAGTAGATTTTCTTGAATAAATGTTTCTTCATTTCCTGTGTGCTGTTAGGTCAATTTCTAGGGAATTTAAGTAGTTTTTAAAAGTAATGTTCACCAGTTCAATGACTGTAGAAGAGGGTTTCCTTAGCTCCTCACATAGCCACTCTGGAAGTCCCACTCCCAACTCTAATTATCACATAGGAAATGCCAAAAATAAGATCACTAAAAAGCCTATCATCTTACAGGTGCTTCCCCAGGTTTAAATTTCCAGTATGTAAAAACAGGCACTTTCCACTGTTTTTCTCCTCCCTTATCCTCCTAGTTTACTGTTCAGCAGTACTCATTCACAGAAGCCATAAAAGGCTATAAAATGATTTAGAGATGCATGCTCAAATTAGCATGTTGAAACAAATGCACATTTACTAAAAGGTGTTCATTGTTTCATGAAATAATGATCTGTAAGAAACATAATTTCATGTATCAATTATCCCACATACCAGCTAAAGCTTGTCAGAAACTGTGAGAGACAAGAGAGAATAATTAAAATATTTTTAATTTGACTTGGTCACTTTATTCATAATGAGCATGAAGCTTTATTATAGATCTTAGTAAAATATCCAAAGAACCAATCATTTTAATGATCAATAGATATAAAAATATAGTTCTTAGATTCAAATATGACAAAATTGATATCTCTGAAGAGTCTTGAACACAGTAGATACTGAATTGCTCATTCAATGATAGATTCAATTATTCAAGACATAGAGATGTTTTATGTTTTCAAAGAGGCATTATATTTACATATTTTTTAAAAGCCAGTAACTCCAATACACCTCTAACTAGTGAATTAAGATAAGGTATTTTTTTTTAAATATAGATTTTATTCATTTTTTAAAATTTGGTTTGTTTATTTTTGGCTGCGTTGGGTCTTCTTTGCTGCCCACGGGCTTTCTCTAGTTGCAGCGAGCGGGGGCTACTCTTTGTTGAGGTGCGTGGGCTGCTCGTTGCAGTGGCTTCTCTTGTTGTGGAGCACAGGCTCTAGGCGCACGGGCTTCAGTAGTTGTGGCATGCAGGCTCAGTAGTTGTGGCTCGCGGGCTCTAGAGCACAGGCTCAGTAGTTGTGGTGCACGAGCTTAGTTGCTCCACGGCATGTGGGATCTTCCAGGACCCGGGCTTGAACCTGTGTCCCCTGCATTGGCAGGCGGATTCTTAACCACTGTGCCACCAGGGAAGGCCAAGGTAAGGTACTTCTTAACTAGTAACCTACCCTCTACCCAAGACACAACTTTAATTATATTTCATAATCTTATAGGAAGCAAAATAAATAATTTCTGCCTTGCAGTCATATAATACCAATAACTCAAACTTATCTCACCTTTACAAATGACTGGAAAATGAACAATTAGCCATTGAGTAGACAGTCTAAACCAGGAGTTGGCAAGGTTCAGCAAGGTATCTAGACTTATTTAAAATGATGTTGTTCATTCATTATATTCAGTTATTCATTAATCACTTTCTAGGTGCTGGTAGTATAGTGGTGAGCAAAACAAAATGCATATACTTGTAAAGCTTATAATCTTGACATTCTCAAGAAAAAAACCTCTTAAAGTTAATTTTTCATGATTTTATCCAGCAGATTTGCTCCTCAAGGAGTTTTTAGTCTTTGTAAGAGAGAAAAGTACATAAATACCTATAATACAAGGCAGAGTGGGATGACTATCATAAAAGACTCAATATATGTGAAATAATAATGGCTAACATGTATTGAACAGTTAATACATGCCATGTACTATCCTGTAAATATATTAATTTATTCAGTCCTCATGACAGCCCTATGAGGTAAATATTACTCTCTCTACATATGAGAAACCCAAGACTTCGAATAAGTAACCTGCCTAAGGTCAGATAACTGGTAAGAGCTAGAATTTGAAAACAGGTGGGCTGACTCTATATGCTACTCTCCTAACATTTTAACGTTATTGCCTGTGTGTAGTAGCAACTATGAAACATCAGCAAAATCAAATATTAAGTATCTCAGTGTAAAGAACTATGCAGATACAGGTGTAAAGTATTATTAGAATTATTACAAGCCAACTTCTATCAAGAGAGTTTTTAATATGTTCCTGTCTCTTTTAGGGAGCTTCTTTCAAATGTCAGGGAGGCTCTGCAATAATATATGGGTGTGATCAGGCCCTACACATGTGTGGAAACTTGATATGTAACAGATAAGGCATTACAAAAACATGGAAAAGGATGAACTATTTATAATCAGTTGTGCTAACATAAGTGATTATTTATATGTAAAAAGTAAAATTAGATGCTGACCTCACACTATACACAAATATCCATTCCAGGTAGATTAAAGTCCTAATATGAATACAAACTATAAAATTGTAGAAGAAAATGTATGAAAGTAGCTTAATGATCTTGAAGTAGGGAAAGATATCTTGTAGAAGACGTAAAAAAGCACAAACCATAATGGAAAATATTGGTCAATTTGACTATGGTAAAGTGAAACACTTCTGTACCAAAAGAAGTGAAAAGGTAGGCTGTAGCCAGAGATATAATATTTGCAATATACATAATTAATAAAGGATTTTAATTAAAAATATAGAGAACTTCTATACTAAGCATTTAAAATATTATACAAGAAGGATAGCTATCCATATGCATAAAATTTTAAAACAAAGTTTTGAAAGAAAAAAGCGAAATGCTTTTGTAAATTATATGTAATGTGTGTACTGTTACTTAAAGTTAAAAATCGAAACTTCCTCTCCGAAATAGAAGAAACAAAGCAGCTGATGCCTAAATGTCCTCCATTTCAATATTGTCCATCCCTAATTTTATCGTGAATAACTATGAAAGGGTTTGGGCAAACCTTCCAAAAAGAGCTTCAGCACATTATTCCCCTTCTTACCTTGATTTTTTTTTTTTTTTTTTGCTTTCTGTCTCTTCAACACTTATCAAACCATATAATATTTTTTTGATTATATGTCTGACTCTCTGCTAGGCTGAAGTATATATATAGTTAACCCTTAAACAACATGGGTTTTAGCTTCGTGGATTTTTTCTTGATAAATACATATTACAGTACCACAGGGTCTGCAGTTGATTGAATCTTTGGATGTGGAACTGTGGATATGGAGGAACCACAGATACATAGATCCGACTCTAAAGTTATACACGGATTTTTGACTGCATGAGGCTCAGTACTGCTAACTTTCATGTTGTTCAAGCGTCAACATAATAAATAGTAAATGTTTGATCACTCAGTCAATAAAAGAATGCTATTAAAAGATTAAGGGTAGTCATTATCAGTAAATATATAGTAAGTGCTTAATAAAAGATACCTAATTCGATGTTAGTTAGAAATACAAAAAGGTCAAAAACTCTTTATCCTCAAAATTTACAATATAATTAGAGAACAGATTAATAAAAAAAAGCAATCTAGGGAGGTATATACAAACCCCTTAACAATAGTTTTGTGCTTAAATTTTAACTGTTTTATATCTGCCTTCTTTTTCAAAGGACCTGATAATTATTCAGGTTGTTTTGTCACTGTCTTCTATAGAGTTTAATAATAAGCTCTTAAAAACTTTGTAGATCTGAAGGAAGGAAACCTTACATACTAAGAAAATTTTAGGATATCTCACAGAGAAAACTAGGGACCAATTGAGCTTTTAAAGAGAGACTAACATACAAAAAAATAGTCTAATGATTTACTTGTTTACCAAATCATAAAAACAAGGTTCAGAGGAAGAACTCTTCATAAATATAACAACTATTTTCTGTAATAATAGCATTTAGTTTTTACCTCACTTCCTCCAAAAATTTTAACTTTTTAGAGGTTTAAAATTTTGATTTTACCTAAACCTATCTCCTTAGTTTAGAAAGAATGATTAACAGAGAGAGAAAGTATGGCCAATATTATTCAGATTTCATTTTCATTTAACAACCTACTGCTAAATTGTGGGTTTTAATCCAGTTTTCTCACATTGTCCTAACTTCATTGGTTGTGATAGCCCAACCCAATTCTATTGATGGATTAACATAAAGGTTAGTTTCTTCTCCAAATCTTGACATGTGAAAAATAAATGAAATTCAGAAGTCAATGTCTATAAATGGAGTTTAATTGTAACATAAGAGTGACTATTATATATTGTCTATGGCTGCTTCACTGATACACTAGCAAAGTTGAATAGTTGCAACATAGAACATGAAGCTTTGCAAAGCCTAAGTTATTTACCATCTGGCCCTTTACTGAAAAGTTTGCTGACTACTGCTTTAGACCATATTACATCCTTCAATTAAGAATTAAGGCCACAAGATATTGCACAACCACACAAACTTCTCATCAATTACTGTTGGCTTATGATAAATACAGTAGGTAAATGTTTATGAGAAAGAGTTTAGAAAAATTCTAAATGAAAGTAGCCCCTTTAAAAAGACAACTATAGAAACATTATAAACAAAATTTGTAGAAAAATGTAGAAAAATAATTTATATTAATTATTACAGTGCATATTTTTATAAACTGGCGACTTCCAATTGAATATTAGTTTTTTTTTTTTTTTTTTTTTGCGGTACGCGGGCCTCTCACTGTTGTGGCCTCTCCCGTTGCGGAGCACAGGCTCTGGACGCGCAGGCTCAGCGGCCATGGCTCACGGGCCCAGCCGCTCCGCGGCATGTGGGATCTTCCCGGACCGGGGCACGAACCCGTGTCCCCTGCATTGGCAGGCAGACTCTCAACCATTGCACCACCAGGGAAGCCTGAATATTAGTATTTTAAATTGCTGATATTACCTTCAAGTTTTCTTTACATTATTTGCTAAATTAGTGTGCTTTATACTGTGATAGCATTATATTTTCAACTTAGACTAAACTTATTAAATTTTGAATTTTCTTTATTTTGTTAACTATAGATATCGTGTTGAAGGAATAATTCCAGAATCAACATCTAAACTATCTGATTTCCTCTACAAACCTGAAAACAGGGTCACATGGGACAAATCATTGAAAATGTACAGCATGGTACAAAAAATTGATTCGGTAATTTACTGTTTAATATCGGACTTTCACTGTATGAGTACACTTTTAGTTTGCTATCTTAGTGATTTGAGTTTATTAAATCTGTATTATGTGGACACTTTGTATTTTATAGGTTCAAACCAAGTTGAAATTTTTATAAAAAGCTTAAAACTTCCTTCTTTATTAGTCAAGAGTTCAATTCCAATTACCTTTATTCTGTTTTAAATGAATACCACATTCTGAACGTGGTCAGCTCTCCTGCAGATGTGTGCCTTCGGTTACTGAGGGGACTGAACTCATGGATTCACCTCCTCCATTAGGTGGAATAAAAAGATTAAGCATGCCTTGTTGATGGGAAGTCAGTAGATTTATCTTAGTCATAATACACTAGATAACAGGAACATCGCAGACACTTACTGTAAGGACTTAAGAACAAACAGCATGTGACTTTTTTAAAGAGTAAGTGTGAAATAACATTATATTGTGGTTTTAGAAACACTTTCAAATACATTATCTCAGAAATGAAGAGGGAGAATAAAAACAGAAAAGAAAAATACAGGTAATGGACTAGAAATCTAAAGTCATAGAGGTGAGAGAAAGAAAGACAGAATGCAAGAGGCAAATAGGGCTTAAAAGGGGAGAGAAGATCAGGGTGAGGTGAGGGTAGAGTGAAAGCTCAGGAGGAGAAAAACATGAATGAAATGAGAAAGACTGTTAGCTGGTAGAAAGAAGGAGGAACAGGAAGAAGACAGGAGTGGGGTGAGGGATTCTGAACTCTGGTACAGCACAGTATAGGTCTGACACTTATTAAGACTGATAGACTTCACGGTATGTAAATTATACCTCATAAGCGGCTTTTAAAAATTGAGTCCTACTGTTTGGCTAATAATAACTTTATTAGAAGGAGCTGGTAAATGTGACTGTTGGAGTAATGCAAACTTAAACAGTTGCATTGGTAAAATTCCACATCACTGAGTCTTTGGTTCTTAGAGTCTCCAAGCCGCATTTCACTCATCAAAACAAATGGCCCACATATCTGCCATCACCTTATCAGGTATTTAGAACTCTGTAGGTTAACTTTACCGCCTTTTATTAAACTGATTTTGAAATCTGGGATGGGGGTGAGATTGTAGAAAAGCCCAGAAAGGTAAAGCAGTTTCATCTTGTAGAGAGGCCTTGAAGTTCTTATCCACAAAGAACGCCTGTCCGTGACCTTCTTGGGATTTGAACATGGCCCATCACAAATGAAAATCCAAACAATTGGACTGTTTCATTCATGATTGTATGATACTAATTATACAGTTTCATTAGCATTTCAGATATTTCTGCTGTTGCTGCAAGTCAGCTGTAATAATGGAAAGTATACTAGGTTTGGCATCAAAAAACTTGAAAACATAGAGGAATTTTGTGATTTGCCCAAGGTCACCACAGCCAATGTATGGTATAACCAGGACTTATACCTGATCTCCTCATTCCAAATTTGATGCCTTTTCCAGTATACCACAGTATCTCTGAATCACATTATACTGTGAGAAGAATTAGTCTGCCTTGCAGTGAATGTTTGTAGCATTCACTTCCAGGGGTGCATTTTAATTGACTCATTCACCCCATTGGTGAGGAAGGGATTCCTGCTCTAGGGTTATGGTGGTGGTCAAACACATGACACCAGCACTAGACAAATGAGATCCACAGCACTTTGTTAATCCTTAATCACAGCCCAGGAAGGACTGTTAAGACTTTGTTAAATTAACATTTGTTAGTGGAGCACAGGGTGCCAATAGTGAGCCAGGTTCAACAAATGACCACAAGAGAAATTGAAATAGAGAAGTTTATTACTCACAGGTCGAGGAGGAAGTGTACAGCACGCCTAAGGGCCCCATGTGGGGAGGTCAAGGCAGGCTGCAGACAGAGAGAGGCAGGACCTGAGGCACATGCCTTTATTAGTGTCTGTGGGTGGAGTGCTTTGGGGTTCCTGGGCTAAGGCCAGATTGATCAATTGGAACCAAAAAGAGCAGGGTTTTGGTAAGCTCCACAGGGGGCATCTTACCTAAGGTGCTCACAAGGGGAAGGCCCTGGGAAGTGGGAGAGACAGTTGATCAGAAGCGCTGTTGGGGAAGTCATATCAGGAACTTACATTTGCTTGTGACTCTGAGGGCTGTTATCTGGGGGTGTCCTTACATGAGAGGACTAGTGTTAGTTTAAGGCCCCTGCAGGCTGCTCGGACAAACAAAACGGATACTGAGGCAGCAGTACATGGAGTAGCTTAGCTAAACTCTCAAGGATGCACCATGTCATGCAGTGTGACGTGGGAGCTGCACTCAGGAACAGAGTGAATAACTAGGGGTTGTGCAAGGCAGGCTTTGTAGTATCAAGAGGTTGAGGTGACCCCTGATTCCTGCAGGAGGATCTGATTGGTTGTTGGAATAATTCTGCAGGGTAGCAGGGAACTGAAACGCACTACTCAGGTATAAGTAGGCATTGTGTCTGATCCTGCTGATAAGGAGGGTTGTTGGACTAAGGGTTCTTATCTGTGGGAACAGAGTGGGGAGAGGAACTTGCAGTTAGGCCATTCACCACCCTCCCAGTTTTACCAGATGTCAAAGCAGTGCATATATTGGCCTTTAATTTTAGGCCTTACACCACAAGCTGCTAAGTCAATATATTTTTCAGAATATATTACCTAGTCAGTGTGGGGTAGTAGACACAATATTGTACTGGAAATCCAGGTTCTAGTTCTATACATATCTCTAGTTCTACATGTAATTTAATGTTAGGCTTCAATTTCTTCATCAAAAAATTCAAAGGTTAGATAATATCAAGATTCCTTTCTGATTCTGTCACACTTATGATTATATTAACTCGTGTTAGATATATGATTTGCAAATATTTTCTCCCATTCTGTAGGTCACCTTTTCATTTTGTTGATAGTTTCCTTTTCTGTGCAGAAGCATTTTAGTTTGATGTAGTCCCACTCGTTTATTTTTGCTTTTGTTGCCTTGCACTTATAATTATACATCTACTGTTTCTTTAACTGAAAATGCAAGTTGACTCGGTGATAAATTCTTAAAACCTCAAAGCCCTGCTTTTTCCAAATACAGTCCAGCCTTATGCAGTTTGTTTCAGGACACATTCATATGTCATACCATCACACAAAGTTTTGCCATGGGCTCAATATCCCCCCGAGACTTTATCGACTTAGTGTATTTGAAGCACTGCGAAGGGAATATCGATATTATCAGTTGTAAGTTGAAACATTTTGCCCACACTTTGGAATTACTGTGAGTCATTAATAAATTTTTTTACTTTTAACTCACAGTTTGAAAGAAACAATATTTTCAATTAATTATTTTTGTATTTACTTAGTGAGGCCAATAAATGCATGTTAATATAGATAAGCCTGAAGTTTTACCTAATTCTAGAGGTGCCATTTATATCATAGTCAATGATTATGGCATCTCCTGGCCTTTTTGCAGCATATACCCTGCAGCGCTCAGTGTAGATAGATACTTGCAGGCTAAAACGTCACAGCATACATTATAAAACTACTAAGAAACAAAATTGATCTTTGGATATATACTTTTGTATTTAAATTACATAGAATGGGTATATCTAGAAACTGAAAAAGCTCATGAAGAAAATTTCAATAGATAGGTGTTTTCATAAATGTGCTTATATTTCTTTTAAAAACTGGAGGTTTTGATATACCCTTATCCACCCCCCGCCAAAAAAAATGTGTCACTCTGTAAAATACAAATACATAACCACTTCCTAATTTGCGTTATTCACTTAAAACATACCAGTTCACACCCCAAAGATCTTTGGACTCCAAGAACTCAAGATAAATCATGGTGAAGGGACTTTGGTAGGACAATGACCTAGAGCCTTTTTTTCCCCTGTAATTCAATTTAATCTCACTATTCCTATGTGAATAGTTTCCCCTACTGTAAACTACTTGGGGAGGGACAGTTCAGTGTTGTTAATTATTATTTTCGAACAAGGTTGCAGTTACTTTGATATATCTGTAGGACTCTTAAGTTTCTGAGTCCAGGACTGAGTCATTGCTCTGCTGATAGCACTCATGTGCACAGTTAGCTCTCTTGCCCATACCACTGGGGACTGCTGTTCATCACTTTCACATATTCGTCTCGTATAGTTTCATACAGTTGTCATTTAGTCGTCTCATTTTTAAATGAGGGCACATAAAAATTTATTCACTGCCTATAACACAAAATACTGTCCATTTGAATCATAGATCTGTTATTATCTATATTTTGAAAGCATTCAATTTGTATCTCATTTTTAGTGGTCAGAGGGAAGGTAAAAAATAAGTATGGAAGATAAAATCAATAAATAGTTATAATCAGTCATTCAGTGATCACTACTGAATTTGCTTTAAGTGATTTTCTTTGAATGAGTTTTTGATGATTACTGATAGTTTTCTTCTTAATGTTTCTGTTGTTGTCTAGCTTACTGTGTATCTTGCTTTGAGCTAAATATTTTGCATGCATTTTCTCACCAATGAGGAAACCGAAGTTCACAGAAATCAAGTTACATAGCTAATAAGCAGCTCAAGTCTTTCTGATTTTCCAAAATCTGTACTACCTACCATACTGTGTGCCTCACAAAAGACCGATACTTGTTTGTGGAATATAACAAAATTTTAAAAAATAAAGACAAATATAATCTCCATATTTTAAACAGTGAAAAAATTGTTAATATCACTTCTGGCAGTACCATTTTGCCAACATAATTGGCTCTGTTAAGATGATGAAACAGGTCATGAAAATGGGAAATTGATTCCACCACATTTGTCTCCTAAGCTAGTCCTAAGCTAGTGCTTAACATTATATTTCTACAGAAGTGATTGCTTATGTTAAAATCACATAGGAAAATTCTGACAAAAGCAGGATTCAGTTGCACAGAATAAACAAATATATTCTGTTGCACAGAATAAACAGTTGCACAGAGTAAACAAAAATATTTGGAAGAGTATATATAATTATCATAATCATGATCAGATGACCTCCCTTCTAACTTCACATACAATATGCAGTTATGCTGCATAATTCCTAAAACAAAATCTACTGATTTTTAATTATATATTGAAGTTGGCTACAGGGAATTGGCAGAAAGGGGCATTTAAACTACTTGTATTGACAGACCAAATAACTACATCAAATATTTTATTTTAAAAATTTATAAACCAAAACATCTATAAACCCACTATCCTAATAGAATAGTCTCTTTCTTTGTGATTTCTGCTTCAAATCTCAGAAAGTAATTGAACAATACTTTTAACAGTTTTTCCTGTACGTGAAAGATAACAGCATCTTTCGAAGTTCTACATGAAAAAGTGTGAGAGGACAATAGTGATCATACTGATATTCTTTCATTTTTGGCCTGTGTACACATTCAAATGTGCAAACATACATACATATGTATAAAACTAATGTCACTGCTGATAATAACTAAGTTAAATCAAGTGCTATGTCATACATTTTTTAAAATATGCTACTGGAAACAGAATTTTTCATCTTTGTGGAATAAGTTTCATTTTAATTTTTTTTAATCACTTAGCTACTAGTGTGGATTTTCCAGCATATCCTCCATCTTCAAATTATATCCGTGGTTATAACCATGCTTGTGGCTATATGTGTTCACCTCTGCAAGAGTAAGTCTTATTTCCATATATTTATTTTTTAACAGTTTTTTAGTTCAATTTGTAATTTGTTAACTAACTCACCAGAAATATGTTCTGGTATATTCTGTTGGGAAAAAAATTGCCCCTAAATACAATTTTTAAAATAAATTTTTAAGTATTTTTGTCTTAAGTATAATCAGAATGGATAATTCCCTATGAAGTATGATTTGAGGTTTCTGGCACTAGTCACATACATACAGACATCCTCACCCCCTCCTATTAACCTTAACCTGATGTTTTATGTTTCTCCATTAGAGTCACTTCTGTGAATTATTAGGGAATTTTTGCAAATTAAAAATAAATTCTCTAGAATTATAATGCAGTTACGTTTATCAGCAATGAATGCTTTACCTTGAATAAATTCTTTCCAATGGACTACCTACTGAGAACAGATACCTGCAGAATGAGACATCCAGTAGGTAAATTCAGAAAGGGAAGAGCTGGAGAAATTAGAGTCACTGCCCACAGGTGGCCAGCCTAGGGCCACTAACATCCAATACACATAGTCTTTAAATGCCTATGTATTAATTCAATGTATATCATTCTACAAATTCATTACATTTTAATTTTTGGTAAATGATTTTATATTAAATAAAAGATGTCGACACATAGAAACAGGTGTAAAACTTTATAGTGGTCAGATATAAACCACTCAATATGAGAAAAATATTTTTGTGAAGGAAGTCAAAATAAAATTACATTTAGACCCGTACTCCTTAATATTTTCTCTACTGAATTAGAGAACTAAAAGATAGTCACAAATATTTACATTAATGGACAGGATCATTGATGCAGATGATGATGTTGATGACGATATGGCCTTTCTGCCCATCCATCAGTTTTGTGTCTATGGCCAGGACTTTATTCTCCACAGCAGGAAAGAACAAAACAGGGAAGGATTATTACTCCAAATCAGCTAGGTACATCAGCTGCTGGTGGGGACTCTTGTTGGGGAGCTACACAACCTAAAGTGTGCTTCACAGGCAAAGTCCCCTTCTTGCACCTTGTCACCGTTCCCTTTCCACTGCAAAAAGCATAGGACAAAAGCTCTGATTTAGATATCCCACCTAGGGTGGAAACTCTGCCTAGCATCCTGCTGGAGAAGGGTACTGACAAAAAAGTAATTTTGTACCTTCTCTTTCCATGCAGCCCAAGTCCTATAGTAAACTTATAAAACATAGTATCTGTAGTAAAGGTACTCTACAGTAAATGTTGGAAAGGCTTGGTTAAGTGTGTAAAGCCCTAGTAAACTCAAATAGAGATTTAAGACTATACAAACTGCTAGTGAGTCCAGCCATTTGACACAATGTAAAAATAGTCTAAACTCTGCATAGAGAGGGTGTAAGAATATAGACACTCACGGTTTGTTGGAGCAGTGGTCTTCAAACCCCCCAAGAGAATTTTGTAAAACTGTATACTGCCTTGCACATTTTTAAGTTGATATTAAAATTTTTCATAGCATTATATTAAGAGGGTGCAATGTCCAGCATACTCTAAATCCTGACATTTAAAAAAAATGGTTATATCACCCTTCTAAGTGCATCCAATGGAATCTAAATACCATAAAAACTTGAAACCCACCATTACATTATCAATTTCAAAATACATATAACCTTTAACAGTCAGAAAGTTTGTGTCATTTCTTTTCTTTTCTCCTTGATCCCATATTTTTACTCTTTTTCCCTTGCATAATTTTACCCTAATAGAATATATCTTATGCTTCGGGTTCTTTTATTAATCACTATCTATCTATTTTCAATCATACCTCAGCAAAAATAAGTACCTAATTTTTAAAATTTGTTTTATTTTCTATGACCCCAAGTATCTAAATGTTAAAATATATATATGTGTACTGGTTTAAATTGTTATTACTACACATTGATAAAAATAAAAATATATTACATAGTTGTTCAATATAAAAGCAAATTGTTGGGCTTCCCTGGTGGCGCAGTGGTTGAGAGTCCGCCTGCCAATGCAGGGGACACAGGTTTGTGCCCCGGTCCGGGAAGATCCCACATGCCGCAGAGCGGCCCGTGAGCCATGGCCGCTGAGCCTGTGCGTCCGGAGCCTGTGCTCCGCAACAGGAGAGGCCACAACAGTGAGAGGCCCGCGTACCGCAAAAAAAAAAAAAAAAAGCAAATTGTTATTGGAAACACATATTATTAGCAAAACTTAGCACTTACTATGTGCCAGACACTGTTACAAACAATTTACATATACCAAATAAGTCAATTATTTGATCCTCACAATTACCTCATGAAGTCGGTTGAAAAGAAAATGGAAGCCCAGAGAGATTAAGTAACTTTCTCACGGTTACACATAGGTAATAGCAAAGCTCAGCTTCAAACTATGCAGAGTCCATGCTTCTATCAATTACACTAATTTAACTGTAAAAAACATGGGACAAAAATGCTGATCTAGATGTCCCGTCTAATAGAATGAGACTATCAAGTCTACTTCTACTTTGCATTTTTATAAAATAAGCATAGGAAACTTTGTTCACATAAATGAGTGAGTTAAAATGGAGAGAGTGCAACCCTAGCACTGTCATTCAATCCCTTGAAATTCTTCTGAGTTATGTGCTGTGAATTACATAGTGACCTATAATCAAAAATTGTTTTTAACAACCTATCAGGTGACAACTCAATTAGATCCTTACATTTTATTGAAAGCAAAGAATTGACATGACTTGGTAAGGTTTTATTACCCAGTCATCTGTCATTCACTTTCTCAATTCACTTCCAATAGATTGAATTTTCCCTTTAGCATCTCAAAGATTTTTATATGCCGGAGTAAAGCACCTTGGTACCATTCAGTATTATTCAGTGGGGAATGACAGGCATCCCTTGGTTCTGTAAAGCAATAGAAGGGTGGTGTGAACAGGCTGGTGGCAAGAGAAAAGCCAGCATCTCCATCAGAGACGTATTCTCAGATCAGTTTAAGGAAAAGTTACATGGAAGTTAGAGATTTGAAAATTTATTCCCTTAAATGTTATTCAGTCTCTCATACCCCTTGGCAAGTCTTCATATACTCTAGTTTGAAGATCACTGGGTTAGAATGTAAAATACTACAGTCTTCTTGGAAGGCAATTTGGAGATAACATTTCAAAATGTTAAATGCACAAAAACTTTGACCCTAGAAACTCAATGTAAGTATTTATAGAAGTGCAAATGGATACATTACAAGATGCTTTATTGCAGCTTTATTTATTTGTTTATTTATTTATTTTTGCAGTACACGGGCCTCTCACTGTTGCGGCCTCTCCGGTCGCGAAGCACAGGCTCCGGATGCGCAGGCTCAGCGGCCATGGCTCACGGGCCCAGCCGCTCCGCGGCATGCGGGATCCTCCCGGACCGGGGCACGAACCTGTGTCCCCTGCATCGGCAGGCGGATTCTCAATCACTGCGCCACCAGGGAAGCCCTATTGCAGCTTTATTTACAGTGGCAAAAAGTGAGAAACAACCCCATGACGGTCAATAGAGGACTGGTTAATAGAGTATGAAATACCATGTGCAATCATGAACAACAATTAAGCTGATCTATATAGATTGACACAGAAAGAGGTGCATGATATCATACTAAGAGGAAAATGAAACTAGTTCCAGAAAAATAAATATGTCTCATTTTTGTAAAACCAAGAATGTACATGTGCATATATGTGGGGTACATATACATATATGTACATACATGCTATCTTTGTATATCCATAGACGATAACCTGAAAAGCTACAGTCAAAGTTATAAATAGTGATTATCTCTGGTGAACAGAGTGAGGGGGAATTGTGAAAATGCTCTACAGTTTAAATTTTCATAAGCATATATTACTTTTATAATTTTAAAAAGTCAATAAAATGACAAAAAGGAAATAACTAAAACTGAAGACTTTAAGATATAGTCTGACTACTTAATATTTTTATGTAAAATAGTTTATTTATGAGTGTGCAACTCACTCTACATTTTGTCCTTCCTTCCTTCAGTAGCTGTTTACACTGTCATAAGCGCTATGTGGGCAATCACTGGCGAATAAGACAAGCTTCCTGCTCCTTGTCAACTTGTACACTCCATAGATAAACTTAAAAATTCTTTATATTTTTTAACTCTTCCTTTGTTTACAGGAACCCAGCATATTCCAAACTAGTGATGTTTGTCCAGACAGAAATGAGAGGAAAATTGGCCCCATCAATAATTGAAGCAACCATGCCTTCCAATTTAGTAAGCTTCCTCCTCAATGTAAAGGATGGAGTAAAGACACAAAATTCCATCAGGACGTGGATGTCATCATGATGGGCATTCGTCATTCCTAAAGAAGAAATGAGGCCATTTAAAATCATGCGTGGCAGTTAACTGCCTTTTACTTCTAAGTCAATATGCATAAATACTGTTACACTATTCTAAACTGTATTCTTGAACAAACTACTGAAGGTACTTTGTGAAAATAAGAGCTCATAGTTGTACAAGAGAAGCATTAAATATAGTTTTTAATCTCATGTAAGAATAATGTTAAACAACATGTGTTCTTAATGCACTTTTATCTTTTGCTTTTTTCCCCTGGAAAATGCCCTGCAAGAAAACATCAATAAGAAAGCATATACAGGCAGAGGTCAGCATTAATTAAAGATTAAAATATATTTTAAATTGTTTTTCTTTCACTTACTGCTTAAATTGATAACTGTAGGAAGCATGAACATAAAAATTGAAAAGAATTCCACTAGAATGTTTGACAACTGATATCTGGAATCTGCAGCTGAATCATGAGTCAATTTTTGGTCTGGCCAGAATGTAGTAGCCCGTTCCTCCCAAGTCCTTCCTCGTAAAACTAGAAGACCTGCACTTACCACAACAGACAAGCATAGGAAGACTCCAGCATAGGTGGCAAGAAGAAGGTGAACTGGCCAAGGACCTGGAGACTTGAGGAATGTTTTAGCCGCGAGTTCTCTGGGTTTCCTTATTGCCATCCATATATTCCAGACAGGGCGCTGCCGAAGCCTCCAACCTGGAACTGCTGACAGGAAAGAAGAAAAAAGAGAGGGGGGAGGCTTTAGGAAAAAGCCTTCTCCTCCTCGCCATAGGAGTGCCCGCAAACAAAAGGGTGGCCCCACAGAGCACCAGCCAAACACCAACCGAAAAGCTGCACCTACCCCACCGTGTGGGCAAAGCAGAGCGAATCTTCCACCCCACCTCATCTCTGTGGCGCAGAAGCAGGCGGTGGTGCCTGGACACCCCCAGCCTGTGGTGTCGGCAGGGTTGAGCAGGGAGCTCATCTTCCACCTTCCATCCGGCAGAGGCAGGTATGGTGCTTTGATATCCCTGCTGGGGTAGTGTTAGTGGGATTCAGTGGCAGAGTGAGCTTCCACCCGCACCTGGCAGCAGCAAGATTTAACCAGCTAGGTCAAGGAAGAGCTAGTCACCAGTCAGCTTCCCTGATCCTTGGCGCCACCACGGCCCAGCACGATGTGAGCCTCCATCCCCACCCAGCATCAGTGTTTTGCCCTCTGTAGTGTGTTGAATGGTGACCCCAAAAGGTACATCCTTGTCAAATCCCTGGAACCTTGAATGTGACCTTATTTGGAAAAAGGATCTCGGCAGATGTAATTAAGTTAAGGACCTCAGAATGAGATCATCCTGGATTATCAGGCTCTAAGTCCAGTCACAAGTGTCCTCATAAGAGATGCACAAAGGAGAGACATGTGGAGAGGAGGAGGCCATGTGAAGACAGAGGCAGAGATTGGGGTTGTGCGGCCATAAGCCAAGCAACACCTAGAGCTGCCAGGAGCTGAAAGAGGCAAAGAAAGATTCTCCCCTAGAGCCTTCAGAGGCAGTGTGGCCCTGCCGACACTTTAATTTTGGACTTCTGGCCTCCAGAACTGTGAGAATAAAGTTCTGTTCCTTTAAGCCACCAAATTTGTGGTAATTTGTTACGATAGCTATAGGAAACTAATATACCCTCACCGGTGTCAGCAGGGCTCAGTGGGAATCTGGGCCTCTGCTCCTAGCTTGCATCAACAAGGTGAAGCAAGGTGTGGGACATGGGGTCAGTCAGCACTCCACTTCCCCTTCCCCTCCCTGGTGTCATCGGGGCCCAGTGGGGAGCTGAGCTTATATTTGCACTTGGAGGCAACAAGTCTATGCAAATCAGTGCCCATTTTTGCCAGCAAGGGGAGCTGAGCTGCCCCCTCACATCTGCAATGAGGGTCGGTCAGTGCTCTACTTTCACCAGGGTGGTGAGAGCAGGGCCTAGTGGGGAGCTGAATGTACATACCCACCAGTCCTCGCATTACACCTCAACTAGGAGACTGTCTGCTGAGATGGAAGGTTCAATAGGATCCAGAGTCCTTTGCAAAGGAAAGAAGAACATCAGAATGGGTAAAAAGAGGTGAAAATGTCAAATGTCATATGCTATTCTCAGGAGTATATTAAATCACATTTGATGGTCGACAGCGGTACAAAAGCAATTCATTGGAGGAAGGACAACCTTTCAGCAAATGGTGTTGGAGTAACTGACATCCAAAGGCCTAATCCTGCACTTTGTACAAAAACTAACTCAACATGGAACATGGGCTTAAATGTAAAACATTAAACTACAAAACTCCTAGGAGGAAAATCTTCAGAACCTACAGCTAGGCAGAATTCTTACACTGGATACCAAAAGTATGATCCATATAAGGAAAAATAGCAAATTAATCTTCATCAAAATTTAAAATGTATGCTCTAAGAAAGACCCTAGGAAGAAGTATTATGGAAGGTGTCATCTGTAATAACGAAAATCCTATATAACGCAAAAGTTTGAAGGTAATACTGTCATCCAAGTAATATGAAAAATAAAAATAATTTAATTCTAAACTTAGATTTTTCTTTAAATATTTTAAATCTTTCTAATCATGCAGCTTTCCTAATAATTTCAGATATTCAGACATTACTGGAATTACCAAAACAAAATGTTTATATTTAATCAAATGAAATGCTTATTCCCTATGCACCTTCAAATCTTGGATCTTATCTAACTGTGATGTTGGACATATAACATTAATGAACCAGAACTGTGCAACATGATTATATCAGTTAAGAAAATATTTGGGTGCAAAAAAAGAGGACTTTCAGAGAACATAAATGTTGAGAGGTTTATTGCTCTCACACAGGAACTCTGGGAGTGTGCAGTACAGAGCTAATAATAATTGGGACCGGGGAGGCTCTTTACATCACTCAATTCTGCTTCGATTGTAGCTTCTGTCTTTCTGTCCCAGTGGCACTGTCCCAGGGTTCCAAGCAGGACAAAGAAGGGTAAAAGCTAAAAGACATTTTAGCTGATTTCATCCTGGTACGTAGCCTTTTTGGAAACCTCCACGTTCAATCCAAGATGTTCACATCTCATTAGCCAAGAGTGGAACACACGGCCAGACCTGGCATCTGAAGGTATTCTAGCATCTGTAGTAGAAAAAGAAAAAGGGAAGTTCTACTGGGGTGCAGAAATAAAATATTACAACTTCTACTTATGTTCATTTTTTTCAAAAAATCAATTCCTAATATATGCTGTGTACCTTGCCTACAGTGTCACACTTCACCAGTTATGAAAGGGTCCTGAGACATATTATAAAAGACATTCTGAGGAGTAAGAATAAGTTCAACAATGGAAGTTTTGAAAGTGATCGTTGGCTTTCAGTATATTTTGACAAATTGGGTTTCCTAGGGTTACAGTTAAATTGATATAGTTTTAATGAAAGAAAAACCCTTGGAAAATGGAGAAGTGAATTTAAAAGATTTCTATAAAGAAACTAAGGATTGAAAATGCAAATAATGAAAGCAAAAACGAGAATATAGCAGAGCTGACATTTCATTAATGTGAGATCTTTGCAACATTATAAAGTAAACAATAACAATATATGTAATTAGATCTCATAAGAAGTTAGAAAAATTATCAAGACTATTTGAAATATAAAATTGCATCCACTGTCAACGAAAATGAGCTTCATCCTAAATGTCTTTCATGTCTTAAGATATCTAACAACAATAGAATAAATTTATAATTTTAAACTATGTAAAAATAGAAGTACATTGAATTAAATATACATTTTGGTCAAACAGTAGGTGAGTATTTCAGTATTTGTCCAAATCAAGGCCAGCTCCTATTATCACCATCATAGAATGAACTGGGACATAAGGATAAATCTGAAGTTTTATCAAAAAATATGTATTATAATTTTGTTTAAAATTTTTAGAAGTCTACATTTTCAAGTTTGACAAGAGTGTGCAGGGAAAAATAATTTCTCAGTATTGTCAGCTTCTGGACTATACCTACAGTCACTATATTGTACCCCTTCAATACACAGGCTCAAGTGGCACACATAATGATATTACTAACTCCTTTGGACATAAAATCTGGGAAAAGTTTCTTCAGTTCTGTGAGTTTCAAAACGAACTTTGGGGGCTTCTCTGGTGGCGCAGTGGTTGAGAGTCTGCCTGCCGATGCAGGGGACACGGGTTCGTGCCCCAGTCCGGGAGGATCCCACATGCCACGGAGCGGCTACGCCCGTGAGCCATGGCTGCTGAGCCTGCGCGTCTGGAGCCTGTGCTCCGCAACGGGAGAGGCCACAGCAGTGAGACGCCCGCGTACCGCAAAAAAAAAAAAAAAAAAATGAACTTCAATTTAGGATTCATAGCTTTGGCAAACCTTAAAATTCCTTTAGCAAAATGGCAGTCTACAATAATCACTTTAATAAGTTGCTTTAAATTTTATCCTCCAGTTGAAGGTTGTTTGGGGATTTAATTGGTTGAACAAAATAAGTTGTTTTTCACTAACACTTTTTTTCACTAACACTTTTCTCACAGACTTTATCTTTTTCATAAATCAAGATGACTTATATATACTATTGTAAATTATTGTATAACTATTGGTTGCCACAATAATGATGTTTAATAGACAACCATAAAACCTCAGAGGCATACAATTAACTTTATTTATCTTAAGTCTGGCAAACGGCTGTGGGTCATCCGAGAAAGGATGGCCTGGGCTGGAACAACTGGAGTGACGTAGCTCTGCTTCGAGTCTCCATCCTCCAGCAGCCTTGCCTGGAGGTGGAAAAAGACTAAGTGTTTTTCAAGTCTAACATTCCATTGGCAAAGCAAGTCACTCCGCCAAACTTGTAATCCTATATAAGCAAAGAAATAGAATCTGCCTTTTTAGTGAAACTGTAAAGTCCCATGGTAAAGGAGTATGAATACAAGAGGTGAAGAAGTGAGACCATTAATTCAGCTGATCTATGACATTTCACCGTCTGGTCATAATCACATTCCTTCCACATGCATGATATACTCACTCATTCCCAAGACCCACAGAGGTCTCATATAATCACAGTAACAGACTTCAAGTCTAGAAATTTGTGATATATATCAGGTCCAGATGCAGCTTCTCTTGGTCCAAAGACCTATGAAATAAAAACAAGTTTCCTAGCCCTCTGCCTCAACACACACGCAGCCAATATACAATAATGAAAAAGGAACAGGATAACCACAGTGAATAGTCCCATTGGAAAGGAGGAAGAATGGGAAGCATAGAGTCACTGGTTCATAACAATTCTGATATCCCACTGGGCCTGCCATTCTGACGATGGGGAAATGCTCCCTGATTAGACCCAACCCTGCTCTCTGGGAGCTGCTCCCTGACTCATTGTTCTCCAGCTTTTTGTCACACTATCTGAGATGCCCTCCTTTTCCCATCACCCTCCTTTATTCTTTGTGAAGAAATGATCCTTGTTAGCAGCTGAATAACTTTCTCAGGATGCTTCCTACCCCGAAAGTCAAGAGCCCAGAGACCTTTGTATAGCTTGACCCCTCTTGTAATCCAGGCAGTTGGTGTTTTTGCTAGTAGTACTCTCTTTAAAACTTTTCAGCTTTCTGTAACTGTCTGGTTATGGTCCATTACATATTCAAAAGCCACACCCCCATAACTGGTATCAACATATACTTCTCTAGATTTTCCTATGGCTAATTTTGGATCTGACTTCTGTGCAACCACACCCTTAGGCTTTTGTCCACTTCAGAAGATCTCAGCACCACCTTAACTCTCTCAGAAGTCTTATCAAAATATCTGATAGTCACAGTGTTCATTTGATGTTTGACACATGTTCACATCTCACTTTGAGACTTTGCTAACTGGGGTGGCTGGAGATAAGATGACAAGTTTTCCAATTTAGCAGTTCTGGCTCTCTATATTACCTTTAACTTCTGCTTGCAACCTAACCATCTTTTTTTTTTTTTTAAAGTTCAACTCTTTCTTGTACGTAGTATATTCCATGTAGCTAAAAGCCACCAGGTGGCGGTTTCTACATTTTGCCTGGAGATAAACTTGCCCAAACCCAAAAGTTAATTAGGTGTATTTTCTGTTTTCCAAGGTACCATAGGCAGCTGTTTTATCAAATGTTTCATGAAAGCTTTTTAATAAAGCAGTTTCCTCGTCATTATTTCAACCTCTGCTAACAGTTTTCTCAACTCCCTACTGAAGCCAATACCATATTTTCAGGGTTTTGTTGAACAGCTCCCCACTTGTATGTATTAACTTTTGTAGTAATCTATTAACAAAATAATGCCACAAAACAACGACACATTTTTTGTTGACTCAAGGATATGTGTTCATCATAAAGTTATCAAGTATTTGTACTCTTTCAACATTCATATTAACTGTCAATCTCTTTCCCTACTCAATAACTGAAAATTGTTCATTGTTTTTAATATAAAATTAATAGCTTTCATAATTATTGATTACCGCAATAATAAGCACTCCTTGGCGTGAGCCCTCCCAGAGTCCACGATGAGCCCCAACAAAGAGCCCAGGTAGTATCCAGTGTTGGGTTGACTCAGGCCAAACAACCAACAGGGAGGGAACCCAGCCCCACCCATCAGCAGACAAGTGGATTAAAGTTTTACTGAGCTCTGCCCACCAGAGCAACAGCCAGCTCTACCCACCACCAGTCCCTCCCATCAGGAAACATCCACAAGCCTCTTAGATAGCCTCATCCACCAGAGGGCAGACAGCAGAAGCAAGAAGAACTACAATCCTGCAGCCTGTGGAACAAAAACCACATTCATAGAAAGATAGACAAGATGAAAAGGCAGAGGGCTATGTACCAGATGAAGGAACAAGATAAAACCCCAGAAAAGCAACTTAATGAAATGGAGATAGGCAACGTTCCAGAAAAAGAATTCAGAATAATGATAGTGAAGATGATCCAGGACCTCAGACAAAAAATGGAGGCAAAGATCGAGAAGATGTAAGAAATGTTTAACAAAGATCTAGAAGAATTAAAGAACAAACAAACAGAGATAAACAATACAATAACTGAGATGAAAAATACACTAGAAGGAATCAATAGCAGAATAACTGAGGCAGAAGAATGGAAAAGTGACCTGGAAGACAGAATGGTGGAATTCACTGCTGCAGAACAGAATACAGAAAAAAGAATGAAAAGAAATGAAGACAGCCTAAGAGATCACTGGGACAACATTAAATGCAACAACATTCACATTATAGGGGTCCCAGAAGGAGAAGAGAGAGAGAAAGGATCCGAGAAAATATTTGAAGAGATTATAGTCGAAACCTTCCCTAACATGGGAAAGGAAATAGCCACCGAAGTCCAGGAAGCACAGACAGTCCCATACAAGATAAACCCAAGGAGAAACAGGCCGAGACACACAGTAATCAGATTGGCAAAAATTAAAGACAAAGAGAAATTATTGAAAGCAGCAAGAAAAAAAGACAAATAACATATGAGGGAACTCCCATAAGGTTAACAGCTGATTTCTCAGCAGACTCTACAAGCCAGAAGGGAGTGGCATGACATATTTAAAGTGATGAGAGGGAAGAACCTACAACCAAGAGTACTCTACCCAGCAAGGATTTCATTCATATTCGATGCAGAAATCAAAAGCTTTACAGACAAGCAAAAGCTAAGAGAATTCAGCACCACCAAACCAGCTCTACGACAAATGCTAAAGCAACTTCTTTAAGTGGGAAACACTAGAGAAGAAAAAGACCTACAATAAACAAACCCAAAACAATTAAGAAAATCGTCACAGGAACATACATATCAATAATTACCTTAAACATGAATGGATTAAATGCTCCAACCAAAAGACAAAAGCTGGCTGAATGGATACAAAAACGACACCTATATATATGCCATCTAAAAGAGACCCACTTCAGACCTAGAGACACATACAGACCGAAAGTGAGGGGATGGAAAAAGATATTCTATGCAAATGGAAATCAAAAGAAAGCTGGAGTAGCAATACTCATATCAGATAAAATAGACTTTAAAATAAAGAATGTGACAAGAGACAAGGAAGGACACTACATAATGATCAAGGGATAAATCCAAGAAAAAGATATAACAATTATAAACATATACGCACCCAACATAGGAGCACCTCAATACATAAGGCAACTGCTAACAGCTCTAAGAGAGGAAAGTGACAGTAACACATTAATACTGGGGGATTTTAAGACCTCACTTACACCAATGGACAGATAATCCAAACAGAAAATTAATAAGGAAACACAAGCTTTAAAAGACACAATAGGCCAGATAGATTTAATTGATATTTATAGGACATTCCATCCAAAAAAGGCAGATTACACTTTCTTCTCAAGTGCACATGGAACATTCTCCAGGATAGATCACATCTTGGGTCACAAATCAAGCCTCAGTACATTTAAGAAAATTGAAATCATATCAAGCATCTTTTCTGACCACAACGCTGTGAGAATAGAAATCAATTACAGGGAAAAAAACATTAGAAACACAAACACATGGAAGCTAAACAATACATTACTAAATAACCAAGAGGTCAGTGAAGAAATCAAAGAGGAAATCAAAAAATACCTAGAGACAAATGACAATGAAAACACAATGATCCAAAACCTATGGGATGCAGCAAAAGCAGTTCTAAGAGGGAAGTTTATAGCTATACAAGCCTACCTCAAGAAACAAGAAAAATCTCAAATAAACAATCTAAACTTACACCTAAAGGAACTAGAGAAAGAGGAATAAACAAAACCCAAAGTTAGCAGAAGGAAAGAAATCATAAAGATCAGAGCAGAAATAAATGAAATAGAAACAAAGAAAACAATAGCAAAGATCAATAAAGCTAAAAGGTGGTTCTTTGAGAAGATAAACAAAATTGATAATCCATTATCCAGACTCATCAAGAAAAAGAGGGAGAGGACTCAAATCAATAAAATTAGAAATGAAAAAGGAGAAGTTACAACAGACACCACAGAAATACAAAGCATCCTAAGACACTACTACAAGCAACTCTATGCCAATAAAATGGACTACCTGGAAGAAATGGACAAATTCTTAAAAAGGTACAACCTTCCAAGACTGAATCAGGAAGAAATAGAAAATATGAACAGACCAATCACAAGTAATGAAATTGAAACAGTGATTAAAAATCTTCCAACAAACAAAAGTCCAGGACTAGATGGCTTCACAGGTGAATTCTATCAAATATTTAGAGAAGAGCTAACACCCATCCTTCTCAAACTCTTCCAAAAAATTGCAAGGAAGGAAAACTCCCAAACTCATTCTTTGAGGCCACCATGATGCTGATACCAAAACCAGACAAAAATACTACAAAAAAAGAAAATTACAGACCAATATCACTGATGAATATAGATGCAAAAGTCCTCAACAAAATACTAGCCAACAGAATCCAACAACACATTAAAAGGATCATACACCATGATCAAGTGGGATTTAACCCAGAGATGCAAGGATTCTTCAATATACGCAAATCAATCAGTGTGATACACAATATTAACAAATTGAAGAAGAAAAACCATATGATCATCTCAATAGAGGCAGAAAAATCTTTTGACAAAATTCAACACCCATTTATGATAACAACTCTCCAGAAAGTTGGCATAGAGGGAACTTACCTCAACATGGTAAAGGCCATATATGACAAACCAACAGCAAACATCATTCTCAATGGTGAAAAAGTGAAAGCATTTCCTCTAAGATCAGGAAAAAGACAAGGATGTCCACTCTCACCACTATTATTCAACATAGTTTTGGAAGTCCTAGCCACAGCAATCAGAGAAGAAAAAGAAATAAAAGGAATAGAAATTGGAAAAGAAGAAGTAAAACTGTCACTGTTTGCAGATGACATGATACTATACATAGAGAATCCTAAAGATGCCACCAGAAAACTAGTAGAGCTAAACAATGAATTTGCTAAGGTTGCAGGATACAAAATAAATGTACAGAAATCTCTTGCATTGCTATACACTAATGATGAAAAATCTGAAAGAGAAATTAAGGAAACACTTCCGTTTACCACTGCAACAAAAAGAATAAAATACCTAGGAATAAACCTACCTCGGGAGACAAAAGCCCTGTATGCAGAAAACTATAAGACACTGATGAAAGATATTAAAGATGATACCAACAGATGGAGAGATACACCATGTTCTTGGATTGGAAGAATCAATATTGTGAAAATGACTATACTACCCAAAGCAATCTACAGATTCAATGCAATCCCTATCAAATTACCAATGGCATTTTTTACAGAACTAGAACAAAAAGTCTTAAAATTTGTATGGAGACACAGAAGACCCTAAATAGCCAAAGCAGTCTTGAGGGAAAGAAACGGAGCTGGAGGAATCAGACCCCCTGACTTCAGACTATACTACAAAGCTACAGTAATCAAGACAATATGGTATTGGCACAAAAACAGAAATATAGATCAATACAACAGGATAGAAAGCCGAGAGATAAACCCATGCACATATGGTCAACTAATCTATGATAAAAGAGGAAAGGATATACAATGGAGAAAAGACAGTCTCTTCAATAAGTGGTGCTGGGAAAACTGGACAGCTACATGTAAAAGAATGAAATTAGAACACTCCCTAACACCATACACAAAAAGAAACTCAAAATGGATTAGAGACCTAAATGTAAGACCAGACATTATAAAACTCTTAGAGGAAAACATAGGAAGAACACTCTTTGACATAAGTCACAGCAAGATCTTTTTTGACCCGCCTCCTAGAGTAATGGAAATAAAAACAAAAATAAACAAATGGGACCTAATGAAACTTCAAAGCTTTTGCACAGCAAAGGAAACCATAAACAAGACGAAAAGACAACCCTCAGAATGGGAGAAAATATTTGCAAATCAATCATTGGACAAAGGATTAATCTCAAAAATATATAAACAGCTCGTGCAGCTCAATAGTAAAAAAACAAACAACCCAATCCTAAAATGGGCAGAAGACCTAAATAGACATTTCTCCAAAGAAGCCTTACAGATGGCCAAGAAGCACATGAAAAGCTGCTCAACATCACTAATTATTAGAGAAATGCAAATCAAAACTACAATGAGGTATCACCTCACAGCAATTAGAATGGGCATCATGAGAAAATCTACAACAAATGCTGGAAAGGGTGTGGAGAAAAGGGAACCCTCTTGCACTCTTGGTGGGAATGTAAATTGATACAGCCACTATGGGAACAGTATGGAGGTTTCTTAAAGAACTCAAAATAGAATTCCCATACGATCCAGCAATCCCACTATTGGGCATATACCCTGAGAAAACCATAATTCAAAAAGACACATGCACCCCAATGTTCATTGCAGCACTATTTACAATAGCCAGGACACAGAAGAAACCTAAATGCCCATCGACAGATGAATGGATACAGAAGATGTGGTATATATATACAATGGAATATTACTCGGCCATTAAAAGGAACGAAATTGGGTCATTTGTAGAGACGTGGATGCATCTAGAGACTGTCATACAGAGTGAAGTAAGTCAGAAAGAGAAAAATATCATATATTAACGCATATATGTGGAACCTAGAAAAATGGTACAGATGACCCGGTTTGCAGGGCAGAAATAGGGACGTAGATGTAGAGAATAAACGTATGAACACCAAGGGCGGAAGGCGGCGGGGGGTGGGGTGGGGGTGTGATGAATTGGGCGATTGGGATTTGCATGTATACACTGATGTGTATAAAATGGATAACTAATAAGGGGAAAAAAAAAAAAGATCACTAGTGGGAAGCAGCCACATAGCACAGGGAGATCAGCTGGGTTTTTTGTGTCCACCTAGATGGGTAGGATAGGGAGGGTGGGAGGGAGATGCAAGAGGGAGGGGATATGGAGATATATATATATATATACATTTAGCTGATTCACTTTGTTATAAATCAGAAACTAACACACCATTTTAAAACAAATATAGTCCAATAAAGATGTTAAAATAAATGAATGAATGAATTTTAAAAATGTAAAAAAAAAAAACTTGAACACTAAATTAATTGGCATTTATACAACACTCCACCAACAGCAAAATACATATTCAAGCACACACAGAATATTTACTTAGTTACAGCACATTTGGGGCCATAAAACATCTCAAAACTTATTTCAAAATGTTCTGCAGTAGAATGAAGAATTTTTCTGCTCTTCGTCCAGAGTCCCTGGCATGGAGCTCCTAAAACATTTAGAATTTCCCAAATGGGAGTGTCTTTGTTATTCATCATGGACACTGACAATGTATGCTAATGAGGTGATTCGTTGTGGGTCCCTAGATAGCTTATATCAACAAGATGACTTAGGATGGAGATAGCCCACATCAGAAAGACCAACCACTTGATTAGAATGTTGAGGCTTTGAGCCAGTCTGACATCCAGGGAGGGTAGGACAGGGAAGCTGGAGATGGAGTTCAATCACATGGCCAATAATTTACTAAATCCTCCCTATGTAATGAAACTCCAAGAATAACTCTTGACTTCCTTAGATCTTAAAAGTTCTCATCACAAGGAAAAAAAAAATTAACTGTGTGTGGTTACAGATGTTAACTAGACTTATTATGGTGGTCATTTTGCAATATATACAAATACTGAATCAATATGTTTTACACATGAAACATGTTATATATCAATTATATCTCAATTAAAAAAAAAACTCCAAACTTCCTGATCCCTTGATATATTTTATTTCTTGACCTGGATGTTACATAGTTTTCGCTTATGATTACCCATTAACATGCCCATTCATTTATGTACTTTCCTATACACATATTTGACAATAGAAACTTTAAAATATTGATATTAATCCAGATTCAATGAAAGACATAAATCTGCAGATTCAGAAAGCACCCAAATCCCAAACATGATAAAAATAAATATATATTTTGACATATAGTAAAAACTGCAGACCTCCAAAGATAAAAGTAAATATATTTTAAAACAACCCGAGAAGTCAATTCTAAATCCACAGTTCTGAAGACATAATTTCAGAAAGTAAAAATAATCCTATTTTGAAGAAACATCTGCAATACAAGAAAAAAAGGTGAGCCTCCCCGCCACCAACAAAGATAAACATGTGAGCAAACCCAAACATTAACTATATAAAATACTAACAATATCCAATTTGGAGGTTATAGAAAGAACTAGAGGAATTTGATTAAAATTAATATATTTTAACATCTTTGTGTTGTTTGGAAAGAGGGTACAGATATATACAATTTTTAGATGTTAAGTATGTTAAATTTTTAAGGATAATCAAAAACTTAGAATGTTTAAATTTCAAATCAGTAGAAGGAAAATAGAAAATTCAACCAAGCCAAAAGGAAGACAGGAAAGGGATAAGGATGGGAAAGAAGCATAGCATAGAAAAAGAAAAAAATAGAAAGCACAAAATAAGATGGAAAAAGTAAATCCAAACAGACTTGCACTTCTGCACTATGGTGGGATAGATACTCTTAAGTGTTCTCCCAATACAAAACACTAGATTCTGAAGAAAACAAACGATTTAATTCATTGCTGGGTTGTGCTATATAAGAGAAATTTCCAGGTCCCATCCCTCTACACTCACACAGGGGAAAAAAAAATTGAGCTGAAACAAAAGCAGGAAAGGAGCAGGAAGCATCAGGCAAGAAGCAAACTTGTCTGAGTGCTGAAAATAAGACAAAGACAAACTGCATTCAGTCAGGAACCTTGCCGGGGCTACAGTGGTGCCAATGGGTTTGGTACTGCCTCACTGGAAGCAAATGCAAAATCACATCTGAAGGAAAGTATACACAATTTAGGTCCTTTGTTTTCCCACAGATTTAGCTTAGCCACACACTAAAGAAAACAAGCCAAAATAGTACACAACAGTATTTAGTACACAATGGTACACACAAAAATTTAGACTTATAAGACTTAAAATACTGAAATGATCAGAAATAGAATATGAAATATTTATGAAAATTTTAAAATTAGAAATGGACTTACAAGAGACTATAATGAATAAACAGGAAGATTAGAAAAAGAATAAAATGAAGAATATAACTACTGACATTAAAACCATCATTAGTGTTTTTAAATCGATCAGACATTGCTGAAAAATGCATTACTAAATAAGACACAGAGCTGATGAAATTAACCAAAATGCAGCACAAACAAGATGATGAAAAATATGAAAGATTAAAGGACATGATAGAGTAAGAAAGTCCATCATTTGTGCAATCAGAGTCCTAGAAGAATAGAGCAGCAGTATTTGAAGAGTGGCTAAAAATTTAATAGAACTAAAATGAATTGAAAGATACAGAAAGCCAGCATACACCAAGAATAAATAAAAAGAAATTCACATCTCCAAACATTATAGTAAACCTGTAGAACACCAAAGAAAAAAGAGATTATTTTATTAAAAGTAGATAGAGATAAAAAGATAATCTAAAAAGTCAGATGCTGAGGCACAAAGATGTTGAAAGACCAACTTAAGGCCACAGAATAAATAAATAGCAGAGCGGTGATATACCCCTTGCATTCTCACTTAAGAAAGTGTACTTTTTACTACTTCATTTTCTCTTTTTAAACTGTCCCAAACTGTTTACTTTACTTTTCTTAACCTTTTTTTTTTTTTCTAACTTTTCAGTTGTCCAATGATTTCTGGCTGAAACAATTACAAGGATTATTAGAAACTTTGTAAAAATGTATTATCCAAAAAAGTAATATATCCCTTCATATGAATTTTAACTACCTTACCAGAATACTGCATGTAGAAAATTCTATAGCCTTTGATCCTAAGCACTAAATATTTGCATGGTAAATAATTTCTGACATTCTTGCTCCAAGTTATTGTTTTTGATAACCCCAACTCCCTGTTAAAAATCCTTGTTAGGGAATTTTCAGATGTCAAGAAATCTAAAACTAATTAAAAGTCCTCACCAGGAAGAAAATATTTTTAAACAACTTTTATTCACGTTTGTACACTTTATTTTTATCATCCTTTCTTTCTTATATCTGGAAAGGATATAAACTTGAGAACAGACCTACTTCAATCCAATGCTGACCCACACTTTGGTGCCTTCTAGAAACATTCTCTATGTCCTGCAAATTATAAAATGTCCACAAGCTTATATCTGATTCTTAATCTTGAAGGCAAAAGGGGAACGCAACAACAATGGGAGAAATAGGATACCCATCAATTTAGTCACTGTGTATGATATCCTTAATCTCATCTCCAAATCTTCATCTACAAAATTGTAGAGATTAAAACACACCTAATCCATTGTTTTTAGACCCTACAGACTGGCCAGAGGAAATGGACTTCTTCCATTATCTGACATTCTTAAAGACCTATCACTTTGAATTTCTAGTGTCATCCTTCCCTTAATCAACTTGTATGGAGAGTTCCTTCTAGTTCTTTACAACAAATACACTCCCCAGACCAATTCCCTGCTGGGCCTCTGCCACACAACTCATTCGTTCAGTACTTACTGAGCACCCTCTGTGTGCCAGGCATTGAGGTAGGTTCTAGGTATACTAAGAATCATTAATTGAATATACATTGCTTTGGTATTTTTTTTTAAATCAACTTATCGAATGGTACATAGTACTTCAGTCAAAGACATACATTTTTAGCAGGCAATAGAATTTCTTATAGCTATTTCCTAATGAGGTGAATTTCTTGAGCAACTCCATAGTTCATAGAAAAAACCTGCTCTTTGGTACAGCATACCAATGATTTGGCCACTCTATTTTTTATATAGTCATATATATCTTCCTCCCAATGTTTCCACAATGAATGGAAAATGTACTAATGCTGACCATGATATTCTTTTTATTGAAAAGCAATATAAAATAGCTTTAGAAATAAGAGGAAGGTAACATTTTACATTATTTCTGTTACAAATATTTTTATGCTTTGTGCCAGAATTTACTTCCCATAACTATGTTTGCTTTATCTGGAACATTTTATATTGTGTTTCTACATTATTGAAAGTATTAGTGTTTAATTTAGAAGAGCTTAATAAACTGTTAATCTGAGAACGTCTTTCCCTTTTTTCTGAGCATGCTTATTTATGTACAGTGTGGAAATCTGATCCTGTTCTCTTCCAATCAGCCAACAGTTCTTTTTGTACCTCTTCTGGTAGTTCATAGAAAACTTCAGGATCAATGTCAGAAGGAAAAGTAATTTTCTCTTTGGTAGAATCTTGCTCTCTATTTTCTGTAAGTCCTTCATGAATAAAGACTGTTGCCATTGGTTGTTTATGGCTGTCTGTAGTGCAGTTTTTGGAGAAAAGTTGCTCACTCTGCACATTTGGAAATGAATGGAAAACAGATACAGCAGGGTCTGTTTTTGAAAAGTGGAATCCTTGAGACTCTTTAGGTCCTTGACTCATTAGTTCATCTTTTAAGTTACTGTCTATATAATGTGAATAATCCTTTTGGCTAGACACATAAGAGGAACTACTGCTATTTAAACCTGATGTTCCTGGTTCACAGGGAGATACAGAGGATATCTGTTTGGTATTGGATAAATGATCCCTAGGATTTAAGGAACCATCTTGCATTTGTTTTGTAGAAAAGAAAGATAATACTCCTCTAGAAGCACGTAATGGACAACTCAAACTTCCTTTCCCTTGAACTTTTTCTCTAGATTTTCCAGAAAGGATTTCTTCTTGAATATCTACTGGAAGCTGCTTAAAGACCTCTTGGTCAATACCCGCAGGAAGTGAGGAGAGTGGAAGTTCATTACTGTCTTTTTCTTTAGAAAAACTTGTAGTATCTGGTGGAGACTCCCCAGTTCTTGTACTTTCAATTTTTCCAGTTGGTAGAAAATCCCAATTTGTTTCCTTGTCTTTAGAAAAATCCTCCATATGAGTGTCTTTCATTTTCTAGAATACAAGGGTAACAGAAAAATTTAGATAACTGATATCTTTTAAACATTCATGCTGCTGAAGTGTGATTGTAGCTATTATCCGACCAACATGTTTCTATCCTACTCCATAACTTCAATCCTTTTGGCCAGTTCCAAACAACTAGAAATGATCAATCCACCACAATTAGTCACACAACTGTGTGGATCTTTACTCACGATTCCAGGAAGACGGCTTCCTTCCTAGAAAGCACTGAGCCAGAAGGTAGGTATGTACTGGAAACCTGGAAAGGACCTTAATCATGTATTCAAACTTTCAATTCTGTGAATAAAAAGACTGGTGGCCTATAAAAATAAAATGATTCACCAAGGGTATCTAAAACATATGTATATGCACAGATAGCACCAAGGGCTGGTTTTCTAAAATTCCCTATTTTTGAAGTGTAACATTTAACAGAAAGAAAAAAAAATACTTCTATGGTAAAAACCCAGTATCATTATTAAGATGTAACACTATTCTATATTTACATGAAATAAAAATTTTAAAACACTTTCCATTTTAATTTGCCTAATTTTCCCTCTAGTTTCAAGCACCATAAAAATGTACAGATAGTCATATATAATTCAGGAAACATCAACACATTAGTAACTTCCAAAAAGTAAAAGGAGAAGAGATTTGGGTCACTGTTTTTATTGAGCATGAACTGTGTGCCAGACATGTACAAGGTACTTTCACTTATGTTTACTCTCTAATACTACTGTGGATGAAAGACCTTTAATTCTCATTCTACAGACTAATTAAAAAGTAAACATCTTTTTAAATGTCAGTTAATATACAGAATAAAAAGGGTCACCGAAAAAAAAGTAATTAGAAGAGGGCACTAATTCAGTATTTCCATAACACTATTCTGTTCTCATTATAAGCTTAAATGTAAATGAAAATATTACTAAAATTATAATGACTGATTAAACAATAATAATAAAGAAAATAATAAAAACATTTAAAATTAAGAGTTGGACTTCCCTGGTGGCGCAGTGGTTAAGAATCTGCCTGCCAATGCAGGGGACACGGGTTCAAGCCCTGGTCCGGGAAGATCCCACTGCAGCGGAGCAACTAAGCCCGTGTGCCACAACTACTGAGCCTGCACTCTAGAGCCCGTGAGCCACAACTACTGAGCCCATGTGCCACAACTACTGAAGCCCACGCACCTAGAGCCCGTGCTCTGCAACAAGAGGAGCCACTGCAATGAGAAGCCCACGCACCACAACGAAGAGCAGCCCCCACTCGCTACAACTACAGAAAGCCCATGCGGAGCAACGAAGACCCAATGCAGCCAAAAATAAATAATAAATAAAATTTATAGATAAATAAATAAAATAAAATTAAGAGTTTTAATTTTATTTTATTTATAAACAATTTTATTTATAAACAATTTAGTAAAAAGGCATAAACAATTTAGTAAAAGATGATTATTTTTTAAAGCATTTGGTAAACAAAAGTTTGCATTTTCTTTTAGTCATGTGAAAATATGACTAGCCTCTGCCTCTCTATTGCCACACTCTTAATTTCTACAGTTGTAAAATGAGGAGTCATATTCTGTCAATATTGCTACCAGAATTTTATGTAATTTCAAAACCAAGAAAATTTAAATATTTGAACAAAGACATTTGGCGGGGGGGCGTCACTGGTAGCTTATGTATAAATTGACAACAAGATTAGATTTCCAGTATTTGAAAATATTTTCATGTGAGCTAATCATCATATTCCTATATACTGTTATAAAATGTTTTAACAGTTCCAAAACAGAGAACCTCTATCAAGGTTTTCTCTTTTATCCAGCGATGTTTATGTTTTATTCTTAGGTCACAGTACAGTATACTTAAGGCTAGAAACCATAATATGAAAGGCACTATTACAAGTAAGTCATTCAAATCATATCACCCATAAGAATCTCTAACTTATATCAGTTAAACACAAATTTATATCTCTAAATTTAACCATACAAATCCAGTAACAGTGTACTTACAAAACTGTGCTTGCCAGAGCGTGAAGTTGTTGATAATGATGGTGTTAAATAATAATCAATAGTCCCTTTCTTAGCAGTATTTAGGGCTTTAAGGTTGCAGAAGCACACACTTAAAAGGGTAAGATGAAATGGCATCTTCACATTCACCATATTTCGAAAAAGTTTCATAAGTACATCAACCATTGGGGTCATCACATCATAATTTCCTAAATAAAACGTTTAAGAAGACAATATCTAAACACATTATATCATAATTGATATTAAGAGCTTAATCTAATTTATATTGCTTAGATTAAGAAGTTAAAATCCTATAGATATCATTGGGACATCTTGACATTATTTACTGAACTGGGACAGCTCAACACTAACACCAACTGCCAAATGAGTTAAAGTTTTCAGAAGATTTGAAATATGGAACTTTTAGTTACGGGAGAATGATGAGGTCAGAAAATCTCCCCATAAAATTAAAATAAAACTGAACAAAATGGTCAAAAATAATCATTCTGAGATTCTGGAATGAACCAAAGGCAAATAAAGTGAGAAGCATTGATTTATGAAAAGCTGCTGGAACTTAGGTAATGAAGTGGGGACAGCAGCCTTATTGGTTGGAGTTGCTTGTATCCCCATTTACACAGTGCGGTTTGTATAGTAGTTTTACCAGGATGAGGCTGGCTGTGAAAGCCGGAAGCTTTGCTGCCAGCAAGGACTGACCTGATTTGAGGTAGAGGGCAAAAGCCCACACCCAGCAGTGTTGCCAGAAAAATGAACAAACTTGGTAGGAAACAAAGGAAATCACATAGCTCTTGAGCCTGGGGTGGCAACTGTGGTTGGGATGAGTGAAAGATCAATGGACCAGCCATAAATTTAACCAGGAGATCTGGAAACGAGAGAACCACAGAGGGACTAGATAAGCTCTCCTCACAACCCCAACTGACTGAGAGCTGCACACACAGAGAGGAGCCAAGCTTTCCATATGTCTCTCACCAGAATGGCAGCAAGTATACCAGGGGAGGTGCAAGAGGGACGAGCCGAAAATAAAGGCCAAGGCAGATTTGAAAAAGGCCTAAATTTTGAAAGTGCTCTCCAACCCAAGCACTTGTCTGCTGACAGAAAATGAAAGCCTTCCAGGCTGTTGTATTTGAGCAAACCTTTGACCAATTATTGTCTAACCACCAAACTATGCAGACACAGGGTAATCTCCTAAGAAGACAAAATTAAAAATTTAAATTTAAATTAAAAAAAAGAAAAAAAGTTAAGCAGAGAGATCAGGGGCAACACATCACAGGGCAGGTAGATTCTGCAGCTTAAGTCCAGACAGGTTACAAAGAAAGAAAAGGAGAAAAAAGCCCACAGGGAAAAAAAATCCAAATCCAGAGTTTCTAGAATACATTATCTAGTCCAATTTTCAACAAAACATTACAATACATACAAAAAAAAAAAAACCAGGAATGTGATTCTTACTCAGGCAGAAAAAGCAGTCAGTAGAAACTGACTTTAAGTTCAATTTAGCAAAGACTTCAAAGTTGCGATTATAGATATTTTCAAAGAATTAAAGAAGATCATTTTAAGGAATTAAAGTAAGATATAATAACCGCTACCAAAAAAGAGGGAGTCTCAATAAAGAAACAGAATCAAACATACAAACAAAACAAAACAAATGGAAATTCTAGAGTTATAAAGTATAGTAACCAAAACAACAAAATCACTAGATGTGTAACAAAGTTTTGAGGTGACAGATGAATCAGAGAACTTGAATACAGCTCAAAAGAAATTATCTAATCTGATAAAGAAGAAAAAAAGTCTGAAGAAAAATGAATAGAATTGCACACACCTATAGGACATTATTATCAAGCACACCATCATATGTGCAATGAGAGTCCCAGAAGGAAAGAAAAAGAAGAGAGAATATTTGAAGAAATAAGAGCCCCAAACTCCCCATATTTCATCTAAAAATTTAGTCTACAGAATTAAGAATCTCAATAAATCCCAAGTAGGATAAACACACACACACACACACACACACACACACACACACACACACACACACACACACACACAAAACCACTTAGATATACCATGATCAAACTGCTGAAAAAGACAGAGAGGTAAATAACTCATCACATTAAGGAGAACAACAATACAACTGTGCCTGGTAACAATTTATTGCCTCTCAGCTACAAATCAGCCTTCAGTAACTGCTGTGTGATAATGCGTTGGACTCTAAAATTTTTTTACATTGAACTCAACTGTTAAGTTTTGTCAGTAGAGAGAACTGGAGGACCATTAAAGGAGAAAGGGTGTTTCTCTTCCTGGTTCCGATGTACTGTCATTTACCTTTTCTTGCTCCCGTAACACGGTCTGTGTGCAGTACATATGTGTGGAAATATCCAATACTGCTGTGCCATACCACGTGTGTGTGGAATGCTCAGTCCCTCAGCAACCTCCAGCCCCAGTCTAAGCCTAGTGACCATGTTACCATGGCACTAGCAACTCAAACACTGCACATACCAGGCCTGTGCCATAAACAGCACCCTGACCCTTCCTGCATACCCACCTAATAGGCTTGACTTGCACATGCCACAGAAGGTTGTTTCCTCCAGCTCTTCCTGTGCAGGCACCATACCCTCCACCTTTGCACTAGCAGAAGAATGAAGATTCCTTCAGCATAAACACCTACCAGTCTCAGCTTGCCCACATCCTGGAGGATTGTTAACAGAAGCCCTCTCAACATGGACACCTGCATACCCCAGCTCATGCGCTGCCCTGCCAGTGAGCAAACTCCCAATATCCCAACACCTCCTGTGCATCCACCAATCAGCCTCAGCTCATCTGTAGATCAGAGCATGGTATTCTCTTTGCCCAATAACTATGGACCAGCTCTGGGCCAGGTAACTCAAAGGATTTCTCTACCATTCAGTGTTCTGCAACCACACCTTCTCCTTGAGGGGTAAGAGGACTCTCTTTTCCAAGTTTGCCCTTCCTTGGATACTTTTTCTTAGCGCTCGGGTACCTCTTATAGTATCTTTATATCTTTATAGTTACTCCCCTATCATAATTTAGTAATTCTTTGAAACTTTCCCTGTTCAAATTTCTGTGTGGTTATTCTCTCTTGATTGGAACTAGTAACAGGAATCTCTCCTGATTAAGCTATTAACAGCTGCCTCCTCATCAAAAATAACGAAAACCAGAAAGCAATGGAATACTATATGCAAAGTATAGAAAGAAACCAGTAAAGGATTATATATCCAGACAAACTGTCATTCAAAAATGCTATTTTGGAGAAGTAGTCCATAAATTTTAGTTAAGTAGAATGGTTTGATAGTGTTGCTCAACTCTTCTTTTCAAATGCAAACGGAACATTCTCCAGGGTAGACCACATGCTAGGCAACAAAATAAGGCACAATATACGTAAAAGGATCGAAGTTACTTTAAGTATGTTCTCTGATCAACTAAAATCAAAATGGAAACCAACAAAAAGAAATTTGAAAAATAATCAAATATTTGGAAATTAAACAGCAAATTTCTAAATAAGTTTAAGGGTCAAGGAGGAAATCACAATGGATATTAGAAACTACTTTAGCGTTAATGAAAAAGAAACACAACAAAATTTATGGAATGCAGCTAAAGCACTGCTCAGAAAGAAATGTATAACTTTAAACTTGAATTATTAGAAAAGAAGGTAAGTATAAAATAAATAATGTAAGCTTCCATCTTAAGAAACCAGGAGTGGAAAGGCAAATTAAACCTAAAGCAAGCAGAAAGAAGGAAATAACAAAGATCAGAGCAGAAATAAATGAAATAGAAAGTAGAAAGACAATTGAGAAATCAATGACACCAAAAGTTGAATCTTGGAAAAGATTAACAAAACTGATAAACCTTTGCTAGAATGACCAAGGGAAAAAAAAAAAAAAGAATACACAAATTACCAAAATCAAGAACGAAAGAGAGGACATCACTACAGACCCTACAAAAATTAGGATCATAAGGGAATATTAACAACTTCATGACAACAAATTAGACAGCTGGGATGAAATGCATACATTCCTAGAAGATACAAATGACCAAAACTGACTCAAAATGAATAGAAAATCAGAATAAACTTGTAACAAATAAAGAAATCAAATTCTTATTCATAAAAGAACAAAGCTAGAGAACTTACACTACCTAATTTCAAAACTTACAACAAAGTATCAAGGCAGGGTGGAACTGGTATAACGATAAACATATAGATCAATGGAATAAGAAGGTCAAAAATAAACCCTTACACTTATGGTCAATTAGTTTTTGACAATGGTGCTATGGCAATTCAAAGAGGAAAGAACATTCTTTTCAACAAATTCTGTGGAACAACTGGATACCCACATGGAAAAGAAGGAACTAAGACTCTTACTTTACACAACACATAAAAATTAATTCAAAGTGGATCTAAGTAGACATCTTAAAACTATAAAATTTCTGAAAGAAAACATAAGAGGAAATATCTATGACCTCTGAGTTAGGCCAAGAATTTTTAGATGATATCAAAAGTACTATCCATATAAGAAGAAAAAACAAAACAATGAAATACCATTACACAGTCATGAGAATGAGTATAATAAAATAAAATGACAGTACTAAATGTCAGTGAGAATATGAAAACACTGGAACCCTCTATACTTTGTTGGTGAGAATCTACATTGTTATATTCACTTTGAAAAAAAATGTGTCAGTTTAGAGTTCAACTTTACCATACAACCCAGGAATTCCACTCCTTGTAATCTACCCAAGATGAACAAAAGCATATACTTGCCCAATGACTTGCACACAAATGTTCACAGCACCATTTTTCGTAACAAATTTTTCTAACAGTCAAAAACTGGAAACAATCTAAATGCCCATAAAGAAGTTATCTCGTGCTATATAATTAATTACCATAGTTTTGTTTTCTCTGGAGTTGGGAAGCATTCCTGAGTCTTTACTTTTAATATCTATTAAAAAACAACAAAGTTTTCTAGTGAAAATTTCATATAGAATAAAAGTATTTAATAGTTCACTAACTCCCTGTGAAGACTACCCATCTTTGGATCATATTTCTAACTCAAAATTTGTTTTTTTAAGAGTTCGACCTGCCAATTAAATTATCAGAAAATTAGTCCATTACCTATCCCTAACTTCTGAATTATGTGGGATGGAATTGGGCACTGACGACTCTCACGGCTATAGTGCTTCTCAGATGAATACCGACGGATTATTAATCTTACTGTATGTGGCTTCCTTCCATCTTGGCAGACTCTAAAAATAAAGAGAAAGAGGAAACAAGGAATTAGAAAAAGTATTATCTAAAGTTTTTTTAATGGTCCAATATACCTCATTTACCTAAAGGTGCCAGATTTAGTAACTGTAACAATTATAAATACAGTTGATAATTAGGCAGTAGGCAATAAAGGTCCCTGAATAGTCCAAGCAAACTTCACAAAGTCTACATAATAAAGCTCTGAAACTTAAATAAGGCTCTCAGGCCTCATGCAGAATTGAGTGCTATCAGAAAAAGAAAAGAGATAAGATATAATAATAACAAGCCATTTTACAATCCAAATCCAAAACATAACTAAAAGCAACATATTAAAATCAGCAGGAAATTTAAGAAAGAGAGAATCATTTACTGACAGAAGCAAATATATTAAAAAATGACAATTTTTTACACATGTAAAAAAAATAAGATTACAAAAAAAAAATTTTTAATGAGATTATTTCTGTCAAAAAGCACTCCTCAAATAGATCCAAGGGAGTCAGTAATATCACCATTATATGGCTTTAGAGAAATAATGTGAAAGGCTAATTATATACTATGTTTAGGAAGGTAAGTACTTGTCCATGCATCTTAAAAAGTGTTCCATCCAAATAATCTTGGTTTTAGTGTTGAAAACAAAACTTTTAATGACATGGAAAATCCGCTTATAAAGTAGAAAATCTAATTACTAGAGAAAATAAATGTCATCAAAGAATAACATTTTCCTTTCTATATGTGTCACAAACATAAAATACAAGTATTATTAAACATACTCAAATTGATTTTGAATTAGAAAATTTGGATTTTTGTAGTAAACAATTTTTTTCTTATTGCTTTATCACAAAACTTCTTGACTGCTGCTTTATTAAGATAATATCTTAAATGGTTCCTGTAAACATGTTACTAGTTTAAACATCTTCCAGTTCTATTAAGTTAATATGCAACTCAAAGAGTGCAATTTGGTTCCTATAACTAATTAAGACATACTAGAAAAAGGTTATACTCTAAGCAATCTTAAGACCAGTGCCTAGGGAATGGATTAATGGACCAGTGCCTAGATGTATGATTTTATACCTCTTACATATCTATAGTATTAATTATCATATGCTTGAGAACATTCACACACACGCACAATTTTTTTTTTTGCCATTTACTTAGATGGCATTATACAACTCAGTCACTGATACAAGGGGCCACTATGTAGAAAAGGGAATGCCAAGCAGAGATAAGGAGAAATGGTTAATAGTTATTTCACAGGTTTAGAGCATCTAGACTCATTTCTGGGTTGATGCTTCAAATAAGAGAACCTATAAAATGTATACTTCTTGTGGTTTCTCTACGTACACAACTTTTTCCAGTGACCAGGCATTTCACAGTAGTCTTATATTTAGCTGAAACAAAGCAGATAACCCAGTTTCACTAGCATAGTCACAGGCTCAGCCTGAGTCATATCACTGAAGCTGGGTCATATAGCCAGCCAGTTGCATGCAGCAAATGATGAGCTGCACGGCCCTGCTCAAGACATGGGATTGCAATGCATGTTGCATGACTGCGAAGTTGAAGGAAATATCACTTTATCAGTTTTCTGAGAGTTACAGTCATCCAAAAACCATTTTCTCTAGTCACATTAGCCATCCTAGCATCATTACAGAAGCACACCTACCCAAAACTGTTAGATCCCTGACACCTCACTTTGAGAAATCAAAGAAATGGGAGGAAAAGAAATGGAGTACTGAGAAATAGATATATGATGGCAAAGGAGCATCAGAAAACTAAATGTCTTGTTCAGTTTATGCAATGCTATTTGTATACTTATAATCCCAATTGACACTCCTCATGTATTTATAGGCCAGTAACCCTGCACATACCCACAATCACTCTCACTGCTCACACATAATCCCATTAAGCTATTCCTTCATCTGACTCCATTTTCTTGCACATGGTCCGAGGCACAGGAGATAAAAGGGTTCTTCTGCTTTCTCCATCAATTTCCTATCCTCAATCATCACAAAGTTTATAGGCGCCGTGATTCTAGAGATACCCATAAAACTCCCTTAGGTTAATGATCAGCAGCTTAAGATCCACAGTAAACCACAATGTTACTAAAATTAAGACCAATGGAAGTAGATGAATTAAATTTAGTTAAAAACATCTGTTACTTTATAATGATCTATCTTTGCATGTTTAGTCTCCAGTTAATCGGTAAGTTCCAAGATAGAACATCAAGTATTCTTTCCATGTACTATACACAGAATCTATAAGATGATACGGCAAAATGGAAAAATCACCTGTTCAAAAGACTAGCAAGTAGCTCTTCAATCTTATTTTTAGCTTCAACTTCTGATGAACATTTTTTAAATGAATCTTCCTCACTAAAGGACTACCAAAGAAGCACAAATAAGGATTAATAAAAACCCAAATAAACATCTCCAATTATCAGTGTGTATGTTAAATAAATATTCAACACATTCTTTACTAACTTACCTCAGGTACTTAGTTTGAGCCATTTAGTTCACTTTTATATTAAATCTTTTTATCTGCAAGTTATTGTACTCCACTAGAAAGTGCACTGGAAGTCAAGAAAATTACAAAGCTCTAGTACCAATGCCACGCTTTATTGTACAATTACAGTGAGGCTCTTAATCTCCTAGGACTTGAATCTGAGTTTAACCTTGGGCAAGTTATTTAACCTTTCTAAAGTACAGTATCTTCATCTTAAAAAAATAATGGGAGGAAGAGGGAGTAAGGGAGGGGGAAAAGGTATAAACAATAGTACTAACTACCTGGAAGACTCACTGTGAAGATTAACTGGGATAATGTATATATTATTATCCCTCAGGAAAAAAATTCATCAATGTTATCTGGGTGATTATACCTTTCTCCATTTCCTAAACCATTAGACTACTCTGAAAACAAGATTTTTAAAAATTAAAATATTTTGCCTACTGTATACAATATAGGCTATTAAAATTAAGTAGTATTCAATCACAGTGGCTAACTTGAGACTTAAATACTAATTCTTAGATTCAATTTAAGACTATTTATTAATCTACTATAATAAATAGCCTTCTCATAGGAAAGGGATCATGTACTAACCTAAAAAGCAAATTAGAATAGTAAGAACACAGTAGTAAAACTAGAAATCTTTACCTCAAATAATGTGACAACCAGTATTCAGTTAAAATGAACATCATCGCCACGTACCTGAGGAGGTCCTGAGGGGGTCACAGGAGAGTTATCCTCTCCAAAACTGAGCTTCTGGATACGCTGAGCAACTGAAATTCCTAATTCCCTTTCTAATATTTTGGATGAAAAGGTTTGAAGATCACGCACACTACTGATACCCAGTGCTTCCAGACGTTTGGTAGTTTTATAGCCAATACCTAAGCAAAAAGAGATGCATACGGTGTTACAATAGTTTTTCTCTTTAAAATTAGCTAATTAAAATATTATAAAGATATCAACCACGTCTTTTGATACCATAATTTGTATTTTGCTAAGATCAAACTTTATTAAAAATTAGGTTGTTGTTCTGCTCAAGACCTCTGAGTTATGAACCACCTTGAAAACCTAACAACCATAGTATAATATAATGAATAAGGAGACAACCAATAAATGCTATCTTGATATTGATAAAATGAAATTTTTACCACCTGTTACATAACAATGTGGAAGTATTGAAGAATCATAGTTATTATCCATGTAAAGAAAGACTGTCACTAGAGCAATTAAAATGCATTACCATTTGCTAATTATTAGCTAACTTGACTGATTTCTATACACAATACCACACATTTATATCTGGAGGTAGGAACCATCCCAAATACAACTTCGAGCCAGAAAGCAAACAAACGAATCTTCTCATTAGCGAAACTCCTATGACAAAGTTCTTGCACTAAAACTCAGTCATACTTTACCACAGGAAAAAATTTAATGCTGTGATAAAGGACCATACGTTTCCAGGTTATAACTTTCATAATCATATTCAAACTATACAAAAGTAGGTAAAACTAGGAAAATACTTTCATATATATAGATTCCTAATATAGATTCCCTCCAGAAAACGTCAGGTTTTTTGGTTTTCACCAAGAGCCAAGTACACAGGCTCTAAAAATTAATTACACGTAGCTGTAATTTTTAAACTTAAAGAAATACAATAAAACCAATATATATTTTTCAAATATATTTGTCTTACCTGGCATTTTCTTTATGTGGTTCAAACTATGAATGAGATCTTGAGAACTTTCAGGTAGTAAGAGTGTTTGCTGATTTGGTTTAAAGATGCCAGACACTAATTTTGCCAATAATTTATTAGAAGCCACTCCAGCACAGCCTGTGAGACCCAACTGATTATACATGGCTTCCCGCATCTCAGCTGCAATCTGAGATCCAATAAGTAGTCTGATGTGCAAGATGTCATGCAGGTTTATAGCTATAAAAACAGCCAATGTTGTTAAAAGTCACCACCACAAATTTTAATTTTCTTTTTAACAAATGAGTTTTAAAAAGATAAAGGGCTTAATCTATATCCAACCCCCCTTCCCTACCACCATACTGCTACACACTTAACTAATCTCTCTTGTCCTTCACAGGAATTCTGTAAAGTAACTACCACAAGTAAATTCCAAGGCCTGTGATAGCAAATGCATACTGGGAGTGCTGAATGATTAACAGATTACAAAAATTGATCACATAAAAAATTCCAACAGACATTAGTAGAACTTTTACTCATGTTTATCTGGAAGTAAGCATAAAAGTAAGTGTTACATTAATGATAAAGCTAACATTACAGCTTTAAAGATCTGAATCTAAACTTTACACACCAGTGGTATGTGCTATTAAAAACAATTTTGGATTTGTATACAGTTTAAGAGATCTTTTATTAAAAGTATAAGGAAATTATATAGAAACAAATTTTCTTAGGTGTGAAAATGACATTAGAGTTATATGAGACAGTCCTTATCCTCAGGAGTATTTACATTTCAAGTGTTATGATGTCTGTAATAGTGGCTCAACAATCTATCAACCAATCAATAAACAGCAAGATAAAGCAAATGTGGCAAAATGATAACAATGGGAGTATCTACAAGGAAGGGCATAATGACTGTTCTCATTATACCATTCTGTCAACTTTTCTGTAGGTTTAAAAAAAAAATTAACACAATCTTACGTGGAGGAGAAAGAAGAATTCATGAAGAATTAGATATTTTAGGATATAAGACCTAGCTCTCTGCAATATGTTCTAACAAATAGAATCTAAGTTTGCTTTAAAAATTATACAGAAACATATTTGGAACCTTCTTGCTACCCAGACCTCGTAAGTGACAAAAGAGCACAGGTACAAAAGACACATGAAAGCTTCATATCTTCTTCTAAGGCAGAATGGTAGCTCTACTTCTTTTCTTCTTTAATATCAGGGAGGTGGATAATGACTGGAGATTGATCCACCAGCACTCAAAAAGGGGGAATAAGAGAAAGCACATGCTGCCTGAAACCTATGAGCAAGTATGTCAGGACAAGTCTTAGAGAAAAGCAGAGTAGCTTGCCTTCTACGTGGTATGATTTGGAAGTCACCAGCAGTCACAAGATGTTTGAAAGCCTAATTAGATAGTCAGTAGAGTTGATTGCAGCTTATTTTCAAATGCAAATAACCCTGGAAATACCATCAGTCATTCATACTTTAATACACGAAGGAGAGGAACCATTCTGTTTTCTTGCTAAGAGTTGGCAAAGATTATTTGAACTGATTAAATATGAGCTTGCAAAATATGGCAGGTAGCCCTGGACAAGCTTCCACAAGGGCTAACTTGGGAGGGTCTTGATGCCTTGGGAGAATAGAAGTGAACAAGCAAAGAGGCAGCAAAGGCAAATTTAGTCTACCTAAAATTTTGCTTAAAAATGGTTTTAAGAAAATCAAAAACTACTCTAAAAAGCCAACTCCTGTAACTTAAGGATGACCTAAAGAGTCATCCTCTTTAAAAACGATAACACAGGGACTTCCCTAGTGGCACAGTGGTTAAGAATCTGCCTGCCAATGCAGGGAACACGGGTTCGATCCCCACTCCAGGAAGATCCCACAGACCACAGAGCAACTAAGCCCGTGTACCACAACTACTGAGCCTGCACTCTAGAGCCCGCAAGCCACAACTACTGAGCCCGCATGCCACAACTACCGAGCCCGCGTGCCACAACTACCGAAGCCTAGGCACCTAGAGCCCGTGCTCCGCAACGAGAAGCTACCGCAATGAGAAGCCTGCGCACCACAACAAAGAGTAGCCCCACTCACAACTAGAGAAAGCCTGCGCACAGCAACGAAGATGCAATGCAGCCAAAAAATTAAAAAATAAAATAAAAACCGTAATACAGGACTGTGTCAGAGAAATGAAAAGTGCACAAAGCACTGAGCTACATGTCATCAAAATACGATTTTCTGCCTATTTAATATGGAATATCAATACCTGATTTTAATCATCTTAGACTGCTGAAATATGGCTAATATATCCAACAAAAGCCAGAATACTTTCAGAAAGACATAATCGACTCTCTGAACTGACTGAACATTAAGAAATGTAGATACTTTTAGTTACTAAATTGAATGAATAAGAACCCACTTACGCTGATTACCGTATACATGACCCGACACAGTCAGTGCTGAGGGTTCATCCCTTTGAAGCTGCTCTAGTCTCTTCTCAACCATTTCTGTTAGATCCACAAAATTTTCATCAAATCCGAGTCTCTCAACAACTGGACTAAATTCTTCCAACAACTCTAAATTAAAATAACATTGGAGCACAGATGTAACTGAAGTTGTAACTAGAATAGATTTAACTCTTTTATGCTTAAAAAAATAACAAAATATGTTGTTAAAGGTTTTACATATATTCACAGTCCCATAATATCTTTAATAAAGTCCTCAGTTAACTGGGATTTTTTTTTTCTGTACCACATTCTGAGTAAAGGCAATATTTTCCAACAAAATAAGTCCAAAAATAACATTTCCTGGGCAGATGCTCATAGCAATAAATTTCTCAATCTCCTATACCTATAATTTCTCTATCTGTAGTACATTAAACATCAATGCTTATAGTTAATTATGATCTTGAAGCAGTAGGTCAAAGAATAAATTACAGTCTGCTTAGAAAAGTAAAAACAAGTAATAATATATTCTAGCTATGTTTTTCATAAGAATTTTAAAACGGCAAAACAAAATAAAATTTAAAATGTCCAGTTAATACTAATCCAAAGAGAAAAGTTACTTAATTTTCAAAATATACTACAATGCAATACTTTTTGATTAGTCACCCTCCAGCACATTCCTTAAGGGCAGAGATGGCCCATGACTTACATGTATTTGAATGCCCAGCCTCTAACAGAATGCCTAGTCCATAACTCAAACGTTTACTAAATTGAGCTGAACCAGGATTTGAAATAAGTTCAAAAAGACTTATCAATTCTCATTTTTAGGATTAAAACTAATAATTTGAAATCATTAAGAAGAATTTTCACTTCTCTCTGAATCACCTATGATACCAGCTGGATGGCAGAAAACAATCTATTAGCCTCTTATTATATAAAAATGCATAGGTTCTTAAAGTCCTATAATATGAAAGCTCTGTTTTATTGATGCCAACACTGATAACAGCAGGAAAAAACAATTAATAAAGACAACAGTGTGATCTGGTAACCACCAAAAATCACTTTCAACCTACCTAGAGAAAACCATATATCTACTCTGAGGAAAAACTGACAATGTGTCTGACCATATAAAAGGATTCTTTTGAATTTCCCTCATCAATTTCTGCTTTTCCTCCCCAAAAGTATATACCTGATGTCCAGCAGTAACAGATAGAAAATAAAAGTTTATCAAAACAATACTATATAAAAAACAAAGAACAAGTTAAGTGCTAAGGAGAAAAGCAAATTAAGTACCGAATCATGCACAAAGCTGGTGGATCACTGAATATTGATTGATTATATTGGTTCTATTACTAGGTCATAGGAATAAATCACTTATCCATTCCTGAAGTTAACCTCTTTTTTGCTGTCAACTTGTCAACTCCATAAACAAGAGGCATTTATTAAACATATGATTACACAAGGCCAAAGAGAGGAGTTATAATTAGAGAAAAAACTATCTAGACAAAAATGTAATACTGTAGAATAAACATATGAAATAAACAATAAGGTTATACATCATAAATAGGTCTGAAATAAATTCAGTATAGGACTATTAGGCTATGTTCCTATTTCAACTCAGATAATACCATGAAAAAAATTAACAAAATAACATTTTATTGATGCATAAATCATACTTAGAATATTTATTGTTATTATATTAGTGCATTTTTAATTCTTTCAAGATACTACTTTATAAGTTAAGAATCAGCATAAAAACTAAGATTTACTCATTGAATTTCCAGTAGATATTTTCACTGTGAAGAGTTGCAGTGGCACAGAAATCATAAGAGAAAGACTGATAAATCTGACAACATAATGTCAGACAATACACAAACTGGAAAAGTAAAAAACATGAAACACAAATTGGAAATACATTTATAACACATGACCATCAAAGGGCTAATTTCCTTAACTTCCCCAAACAATGACACAAACCAATCAGAAAACAGAGGAGCAATCTAAATAAAAACGGGCCCAAGTGAAAAGGCCATTCACAGAAAACATATATAAATGACCAAAAATACATGAAAAAATGCTCACACTTACTTATAGAGAAATGCAAATCAAAACAATGATTTACTATTTTTTCTGCCTATAGGCAAAATCTTTATGAATATCTAATACTGTCATACATACTAGCAATATGTTGGGACAACCTCAAGTGCAACATATAGCAGTATTTCTAATGCAAATTATCTTTGATCTAGCAATTAAACTTTAGGAACTTACTTTAAGGATATCTTCATGAAAGTATGTGAAAATTTCTGTAAGAAAATGTCTACTGAAGCATATATTTGTAAAAGCAAAAAGTTGGTAACAGAAATAATCCCTCACTATCAGGGAAGCCACAAAATTTACAAGATATCTTTTGAACAAAAGGAGGTGCTATTAATAATTACATAGGGACAATGGGCATAAAGTGGGACATACTGTCTTCATATCAGTAAAGGAATGGTTAAATGTTTGGGACAAAATACAACAGAATACTGTGCAGGCACTAAAAAGAATGAGGAAGAGCTATATGAATGAGATGAAAGATCACCAAGAACAAAGGCAAGATGCACACTGTCTGTATTATATCACCTCTTCTATGTACAGTAAAAATTAACTTCTGAGTATTCAGATACACACACATAATTGTGCACATTGTCTATTCACACACAGACATATACACATATGTGGCGGAAGGGGTTTGGGTCATTGTTTTACACATATGGAAAAACCTGATACTGGTTTTTGCATCTTGCCTTCTACTCACTCAACAAGGCATATCTCTATGAGTCAAACAGTACAGCACCAATTCATTCTTTTTAATAGCCATATAATATTCTATCATAGAGAAGTCTTAGTTTATTTAGCCATTCTCACCCTGGTGAGCAATTGTTTTCATTCCATATTTTTAGTAATTATGAACCATGCTACAAGAAACATTTTTGTACATACACATTATTTTAGTTCTATTAGATAAATCCCCAGCAGTGGTATTATTGGGTTAAAGAACATAATAGGTATCTTTAATTTCAAAACATGTTTCTAGATTGCTTTCTTGAAAAGGCTGTAATACTTTGTTTCTACTTTTTCTCACATTCTTATTTTTAGTACTAATGAATTTGAGCATTCTTCTTCCACATTGTTGAATTTGCTCTTTTTGTTAATTGCCTATTCATATCCTTTGTCCATTTTTCTTAAGTTTCTTTTTCTTGTTAATTCCTAAGAGCTCTTGGATATTATATTTAATGCTTTCATCTGAAAACTGCTACAAATAACCAAAGAACAAGTAAACAAAAACAATAGCAGGGCTTCCGTGGTGGCGCAGTGCTTGAGAGTCCGCCTGCCGATGCAGGGGACACGGGTTCGTGCCCCGGTCCGCGAAGATCCCACATGCCGCAGAGCGGCTGGGCCCGTGAGCCATGGCCACTGAGCCTGCGCGTCCGGAGGCTGTGCTCCGCAACGGGAGAGGCCACAACAGTGAGAGGCCCACGGACAGCAAAAAAAAAAAAAAAAAAGAATTTACTAAAACAATAGTAAACAAGATAAATAAAAAGCTGATCCTTATACATTTTAAAACTGTATATATTTGCCATATGCCAGTACAACACATGGTTTCATTTTTCCTGTAATTTACTAAAACACTAAGATTCAAACCCAAACCTTAGTAAGGGGGAGTTTATCTACACTGAAATATTTAATATATACATAAAATCTAAGAAAAAAATATACTCCTTATCTTTGCTAATACTTCCTAACAAATTGGTTTTTAATTATGTTAATCAAACATTACAGAAGCCTCTCTCAACTCCCATTAGTGCATTAGAGTACAGCATATTTCTTCATAGTTTATTTAAACTTGGCATTTAAACTTATAATTAAAAATACCTGGTTCTTTTTGGTTTATCTTCTCCCATTTTCTCACTTAAAAATTTTTTTACATTTTCTCATATTTATGTAAACATCAGCGTGACAGAGTTCAAATTCCTTCCAACTATACATTTTTGTCACCGTTACTCATAATATATTAAGTCATTCTCATATAAATTTTTTTTACATGGGAAAGCCCCAAAATAAAAGGAAACTGACTTATGCATTTTACATTTATTAAAAGATTCATGTAGTTAACAGGCATCCTATATAAAAATTAATGCTGAAATTATATTGCCCATAATCTGTACCTGTAACGTACCTGTAACCTTATATGACACCTCTCTGTAACGAGTCAAATCTTCTCCATTAACTAATACTAGCTGTGGACACTTTTCTTTTGCATCTCTGACATTCATAAGTTTCTTAACTCCAAGTTCCCTAGCTTCATAGTTGCAGGTAACCACCAAAAATTTCTGTTGAACCCCTATAAGAAACAAATATTTTATGAGAAAAATATTTTATGAGGATTAAAAATAAAATTTAAAATATAATTTACTTATTCCATATTATAGTTGTAATACCATGTTTTGATAAGAATAAAAAGCGCTCAGTTAAAAAATACAGCCTCCATTCATCAAAGCTCTATGAAGTACAATTTAACAAAAATTAGCACAAACGAGCAATTCTATGAATTCTGCAAAAAGATACAAATAAAATCCTTCGAGGATTTTTTTCAAACAATACAAAACCTAAGAATTAACTCTATATAACTTTATATATAACTCTAGGCCATGTTTTACCAAAAAATAAAGCAGATGAAAATAACTGAGTACAATTAACTACCGGTTGCTGCTAGAAAACCTAACTTGTCTTCCGAGTAACTTTCCAATGAATATAAAGCAATGTTCTGTTACAAGTGCCAACCTACAGCAATTACTAGGGATCTCCCCCAATCAGTGTTCTAATTATTGAACTGTTCTTCATAGTAATCTTCAGAAAAGATTATAGAGAGTGAGGTGGCATTATGAGCCCCCTCCTTATCAAAATGATTAAGTTATGATCATCTACAGACTGTTTAAAAATTCTAGTTTTTCGGTAGCTTAAAATTGCTAAAATTATTTGCTTTTCTCTTTACACAGGTTGACTACTTGTTTACCACTATTAAAGTAACGTTCATCTAAAATATGTAAAACACAAATATGTAGATGGGGAAAAAAAGGTTATGTCCATTCCCCTAATGTAAGACATTTTGTTTCTAAAGTGTTGATACTATAAACAAGGCAAAGAAACATTATTTCGTATATTTTTGATATACCAGATTATGCCCAAAAATAGAAGCACTGGGTCAAAAGTAATAATTTATGATTCACCAGTGAACTATGTAAAAAATCAGATTAGTAACTTCCTTAACTAAAAAAGTAGTCTTTTAATGCAGGATTAATGGACTCACCGTTATGTCACCAGCCCAAGTTAAGTAGTCATATATTTGCTTAGTACAAATGGAAGACTATGCTGCTTTCTCCTAGAAACTTTCAGCATTATATCCCTCACTTCCTGGTAATCATTCATTCCTGCATCTTAATTACACAATACCTTTTTACTAATCATTACTTACAGAACATCTTGTTACCATGCTACTAGTTAGAAATGCCTTCAGAAGAAAATTGAGGTCCCCTAATCCTAACTCCTTGACAGCCTTAATTTTAAAGATCCTAGACTGACCTTGGCATACCAAAAACTAGTCATCAGTCATCCCTCTGTTCCTTAGTAAATCAACTAGGCTGAGTTGAATTGGGGACTTATCAAAACCAAAATAGACAACAGAGGGAAGCGGCAGGTGAACCAAAATTGCTCTTTATGCTTTTACTAAAAGATAAATCCTTACTACATGCATAAAATAAATTTTTAGAAATTTAAATTACTTTCCCAATTTAAGATATAATAAAAAAAAGAAAGTTTTTTTAAAAAGCCAACATAATAGTAAGTAGATCCCCAATGTAAAATTTCTCTTTGCCTTTTAAAGATACTTATGATTTTATGGAAAATTTGTACTGTATGCCTTAACATTTTGGGTTCTGTTCAAAATCCAACTATTTTGTCGAATGTTACACAATTCAAGAGTTAATTTCAAAAGTGAGAGAATAGATGACAACTTCCATTAAAATTAATAAAAGAGATTGTTCTTGAGATAAGACGGTTGTAAAATTTCAAACATTGAGAAAAAGACTAAAAGTTTATCATGGTCTCTCTGTCCATCCGTTTGGTGAACTATACTACTTGTGTCACATTCACCATTTATTAAACGATTATAAAGTTTACACCTGTAGTGAAGCAAAGACTACTGTCTATAAAGCGTCACAGAACTGCTTCCAACTTTATTAATATGGTTAATAAATCATAATAAATAATGAATCCTATTATACAAAGAAAATAGTATCAAACTCCAGAATTACCTAAAGGTTTGCCCTTTAGTTCTGGATGTGAGATCATTTCTACTTGTGCGTAAAAGCAATCCAGATCCACGTGTACTATGACTCTAGATGAAGAGCTTCCTGCTGGCACCACTTGATCATGGACTGTGGCACAATATGCAAAGAAACATAAAAATACATTCAGGCAGCTTATCGCCTCTGAGCAACTGCCAGCCCCTTAAAACATGGCAACTGAGAAAGAAGAATGCAGAGCGATTTTTAAAGTTTTTTTCCTGGATTTATCACATGTGTCAAAGCATCTAAAAGTTACAAAGACATGAGAGAAACTCCACCCACAGTATAGTCTTCAGTCCTGTTTACTTACTATTTCTTTGTATACTATATTTTTCTCAGGATAGTAATAAATTTAAGGAAAAAAAATTATCAATAATGGAAGATTGCAAGAGGTAATCCTAGGACTTGGAAGTTTATGGGAAAATTTAGAGAAAGTTGCAAGGGGCAGAAAAGTTTAAACACTGATCTTTCAACCAACTTAAAAAGTACTCTAAGTGGCATGTCCTTAAATTAAAAAAATAATCTGAAATACAAAGCAGCACAAGACAGAACCTATGGGTCCCGATGGACTACATCTAGCTCCCATATGATATCAAGATTAGCTGGTTCAATGCTGAATACCCAATACCTAAAACAGAGACTGGCATATAATAGACTACCAATGAATACTTGCTAAATTGCAAGACAGAGTAAATATTTCCTGGATTTTAAAAGTGGTTCATGTCTTGAGGGAAGGGGCAGAGGGATAAGACAGAGGAGATTACAGCTCTTAACACCAGTTAAAAACAAGGCAGGCTAAATGCAATGTGGTTTTCTGGTTTGGAGCCCGGAACAGAAAAAAATTAAGTGGAAAAAAACTGGTAAAATCTGAATAAAGCTTGTCCTTTCATTAATAGTATGCCAATGTTACTTTCTTAGTTTTGACAAATGTATCACGGTGATGTAAGATATTAAAGTTAGGAAAAGCTATCTGTGCATCTCTCTGTAAATCTAAAATTATTATAAAATTTAAGTTTTTTAAAAAGGGGGCGGGGGTCTAGGAGGCAGGGAAGGAGAGCCTTGGCCCCAGGCCCGGGGATTGGCGCGCTGCAAAGTAGGGTCCAGAGGCTGGAAGTGGGTCACCGGAGAGGCGGCCACTGCAGACGTGCCTCGTCCCCGGTTCCGAGCTGCGCCGTCCCTTCCCGTCTGGGCTGAGCCGGGGCCCCAACCTTTGCCAAACGGGCGACAAGTTCCCCCGCTACTGCAACCTTTAGGCGGCCGGGGACTCTTCCGCTTTCACTGGGCTGTTTCAGGGATTACAAATGCAACCTCGATTAACCAACTGACGCGCCCACCCTACTACTGGTCAAAAAATCCCTCTCGGGATCTTGGCCTCAAAACACCGGGCAGCGAAGGGCAGCTCTCTCAGCGGAGCCCGGAAGACGAAAGGACCCGAGCCGGGCGGGACGGTCGCACCCCAACGGCCGCCGCCACTGCCCCGGGAGTCCTCCCGCCCCGCGCTGCTCATTTACACCAAGGGAGGCCGCCGGGCTCCTCAGGCCCCAGCGCACCCGGCGAGCTGCCTGCTGCCCACGTCTCGGCCCGCTCCATGCCCAGAGCCGCGTCCTCTTCCTCGTCGCGGTCGCCTTCTTCCTCAGGCTCCACCCCCTGCTTCTGCGTCCCGCCCCAGCGGCCAACCGCAGGGCAGCTTCCGACCGCTTCCGCCCGGTCTCCAGGGAAGCCGCTCCGGGCTGGCGCCTGCGCGGTCTGCGCCGACCCGCGGGCTGCTCCGAAGGACTAGCCGGCTGGGAACCCTCCAGACCAGCGTGCGGGGGTTCCCTCCCGCCCAGCAGTGAATGAGAGATTGCCTTACCAAACAGCTCATTTTTTTCTTAAGGTCTTCGGAGTGAGTCCCACACCACAAATTTTAACTGTTTATCTTTACTTAGAAGCCAGCCTGTTCTCCTGATAACTGTTAGCAGAATTGCTAACCCTTAGACGCTGAATGATTTATGCTGATGGAGTTGGGGGAAAGGATGGAAATTATGGTGACAGCAAGGCGACCATGTAAACTAATATGATTAGCAAGTATGTTAAAGTTTGCATTTTGTTTGTTTGGTGTTTGATTCAAAGATACTGTGACAGATTGGACCCCTGAATTTTTAATCATTTAAACTGAATAGGATGTTGATACATGAGCTTTGGAGTCTGGTAAAATTCTCAATCCAGACCCTCCAACTTGCTAACTGTGACTTTGGGCAGGTTAAATAACTGCTCTGAACCTGTTTCTCCACTGTTTAAAAAAAAAAAAAAACAAAAAGGTCTTGAGTGTATTGGGATTAAATGAACGAATGAAAACTAACATACGCTTTAATATTCCAATGAATATAAAACACTTGGGACATGGAAGGTTAGAAGGTGCTCAAAAAATGTTCATTCTCTTTGCTTTCTGTTAAGATGCCTTTTGTGCCTGTGTGTGTTTCTTCCAACAGAAAATTTGGAAATTTCTGTGCATGTGAATGAATATATATATATATATATATTCACACAATTATTTTGATTTTTTTTACAGGATTCTTTCATAAATAGCTTGTGAAAACTTTGAGAAACCCATTAAAGGACATGCTGATGCATCCATAAAGAAGGAATAACAGGCAGAGCTGGGGCTCGGTGGTTTGGAGACCAGGTCTTCCTCTTTGGGTATTTTACTCTTAGACATCTGGACCAGTTCCTTCAAACTCTCCAGTATGGGATCTAAGACACCAATTTAAAGCTATCCTGCTTTCTTTGCGATTGCTATTTGCTAAGTCTAGATAAAGTACTTTTGAATTAAGTGCCTCTTTGGCTATCATCAAGGGTCCAATTACTTGTAGACAACTAAGGTATTTTGTTTCAATTCCTCCATGTTGAGAATGATACAAACCAGGGAAATACCATGGCAGATTAAAACAGTTCCTTTATAAGAGCCCTAGGGTCACTAACACTCAACAGCTTGACTAAAAGTGAACCAGCATTGAAAAACAACACACATAAGCCCTCTTTAATTGAATTTATTTCCCTGTCAATTGTCAAACTGAAGAGTGACTTTAAATTTAGTAGAAGAATAGACAAATGGAACCTTGCAACCATAGGGGAGCGAGCCAGGCTGGCTTTGTAAAGTTTACTAAGTGCGTAAATATATTTTTAGTGTTATTCATGTATGTGCAAAAGCGTGGCATCAAGTAAGAATAAGCAAGGCCCTGTTATGTATTAGAGCTGCGTTGTTTATAAGCAAAGGGGCTTTTTATGTACTGACAATCACTGAGAAAGAGTTGTTTAAAGTGAGAAGTGAAGTTGCAACTAAGTAAATTCAAATTCAGTTTCATATCAATTCATTATCAGTAAAAGAATTTTGAATCATCTGCCTCATTAAAAAAAATCACGACAACTTGGATATATTCGGAGGCATAAAAATAAAATTTATTTGAGCTAATATGTGTTGCTTTGTAGTGGGATGAATTAGGGAAAGTGTTTTTTTTTAATCTATAAATCCCATCCCTCAGTTTTAATTAATTGGCTCTAAATCTAGGATAATTTCAGGAAATAAATATTTTGAGCCTGGATCATAACTGGGTACTTAAGTGCCAAATGAGAAGAACAATTGCAAGGCAGAATAAACATTTAATTAAAGGAAATTAGGTTGAAACAATATTCATGGGGGAGCATGGGTTTGCAGTGTAGGTAATGGATAAAGAAACTAGGGGCATTCATGAGCTTCAGAAGTCAAGACATTATGAACTTACATACCTGAAAAGTGACAAACAGGACTTCCCTGGTGGTGCAGGGGTTAAGAATCCGCCTGCCAATGCAGGGGACATGGGTTCGAGCCCTGGAGTGGGAAGATCCCACATGCCACGGAGCAACTAAGCCCGTGCGCCACAACTACTGAGCCTGCATTCTAGAGCCCACGAGCCACAACTACTGAGCCTGTGTGCCACAACTACCAAAGCCCGCATGCCTAGAGCCTGTGCTCCCCAACAAGAGAAGCCACCGTGATGAGAAGCCCGTGCACCGCAACTAAGAGTAGTCCCTGCTCACCACAACTAGAGAAAGCCCGCCCTCAGCAACGAAGACCCAACACAGCCAAAAAAAAAAAAAAAAGTGACAAGCATGACCGGCCATGTCAGGGAAGGCTGGGAAAGTTACCAGCGTCTGCTTATCTCCTCCTAGACAAATTGGCCACATATTATTCAGCAGGAGAACTCTAGATGGTGTTCTTCAAGGGCTTTGAGATGAAGAGTGTGAGGGCGTTTATGAGTATCTGTATTTTATGTTGGTGGTGGCTAGGTAAATAGAGGTTGGCCATAGGGTCAAAGGAACAATTTGTATTGGTGAGAACAGAGGGCCTGTTGTAGTCTTTCTGTAGTCTTTGATCTAGTACAGTGGTTCTCAGTTGCAGACAACGATTTTGTCCCCTAGAAGATATTTGGCAATATTTTGGAGACACTCTTGGTGTTCACATCTGGGGAGTTGCAGCTCTGATGACTGGCATCTATTGCGTAGAGGCCAGGGATATTGTTGAACATGCTACAATACACAGGACAGCCCTTTACAATAAAGAATTATCAGTCTAAAGTGTCAGTTGGGCCAAGCTTGGGGAACTCTGGCCTAGTAGTGTTTGTATCATCCTGCTGCCAACTCCCTCCTCAGCTTATGGTCCCCAGCTGTAAACTAATAATGTAGAATTGGTCTTTGGTTATGTGCTTTTAATTATGAATAGGACAGTTTTAGAGAAGGGAAGATATAAGAGAGGGAGACAAGTATTATTTAGTTGCTTTTCACCATGGGGATTTACATTCTGAGGCTAAAATGCAAATGAATTCATTGGCTGGAAAAGAGATTTCAGAAAAATATTCACACTTTTATGAAGCTTGTGAGTTGCCCCCAGGGTGAAAGGCTAATGAGTCAGAAATAATTTACACGGCTTAGAAGCTGAAACCAGAAAGCACGAAAGGCTTCAGGTGGTTGAAAGCAAAGTAGAATTATTTTACGCAGTTGTACAATGTGCATGTTGTGCAGTATTTACTAAATAACACTCATCCAAGGATCTCACACCCTTTGCATAAAATTTTCAATTGTCATGAAAAAACCCTCTTCTCTCTCTCTTTTTTTTTTTTTTGCACATTGCACACCAAAGCTGCAGTTTCAAGCTTTCTCAGTGTAACCTAAAAATATTTGCTGCATACCATGTGACTGTGGCTAAGAGAAGGTGTAAGAGGCTGGAGTTTTTCTAACAGTCAGCTTCTCTTTGCTTTGACCTTTCTTTGTGGTTCTCTAGAATTCGATGAAAGGCCTGCATAGTCATTTTAGTAATGACCTTTAAAAAGTTGCTTGTCAGGGTGTGCTCAATAGATATTGCCTTGTCATTTTGGATAGAGGGAGAGGTAGGGACCAATGTGATCACGATAAAAGTCATTTGGTCCCAGTTTGTAAACAAGATCTGCAAACTTCCGTCTTTGAGAAAAAGAGAACTACTTGATGCCATGTAGAAAGTGCAAGCAGATTGACATTGATCAGATACACTGTTAAATTTATAGACACCTAACTTTAATGAAACATTTTTTTTAATTGCAAAAGTGATTTGTGATTATTATGGAGAATTTGGAAAATATAAAAAGGAGGTAAAAAGAAAATGGTAGTCATCCATAATAATCCATAATCTGGTGCTCAGAGATAACCAAGCATTAATAGTCTTTTCATAAAGCACAACTTAAAAAGAAAGCTTTAGTTTTATTTCACAAATAAACTTCTGTTTCTCTTTCTTGACTAAACCACAGAAACCATTGCCTAAATAAATGACATAGGAAAATCTTTGTACACTTATTTGTTTTTGATGTTACTTGAAGGAAATGAATAAATATGTTTTCAACATCATTTTGGAAATACTAATAATTTCAACTTAATTAATAATATTCTCCATTTTCCTGGTTTGAGTATAATCCATAATCTTTATAAAGGAAAATTATATTTATAGGACTTATTTCTTAAAGCTGATTCAAAGACTTCATTAAAGTACCTATTAATCCTAAAAGTACTGCTTGTGTCTCTGGTTTAAAAAAATTATTTTCCCCTTTCCCCTCCAAGAGTGTCTGGATCAGGGATGTGACTTGGTGAGAAGAGGGAAGAAGAAAAACCGAGTTTCTAAACAACCGCCTCTCCTGGGTTATTGAAATGGCTGCAGAGCAGACACAGGATGATGTTGAACCTTCGGTCTCATTTGTGAAAACTTGTGCAATTTTTTTTTTCCGTGCTACACTACATACAAATCACCAAATTACAAATTAACCCTTTGTGATCCTTGGTGTAATGAGCAGTTTCTTTGGGGCTTTTTCTTTCTTTCCGGGAAGTGGGAGGGAAAGGAGCAAGGTATTACCTTGCTCTTCCTTTGTATTTTGGTCCCAAAATGTAAATACAATTTTCTATGTTACTTTTTTGTGGTAACTACCAAGATGAATATTTTAATTAGATAAGTTATATGGAAAGGAAGGAAAATTCCACGTCTAAAAAAAAATTTTTTTTTCTCATCCATTTTTTAAGATATTCTAGTAAGACAGAAAGGTATAAGGTATAATGTAAAAATCCCTCATAATCTCCACTGCACCGTGATATGACCACTGTCAACAGAGTTAACCGCTGTTAACATATATTGATATACTTCATCAGACTTTTTCTTATAATATTTAATATAGAGTAGACATAGTGATAATCACTTCTAATTCACATCAGTGGGATCGTATTATGCAGACTCTTCTCTACCATGCTTTTTCACTTAGTATCTCTCGAACATCATTTCTTTTCCATGCACAAAAACCTACTGTGTTCTTTTCTAACGGATGTTCTGTTTTACCAATTCCACATTCATGGACACTTATTTCTGATTTTTTGCTGCAGTGAACATCCTTGTACGTATATCTCTGTGCTCTTCCTCAGGAATTTGATCCCACCCTTCCCTAGGACAAATCTAACCTCCTAAAATTCTGTAAGAATGTTATCTTTATCTTTTTAAAATTAATAAAAACCGCTTGAGAGAGCACCATGATACAGGGGACCTGTCATTTCTGCCTCCAAACATTCTCTGGAACCCCTTCAATTCTCTGCATCCAGGCTGACACAGCGCAGGCCACACACAGACATCTCCAGCTCAGCCTACAGCGCTGGCTTCAGAGCGTCTGCCCTTTACCATCTGTGGGCCCTAGAATGATCTTTAAATAATGTAATATATAATTTAAGTTTCCTGCTGAGGATCTTTGAAAGGCTTCCCACAACCTTTAGAGCAAAATTCAAACCCCCTTCTCACAGGGTCCTCAAGACGGCACTGGGGCAGGCTTCATAGAAGTTTATCATTCTTCCTCCATGTCCCTGCTTCTTGTCATAGCAGTTTATGTTTTTCTCTTGTACTTGGGCCACCCCAGCCCCCTTTCTGTTCTGGGGACATATGTTAGGCTGAAGTCAGCAAGCTGGAGACCCAGGAGAACTGATGATATGGCTCCAGTCTAAGCCCCAAGGCCCAAGAACCGGGAGAGCCAATGGTGTAAATTCCAGGTCAAGTCCTCTTCTGAAAACAAGAGAAGACCGATATCCCAGCTCTAACACAGTCAGGCAGAGAGAGCAAATTCTCCCTCATTCAGCCTTTTGCTTCTGTTCAGGCCTTCAGCAGATTGGATAAGGCTCATCCACATCTGCTTTGCTCAGTCTACCCATTGGAACGTAAATCTCATGCAGACACATCCTCAAAGGCACACTCAGAATAGTATTTAACCAAATACCCAGGCACCCTGTGGCCCAGTCAAGTTGACACGTGAAATGAAACGTCATAGGACAATTTCCTGCCTCCAGACCATTCTATCATTTGAAAGGTTTTGTAGAATGGGCTTGTTCTCTTTCTCCAGTTCTCAATTCAAATGTCAACACCTCTGACTTTTCCAAACCGCACTCTCTCAGGTGATCTACCTCAGAATTACCACATTGTCTCGTGACATACTGAGTATCATTTGTAACACTTATCCTGATGTGTAATTTTTTCATTTGCTGTTTACTTGTTTTTAATCTCTCTCTCCTACTAGGATATATTAGGTTAGTGGCCTAGCATGCCTTGTACTTTATTGGTATCTACCCAAAATGTGTGCAATAAATGAATAGCGTTATTTCAACATCAATTGGATAATTAAGTAATGTTAGATTTTAGAAGTCCTTTGTAGACAAATCTTCCTTGTAGAAGAATTCCAAATAATATATGGAGATAAGCCCCCCTCCAGGAGGTGGAGCTTATTCTTGTCCCTCTTGCAGGTGGGCTAGACAGTGACTTGCTTCCAAAGAATAGAAGATGGAAAGGGAGGGATAGTAAACTTACAGTGGAGACGCCTGGCAGTCACTACTTAACCAAAGTATCATGTGGATATCATACATCCCTGATAGGATGCGCTCAGAAAGGCACAGCGTCACTTCTGTGGAATTCTTGCCAAAAAATGTGTAACCTCAATGTAATCCTAAGGAAACCTCAGACAAACCCAAACTGAGGGGTGTTTTACAGAACAGTTAACCAGTTTCTATCAGAAGTGTCAAGATCACTAAAGACAAGATAAAAGGAAGTGTCACCGGTTGGCAAAGACTAAGAAAACGTGACAACTAAATGCAATGTAGCCCCCTGGATTGGATTCCAGAACAGAAAGAGGATATTAATGGGAAAACTGGGGAAATCTAAATAAAATCACAAGTTTAAGACATGTGTCTATGCTGGTTTCTTAGTTTTAACCAAAGTACCATTGTAGTGTTAGATGTTAACAACAGCAGAAATTGGCGAGGGTTATGTAAGAACTCTCTTGATTATCTTTGCAATGTTTCTGTAAACAAAATGTATTCGAAAATAAAAAGTTTACTTAAAAAAATAGGTAATCACAAATCAGACTCTAAACAAACCACAATATTTTTTCAAATCTTAGACTAAAAGAACAAAAAACTGAAAACAGAAAGTCCTCCAGACTCATCACACACACACACACACACACACACACACACACACACACCTCTGTGAGGTGATAGATGTGTTAATTAACTTTATTGTGGTAATCATTTTATGTGTGTGTTTATTAAATTATCATGTTTTACAACCTAAATATATACAGCTTTTATTTGCAATTATACCTCACTAAGGTTGAGGAAAAAAGTCTTATATGTTGCTACTGATATTCAAAAGTGCAATGAAAAATCTATCTTTTTATTAGTTAATATATATATAGATCGATGACTACTAATCTTTGAATTCTGTTTACAAAACTTTTAAACCTCTGAGGTCTCAACCATTATTTTCCATTTCTGTTACCATACTTTAAATTCCCTAAAAGATGCTCTCATGCCCATTTAATGTTTATAATTGAAGGATATTTTTGCATATACTGGCACCAAACAGATAATTACTGCTGTTAAAATGATCACTGCTTAGAAAGTTTCTGCATGAGGTGATTCTTACTTATCTATACATTTTACCTCATTTTTCTTTTAAATAACGTCAGAAAGATTATTTTTAAAATAAATTTATTTATTTTATTTTAATTTATTTTTGGCTGCGTTGGGTCTTCGTTGCTGCGCGCGGTCTTTCTCTAGCTGCAGCCAGCGGGGGCTACTCTTCGTTGCGGTGCACAGGTTTTTCATTGCGGGGGCTTCTCTTGTTGCAGAGAACGGGCTCTAGGCGCGCGCACGGGCTTGGTAGTTGTGGCTCGCAGGCTTAGTTGCTCCGCGGCATGTGGAATCTTCCCAGACCAGGGCTCGAACCCATGTCCCCTGCATTGGCAGGCGGATTCTTATCCACTGCACCAGCAGGGAAGCCCCAGAAAGATCATTGAGAAATCAAGCACGTAAAGTCAAAATTGCTGAATCTCCAATCCATCTGAGGGGTTAGAAATGGAGAACCATTAACAGATTCTTTCACCAGTGCCTGAAATGGCTCCGACTCTAAAATAGTATCCAAAAGCAAGAACAGTTTGTTACTTTTGTTGTCACTCAGGTAGTTATATTCATTCCAGTAAATGGCACCTGGTACATTCACTTGTGTAATGACAAACTGATAAATACTCCTCTGTAGAAAATATCCTGGTTTGGGACTTACACAAGATCTTTTAGCTAAGAAATCGATACCTACTTCAGACATTCTTAAAAATGACTTGATTTACTTTTCTTTATCTTCCTGGAGTCAGAGGAAAGTCATGAAAGATAAGAAAAATGAGAAATCGTCACAGTTTGGAGGAGACCAAGAAAATGGAACAAATAAATGAAAGGTAGGAGCCTGGATCAGATTCTGGGACAGAAAAGGGACATTGGAGAAAATGTGGCAAAATTCGAATAAGCTTTGTAGTTTGGTTAAGAGTTTTTGTACACATGTTTATCTCCCGATTTTTTTTTTCTGCGCAAAGTGTAAAGGGTTCTTTTATTTTAATTATGTGTAACATAGACAAAATTATGTCAATAAGTTTTTAAGGAATTTCACATGTTCTGATTCTTTCCACTGCCAATCACCTTAGTTCCTCCAAACTCATAATCTTCGAGATAAAATAGCCCTTTCAAAAAAGAAGTTGTCATGTGAGTCAGCCCACAATTCTTTTAGTTGGGCTTCTTTGATCTCCAGTGGAATATGGGCACACTTCAAAATTCCCCACCTGTAATCTTTGGGATCCAATTTCCTCGAGCGATTTACTTTAGGACCCTAGAAGTTAAATATAGCAAGAGTACGTTGCTATTTATTCCTTCATCTTTTCTAGTACTGAAAAGCCTTGTTATATCCAATTTTTACTCATGAGCCTAGCCAAAAAAAAATGTTGCAGGTCTCATTGTCACCACTGCAATAAAATTACAGTGATGGAAGCAAAACCTGTGTTCTCAATGTAGCCACATTAACAATTTATGGACACCATGAACAACAGTGTCCATTTTCAGTAGTATGAGGCTTTTATCTCCTGCTTTTGATAATTAGACTATGGTGATGAAAGTTGTTAACACAGAGAAACTGGTTGAAGGATAGACAATAACTTTCTGAACTATTTTTGTAACTTCTGTGTCTAAAATTATTTCAAAATAAGACATTTTTAAACATTGCATTGGAAAACTCCTCAGGAAGTTGTTACTTCAAAGAGACACACAGTATTTCTCAATAGTTCCAATAGAGCCAGTTTTCCCTCCAGCTTTGAAACAGAGAGCATTCTTTCTTCAGTTAGCAGCAGATAAAGTGCAGTTGTTGGCCTGCACTTTAGGAATACTTTGTACAGAAATGTGTATGTCAAGATCCTAGAGTTATACTTTGGACAGTGAAGTGTTCACGCTTTGAGAGGCATGAACCAATGGAAGCAAAACCAATGGAAAGAAAGATTCACATTTCTCATCTTATATTTACACCGGAATATTTATGCTCATTGAGCAGAATATTGGGCTGAATTGCCTAGACAATTATAAATTGGGGGATTTTTCCCCTCTTTCCATGTTTTCTCTTTCATGTCAAGTGCATGTAGTTGAATTTGAATAAGTATAATGTAGATATCATGTGACTTCATTGTAATCCAATGGAGGAAGTACATACGCAGGAACTTTGCTAAACAGATAATGATGGAATTCATTCTCTGAGATTACTATAAAAGTGATAATCAGTAAAAAGAAGTCCTTTCAGCAGTTCAGCAATGATGCCCTGTTTTATTATTACCATTCATTAATCACCTACCACATGCTTGCCCATTCGTCTACCTCTAGTCTAATACATAACTCAGCAAGAAAATGTCCCTATTTTACAGATGAGGAAATGGAGGCTCAGAAAAACTACTTAACTGGCCCAATCTAGGTTTGAAATTCAAGTTGAGCGTCTCCAAATGACTAATATTTATATTGGTTGAACTTCCCTGCAGCAAATTCCACCCTTAGTGAATTGTGTCATAGTGAGATTTCGGTATACAAGTCTTTTGACATATTTGAAATACCCTGTTAATTTTAAAAGGAAATGTGATATTTCATTTGAAAATTGGTCATATATAATTAGATTTTCTTAAAAATATAGAAATATATAAGAAATTCAAGGTCTTCCAGTTATTAAGTTATTAGGTTCCATTAATAACAGAATGTATCAAGCTAATAAATTATATTTAAGTACATTAACTTAACTATACCAAGATCCTAAAGTGCCTTTTAATCACATATAGTATTGCAGTACATTAAGCGTGTTGTTTAAAACCCAGAAAGGATATCAGTGATCTAAAAGAAGTAACTCAATGTTTACTTTAAAAAGTCTACTTTGGCCCTTCATTTCCTGTTCAGAACTATAGTGAAAAATTTATGGGTAATCTCCTTGCTGCAAAGTAAACTTTTCAAAGCAGAGATAAATAACCAACCTTACTTTAATCGCATTGAGATTTCTACGAAAAAAGTTAATTATGTAGCTTGGACACGGGAAAAATTATTCCGATGAGTTTCTATTCTAGAATACCGATTGTAACTGGATTGGTAGCAAAGATCATTTACCTGATAAAGAGGGAAAGAAAACTTTGTGGCTGTTGTTGTTTTCACCTTACAATTAAGAGTGGCATAATTTGATACTATACTTTACAACCCTGTTATAAGATACAGGTTTAAACATATCCCTTACGTCATGAAACCGACAAGTTTCATTCCGGTGCCCCAGCAGCCCTTCTCAGTGAAGTTGAAATGCATTAAAGGTTCTGAGCAGGTAATGTTCTGCTCAAACTCTCGAATAAAGCTAGAACACCAAAGTTCCTCATTTCAGTTCCAAAACTACAGTATCACCTAGGTAATCATTGTTTCCTAAACTTTCCTGATCACAAAAATCAGCTAGGTACCAGTTTAAAATACCGTTTCCTAGACGCACCATCTAGCAACTTCAATTTAATAGATTGGGGTGGGGCCTGAGGATCAGAAATTTAGACAAATGTTACAGGTGACCAGGCATACTTGAGACACAAACTTTTAAAAATAAAATAAAGCATTTGTTGCTCTTACTGGATGCTATTAGAGTACTGGAAAGAATAGGAACTTTATTATAAGTCAAATTGCAGTTTTCCTCATTTATGAATTTTCTAATCTCTCCTTCAATGTCTGCTTTTAAAAAAATAATAATATCTCTCAAATTTATTGTATTAAATATGAAGGATCTAGGCTTTTGCTACACAAACTGTGGTCTGGGGACCAGAAGCTAGTAGTCACTGAGAATTTGTTGAAAATGCAGAATATCAGGCCCTGCCCCAGACCTGCTGAATCTGAATATGTTTGCTAAGAAGATGCTCTGGGTGATTCGTACACACATTAAAGTTGGCCAAGCGCTGACCTCGTCACCAAGTAAGGGTTCAGGAAATGCTAGATTCTTTCCTTCTCATTATATTCGTTGTACCAATAATTCAACTCAGCTGGGGTTCAGTGATTGTCACCACCATTGCTTACTGTTGGTTTAAGCCCAACAGGTACACTTTCAGCTCCTACACAGTGGAAAGGCATTCAAAAATAAACAAGTGCATGGGCTGGACATCAGACTACTGCAAAAGGTAACTGAGGATTTCAGTTTCAGGCCTCTACTCTCACACACTGCTGCACACGAAGCCTACAGCACATTTTCCAGTCTTTTCTAGGGATTATTTCAGAGCTTCTCAGGTATGCTTCACTGATAGTTTCTTACACAGCTTTCACCACTATTTAGCAATTGTTGGTAGCAGGAGAAGTCAACTGGTCACTGTTTGAATAAAAATTGAGGGAAGGTTTCATAAAAAGGATTGGGGGTTTCCTTTTTTTTCCCCTTTTACTTCCAGAGTTTATCCTTGAACTATGCAGAGTCAGAAGAGGAGAATTAGGTACAGCTTGTCTTACTGCATCAAAGACATTTTCAGTAATTGCCTGCAGTTGAGGCGTAGAGCACGTGTTAGTACATGACAAATGAAAATGAGGACTATATTTTAAACTTTGGGGGTGCACTCAGGGAACAATGGAAAAGGCTGGCTGCTGCAATGAATATTCTAGATGAAATGCTTTTATTAAAACAGAAAAAAATTTAGTTTAATGGTTAAAAATAAATGAATAGGATAATTCTCAGATTTATAAATATTCTGGCCACACACACAAAAAAGGCTTTTTCAATGCCTCATGTGTCTTAAAAAGTGTGCTCTCTGGGCTTCCCTGGTGGCGCAGTGGTTGAGAGTCCGCCTGCCGATGCAGGGGACACGGGTTCGTGCCCCGGTCTGGGAAGATCCCACATGCCACGAAGCGGCTGGGCCCGTGAGCCATGGCTACTGAGCCTGTGCGTCCGGAGCCTGTGCTCTGCAACGGGAGAGGCCACAACAGTGAGAGGCCCGCGTACCGCAAAAAAAAAAAAAAAAAAAAGTGTGCTCTCCAACAGAACGCATTGGTATCTGGTATTTGTAAGTGTTCTGTCACTGATGTGTTCATTATAAAAATATTTTTTGTACATTCTTGCAGAAAGTAGTAAGGTGGGTTCTCACCTATTACTACTAAATTCTTGGGGAAAGATCTGTATACTGAAAGACTGGAACACCCCATTGGGTATGCCTGGAATACCACCTGGTAGGTCTTTGAATTCACTGCCAATCCTTTGCACTATTGTGGAGGGCAAGCCTATCTCTTCTTCCCCATTTCAATGAGACAGATTCAGCAGTGGAAATGAGACATGCCTTGAAACTAAGAAAGTAAAGAAGAGAGAACCATCTCTCACTGAACCCATTGGATCATCAAAGAATTCGGTCTACATTCACAAAAGAAAAGGACCTACATTCACAAAAGAAACCATTCTTCATGTTATGGGTTGAATTGTTTTGCCCCCAAATTCATATGTTGAAGTCCAAATCCCCAGTACCTCAGATGTGGCCTTATTTAGAGAGTAGGTCTTTACAGAAGTGATCAAGTCAAAATGAGGCCACTAGAGTGGACCTTCGCCCAATATGACTGGTGTCCTTATAAGAAGAGGGAATTTGGGCACAGACACTTGTAGAAAAATACTAGGTGAAGAGGCATAGGAGAAAACAGGCAACCACAAGTCAAGGAGAAAGGCCTAGAACAGATCATTCCCTCACAGAAGGAACTAACCCTGCTGACACTTTGATATTGGGCTTCCAACTTTAAGAACTGTGAGACATTACATTTCTGTTGTGTAAGCCACCCAGTTTGTGATGCTTTGTTACAGCAACCCTGGCAAACTAATATACTTCATGAGTCATTGGGAAGAGAAAAGAGCAGTGGATTTGTGTCTATCAGGATTAGGGCAACTAAATTGTCTATTATGCGTTTATAGTATCAAAAAACCAAGTCTACCAATCTGATGATTTTTTTTCCAATGCTAACCTTGGTTTTCTTTTAGCTTAATAGTAACAACTGTGTATCCATTACAGTTATATTGCCACAGTTCAGGAATGCTTTCACTTTTATTACTCCATTGTCATTACCAAGTACTTTCTCCTTCATTAGCTCAGTTGATCTTCAGGGAAACCTTGAGCAAGACAGGAGTTTAGCATATCCCTCTCAAGAATGGGGCTATGTACCAGGACATAAACACCGCTAATACCTTCTGTCTATAACCTTTGCCTATCTCCCATATCCTTATGGAACTGGGTGGAGTTTTATTCCACCCACAGTAATAATTGGGTCAGAGAGCAACAGAAAGCAGAAAGTTTTCTGGTTCGATTTACACCCATACATTTTTTTTCTGAACTATTTGGGAGTAGGGTCCATACGTCATTCCCTTTACCCCTTAGTTTTTCAGTGTGCATTTCCTAAATCCTATCACATTTTGGCATATGATTTTGCAGTCACAAACATTTTTTTATTGCAGTCTAATCAAGTTTACATCCTTTCTTAGTCTTGGTTCATTCCAGCGTGATATATACTGTGATTTTCGTGTGCCATTGTTTTTCAAATATTTTTAGTCTATGTGTTCTCCTACTTTACCTAGCTAAGCTGTGAGAATTTCCCAGTTCCTTGTGTTTCCTCATGACTTTGTTCCCCTACCGCCTGTACCTTATCTCTACATTTCTGGTAAGGAGTGGCCATACTGAATCATAACGTTGCTCCACATTGCAGCCTCAAACTTACCCACCCAGAGCTCAGCTGTTATCTTTCAATCCCTCGTAATTACTCCATATTCATATCACAGTAAAGCACTGGTCATTTTGTTACTTTTATTTCTGTTACTTACTTTGAGTTTAGTGTGGTTTAAGTAGCTCAAGGGCATATCACCAGGAGAAGAAATTCATGCACACAATTGATTCCAAACAGTCATGCTTTCTCTTGCATCATTTGGTGGCCTACACAGGCGTTTGCTGGAGTCAAAAGACCAGAGTTCTTGTTCCAGTTCTGCCATTTATCAGATAGGTAATCTTTGCCAATCACCTAATTTCCCACAATCTTCGTTACCACAGTTAAAATGTTACCCACCTTCTCTATCTGTTCTGCAAAGACCAGCCTTATCGAATTTAATGATTCTTTTGAGGATGAAATGATATGTACGTGAAAGGGCTATATGAGAAATGCCAGGGTATTTAAAAACAGTATATATTCAAATATTCTGAATTGGAAAGGATGATAGAGACTAAAATGACTGGGTCATTTTACAGACGAGGAAATGAACGATCAGAAAGATTAAATAACTTGTTCACAGTCATTGAGCTGTTTGGCAGAGCCAGGCTTCTTAATTCCTAAACCAGTGGTTTTTAATCTCAGCAAACTATCTTCCTAGACAGAGTCTACCTCTCAGGTTGCTCAAGCTTACGCTTTGAGGTTGTAAAGAACACCATCCCAAGTGCTAAAAAATTGTAAAGTGCTAATTGTGCAGAGTATTAAAAAAAAACTCAAGTTTAGAAAGAGGGAGACAATTTAAAGAAAATGCACAAGGATTATAGGTGACAGAATTTTTTTTTTAACATCTTTATTGGGGTATAATTGCTTTACAATGGTGTGTTAGTTTCTGCTTTATAACAAAGTGAATCAGTTATACATATACATAGGTTCCCATATCTCTTCCCTCTTGCGTCTCCCTCCCTCCCACCCTCCCTACCCCACCCCTCCAGGCGGTCACAAAGAACAGAGCCATATCCCTGTGCCATGCGGCTGCTTCCCACTAGCTAGGTACCTTACGTTTGTTAGTGTATATATGTCCATGACTCTCTCTCGCCCTGTCACAGCTCACCCTTCCCCCTCCCCATATCCTCAAGTCCGTTCTCCAGTAGGTCTGTGTCTTTATTCCTGTCTTACCCCTAGGTTCTTCATGACATTTTTTTCCTTAAATTCCATATATATGTGTTAGCATACGGTATTTGTCTTTCTCTTTCTGACTTACTTCACTCTGTATGACAGACTCTAGGTCTATCCACCTCATTACAAATAGCTCAATTTCGTTTCTTTTTATGGCTGAGTAATATTCCATTGTATATATGTGCCACATCTTCTTTATCCATTCATCCGATGATGGGCACTTAGGTTGTTTCCATCTCTGGGCTATTGTAAATAGAGCTGCAATGAACATTTTGGTACATGACTCCTTTTGAATTTTGGTAGGTGACAGAATTTTATCTGACATTATTTGAAGTATCTGTTAAGAAATCATTCTTGCTCACTGAGGTTCAGGCTTTGTAAAAGCATCAACATATAGGATCTATGTAAAGCTTGAACAGATTAGCCCTCAGTTCAAGGTCAATAAATGTCCAATATGAGCTGTCAATAATCCCCATTTGTCAACTGATTTTATTACAAGCATGCAAACACAGTATAACAGGTTAACAGTGGCATATTCTGCCTAAAGCTCAATTCAATATTGTTCTAAAAATTGAGACACACTCATTGAAGAGGCTACTAGCATACTTTTTAGACAAAACAGGCAACAGATTCGTTTGTTGATAGTGCTGAGTGTTGGAAGAATATACCCCTGGACATTGGGTTGAATCTATTCTGTGTCTGTTCAAACAGAATCCCACTGATAGAATTTTTAATAAGGTATAAAGGGAGACAAAGTTTGAAGCTCATGAATCTAGAAAGATTTTTGAACTGTTTTCATAGCAAAAGTCTTCACTGTGTACCCTATTTAAATCAAACTTTTTATTCCAGTGAAATATATGAAGAGTTATTCCTAGGTTTCAAGAGAAAAGGCTGCAGTCTGCAAAGTTCAGAGCAATTATCTTAGGATGTTAGAGCTGAAAAAGGCCTCCAAAGTTTCTGTCAGGGCTCGGGCTTCTAAAATCTCACACATCAGAGTTATTCTACCGTTCTCAGCAAAGGTTTGAAGGCTAAGACCCAAGATTTTACACATATTTTTACAGAGAGCACATTTATAATAAGATTGAAAATTACTGAGTTCTCAAATAGCCTCATCCAGATTGTGCCTCTGACTTACCAATCGTGGAAGTTGAAACCTGAGAAGGATAACGTCAGTTGTAGGTTGTTATTGATCTGTTTTTTGAGATCTAGAGGGAAATTTCAATAAATAATAGAATTTGAAAGCCCATGATTTTCAACCAGGTCATTTAAGTCTTCTTTTTTTAACTTAATAACTCCCTCCCCTCCCCCAATATAAAAGCAATATGGCAATCCTTTATCAATTATGGAGGTTAAATTCCTAAAGAGTACTGTGGTTGGCAAAACCACTGTGGTTATGATCCTAAACACAAAAATATACAGTGGGAGGAGAAAAATGCACATCATAAAAATGTGATACGTGTTTTTAACTCAGTAAATAAAAGCAGAAGGCATCTGCTTTAGAAAGAAACCAGATTTGTTGGCATTAAATATTTCCTCCAGTAAGTCACCCTTTTCCTGAGTTGCCTTTATCCATTATTCAGGAAAAATTGCTGAGGTAGATATACAAGTTAACAGCATGTTATCAGATTATAACTATTTAATGTTTTCGAATCACCCCTCTCTACGTTAAAATTTACTGTTGTTTTCTTTTCTTATGCTTTCCTTTGTTTTTTGCAAGTCTCAGCAAATGCTTGGGTAACACCCATACTTTTTACAAGGTATCTCAATATTCAAGTATTAGGGGAGAGAGGAGGGAGTCTGATTTTGAAGGCATGTCAGAGAGGGTGGGGCAAAAAACAGAGCTGGCCATGAACCTCTGAACTGGGCCATACTTCCACGAAGGGAACAGAATGGAACCACACATTCACATAAGCCAATGCAAGGTCTTTTTTTGAATCTCAAAGGCCATAGCTCAAATCCTCTCCAGATTCTGCTAACTCAAACACAGCTCCAAGGAGATGGAAGACATTTTGATTCAAAATTTTATTAGCAGTAAAACTAGGTTTGAAGTAAAAAGCCTTTTTCTGAGGCCCCTCCCCTACCTCCCACATTGCCCTACCCACCATGAATTGAAGATAAACAACCAAATATGAACAGCCGCGCTGATTTTTCCACCCAGGAACAGGGTAAGAAGCTGGTTCTCAGAGAACAGAGGCCTGTCAGGGCCTGCAGGAGGCTAAACACACCTGCCAACTTACTGATTAGAACCTGGAAGCACAGTGAACCCACAATGCCTCAGGGGAGGCGGTCCAGGAAGGATTCTAAAGGCTGAGCCTACCTGGCTTTAGGATTGTCAGGCTCTCCCCACTAATTAAATAAATAACTGTTCTTGCCTTGGGGAAGACAAAAGAGAGGATGAAGAGAGTAAAAGAGAGAAGGAAAGTAAATACACCGCCTCTGGGAGAGCAGAGCAGAAGTCCTCTTCATTATTAAAATGTTAAGAGCAAATCTTTAACAAACCACCCCCATATACACATCTGCAATAGTGTGAAAAATAGATCACTGCTATTATTTTGGATGGGACTCCATCTTTTTTATCTGTATTTTGTTTTAGCAGATAGTACAGATTTCAAAGTCTAAGTATGCACACAACTCAGCTCAGAGACAGCTATTCAAGATTTAGAGTAAGGAGATATGTCACCGTCTATAGAGTCCAAAGAATCTACCCTGAGCATGGGAGAGAGCAACGAGAGCTTAATTGTTTTTCAATTTGCCTCTCTCGTTTTAAATAGAAAATTCTAAGTCTAAGGGTAAATATGAGTTATTTAAAAAGTATCCCCTAGATTTCTACTGGCAATATCTCATTTACTAATTGATAGTTAGAGAAAATTTTCCGTTTAAGTTGACATTCTCTCCCTAGAAGGATAACCATAGGAACAAAAACACACACACAAAAAAACTTTCTTCCACTCTACATTGATTGCAAGGAGGCTTTCAACAGCCCCTGCACTAATTCTAGTGCTCATGTCTCCAATACTAATATCTACCACAAGGTATGTGAAATAAAGAGGGCACCAAATTGTAACAAGCAGCACATGCCCTGGCAGGAAAGATCTAACTATAGAGATAGGGGACATCCAACATACTAGGTGATCAGATTGAGCAGTCCAGAACAGATTCTTATTCTACAGAGAGGAAAGTATAAGTCCCCTCAAGTTTGGTAGAGATCAAAGTGGTTAGCTTATCATTTTCTGAGCCAAAATGTTCAACCTGAGGAAATGGATTATTTGAATGCCAAATCTTTCCCAGACACACTAAAAAACACATTGGACAACCCAGGAAGAAAATGGGCAAAAGATCTGAACACCTCACACAAAAAGATCCTTAACATCATTAGTCATTGGGGAAATGTAACTTAAGACCACTACACACCCATTAGAAAGACTAATCTTCTAAAAACAGTACCAAGTGTGGATGAGGCTGTAGAGCGACTAGAACCCTCATACATTTTTCATGGGAATGCAAAATGGTGCAGTGACTTTGGAAAGCAATGTAGCAGTTTCTTAAAAAGTTAAACATAACACCTACCATATGCCAATTCCATTCCTAGCTATATACCCTAGAAAAATTAAAACGTATGCCCACATAAAGACTTGTACGTGAAAGTTCATATCAGGTTTATTTGTAATAGTCCAAAATTGGAAACAACCCAAATGTCCATCAATATTGAATGCATATGAGAATGGCCATCATCAAAAAATCTACCAACAATAAATGCTGGCGAGGGTGTGGAGAAAAGGGAACCCTCTTGCATTGTTGGTGGGAATGTAAATTGATACAGCCACTATGGAGAACAGTATGGAGGTTCCTTAAAAAACTAAAAATTGAACTACCAGACGACAGAGCAATCCAACTACTGGGCATATACCCTGAGAAAACCATAATTTAAAAAGCGTCATGTACCACAATGTTCACTGCAGCTCTATTTACAATAGCCAGGACATGGAAGCAACCTAGGTGTCCATCGACAGATGAATGGATAAAGAAGATGTGGCACATATATACAATGGAATATTACTCATCCATAAAAAGAAATGAAATTGAGTTATTTATAGTGAAGGATTGATCTAGAGTCTGTTAACAGTGTTAAGAGTGAAGTAAGTCAGAAAAAGAAAAACAAATACTGTATGCTAACACATATATATGGAATCTAGAAAAAAAAATGGTTCTGAAGAACCTAGGGGCAGGACAGGAATAAAGACGCAGACATAGAGAATGGACTTGAGGACACAGGGAGGGGGAAGGGTAAGCTGGGACGAAGTGAGAGAGTGGCATGGACATATATACACTACCAAATGTAAAATAGATATCTAGTGGGAAGCAGCCGCATAGCACAGGGAGATCAGCTTGGTGCTTTGTGACCACCTAGAGGGGTGGGTTAGGGACGGTGGGAGGGAGATGCAAGAGGGAGGAGATATATGTATACGTATAGCTGATTCACTTTGTTATAAAGCAGAAACTAACACACCATTGTAAAGCAATTATACTCCAATAAAGGTGTTTAAAATGTATATATATATCCCCTAAAAAATAAAAAATAAAATAAAAATTAAAAAAAGAAAAAAGTATTGATGGATAAACGAATGTGGTAGAACCGTACACTTAGCAATCAAGAGGAATGGACAGTTGATGTTCACCACAAGGATGCATGTGAAAATGAGTCAGCTGAGTGAAAGAAGCCAGGCAAAAGAAGAAGACATAGTGGATGATACCATTTAATTTCAGAAAATGTTAATTAATCTGTGATAACGGAAAGCAGAGTACTGGTTCTCTGGGGGAGGGGGTGGAGGCAGGGAAGGATTACAAAGAGGCAACGGAAACTTTTGAAGCTGATGGAAGGGTTCATTACGTTGACTGTGGTGTGCATATGTTAAGATGGATCAAATTGTACTCTCCAGATGTGTGTGGTTTGGTACGTTTCAACTGTACCTGAATAAGATTCAGGGGGAAATCCCCTGAGAAACCTAACACTTTAGGACATTTAGATTTAGCCCTTTCCTGACCCCAGTCCAGGAGAGGAAGTTTTTGTCCCATAGGAGGCACAGACCAAGGGATACACTGTGTTTGGAAAATTGTATTATGGATTTTAGGCAGCCTACAGTTAACTAAAACTTCAGCTGACAGTTGAAAGAACTGACCTTGTCTGGTAAAATGCGACTAGTCAGATCTTAGTGGTAGGAGACTTACTTATTCAGATTTAAGGCTTACTCAGCGACAAAAGAAAGGCTATTGTATATCTCTGCAGCAGAGAATGAACGGGGTCTTGATCAGGTTCAACAAACCTTAGCTAGAGGAGGTGATGTCAGTAGTCCTGTAATCAGACTGGGTGGATATACAAATGATCAAATTATATAAAAGCTCCATTTGTCCTATTCAAGAAAGAATTGAATTAAATTATTAACTTGATTAAGCTCCTGAATTTCCTAGATTCATTTGCTAGCTGAAGACCCAGTCTTCCCAATACTATCTTGTTCAAACTCTTCTGTGGCTTTCAAATCTTTTTAAAGCAATAGACTCCTTAATCAAGCAAAACCTCACTCAGAACACCCACCTCAATCACTGCCCCTGCTGTAGATAAAAGCAGAAACTTATGACCATAAGTCATGTTTATTTTATAAGGTTACATTTTAAAATCCTTATCAACGAGTATAATGTAACTAGAGAATAAAACACAGGCTTAGATGATCGTTGCTGATCTATCTACCTCAGCATCCGTTTCCATATCTTGTTGGGATTGCCGAGTTTTCAGAAATTCCAGATTCATACAGATAAGGAATTTCAAGTGGTATTTTGTTATCCGCGCTCCTGGAAAACTCTTCAATTAAACTGTTCCAGAAGCTTAAGAGGATGTTAATAAAGGTTTGCCCCTGAGTGGAATTCCCAATAATACCTAACAACTGATTTCATTCCTTACCAAAAAAAAAAAAAGGCAGGCAAAAAGCACAAAAGATTTACAATTAGTGTTAAAATCGCTTAACAGGAAGGATCACAACCCCAGGGGCTGTGCATTTACTCTCATTGCACAACTTCATGGTAAGCACACATAAAGCAGACGTACCCGAGCCTCGCCTGATATTTCACAATGGTGCACACAGGCTGTAACAGTGTCTTTACTTGTACAGTTTTATGTGTTCAGACAGGCAAAAACTTAAATTAAGATTGGGAAAAGAAAAGGCTGAGTCAGAACCGAGTGACAAACTCAGTGGCCAGTAAAGCAGGGCAAGAGGCTCAAGCATCTGGCTTGGATGGCAAAGGTGAAGAGGTTTTGCAAGGTGTGATTAATGTGCCTGATTAGTTTACACTGAGCGGATCCAAAGGGAGATTATCCTTGTAGCCTGACTTAACCAGGTGAACCCTTTCAAAGAGGGTCCTGAGATCAGAAGCAGAAGCCAGAGACCCTTTTGTGGGTCCTGAAGAAATAGGCCACTGTGAGTACTATGGCTACTACAAGGAATGAATACTGCCAACAAGCACGTGGGCTTGAAAGAAGACTGGGCTTCGGATTGAGACCCTGGCCCCAGTCAACGCCTGGAATATTCTCAAAATCAGAGGACCTGGAAAACCATGCCCAGACTCCTGATCCGTGGAAACTGTGTGATAATAAATATGTGTTGTTTTAAAAGGCGAAATTTGTGGTAATTTGTTATCCTGCAATAGAAAAATGAATACAGATGCTTTATTCCCAGGCAAATAAATCCTGTGAGCACTTCAGGGCTGTCATTCAGTGTTAAAAATTCTTTAAGCTCAGAGATATAGCTGAGAGTGATTTCAGATTAGCTCAGAAAATTCAGCTCAGCTGAAGAGAAAACGCTATAAAGAATCACGCAAAATTATATTGTAAGAACCTGAGAAAGATAGTAAGCAACAGGCTAGGCTCTATGCAAACATAAGTTAAGGCAACAACTTGAAATGGCCTCCAAGGTGTTAAAAGTTGATTTATAAGATATTCTAGTATGTTTTACCATGATTAAAACTTTTTTAGCCTATATACTAAAATACGTACAAATTACAAAAGTAAAAAATGTAACCTTACAGTGGAGGAGCTTGCTAGACACCACCATCAGGTGATCAAAGTTAACATGACCAGTAATGGGCCAAATAGAAATCCTGTGTCTGCTGATAGGATGTAATGAGAACACAGCATCGCTTCTGTGGTGTTCCTGCCAAAGTTGCACATTACCTGCATTTAATCACAAGGAAACAACAGACAAACCCAAACTGAAGGATGTTCTACAAAATAACCAACCTGTAATCTCCAAAAGCTTCAAGGTCATGAAACTCAACGGAAGACTGAAGAATTGTTCCACAATTGAAGGAGACTAAAAAGACGTGAAAACCAAATGCCCTGTTATGATTCTGGACAAGATTCTTTTGCTATAAAGAATATTGTTAGGACAACTGGCGGAACTTGAATGGGGTCTGAGGATCATGATATATATAAATGTTAATTTCAATTGATTGGTTTTACTGCTATTGTTTTGGAGGAGAATGTCCTTGTTTGTAAGAATTACATATTAAAGTATTTGGGGTTATAAGACATCATGTTTGCAATTTAGTTTCAAATGGTCAGGAAAAAGATGTTCTTTAAATTTTTTTGTAAGTTTGAGATTGTTTTAAAATAAAAGGTACACAGGGCTTCCCTGGTGGCGCAGTGGTTGAGAGTCCGCCTGCCGATGCAGGGGACACGGGTTCGTGGCCCGGTCCGGGAAGATCCCACATGCTGCAGAGTGGCTGGGCCCGTGAGCCATGGCCGCTGAGCCTGCACGTCTGGAGCCTGTGCTCCGCAACGGGAGAGGCCACAACAGTGAAAGGCCCGCGGACCGCAAAAAAAAAAAAAAAAAAGGTACACAAAAAACTACATACTTGGACATTTAAGAAATGATGCGTCTGGGCAACCCCTAAAGTACTTCTCAGGGAGCACTGTTTTTAAAAGGCTTTGGTTTATTTTTTCCAAATATAACACCATGTTAAATAAAACTACCTCTCATCTATATGGCAAACATATACTTTTCTATTTATTTTAAAAACTGCATAATTTATCATTTTTCTCTTTTGTGGTTTCACTAATTGTTTAATTTTTTTCCCTTTGTGATTAGGTCATGATTCGTATAATCATAGACTTTGAAAAATTTGCAGGAGATGTTTGCTAAAATAAGTACAAATTTCTCTTCTCATATTTTCAAGCATCCACTAATTCTCCATTTCTCTCCAAAATGTAATTTAGTTTGGGATTTTTTTTCCTTATGCATCCTCCAGTGCTATTTATTTTTTAGAATCAGTTAATTACAGTATTCTATAAGTTGTAGGGGCTAATAGCAAATCCACCATGGATGTTCCAATGTTATTTTAGTGTAAACAATAAAAGGTATACAACTGGAAAACCATTTCTTTCTAACTTTAGATACTAAAAGAAATCAATTTATAACCCTAACTTCTTTTTATTGTTAACTAAGTAGTTGTGGCACACGGGCTCAGTAGTTGTGGCTCGCGGGCTCTAGAGCGCAGGCTCAGAAGTTGTGGCGCACGGGCTTAGTTGCTCCATGGCATGTGGGATCTTCCCAGACCAGGGCTCGAACCTGTGTCCCCTGCATTGGTGGGTGGATTCTTAACCACTGCGCCACCAGGGAAGTCCCTCCAAGAGCTTTCTACTATAATTTTCTGCATAGGCATCAGCATAGATAAATGGTCCTCTTTTTTTTTTTCTAGAAATTTGCCTCATACAACCTTTGTCCTTTTCTCCCAAATATTGCTCCCTGGGCCTACTGCACATCTCTGAGGAGCTCTTTTCCCTATCACCCTGGGCATTCCTTTGCCTCTCTCCGGTGTTATTGGAATCGCCCTTTCCTGGATCCCCCATCTTCCTCAATCTTGTTTCACCCCCATGTTTTGGTAAAGAACATCTTTTAGCAGCCTCCTGGGAAAGACCCCTTAGAAGGTTCACTTTTGAGACCTACCCTGCAGTTCTGCAATTGATTGTTGATGGAGTGTAAAATTCTAGTTTAAAAATAACATTTTTAAAAAAATTTAAGGCATTGTTTCTTTGCCTTGTAGCTTTAAGTGTTGTTGAGAAGTTCAGTGGTATTCTTACTGCCAGCTCTTTGTATGTGAATTCTCCAGAGTTCAATGGTGTTGTTACTGCCAGTGCTTCGTATGTGAATTTTTTTCTCTCTGGAAGTTCAGGATCTCTCCTTTAACTATGATGTTCTGAAATCTCATGATGCTATATCTAGGGGAGAATTTGTCTTTTTCTTCATTATGCTGGGGTCTCAGTGGGCCTATCAATCTGGAGGAATTTAAGGAATTTAAGCAATATCAATATTCCTTAAATTTTTTTTTTTTTGATAATTTACTCCTCTTTGCTTTTTCTATTCTTTATTTCTGATACTTTTATTGATCAGATATTGGAATTCCTAAGTTTTTTTCAATCTTTTTTCTGGGGGATTTTCTTAATTTTCTAATACTTCTATTGATTTTTAAATTTTGCTATCTTAGTTACATTTCTAAGAGCTCTTTCTTATTCTCTGATTGTTTCTTTTTAACATCATCTTGTTCATCCTGAAACATCTTCTGAATATGTTAATCTCTGAGTATGTTAATTAGAATTTTTTAAAGTTTATTCAGTTCTTCTCATTGCTCTGTTTCTTCCAAAATTATTTTTTTCTACTGTTTTTTGTTTGTTTGTTTGTTTGTTTGTTTTGTTTTTTGCGGTACGCGGGCCTCACTGTTGTGGCCTCTCCCGTTGCGGAGCACAGGCTCCGGACGCGCAGGCTCAGCGGCCATGGCTCACAGGCCCAGCCGCTCTGCGGCATGTGGGATCTTCCCGGACCGGGGCACGAACCCGTGTCCCCTGCATCGGCAGGCGGACTCTCAACCACTGTGCCACCAGGGAAGCCCCCTCTCTGGCATTTTGATGCCTGTCCAGCCCATTTGTTCTTGATTGTTCTTGGCCAGGTTATAAAGACTAAAATTAAAAACCAGGCCCCTGGGGGTGGAGGGAGAGCCCCTATATAGTCTAGTCCTAACCAGGCAGGTTAGTCTATTAAATTTTGGGGTTCTGTGTTAAGCCCATTCAGCTGTCACACTATGCTCTGTCCTCTAGCCAAGCTTTTCTCAGTGAGAAAGGAGTTATTTTGGACATCATCTTTCTTGTTCCTTTTCTTATTTCTTTATTAGATTCACTACTCAAGAGTGATAGAGAGGTTCCAGGCTTTGGGCCTTTCAAGGCCTCACCAGAAGCCAATGAGTGTGATTCCCTTTTCACCTGGAAAACTGTTATCCGGTATCTATAGTGGGATGATCTTAGCATTGCTGCCTAAGCCATGTCGGCATCAGAGGACAGGGGTCAGCTCCTGTGGCTAAATCTGGTGAGTAGGTGACATTGCCAAGGGAGAGCATGTAGAATGAGAAGACAAGTCACCTAAAGAAGGACCTCAAAGAATACCGTTATCTAAGGAACTATTCAAGAAAGAAGCTATACCACAGGCAAGTGGAAAGTGATAGAATGAAAACAGAGGAGTATGATGTCTCATAAGTCAAGGAAGGACAGAATTTCAAGAAGTAGGAGGTCACCAGAGACGAATATCAATTTCTCAGAAATCTCTTTGCTTAGGAAGAAAGGACATGACTAGGAGACTGCAAATTAGGGCCCTTTTCCTTAACCTTGAGAAATACACATATTTCTTTTACAAGGAAAAAATTCTTGAGGACCCTCCCCTCCCTGTGTTGAGTTAAATTATTGTTCTGATGTTACTTAAATATGTAAAAATATGAAACTTGTTTTAACCTCATTATGCTTATGGTTCTTATATAATTAAAAATGAACAAATTTATAAGTTAAATATAAGTAAAATTATCAAATTAACTCAGTTTACTATTGTGGATGATTCCCAAACCCTCCAAAGTCCGTTCCCCCTCCCTGAAGCCAAATTACTGACTTCATGTGAACATGGCACTTCTTGCCACTAGTCAGATAGTTTGGGTTTTGGCCTATGAACACCACTGTATTCGTCAAGTAACAAGCTTTCCCACCGCTTTTCTCTCATTGAAAGAGAGCAAAACTTTTTATTCGTTGTGCCCTGAAGTTATTTGGCTTTCATACGGCACAACCTCATCATTCACATATTAAGTTGGCAACTGTCCCTCCCTTTGTCATTAGTCAATGTCATTCAAAACAGCACTGTTACCAACTAGATGAATCTTGGGCAGTGAAATAAGGTGGCGTGACTCAGACACCAGGTGTTTATTCTTACGTTAGGGATTTTTTTTTTTAACAAAAGATTCTCTTGAAATGGAATTTTCAGCTGTAGAAACACTGACTAGGCTCTCCCTCCCCATACTTATTACTCTACTCAGGGCTCAGATGACAGTTGCAATGAAATGATCAAGTTCAAAGACAACATGAACACCAGATACTCTCTGGAGCTGGACCTGTCATTGTGTGAAGCAAGGGGATAAAAATTAGAGCCGAAGTAGTGGGGATCTCTTGGAATGCTTTTCCTTCTATCAGAGTATGAAAGGGAGGCCTTTCTTGGTTTGCTACTGTTAGGGGCAAAGCCTACCATCCATTCTCCTTTGCTTTCTCTCTTCCCTTCTCGCTGACTCTCTCCCTTACCCTTTGCAATCTCTTACCCAGTGATCTTAAGCTTGGGAGCTGCCCAGTTTCCAGCAAGATACACACACTTCATTGAAGGTAGGAACCGTATCTCAGTAAAGAATGCTTTCTACTTCAGTTATCCAAAAACCCAAAAGTGGTTTAATCCAAACATGGTTTAGTTTCTCAAATAACACAAAGGTCTGGTGATAAAGAGTTTGCAAGATTTGGTTCAGCTGCTCAATAAGGCCATTCAGTCTTCATCCTCTGGCTTCACTGTTCTTAGGATGTCTGCTGTCTATCTTTCTGTTCTTTGCTTCACAGTTGCAAGTGGCTGTCAAGGCTTCAGAAATCATGTCCATGTTTAAGGCAGGGACAAAGGGACGAGGGTAGTGCCAATCATGTTTTTGTTTTGCTTTAATAGAGAAGTAAAGACTTTCTCAGAACCACTGCCAGTTCTTCCCTGTTCTCATTTAAACTACACTGGGATAGTTAGCACTTAGATTTTTTTAGTCTTTATAATAGAAGCAGGCAAGGGAGATTGGTAGTGGGTGTTGCATTAGATCAACCAATGTGTCTGCCACAGATGGTGACAGACAGCTGCTGGATCACTGCTGTTCCCACCTTCCATCTCAGAGGACAGACTTCCAGGCTGTGTAGAAGAATAAGTGACATTAATAATAGATGCTTGGAGATAAGCAATATGAGGACTCAAGATTGTCTGTACAATTGTGATTAACTTGTTGAGGAGTCGAGGTAGTTGAAAGGTTGGGATATAAAATCTGAAAGTATTTCAGAATGGAATCAAAAGGCCAAATCATGGGCTTGCTCTTAGTTTTTATAAGCTATGCTAAGAAGTACCACAGATTGGGGTAAGGCAGAAATTAGCAACTCAAAAACAAACAAAAAACCTTCTGAGAATTTTGTAAAAGATTCCAAAATAAACAAAAAGACATTGAAATATATGTGTGCATATAATCTCAGACTATTAGGAGGAGTCAAGTTATTCGAAGTCAAAGAGGAGAAACAAATGTAGATAAATATACCAATTCAGGAATGGTTGTTTAGAAGTAGACTCTTATCTTGTGATTCTTTTATGATATATATTCCTCAAAATTTTTGAGGAACCGATGAATAGTTACTTTCAATTCATGTAGGAGCGACTACCCTAAAAAAATCTTATAACTGTTTTATAATTAAACATGTTTGTAAAATAAATTTAAGCCTCATTTTTAATTAAGTCAAATTTATTGTTAAATAACTCTTGGGACATGGAAACCTATTCATATTTTCTAAGATAAGAACAGCTGTTAATCCTCTGATTTCACATAATCCATGTGATTATATATTTCCATTAAGAATAAAATATGCTACCCATTATTTTGAGAGTGCACAATTTTTACAAAATGCATTAATTTGATTTATTCATCAAGTATCTAATAACCTCTCCCATGTTCCAGGCAAGCCCAGTCATAGGTACTGGGGATGCAATGGTGAACATGAAGAATGGCCTTCTAGGCTGGTAGGGGAAGAAAGACAAATAACAAATTACAATAAAGTACAAGAAATGGATGGGGGAAATACTTAAGGACAGTGTGGCATCCAGCACACAACCCAGGGGGGTGCAGGAGAGGAGGGTTAGGGGAGGTCAGAAAAGGCTCCTTGGGGGAAGTGATGTCTAAGGTGAGACCTAAGGGATAAATAGGAATTAGCCAAAGACAGGTGCTGGAGTGGGAGTGGGGGTAGAAGCAAAGGAGCTTTTTCCACTCTGAAGTAGGAACAAGTTCAAGGGCAAGACAACCAGAGACAACGGGGCAGTTTGAAAGCAGCTAAGCAGACAAAGCTCTAAACTTGGGAGTCAGGAGGACTAGGGTCTATCCCTAGCTCTGTTACATCTGAGACATACGTGAGACATTGGGAAAGCCACTTAACAGCACAAAATCTCCTGGCAAGATGCGTTTTCTGATTGATTCAGTTACTACTCCTCTACGTCTCGTGAACAGCAGCCATTGTCAGCCCTTATTTCTCTGGATCACGTGTCCTAGCATTCTGGTGGTTTTTTGTTTTTTGTTTTTGTGTGCCTCAGGTTTATTTGTACAAATAGCACAGGAGGACACCAGCCCCATGCAGCCCAGGGGTCACACTGGTCCTTCTGTCCTCATATTGGCGGAATTCATCAAGACATTCTGTCCTCACAAAGGCCTCTACTCTGGAGCCTAAGCCTGAGCTGGAGCCGGAGCTGGAGCCACAGCTGCAGTTGGCTTGGCCTTGGTTTGAGCCTTGGCCTGGGACTTTGGCCGGCAGAGCCTGAGACCCTTGGCGATGTGGGCACGAGCACGTTTCCCGAGGTTGGGGTGAGCAATGTAGGCAAGTCCCCTGAGGTTTGCAGCTGCCACCCTTTAGGAACTTGGGCTTGAGCATTCTGGTGTTTTGTAGCCAGAATTAAGTTAAAAAACCCCACTGTTTGGCATGTTAAGTGGTATCTTAGGACTCTGAAACCTAAATGTGGTTTTCTTTCTACTCCTAGTACTGTGTTTTCTATTTTTTAGGATGTTAAATCAAATAAGCATCTCTCCACCCCTTAATCCTAAACACTTAATACCAGCCACTTACCTATGGCTAATGTAACAACCAGCAGAAAATTTAAAATAATACCAGACACCATCTTCTGAAATAATTTCCCTTGGTACAAAACTTACCTTTCCTTGTTTTCTCTTGCCTTTCAGGTAATTAACTCTTCTCTTTTTAGTTTGAACTATGCAGTGTAAGATTCCTCTGGAGTCATTCCAAGCGGCAGGTTAAAAAAAAAAAACAACTTTATTTACACTGCATATACTTGAAAGTGTCATTTGGTTTCCTGACATGCCATGCCAGCAAGCATTTTGTTTTAGTTGGGAATTAGGTGAACAGTAGTTGGGCCAACTCAGTGAATCATAAAACCTGCTAAGTAGAGCTGGAAAATGGTTTTTGGCTATGCCCTCACTCTTATTTAATGTCTTGATGAATTCTGACCATACTGCTTGGACTCTGTGAAGAGAGGGAAAGTTATACCCCTGTTATCACTTGATGCAAATATGCTCATTAGAAACAAGAAGAATTTCCAACATTTAAATCCTTCATTTACTTAGTATCTTGTCACACTCGAAAATTCAAATGCAGGGTATGTATTTGTTAATTAATATACAGATCTCAAAACCAGCCACTACTTCACGTTCTTTTAAGTTTCATTCCCTGAATTTGTTCTATTTTTCTTAATAAAAATCCAAACTAACACCTATTTTTCTTGAAAACTGCATTTTCTGTAGTGGCTTAAACTCAGTTTTTCCTGGAAATAACAAAGCAAAAATATTTTAAAGAATAGGTAGTCTTCCAGGGGTGACAGTTGGTGTTTCAGCACCTGCTTTTACACCTGGGAGTAAGAGATCAGAAGTGGTTAAATCTCTGTTTGCTTAATGGGCCAGATTTCATACATAGTTCTCTCTTGTCTTTCACTTTTTCCATTAGGTGAAGCCAGCAAGACCTTTTCCACTGTAAGAGAGATAAAATTGAAAAGTTTCGTCACAGCTGTCCTGCCTGAGAAAAACAATGTTGCTATTCTTCAAGGAGTGATACAAAATGCACTTTCCCAGAATTAGAAAAGGGTTATTATTTGTCCAGTATTTTAAGGGAAACAAAAGGACCTATCTCTTAGGTATTTAGCATCTATCCTCAATACTTTTAGGTGTCAATCTAATCCCTGTGAGAATTTAATGTTTACTTAATTACACTATTTTCTTCTTTTAGTGGGAGAATAAATATTTTTTGTTTGTTTGTTTTTATACTTTGGTTTATGGTATCACAGAAAAATTCAAATGTGACCAGAAAAGCTTCTGAAATGCTCTAAATGAGATTTTCTTAACAGAGGGAACATTCCACTATGTCTAGTGGGAATAGAATAGAATCTGTTAATAGAAGTCAAAGTAATTACCTTAAAATGATAGTGATTTATTCTTTTAAACATGCGTTTATATCCATTACATCATTTGATCTATAGCCTTGTCAGACACAGCATGGAAAGGTAAAAATTTCCAAAAGTATATCTTTTCCCATCTCTTATCTCAACTACCATTTCTACTGAGATTTTTGCTCACATTTATCCTTTTGTTTTTAATTAGGTGTGAATATCAAAGCCCTTCCTCTTACAGAGGTTGTTTTTTTTCTGTTTTTCTTTTGTTTTTTGTTTTTTTTTTTTTTTTGCGAACTGCGTGGCTTGTGGGATCTTAGCTCCCGGACCTGGGATTGAACCTGGGCCCCCAGCAGTGGACGCATGGAGTCCTAACCTCTGGACCAGCAGGGAATTCCCTGTTATCCAAACTTTGATCTCATAATTCTCTGACTTTTACTCCTTCACCTGAGCCTTAAACGTAGGTGTTCCTTAAGATTCAGTTCTTGGTTCCTCTTTCTTTTTTTAATTATTATTTTAAAGATTTTAATTAATTAATTAATTGATTATTTTACCATGCATACTCTTCCTTGGCAATCTTATTGCAGGGTTTCCTTCAATTGTCACTTTCACAAGATGACTTCTAAATGCATGTCTCCAGCACTGACCTCTCTCCTGAGAACTTGACTTTCCAACTCTTTGCTAGACACATTTCTAGACAGATTTCATGGAGGAAGCTATAGCTTAGCGTATCTCAACTCAAGGACATTAAAAGAAGTCTAAGATCAAGCTCAGAGATTGACAAGTTTGTGTGTTTGAGCTGGTGTTTGAATATGCTGCAAAGGCAAATCAAACAAATTTAGATTTTCCATTATTGTATATTAATCAATATTTTCTATCCATTAAACTTGGCCCTCAACTTTTAGGTCCTACATATGCAAAAACTGAAGATAATTGAACACTATTTTCAGTATTCCAAACATTTCATAATATATCATCTTAAATTTCAAAAGGTTAAAAAAAGATATAGAAACTGTGCTCCTCCGAAATGGAAATCAGTTTTCTTAATCAATTTGGTATTATTCTTTAAAAATCACTCCTGAACAATGAGTTGGCAGGTCCAAGTGAATTCCATCCAGATTCCTAAAGGCTGGTGCCAATGGGTTAAACTGGTCTTTCAACATAAAGGTGTATTTACCAAGTCAAAGGCCATTGATATTTGTCAAAGGTCATTAGACAAGGAAGTATAAATTAAGAAAAGATCCTGAGAAATTTGGTAAATTCTGGGTGGATTCAGGAATTCTGGTCAGTTTATGGGGAATTTAGCGGTAAAACCTGCAGAACTGGAGGGAACTTTCCAAGTTGTCACTTACCTTCCTGTAGCCTTACAAAGTTCTAAGAGAATAATCAGTCCAGGGTCCTAAGGCCCGGAAGCCAGACTCTGGAGTATAGTGATACTCCTCTATGGGGACACTTCGACTCAATCCATCAATCTGAGCTCCCTGGCAAGCTACGATGTCGAGGCACAAAAAGGGGTATCTTCTATGCCTTTAAATGAATAGTCTCATATTTATATAGTAAACATAAAATATGAGATACATTTTGTTTGTTGCTCTTTAACTGGGAAGCAAACGTAGGTAAAATCATACAGTGAGAGAGGTTAACCCAGTTTAAAACAAATAAACCGCAGTCCTGACATTTCTCTACAAGTGACTCTGGGCCCAAACCGCCCGCCTCGTGGGGGTGGGGGCCGGAAGGGCGCGGCCGGGGGCGGAGCGGGTGCGGCTGTGGGGCGTGTCCTCGAGGAGGCGGAGACAAGATGGCCGCCCTGACCGCTTGGAGGACCTAAGAGGCGGTGGCTGGGGCCACGCCCCGGGCGGGAGGGCCTCTCTGTGCGCGCCCGCTCTATGATGCTTGCGCGCGTACCCCGCGCGCCGCTCTGCGGGCGGGGCGGGTCTCCGGGATTCCAAGGGCTCGGTTACGGAAGAAGCGCAGCGCCGGCTGGGGAGGGGGCTGGATGCGCGCGCACCCGGGGGGAGGCCGCTGCTGCCCGGAGCAGGAGGAGGGGGAGAGCGCGGCGGGCGGCAGCGGCGCTGGCGGCGACTCCGCCATAGAGCAGGGGGGCCAGGGCTGCGCGCTCGCCCCGTCCCCGGTGAGCGGCGTGCGCAGGGAAGGCGCTCGGGGCGGCGGCCGTGGCCGGGGGCGGTGGAAGCAGGCGGGCCGGGGCGGCGGCGTCTGTGGCCGTGGCCGGGGCCGGGGCCGTGGCCGGGGACGGGGCCGGGGCCGGGGCCGGGGCCGCGGCCGTCCCCAGAGTGGCGGCAGCGGCCTTGGCGGCGACGGCGGCGGCTGCGGCGGCAGCGGTGGCGGCGGCGCCCCCCGGCGGGAGCCGGTCCCTTTCCCGTCGGGGAGCGCGGGACCGGGGCCCAGGGGACCCCGGGCCACGGAGAGCGGGAAGAGGATGGATTGCCCGGCCCTCCCCCCCGGATGGAAGAAGGAGGAAGTGATCCGAAAATCTGGGCTCAGTGCCGGCAAGAGCGATGTCTACTACTTCAGGTACCGCCTTGGGGGCGGGGAGGGGGCGGCAGGGTCAGGCCGGGGTCAAGGGTCGAGAGCTGACCTGGGTAGGGGATGTCAGGAGGAGAGCAGGGGCCAGAGGGGAGTGGCAGAGACAGACTGGCCTTGTAGTAGAAGGTGCCCGAGCCCTTGGGTGAGAGTTGACCCCAGTGCAGTGACAGTCACAGTGTCTGAATGGTGAGAGCCCATAGGAGGGCCTCTTATGGGTAAAGTGTTGGGGAAAATGGTTTGTGGAAAGAAGGGTTACTCTGGCAGGGATGATTATTCCTCTGAAGGGTTAAAAGAAGGTGTAATTCATCGAAACTATAAAACCAGTCACTGTTGGCTCCTGTCCCAGATTCATCATCACAAGAGTGTTTAATCATGCACATGTGGAAGAAAGGTATCTGCAGTAACAAGGTTTCAGTTGCTTTGTGGGATCCACGAAAGTTTCTTATGAAGTAGCCACTTAGAATGCCTGTAGTTTCTTGGTGTTGCAGAATTTACTCCCTTTTGAAACCAAACACTGTAATACGTTGTTAGACTCCTAGACCAAAATTTGTCCTCCGGGCATATTTGATAATGTCTGGGGACATTTTTGGTTGTCACATCTTGGAAGGGGGTGCTACTGGCATCTAGCGGGTAGAGGCCAGAGATGCTGCTAAACATTCTACGATGCACAGGACAGCCCTCACAGTAAAGGATTATCTGGCCCCAGGTGTCACGAGTGCTGGATTGAGAAAACTTGGTCTGAATGATAACAGGTTTTCAGCTTGATGGTGAATCCTGTAATCATGCTGTCCGACCCAGTAAGCTCAGGGAAGTGTCTTTGGCTGTTGATACCAATGGAATTTTCTTAACAACAAATTTACTAACTTTTCTTATAAACAGCCCCATTTCTCAGAGAGTATAGATATAAACATGTTATACTCAGTGGCTTGGAGGGCCATGTTTGTGGGCTAATTTAATCATTTTCAAGGACGATATATGGGTGTTGGAGTAGATGTCGTCTGCCATTTAGCCATTGGAGTATTGTAGGAAGAATTTCCTTTTTTCCATACATTACTCCTGGGTAAAAGTATACACACACACACACACACACACACACACAATACAATGTTTATGAATTGAAAATACTGTTGGGCTTCCCTGGTGGCGCAGTGGTTGAGAGTCCGCCTGCCACTGCAGGGGACACGGGTTCGTGCCCCGGTCTGGGAAGATCCCACATGCCGCGGAGCTGCTGGACCTGTGAGCCATGGCCGCTGAGCCTGCGTGTCCAGAGCCTGTGCTCCGCAACAGGAGAGGCCACAACAGTGAGAGGCCCACACACCGCAAAAAAAAAAAAGGAAAAGAAAGGAAATACTCTTAAATAGATTTAGGAGGTTAAAAAAATACGTGTATATGTGTATATAAGTATGTACATATATACATACACACAAGAATGCGATCACTACTGGTATAACATGTAAATATGAACATATTCCTGATAGTTGCTCAAATATATAGAAGAGTAGTTTCAGTGAAGTTATTTCACCTATTGAAGTAAAAAAAAAAAATAAAATGAAAGTGGTGTTGCACTAGAACTTATTTTGTCACTTAATCCGAGACCACTCATTTTGAAATCTTAAATGATAATTAGAAAACTTATTTTAAACATACAAAGGTGATAATCTTGTTTTGTATTTCCCCATCATTGCATATTAAATTTGTTTCAGTAATACTAAGAAAGTTATTGTGGAACAAATGGTTACTCTCAAGTTCAGTTGTTTCATTTAGTGCTTTTCACAATTGTTCATTTTTGCATATTCTTTTGTTAACAGCTCCTTCTGTTTTCTTTTTAAGCAAGTAGTATGCATAACCTTTATGTGAACTCTGTATTGATGTCTTTTAGCCAGTTATACGTGACAAGAACATTCTGTGTCTGGGATTGAACTCCTTGAGGAATAAGTGAATAGTCTATTCTCAGTAGAGCATCTTTAATTTTGAATTTCACTCCCTGTGGCATTTCTCCTGGGATATGGTTTGTTTGGTTTTGGGATGACGTATTTGTTGGAACTTACTTTTGGTTGCTGCAAAGCTTTTTTCTTGCTCTTCTTCTTTCAGTACCTGGAAAAGTTATTTTAAAAGGCAGATTGCTGTAGCGCTCATTCTGATGTGTGGTCACCTTTTTTTTTTTTTTTTAATGTGTTGTAAATTTTCGATGTTACCTTTTTTATACAAGCCCAATAGATTATTTTATGGTAGAAAAACTGATATAATCAGCCTAAAACTTTCTTAACAAATTCATCCTGTGAAGAATCACAAACCAGTATAGTAATAATTACTCTCTAAAATTAAAGTCTTGGGCTTCCCTGGTGGCCCAGTGGTTAAGAGTCCGCCTGCCAGTTCAGGGGACACGGGTTCGAGCCCTGGTCCAGGAAGATCCCACATGCTGTGGAGCAGCTAAGCCTGTGCGCCACAGCTACTGAGCCTGCCCTTTAGAGCCCACGAGCCACAGCTACTGAGCCCACGTGCCACAACTACTGAAGCCTGCGTGCCTAGAGCCCATGCTCTGCAACAAGAAAAGCCACTGCAATGAGAAGCCCAGGCACCGGGCTTTTAATTTATAAAATTAAAGTCTTTTTTTGTTTTGTTTTGTTTTTTGTTTTTGCGGTACGCGGGCCTCTCACTGCTGTGGCCTCTCCCGTTGCAGAGCACAGGCTCCGGACGCGCAGGCTCAGCGGCCATGGCTCACGGGCCCAGCCTCTCCGCGGCATGTGGGACCCTCCCGGACCGGGGCACGAACCCGCGTCCCCCGCATCGGCAGGCGGACTCCCAACCACTGTGCCACCAGGGAAGCCCCTAAAGTCTTTTAAAAAATAAATTTATTTAATAAATTTATAAAATTAAAGTCTTTTTAAAAAATTAATTAATTAATTAATTTTATTATTGGCTGCACTGGGTCTTTATTGCTGCACGCCAGCTTTCTCTGGTTGCGGCGAGCGGGGGCTACTCTTCATTGCGGTGCGCGTGCTACTCATTGTGGTGGCTTCCCTTGTTGTGGAGCACGGGCTCTAGGTGTTCAGGCTTCAGTAGTTGTGGCACGAGGGCTCAGTAGTTGTGGCTCGCGGGCTCTAAGAGTGCAGGCTCAGTATTTGTGGCGCACGGGCTTTCCATGGTGTGTGGGATCTTCCTGGACCAGGGCTTGAACCTGTGTCCCCTGAGTTGGCAGGCAGATTCTTAACCACTGAGCCACCAGGGAAGTCCCTTAAAATCTTTTTATGAGACAGTGCAACATGATTTGCTTTTTACTTGTTTATGCTAAATGAAAAGACACATTGAACAGAGTTGTGCCACATGTGCTTAGTTCAGGGCTGGAGGGACTGTTGTCTATTGTTGTCCACCTACAAAGCTTAGTTACTGTACAAGATTGTAACATCCAGTCTTGATTTCATTCTGAGAGGTTACATTCTGAGACAGGAGGACGCATAGAGTGTGATGTGATACTTGTGATATAGTAGTTACTCTAAGTTTGACTTCTGCTTTCAGTGATGAATGCTGCAAGTCACCTACTCGTATTAGAGGTGAACACACTAGTTTTCAATCCGCAGTGTCACTGCTTTGCATATTAGCATCCCTGTATACCTACCACTCATTAAAAACCAGTAGCTCACAAAATACTAGCCATATCTGTTAATAGGTGGGTTAAGAGTCAACTCTTCTGTTGGTAATGTGAACACCTGCACACAGTTGTGTGCACATAGATTCTAATAATGCTAACTCCTGATTTAGCTTGCCCATGGGAAGATTAATCTAAACAAATCTGTGCCTGTTAATGCAGGGTGTGTCTTACACTTATTTTTTTTTTATTTTTTTATTTTTTTGTGGTACGTGGGCCTCTCACTGTTGTGGCCTCTCCTGTTGCGGAGCACAGGCTCTGGACGCGCAGGCTCAGTGGCCATGGCCCACGGGCCCAGCCGCTTCGTGGCATGTGGGATCTTCCCGGACCGGGGCACGAACCTGTGTCCCCTGCATCGGCAGGCGGACTCTCAACCACTGCGCCACCAGGGAAGCCTTTACACTTATTAATTGGACTTAAATTAAGCTTATTGAGAAAGCCTCAAATTTTGGTAGAATTTTTTTCTTTTCTTGCTGTTTCCTGAGATTGCCAAGTTCTAATAGGAAGGTATGCCTCTGGTTGCTAGTTAAGCAATATAATTATGCCTTCTGTCAGGATTACTGATAGTACTGTGGCAGTTTGTATATGATCATCCAAAGTTTCTTTTTTAAAAGGGTGTGGTTTGATCAAGCGTTGGATCCATTGGTATAGTTTCTGAAAAAGTTCATTGCCATCATATGAGCCCATTATTTGAACAATACTTTTCTTACCGGTCTACTTGACTCCTGTCATTTCTAGTTTTTGGTTCTTACACTTGCAGATTGATATTTTTGAAATACTGTTCTCCTCTGCAGAGGAACCTTTAGTAGCTGTCTTATGCCTTTTTTAAAATCAAGTCTATGCTTAACCTTGGTGTGAGCTCTGTATCGATGTCTTGTTGGGTTCTAGACTTCTGGTTATAACTGGATTAAAGGCCTGGGAGTCATGGTAAACTGCTGCAGCTGCTGCCATAAAATATCATCTGGTTGGGTATTGGAAACATAATAGTAACCATTTTTGACTCTTTTATCAAATTATGATGCATTCACACCTGATCACTTCTCTGAAAAGATAAAATGGAGCCAGAGAACAATTAAAATAATCATTAAGGAGCAGATGCATGATGAGAGACTAAAGAGATTTCATTAAGAAGAGGACTCAGAGGCAATATAATTGAGGGCTTTAAATCATGAGTGAGATGATAAAAGTAGGAGTCTCTAGGGAAAGCAGCAGGGCACAGGGGGTTAAGGTCTGGAATTGGTATTCTACCTCTGCATTTACCAGTGGTACAGCCTCCAGCCTGTCATTTACACTTCCCAGTGCTGTGGTTTCTCTGTTTGTAAAGCGGGTATGATGTACCTGTACCTCATAGTGCTATAAGGTTTCAATTCTAGAACACCAAAATAAATATGTAGATCCCTTAAAGCTTTGGATATGTTTAAGGACTAACTAAGGAAAACAGTTCATTAAATAACTCAAGTTGTATGGACTGAACATATAAATAGGTTTAAAAAAGTCTGTAGGCATATCTCATTTGTTATGAAAGGCTGGTATGGTCTTTGAGGGCATGAATTCTGAATCATTGAGGATGTCAAAGTTCAACTAGGCTCTTTCCCTCTTTTTTTTTTTTTTTTTTGGTTTGAAAATAATAGACTCTCCCTTGTAGTCTTTGTTGGAAAAAACTAGCTCAGTGGACCAAGGGTCACCGTTCTTTTTTTTTAAAAATAATTTTTATTGGAGTATAGTTGCAAGGGTCACACTACTTAATTGAAGTCTCGTTGACGTTCAGTAAACTGTCTTTCTCCATAATATTTTCTTTCTGGTCATCCCTGTGTAGTTAAACGTGGTGTCTCCTGTATTACTCTGTTGTTCATTCCCCTAGGACCGGTGGCTTTCTCACCTAGCTGTCTTCCTCCCGCCAGACACAGTGCTGAACACACAGATACTAGATAAGTGTTTGATGTATGGCATGTAAAATTTTGTAAAACAGGGATTAAATGACCTCTTAGCCTTTGCTTTATATTACCTGTGATGTTGTGCTGTACAATTATCTCCATTTTATAGGTGGGGAGTTAGGACAAGGAAGTTAAGTAATAGGCTTGAGGTTGTACTGCTAGTAGGTGCAGAGTTAGAATCCTGATGCAGGTGGTTTAACCCCACAACTCTTAGCTACCCTGCTCTGCTGCTGCCTCACATAGAGATCTCTAGTTATATTCTGAAATACTGCAACATCTCTTGCCTAGTCTACTTTATTAAGCTTGGTGTACCACTAAAATAATGTAATTATTTACTGTTATGCTTGCATCCTGAAGTTGACAAGGGGTACGTTTTAAATCCTAATTCACAGTGAAGCTGTTGTACCAAAAGATGATCTTCCAGTTCTATGTAATATTGAAGGGGGAAAAAAATGGAAAAATTGTGGTAAATTAACATAATTAAAGCAGTTTTTCTCTGGGTAACAGAAGTGACCATTTTGTTCAGAAATGTTTCTCTTTCTCTTTTTCTTGTTTATCCTAGGATTGCCCCTCTTGTTTATCAGATATTCAGATAGGCAACACATTTGCTGAGGAGCAAGCTATATAGATCTTCTTCATTTTAAAAGCTTTCACTTAAATTAGAAGAAATCACATTGTAACTTGCAGGCTAAATGCAGCTTATGAGATAGTTTTATATGGTTCCTGGGAAAAACTTTATATGTTTCTTTCAGAGTTAAGATATAGTTGAAATGTATCCTACAGACCAGTTTAAAAAAAAATCCCTTTAGTTGGAGAAAGGAAAAAAATACAATATTTATTAAATTCTTATTGCATAATTGAAAGTTTAACCTGCTTTTAGTCTCTTTTCTTGATGATGCCTGATTAAAGCCTGAATCCAGAAATAAAAGACATAGGTGTGGTGGAAATTGTGCTCTGATAATTCTTTTCTCAACTGTACCATCACATCTTTTTGTGATGTGCTAGAGGGATTTCTGTTAGGTTGCAACATTGCCATCTGTCCTACATCCGATTTTTAGAGTTTGACATGCAAAGTCTCACCTGCCAGAACACGCATAATACCTGTCGTAGAGGAAATACATAGCTCAAAAGGAACTGATACACGTACATTCTAAAAATAATCTCCAACAGAAACTGATGTATGATTTTTTTCAAATTGCTTTTAAAATTTCATTTGTGAGATATAGAGTCACAATTTAAGTTTTCGTAATTTAACTTTAATTAGTGGAACAGAAGCAGATGATTTGTGAAGTTGATGATGACTTTTTTTGCTTTGTTTTTGTTTTACACTTTATAGTGGGACTAATAGAGATTCATAATGTTTAGCTTGTATTTGAGATTTGTTAGCCCAGCATGATGAATTAGAAATAAGCCATCAAGGGCTTCCCTGGTGGCGCAGTGGTTGAGAGTCCGCCTGCCGACACGGGTTCGTGCCCTGGTCCGGGAGGATCCCACATGCTGCAGGGCGGCTAGGCCCGTGAGCCATGGCCACTGAGCTTGCGTGCCCGGAGCCTGTGCTCCGCAACGGGAGAGGCCACAACATTGAGAGGCCCGCGTACCACAAAAAAAAAAAAAAAAAAAGAAAGAAATAAGTCATCGACTCTTATTTCATGGATTTACTGTTTGACTTGATAGGTATTACTTGCAGCTCTTGTCTGTTGATCTTTTACTGTTGTTTGCCATTTCCACTAAGAAATAACTAGACAAATTGACAAATAAAGTTTTACTTAATTTTGTCAGAACTTCTAAAAACTAAAACTTCTCAAGGAAGTAGAAGTATGAAATAGGGTGAAATTTGAATAATATATGTGGATCTTATGATTTTGCCTTATCTTATTAGAGTATAAATTCAAACTCGTTTGTTTGGGAACTTGACTACATAGGCAGTGTGTAAATGCAAATGATAGTAAATATAATTTAAAATTAGATCTTAAAAATTGAACACTTAGCATTTGTCAGGAACAATTATTAGTGATTTACAAATGTGCGGAAGAAGAACATCATCCTCTTGTTGATTTCTGACTACTGTATCTTGGTATTCTTTTCCTCTTCTGTCTATACTGAAAGAATCCATAGATTAAAGCAAAAATGAATGTCCTTAGAATTCTTTTTAATGTGTATGCAGTGATGTATGCATCTCTTTAAAAAAGAAAGATCTTTCCTGGAGGCCCCTAGCAGAAGTGGGCAATATAATACAAAAGTGGATATATGAAATACACATTGCAACTTTTTATTGTTAGATGCTACAAAAGTCATAAATTTGCCATGTCATATTGCCATAGCAGTTTCTAAATGCTTTCTCTCCATTTCTGTACTTATTTGAAGACCTTGTTTGAAGTAAGTCTGTCCGTAAACTATACTTGCATAGCACTGGTTTAGAATAAAAATAGGGACTCTGAGTCAGAAGATTGGGACTTGAATCTTGCTTTACTATTTTAACTTGGACAGATTCTTAAACTTCTGTAAGCTTCCGATTTCTCAAGTGTAAATCGGGTAGGAATTCTACTTCATGGAATTTTGTGAGATTAAATGAAAATACATGTAAGGCATTCGGCATGTAGTAGATGGTCAATAGATCAGTAAAATCTTTGTTCCTTTCTCTTCACTTAATTACCCAACATAAATAGACGCATGTGCTTGTTAATTATGTGAGGATTTGCAATATTTTGTTGTATTTTGAAATGTGTTTAGGGTAGAGCTTAGGTTATACACGTTCATCAGAGGTTTAAAAAATATTTCATTTTTTCCCTGATTATAAAAATAACCCATGCTCAGTGTGGAAAATTGGGAAAATAGAGAAGAGTACATAAAGAGAAATGACAATCCTTATATAGTTCTAAAGAGAATCACTGTTAATATTTTGACACATTGTCTTCCATTCTGTTTTCTGAATATATTTGTCTGTGCACACACATATACACACACCCCAACACATATGTGTATATGTTCTTTCATAGTTCTTTTCATACTGGAGGAATCCATAGATTAAAGCAAGGATGAATGAATTTAAAATTCTTTTTAACGTGTGCAGTGATGTATGCATTTCTTTAAAAAGGCCTTTTCCAGAGACCCCTAGCCTCTTTTTAAGAAATATAGTTTGTTTTTTGGGTGTTCTTATCTATCTATGTGTATGTTTTTTTATTATGGAAAAGTTCAAACATATGCAAAAACAAAAGTAGTTAGAAAAGTGTAATGAATTCCTCGTGTACTTGTCTACCAGTTTTAACAATTATTGACTCCTGGCCAGTCTTGTTTCATCAATATGCAGTCCCCTTCCCACCTCTCCCGTTATATTTTGAAATAATTTGCAGACATGCTTAATTTCTGACATTTCCATAGCAGTGTTCAGTCTCCAATTCAACCAAAATAACCAGTGTTTTTGCTTTTTCAGAAGGTGAGTGCTTGTGGCAGTGGGATGAGATTAGGTAGAATTCTATGTTCATTCATTTTTTATTTTTTAGTGGGTCACCCTGAATTTTTAACCATATTCGTAACCATGATATAGAGATAATAGAATTTGCTGCCAATAATATACTCTTTGCATATAATTTTTGTTAAATAAATGCTAGTTTATGGAATAAGGATGATTGGTACAGAATTTGAATTCTACTAAAGGTCTTTCATACCATTTAAAATTGTGTGGTGATTCCTTAAACATTTAAGTCGAGGGAAGAGGTGGAATGCTGTCCTATCTTATCAGTAGCCAAATTGTAAATACACTTTTTTTCTTGTTGATACTTTAAAAATAATTCTCCACCCCAGCCCCCACCCCAGCTGCTAAGGAAATTCTTTCATGCTCCAATTTACTTGCCCAAACTCTTCATATTTAAAAAAAACTAGTTTTCAGTTTTCATGGGGAAATAGCTTGCATACTTTAATGTTTATATTTTAAGAATTTTATTATAGAACATTTCAAACATATATACAAAAGTAGAATTATATAAAGAACTACCAAGTATCCGGTTCAACAGTTGACAGCCTTATTTCATCCATACCCACATCTACTACCCTGACTCAGCCTTCATTATTTTGAAGCACATTTGACGTCCTATCATTTCATTCATTAATAACTATACTTCATTATGCTATTTGTGAAGATAAGATTTGAACTTGTAGAAGTTTTACAGCCATACGGAACTCAGTGTTTCAAACTAAAAGAGATGCCAACAGGCGGTTCATGATTATTTACATAATTCCTATTACTTTGTTCTGTTAAGGCTTTATGGAAGAGGTATAAGATGGATTAGTGTTTCTGGGCTCTTGGGGATTGCGGGTGGAGACACGCATGCTGGACCAAGTAAAATACATGGTTTGCATAGGGCTGAAGAGGGAAATCATTCAGCCTATTGATTCAGAATAGACTTGAATAAACCAATATGGCAGAAGTCACTGGGTAAGAGGAGTGGAAAATAGGGTTGAAAGGTTAAGAGAAGACTAGATGACAGAGAATCCTAAATGCAGGGCTAAAATGTTTGGCTCCCTTTTGCTAATGGGTTGAAGTCTGTTGAAGGCATTTAAACTGGCACTTTGGTAATAGTGGTGTTTGAGGAAGAGCAGTCTGGCTAGTTTAGGATGCAAAGAGGCTAGCAAATAGAAAATCAGCCTATTGTGGTGATTGAGACTTGAGGTGATAAAGATTTGGTTTAGGCAGTGGCAATGGAAATGGAAAGGAAGGATGGATTCAAAGGTGATTATGAAGGAACTGGATTTCGTAATTGATCAGAGATGGGAGATAGTAAGATAACAGTAGATAAATTCTGCCTGGGACAAACTATAGAGGAGGGCTGAGGATGTTCATTTTAGGAAAGGCCTACATTTAAAGTTTGGGAGGAAAGGGGTTAAGGGGGACTGGGAGCTGACTTTTAGATGGATTTTCCTTTGTGTATGTCATGTAGTTTTGAAAAAATTGGTATATATTTCTTCGAATTAATTGGTTTGGCAGTTTTCTGATTGTACTAAGGTACAAAAAGATAATGTTAATTTCAGATTTTTAGTCTCAGCTAAAATTTGATTTCTGGAGACAATCGTTATTGAAAGGTAGAGAAATCTTTCAATACTTAACACTCTTGTAAGTAACAAGTAAACTTTAACACTTAGAGGGATAGAAAAAATAGAAAGTTGACATTTCTTTATTCCCAAACTTTTCCAGTGCTGTAGCTTCTGGAATTTTTATTATTCCCCACAAAGCACTTCCTGATGTTGTTGGAGAGCCATACACCTTAGAACTTACCCTTGAGACATAGACCTAACCATCTGCCGTCCACGATGCTCCTTCCTGCTGATAGGCCGGTCCATCGTCTTCCACTCTGGTTGTCACCACCCCCACAGTTCATCCTGTTAGAAACTGGTTTGAAGTTATACTTGTGTTTGCTCAGACCTCTGGTCTCCTCATAATGGCTTGACTGGACATCATGATTATCCATTTTACCAAAGTAACATGAAAAAATACGTTTGCTCTACTACTCATTTTCAGAGTGCAGTTTCACATGCAAGCAGCGGTCTTCAGAGAGTTAATTTTCATATCATAGACTGGCAGGGCATATTACAGTTGTCTAGCTCCAGTAACGCCGTTTACAGATGAGTTCATAGAGTGACATAATGGGAATACTACTAAGTTAAGGTGACCGTTATTTAAGTCTTTCTGGTATCTCAATAAAGTTTTTTCTTAGGTTTGAAAGTCAGATGCCAAATAAAATTTCTTTCCTTTTGATAATCTATAGTTAGAAACCTCTAAGGTAGAGTTAGGTTTAAAAAGTGCTTTAAATCAACTATACTTCAATTAAAAAAAAAAGTTGCTTTAAACAGCTTAATCAAAATGAAGGCAAGCAAAGACATAGTTCAAGTGATGAAATGTTCTAATATGAACCAGAAAAATGTAACTCATGCTTTTGATTTTCATTTAATAGTTACTTTTCTTCAGGGTATTTAGTGGGGAGGACAAGTTAAAGGTGAGATCACAGGTTGGCTCAGGATAGGCAGATCTAGGGGGCAGTTGGTAGGGAAATTTTTTGTGGTTGAAAGTGAAATATTAGTATTTCATTACCAGGATTAGAAGTAATCGCTTTGGGCAGAGAAAACTGAAAGTGACTAATATCCTTCACTAGTCTACTAGAGTTTAAAAAAAAATAATTTCCCTGAGTTACAACTTGATGCTTTTAGAATAAAAGCTTAGTCACATTAAGTCCTGGTGTGTCTGAGACTGTTACCTAACAGCAGCCATCTTAGAGGGCAGACAGATGATAACTTAGTCACTTTAGTGACATACAGTTGTTTCGTTTATCTAGCACTGACTTCCTCGGCCACCACTTCCAGAGTCATTTTGCCGTTGTGCAGTGGTCCCTATGGACAGAATTTCTGCTTAACCATTCCCATGGGCCTTGCCTTTCTAATATGCTTGCCTTCATCTCCTGCAGAGGAAGGTCCCTGGTCTTAAAATCCCTTGGGGCAGCCAGGTTGGCTTTCCTTAAAGCACCAAGCACAAGCTATAGCAGTTACGGAGAAGAAAATGACTTGCAGCACGTTCTGAAGGCAACAGTGTGTATGACCAGTACTTGTAGCTGTGCATTACAGATGCTTGTATCTGTATATCAAGTAGTTTATCAGAATCTTATTTACCAGTAACTGGAATATCTGATTATAAGGACTATATGCCTATTTTAGCTTAATTAAAATTATTCGTAATTATACAAGGATATAATAACAGGGTACTCTTTACCAATTTTTCATTAACTTGGGTTTTTTAGTAATACTTTTTATGTAGTATAAGATTAACCATGAAAATATTTTCCAGTTCAGTTTTTAAATTCCAGACAATGTAAGTTTTATATAAGCATAGACTTTTCTGTTCCATTGTGTCTGCAAATGAAAACCGTGTTCTTAACTATTCAACGGAGAGGTTTTTTTTTTTGCTCTCAGAAGTTACTTTGTTCAGTACTAGGCTGTATACGTTATGTTTGAGGGTTTTAATAAGGGACATCGTAATTTTTGGTTGTTTACTAATCAAGGGAATGTTTAGAATTGTAATGAAGTAGAATTGAGGGATAGTCGAATTATTTCTAAGTGGGCTTTCAGAATCACAGACAACTTCATAGATGCAGTGATATTTTAGCTGGGCTTGGAGGATTTAATAGTTTTTGTTTTGTTTTGTTTTGTTTTTTTTGCGGTATGCGGGCCTCTCACTGTTGTGGCCACTCCCGTTGCGGAGCATAGGCTCCGGATGCGCAGGCTCAGTGGCCATGGCTCACGGGCCCAGCCGCTCCACGGCATGTGGGATCTTCCCGGACAGGGGCCCGAACCCGTGTCCCCTGCATCAGCAGGCGGACTCTCAACTACTGTACCACCAGGGAAGCCCAGATTTAATAGTTTTATGATAGACAGGATATTGCTTATGCTCAACCTTCCACCTGGAAAGACATGGCTGGAAGGCAAAGGTACATGGCATATTTTGGTGATGTTGAGTTTAGAATGTGAGGTGTGTTCAAGGCTGGTGGGAAAAAGTCAGGAAAAAAAAAAAAAACCTGAACAGATGGAAGGTTTTTGATGTTCTGTTAAGGAGGCAAAACTATTTTGTCAGCATTGGGGAGTCTCTGAACATTTAGAACTTGGTATTGGATGTGTGGGCTGAGGGATGGAGCATTGAACATTGTGTTTGGCCTCCTAGCTTGAAGAGTAGTTGCTAAGTAGACAATAATGCTACAGTAGAGGGCAACACAAGAAGATCAGGTTTGGGGGTGGAAGTTTGCAGTGAGCAGAAATGATTCAAGTTTTAAACAGTATTGAGGGTTACGTGCTATTTTATTTTGTGATACTGAGCATATTTGGAAATCTGGATTAGAATGGGAGTTGAGGTTTGTTTCTACATAATTCTATATTCTTTCCTCTGCTGTGTTCTGGTTGTTGTTTGCTTCTTTCTATTCTGTTACATTCTGGTCTTAACTGGTTGTTATCTTCATCTGTAGGCTGAATTCTATACCTTGAATTGTGTTTCAGGAATAGCTATGTCATGTGATTGTGGAAAAAGAATGTTGATACGATCTTCAGTTGTGTTGAAGGCTGTGGTGGCAGAATACCATGGAATTTGTGACAGACTGGGGTGTGTTGATTTGGACTTGACCCAGAGAGAAGTTTTGCTGTTCCAGGGAAACGTAAATTGCTTGGTTTTCCAGCCTTTTCTCTTTTGTCTTCCTGTTGAATTATTTTTCTTTTATTGTAGTCAGCTGGTGCAAGGTTAAGTTCTCAATATGACATGTTGGCTTCTTTGAGAGGTATTTGAGAATTCTCACAATCCTCTTCTGGTGACATATCCCACTGCAGTTTATTCTAGCACATTTGGTTCAGAAAATTTATTAGATGAGACTTTGGGGTATTCTTCCTATAAAATTTTTCTTACATTTCAGTGCAATATGGGAAAAATTTTTTTAGGAAAGACTAGTTTAGTTTAGCCCTCTATATAATTACGGCACTTCTGTCATTTTCCAGCTTCGACAGTTTTTCTTACAGGAAATGAGTTATTCTTGATATCCTTCTCTCAGATAAAAGGCTAACAAAAGTCATGTCAGCATCATACAAACACATTTGCAAATGTTTGCCTTAGTTTTCTTTCAGTAACGTTAGGGAGCATTTAAATATTGTCGGAAATTCAACACTTTTTTTTCTGTTGTGAATGTTATGAGTTCAAATCGGTAGCGCAAAGATTATATGGGTTCCAAGTGTTGTGTAAATGTGTTGTTAACAAGAGTTGTTGACTTTAGAACAATTTGTTTTGAAGTTCTTTGTGATTACTGTTGGCATTGTGTATGTGTAATACAGAAAAAAAGATTTCAAAAATCAGTTTGGAAAATTTGTAAGATTGAAGACGTTTGCAGTGTGCACATTGTGTTGTGCATGCTGTTTGGGTTGGGATTCTGTTAATGGTTGCTGGGTGAGTGACCAGTGGGATAATCGGTATTCACATCTGTTATGTGCTCCAGGGGTGTACCTCGTGGAGTATTATATTAGGTGACACATTATCTCTTTTTACAGGAGATAAAAAGTTCTAATTAAGTTCCTTTAAAACTTCTAATATTTCTTTGAAAAAAATATGTAAAATCGTGATGTGATAGTAATTGGGAGCAGAAAAGAAGGCATGAAGAAAAGGGTTATGTAGTGATCTAGGGTAAATATTGTTGTCTTTTGTACAATTAATGTTATCTTTCTTCTAGTCCAAGTGGTAAGAAGTTCAGAAGCAAACCTCAGTTGGCAAGGTACCTGGGAAATACTGTTGACCTCAGCAGTTTTGACTTCAGAACTGGAAAGATGATGCCTAGTAAATTACAGAAGAACAAACAGAGACTGCGGAATGATCCTCTCAATCAAAATAAGGTTGGTTAATTTACTTATAGCAAATGAATGCTATTCCAGAAGCTCTCCCAAAAGTATCTTACATTGTACTATGTCACTGGAATTTTGGTTGCCTGAATGTCCCAGTTTTTTTTTCACCTCCCCCTCCAAAGCATTTTGACTTATATATCTGATTAATTTTCTGGTAGTTGGCTTACAGAGAGATAGCCTAAGTAAAATTGTGCACAATTGAAAACAGCATTTCAGTATCTCTCTAGGCCAACATACATCACACTTTTGGCCCATTGGGACTATTTACAAAAGATTTCTTTGTTGATGTTAATTGTCTCCTTTATTCCCCCCCTTAAAATAGTTCCTGTTGCCCAAAAAGAGGCAAAATTTTATTGTGGCGCAAGTATCCTTACCTACCACATAGTTTATACTTACCTGTTAATTTTCAGGATTAGGATTTGAGAAAGAGCAGTTTTTATTTTGACTTTTTGATGATGTTGAGGATAGTGACCTTTTGGAATAATATTCTCATTCTAATACTGTGATTGGAGATTGTTCCATTAGCTCTTATTTTTACTGAGTTGCTTAGTTGATGGTTTATTGTACAGGAATTTAAATGAGTAGCATTTGAATTCTGATGCTAATTTAATTGTATTAAAGCACCCACTATCTGTACAGAGAAAGCTCCCCACCTCCCCGCGGCCCCGAAACAACTAATCTTAGATAATCTTTTTTTTTTTTTCCAGTTTTTTTCCCTCTAAATTTCAGCGAAACACACGTATGTGTGTTGCCACCACCGTTGTCTCACACTGACCATGAAAATGGTGGAGGGAAAAGGAAGGGCTTTTCTTTCTAGGTATTTGGTCGATGTAGCCCTGTGTGCCCCTTGGGAGTGCCGCGTTCACTTGAGGAACTGGGGCGGCGTATGGAGTGGGGCGGGCATGGTTTGATGTAGTGGCTCTGCCTCTTAACAGCTCATGCAGTCATGGGCAACTTTATTAACCTCTGATGGCCTCAGATTTCTCATTTGTAAAATTTAGGTAATAAAATCTTTACTTTAGTTGTTGTGAGGAGTAAACAGGAATTTATGTGAAATTACCTAGCAAGTTCCTTTCCTGTTCCTGTTGTAGCTTCCTAGGCAGGGAGCTACCTCAGTGAACAGTGTTGCCTGGTGGCCAGTGTAGGAAACTTTTCTGACCTGAGTTCTCTTCCTCCTCACCTTTTACTTTTCCTGGAGAATATGGGATCTCTGCTTCATATCCCTCTTTTTTTTCAGAATTCAGCTTAACAGTTGTCTTTTTTTTTTTTTTTAAACAATAGTTTGATTTCCAAAAAAATGGTGTGGAGGTGAGAATGCACTGTTTCCTCACATACTGCGTTAGTTACCTGGCATGGTTTCCAAAGGGGCATCAGCAAGTACCATGTTTAGAGGCAGAGTGGGAAGGGAAGGCTGGAATTGCCTCCGTATCGCTTAACTATGGTGTTACTGTGGGTTGATGGTTCTGAAGGTGTTAAGGAGGGTATGAGGTAGTGGTAGGAGTCGGGGGGTGCTCAGGTTGGGACCTTGAGTGTGTCGAGGCGAAGCTGGGTGATTTCAGCTTAAGAAAGTCTTTATTCTGGGCTTATTTTGCTGCTTAGATGTACGGAGGAAAATCACTATTTATTTTTCTGAAACTGCCTTTTTAAAACTCTGAACAGTGCTGGATGTCTTTTGAAGGGGCTTAAATATTTATGAAATGAATGGAATGCTTTCAAACTACTCTGTTGTTACCAGAATCACAGTTAAGCTGCGCTAAGTGTAATATGAAGATATACTTCCTGGTAGTTATGATTCACTAAAAACCTAAAACTAATTCGTCTCTTTAGTTTGTATGCACCTTTCCGCTCTAGCTGCGCTGGACTGCTCATCATCCTGCACCGTGGCATGTGCTTTCAAGATTCTGCTTGCTCATGTGCTGTTTCCTCTGCTTGGAGTGTGCTTCCCCCTTCCCCTCCATCTGCTGGACTGCTCCTCGTCCAAGGCCCAGCTCCACTGTCTCCGTCTCTGTGAAGCCCGCTCTGCACCCTCCAGGCAGAACCAGTCCTTCCTTCCATAATGCCTCCCTGGTGCTTGGCCGTTGTATTTGTGATCGCTTGTCGGCTTCAGCTAGAGTGTGAGCTCCGTGAGGGCAGGGTCCGTGTCTTTTGTTTTGTTTTGGTATATTTAGTCCAAAGCCTAGCATACGGTAGGTACTTAATAAATGTTTGCTGAATGTTTGTGTATTATTCACCTCATTCCAGAAGTTTATAGTGGTCATAAATGTTTACTGAATAAATTAATATACCATGCATATTTTGGAAATGCCTTTTATTATCATTGTTTTCTGAAGCTCTCTGTCTGAATTTTGAGGGGCCTGATTTATTTTTGTATCTGATTTTATTTTAGTTGAGTAGACAGAAGATGGAGTTTTTCCTTTTTTTTTTTCTTTCAAGTACGTTCTCTTTTGGAGTAACATCAACATTAAATATCTCTATAAAGCAGAAAACATGTTTGTGGGTAATTAATAATAACTATATTAGGTATTTTTTTATAATAATACAGTATAGAGAAAATTGAGAGATTTAAAGTGATAAACAGGAATCTGAAGTAGTGTTTTGCTATGTAGTTGTGAACCTGGCTGAAGTGCTTTATTAATTGTATTATTATTTCTTAGTATTCACTGGTTTGTTTTATTTTTTGAGATTCCACATGTAAATGATAACATACAGTATTTGTCTTTCTCTGTCTGACTTATTTCATTTAGCATAATACCCTCCAGGTCCATCCATATTGTTGCAAATGGCAAAATTTCATTCTTTTTTTATGGCTGAGTAGTATTCAGGGGTGTGTGTGTGCGTGTGTGTGTATCTGTATCTTTATATATCACATCTTCTTTATCCATTCATCTGTTGATGGATGCTTAGGTTGCTTCCATATCTTGGCTATTGTAAATGCTGCTTGTGAACATTGGGGTGCATGTATCTTTTCAAATTAGTGCTTTCGTTTTCTTCGGCTGTATACCTAGGAGTGAAATTTTTTTAAAGACTCGTATCTTTAAAGAATTAGAAATGTAATGAACAAAATAAACTTTGAAACAGGCTAAATTGTTTATATTGACTGATTATAAACTGTGATTTTAATGTATCTTTTATATCAAAGGGGAATTTACTGGGTGAATATCTTCAGGTGTGTTTGGAAAAATATCTTTCGAAGATCTTTGCAAAATGGTTTTTAATTCTTTTAGGATTGGTGGGTACAATGGAGTGGACATTACCTTTCGATTGATACTTACTAAGGTTTTTGCAGTATCTATTCCCGTTTGTCTCAAACTCAGTCTTAACCTTACCCTGAAAATCTGTTCCATTATTGATCACATTGTACCTTATTGATTTTCTTGCCACTGCCTTGATTATTTCCAGCCGCTACTTCCGTCTCTTCAGCTGATAAAGCAGAATTGAAATATCGAGTATGTTACTAAAGATATTCCATTAGGTTAATGGAAAAAGACTAGAGACAGATTTGGAAGTCATCAACCTAGAGCTGATATTTGAAGTCATGAGCAGCTTTCTCAAAGCTTACTCAGAGGGAGAAGTTGTAGAGCAGCACCATCAATAGCAGTTTCTGTGATGATGGAGACGTTTTAGCCACCAGCCACATTTGGCTGCTGAGTACTTGAAATGTGGCTAGTGTGATTGAATAACTGAACTTTTAGGGTTTTCTTTTGCCGTACGCGGGCCTCTCACTGCTATGGCCTCTCCCGTTGCGGAGCACAGGCTCCGGACGCGCAGGCTCAGGGGCCATGGCTCACGGGCCCAGCTGCTCCGCAGCATGTGGGATCCTCCCGGACCGGGGCACGAACCTGTGTCCCCTGCATCGGCAGGCGGACTCTCAACCACTGCGCCACCAGGGAAGCCCTGAACTTTTAGTTTTATTTAAAGGTTAAGTAGCCATATGTGCCTAGGGCCTACCGTATTGGACTGCACAGTTCTAGAGCTATGCCTCTCAATACAACTTTTGCTTCGAAAGCTGAATATTGTCTAGGTATTTACGCAGGCTTTGCTTTTTCAAAGAGGAGATGTTTCAGTGTTTTAGAGATATGATCCTCAACATTTTATGAAGGAAGTTAATTTCTTAAAAAGATACATTTCTTTAAGAATTAGAGAACAGTCTTAAGATTGGGTAAAGAAGAGTACGGTGTTTCTCAGCACAGGATATGTTTAAGGAACTTGAGCAGCTTGGTTTTCTTGCTAGGAATTTATTTTAATGTTTCAGATGTGTAAATATTAAACTGAATTCCTTGTGTTTCTAGCTCTTAACAATACTGAAATGTTTATGAATTAAATCTACAAAACTAATAAAATTCCAGTTCCCTAACATTAACGTGGATATATTTTACAGCTTGCTCACAATATGAATATGGTGTGGAACAAATTGTATTTTAGCCTGACTTGTCAACTCTGCTAATACCTTGGAAAGACTCAGTTCTTTCATCACATTTCACACATTTGAAACATTTGGAAATAAAGAGCATTATGTTCTCTTGAAGGAATTAATTGTATAAGTCTGCCATTATTTTCTCATGAATTACCTTGGTTTATGGTACTGTGCTATTGTGATTATAAACACAGCATTGGATTCTGTATGGTTGTGTCCTAAGTACTTAATCAAACCATCTAGCAGGTGTTTGCTTTAATTATCTTCAACAAAATAATAACAAATTCTTGTAGAGAGCTAATGTATCTTGGGAGCAATATTGGTGCAAGTTGAGAAACTTAAGTGAGCTGGTGGTAATGGTGGAAGTCAGATTGGGTATTGGATAGGTGAATATCCAGTAGGTGTGATTTGGGAAAAGGGGAGACTTGAAGTAGGGAGAGCAGTTTGAGTTGTTTTAGTCCAGAAAAATAATGATGGCTTGAATTAATGCTGTATTAGGAGGTATGAAAAGGTGTGAGACTCAGTCAACAGAAATTAGTAGATATGAGTACCTGATGATTGTAGAGAGAGGGAATTGTTGATGCTAGCTACAATTCTGGCTTGAGTCACTTGGGACAGGGGTCAGTAGGAAGTAGGACAAGAAGAGCAGGTTTGGGGAGGGGGTTGGTGAGGAAGATTGAGTTAAAATACTTTTGTTTCTTGGACGTCTGAAAAGAAATTGTGGACCGCCAGGGTTTCCCAGGTCACACTTCGAGAACTCCTGTCATAGTGGTTTGCTAAAACATATTGAGATCGCCCAACATAGGGGCAAACAGAAAAGTATCTTGTCACACTGTAGGCAGTGAATAAATTAGTTGTGTGGGGAGTAAGAAGGAACTTCCAGAAAGGTAGTAGGAGAATGAAGAGAACGTGGTGTTATAAAAGCCTAGGAAAGATTTTTGGTTAGATGCCGTGGAGAGATCAAGGAGGATAAAGACTTTGCAGTATTCATTGGATTTTCAAATTAGAAGTCACGTGGTGACTTTGATATAACCAGCTTTTGAGGGATAGAAGGACCAGAAGTCATATTTAGAATGCCAGAAAGTTTCTGGGAAATGAGGTATTAGAAGCAAAAATGTAGCCTGCTGTTTTAAAAGTTTAAAAAAATTTTATTTGATATTATTATTTGATTAGGATTTGCACACATGGTAGAAAGGGTATTCAGTGAGAAACATGTCTCTCCTCTTTCAGCCTCTCAAGCTCAGCCTCTTCCCTAGAGGAAACGGTTGTTAACCAGTTGGGTTGTTTTTGGTGTGTCCTTTCAGAGCTTCTGTGCATTTACAAGCATGTACGCGTGCGTGCATTTCTGCATCTCCCCATAAAATGGTTAGACTACTCTTGTGAAGCTTGAATGAGAGGTAGAGGAAAGAGGACAATATTCAGAAGAGAATGCACCATCAAGGAACATTATTATTATTCTTATTTTTCCTGTAAACGTTGAAAGAGGCCAACTTGGCAGGAACCAGTAGAGTTAGGGAGGTGTCTAACCTGAGAGTCCACGTTTCAGGATGCTCTTCAGGAACCTTTGTAATGTGTGTAATACTTTCTGTTATGAATTTTTAAAAATTAATTTATTTTTGACTGCGTTGGGTCTTTGTTGCTGCATGCATGTGGGCTTTCTCTAGTTGCAGTGAGTGGGGACTACTCTTTGTTGCGGTGCACAGGCTTCTCACTGCGGTGGCTTCTCTTGTTGCAGAGCGTGAGCTCTAGGCGTGCGGGCTTCAGTAGTTGTGGCTCACGGGCTCTAGAGCGCAGGCTCAGTAGTTGTGGTGCACGGGCTTAGTTGCTTCGTGGCATGTGGGACCTTCCCGGACCAGGGCTCGAACCCATGTCCCCTGCATTGGCAGGCAGATTCTTAACCACTCCGCCACCAGGGAAGCCCGTTATGAATTTTTTAAGGAAAAAGTCTATCTTCATCAACTTCTTAAAGGAGACTGTAGCCGAAAAAGTTAATAACTACTGTTTTACAGACAGGAAGAGGGAGCAAGGCTTTGGCAGAAGATGTTAAAAGACCAGCTCATTTGCTGTAGCTCAAATTAGGCATTTGTTTAACTGATTAGGAATTTTTCAGTTATTGAAGTAGCACCTTAGAGGGGTGATTTATTTCTGTCCTAGGGACCCCATTGTCAACCAGCACTAAAGGGCCCTGTGGTAGGATCAGTCTGATTACCAACTCCTGGTATTGTGGTAAGAAGTACCCCTTGGCTTCTACCTTCCTAGAATCTTTCCATCCAAACTGAAAACAGAGACCTCATTCCTTATATCAACATTCCTGGCCTATCAGGAAAGTAAAATCTTTCCCAAAGATGCTGGTGCTTTTTTCATCACTGTGTTAAGCCCTTGCTGAACAGAGTGTCTTTTGGTCTCTCTCTGTTGGATATAGTTGGGGGTGGAAGGAGGAGAGAGTAGATTACAGCTGATGAATCCAGCATTTCTAGGCCTTGAAGTCCTTACAGGGGATTACTGGCATCTCACTTAAGTGTGGGCCACTCTTGAGAACAGGTTTCTGTTAATTGGAAATGAAATTGACAGAAGCGGAAGTGAGGAGCAAGTAGCTGTTAACAGTAGCACAATGAGGAACGACGATGGCCTAGACACATGTGCTGATAGAAGTGAATAGACCCTAGTTCTGTTGTGAATATAGACTTGACAGAATTTACTAATGAATTGGTTGTGAAAGATGACAGAGAAGACTCAAAGTGTGAGCCCTTAGATTTTAGATAGATTGAGTGACTGGGTGGATTGGATTGCCATCTACTGAGATTGCCTTAGGAAAGAATTTATATGGGTGAATACAATAATTTCAACCTCGAATATGCAGAGTTTGAGATGCTTATTAAACATCCAAATGGACATGTCATGTCATGTGTGTATACTAATTGAGAGGTCTGAGCTGGAAAGTCATTAGCACGTAAGTAGTGTTCCAAGTAATGGGACTGGAGTTTATAGATAGGTAGATAGATAGATAGAAGGATCCAGAACAAAGCTCTGAGAAAGTCTGGTAATTAAAATTGGGTTAGAGTAGAAGGAATCAGCAAAGTGGATTGTGAAAGAATGGCTAGTAAGGTAGGAGAGACATAGAAGAGGAGAAGGTTTCAAAAAAGAGAGTGGTCTGTTACATTGATTGTTGCTGAAAGTTTGAATGGAGGAAGACAGAAATTTCCATTGAGTTTGGCAGCATGAAGGTTATTAATAACCTTGATAGCAGTAGTTTCAGTGGGAAGAGAAGCTAGATTGGATTGGGCTGAAGGTGAATGAGAGTTAAAATTGTCAGCATGGACAATTCTTTCAATAAATTTTCTTGGCTAGGAAGGAGAATCACTAGATAGTAGATGAAAGGGATGCTGATTTGGGTAATCTCCCATTTTAATGATTGTCAAAAGGATAAGAATGGGGTCTATAGCACAAGTGGAAAAACCACAGAGGGCAAGAAAGTTAAGCATATTTGCAGTGTAATAACAATGATGATGGACCATGGAATCTATACTGGGTAGGGAGGAATGTGAAAGAGGTTATGGAAGAGGAAGAAATATGATCAGTCAGTGGATGGGAAATATTGATGGGTTCAAGGAATGCAGAGAGTAAGTCCTCTGTGAGTTACAAGGATAGGAAGTAGAAATTGGAGAGTTGGACGCTTGATTGAGATATTGGAGATGGTGTAGTTACTAGTGTTGGGAAGCCTGTGCCTGTAGTGTTAGGTGGGCGAGGTTGGGTGGACAAATAGGTCAGAGGACTCAGGATGTTGGGTGGAATATCCACATGGATAGTGAGGCCTTTAAGAATGACAAGAGTTGGGGTGGAGAGGAAAACGTGAAACAGAAACTAAAGTCTTTAGTGAATAAGGAGAAAGCAGGGACAAAGGGTAGACAGTAGTATAGTCAGATCCTATGAGCTTCAGAGGAGCTCCTGTTTTTGGAGGAGGAAAAATAGATGATTTGAGAAAGATGGGGAGAAAGGAGGCAATTACCACTTCCTGACCCTCAGATATGTAGTTGTAAGAGAGAGAGAAAAAACTCTTTCTCTTTAAATTTGAAAGAACTTTAGGGGAGATAGGATCTTTGAGGGACAGCCAAGTTTCAGTAAGCCCAGCATCTTGAAAGAATGTTTAAAGAAAATATTGAGGGTATAGGAGAGCCTGCTGATCAGTCACTCGAGTGTACAGTGCAAGGACTGGGGGGGTAGGATGGGTAAGGCGGGGGGTTGGTTTTCAAACGTCAGATGGTTAAATCAATGTAATTGTTCATGACTGGAATTTTTAAGGTATGAAATGCAATAGGATAGAAAATAGTGTCCATCCCACTTAGTAAGGATAAGTATTTTAGGTGACTTTTGTGATACACACCCTTGTGTATACTAAGTCATGATGTAAAGTATATATTTCTACTCTTAGTTAAAGTCAAAAATGTTTGAGAGCCATTGAACTATGACGTGGCTGTACAGAATATTTTGGAGATGAGTACTGGGTGATGACCTATGATCTGGGGGACTTGGCTGTTTGGTTATTATGAAGATAGGATGTGGGGTGTGATGGGATTAATTTTGATAATTGCTAGAGCAGAGTATACAAACATTTGAAATATTATTGTCCTGACTTTTTAGAAAGGAGGTACATGTACCTCTGCCAGATAACTATTGTAAGTGAACTCAGAAGAACTTTCTTAGGCAGGTAGGACCTGTCTGGAACTCTGAGCCCCAAAAGAACAGGCTTTATTCCTGCCTTAGTTCTCAGCCTCCTACATGAGTGATCTGCTACAGGACTACTCAGCACAGTATGGGCTCCTTAAACACCTTTGCTTACCTCCCTAAGAGAGAATAGTTTTACCATTTGGGACAGGCTGAATTCTCACTAAACTTTTTAGGATTCAAGTTGATTAACTCTGTTTATCTCCAAGTTAATATTCTTCTTTTTTTTTTGGCTGTGTTGGGTCTTCATTGCTGCGCGAGAGCTTTGTCTAGTTGCGGAGAGTGGGCTTCTCATTGTGGTGGCTTCTCTGGCTGTGGAGCACAGGCTCTAAGCGTGCGGGCCTCAGTAGTTGCAGTATGCAGGCTCAGTGGTTGTGGCTCGTGGGCTCTAGAGCGCAGGCCCAGTAGTTGTGGCGCACAGGCTTAGTTACTCCGCAGCATGTGGGATGTTCCTGGACCAGGGATCGAACCCGTGTCCCTTGCATTGGCAGGCGGATTCTTAACCACTGTGCCACCAGGGAAGTCCTATTATTCTTACCAATTAAACTTACACCAACTTTGAGTTGGTGTAACAACCAAGAGATAACCTGTCTCATCTCTATAGCTTACCTGTTGACATCCTGTTAACCCTGCACTTTGGCCCAAGGTTTTAATCTCCATACCAGTCTCCTTTATCTAGACCACTGCTAAATTTTAGGTTATTTTACTATACAGATGAGAAGTTGTTATGGCCAGTAAGTTATAGTGAGATGATCGAAGTTTTCAGATCCATAATGAAGAACATTTTTCCTAAACCGTGGCTCTCTAGGAGCAATATGGCATGCTTTCTGCCAATGTATAGTTTGTTTTGATGTCTTAATCTCATGTTGGCAGTCTGCTGAGTTATACGTTTTTTGTACTCTTTATTTCCCATTATTTCATGGTATAACATCACTATAATTGACAGTGACTTTGCCAAAAACACCATCTGAGGATTTATTATCCCATGGGATGTTTGTGTAGGACTGGCTGTGTATCTATAAGCATAACTTCATGTTAAATACTAATAAATGGAACAAGTCTGGGGATTATTTTACATTGGTAATCTTGAGGTATATAATACAGGTGACTATGCTTAATAATTTTGACATGGATATCATAGACCATGTTGAGTTAATAATTTCCACTTAACGTAGTAGCGTGGGTACGTTTCAGGCTGACAATGAGTATTCAGGAGTACGGGCTGCATAACACAAGACCTTACATGTAACAGACATTTTATGCATCATTTATTCCACAAAAAATATTTAGCACATTCTGTGTGCTCAGACATTATTCCAGATTCTGGAAATATAGTAGAGGAAGCTTATGTGTTTGTGGAGCTTATTATTCTAGTGGTATGACAAACTAATACACAATTTAAGTATTAAATGCTACACAGTAAATTAAGTAAGAATGGTTGAGATTGACTAGGTGGCTATTTTAGGCTGAGTGATCAGGAAAGCTTTTTGGAGGGTGTGATTTTTGGCCAAGATCTGAATGAGAAGGAGTCAGCTCTATAAAAACCAGAGGGAAGGGCTTCCCTGGTGGCGCAGTGGTTGAGAGTCCGCCTGCCGATGCAGGAGACGCGGGTTCGTGCCCCGGTCCGGGAAGATCCCACATGCCACGGAGTGGCTGGGCCCGTGAGCCATGGCCGCTGAGTCTGCGCGTCCGGAGCCTGTGCTCCGCAACAGGAGAGGCCACAACAGTGAGAGGCCCATGTACCGCAAAAACAAAACAAAACAAAACAAAAAATAAACCCCTGAGGGAAAAGTGTTCTAAACAGAGGGAATAGCCAGTGCAAAATCCTCAAGGCCAGATACATTTAGCATATGAGGGGAGAAAGTAGGCCATGGTGGCTGGAGGTTAGTGACTGGGAAAGGGGTACTTGGTGAGGTCAAGGAAGAAGACAAACCTAATGACAGGACTTGGGAGGCCACCGTAAGGAGTGGTATGGAATGCTTATTTGTGGACTTTATGTAGGGAGCGATACGCTCTCTGGCTGCTGTGTGGAGAATATACTGTAGAGGTGTAGAAGTGGGAGCTGGGGGCCAGTTATAGCAGGAGGCTATTTACCCAGGCTGGGATGATGATGCCTTGGACAGTGGTCGTTTAATGAATAAAGAAAGAGTAAGATGTAGCAAGAGACACTAGAACTACGGTTAACCTTTGAACAACACATTTGAACTGCATGCATCCACTTACATGCAGATTTTTTTCCATAGTAAATACTGCAGTACTGCACGATCAGCAGTTGGTTCAATCCATGGATGCAGGACCATGGATCCAGAGGGCTGACTATAAGTTATATGCCAATTTTCATTTGTGCGGAGGGTTGACGCCTAAACTCCCGCGTCGTTCAAAGGTCAACTGTATTTAGCATTCCAGAGAACTTCTAATTTTCTCATATGCAGAAATATCCTTAATAAATAAATAAAGGATATTTATCTTTAGCTGATGAATGAAGATAATGAACAAGTTATTAACAACTAACAGCACTGGTCCATGTTTTGGCTGATTTGAGGTAGGTATTTAGGTATGGATTGTATAAAGATTGCTAGGAAGCAGAAAGTGAACAGAAGGACTTTAGCCATGTTAGCAATAGACTTGCTGATGAGAGTATACTGTTCAGTATGAGAGCAGGTTTAGCATGTTATAAGTTAGTACCTCAAATGTATCAAAGTACAATAGACCTTTTGGGAGGGTCTGGCTTGGCCTTTGTGCTAATAGTGAAGGTAGACTTGGGGACATAGGTGCCCATGGTATGGTTTTGTCAAGATTTATTTTGGATGCTTGGTTTTCTGTCAACAATTGAGTGAATTTCACCAGGTTTTATAGGTCTTGAAGAGTTAGCTGACTTTGTAGACTCTAGGTCAGTGAGAGAATGAAGCCCTACAGAAAACGATTTGGTTGACTGTTTCCATAATTCTAGGGATGTGTACTCAGCTAGTGCCAACACAGATGTAAAGGAGATAATGAATTCCATGCAATTGATGCCTTAGTTTGAGTAGAGCTGTTCTGGTTGAAACTCATTAATCTTTTGCCATCTGTCCTTTAATGACCCCATATTAACTAAAGCTCCAAGAAGTTATTTTTTCAAACAAAACTCTTCAAAACTTGATTTCAATGATGAATTTCAAACCTCCACTTCTTCAGTTAACTACAAGTATATGTCCTTTTTTAATGAGCTCAAAGTATAGTACACCCATTTCATTATTTTTTTAATATTCCGTTGATCTCCTTAAAAAGGTAATATCTTATTCCTCATTTAGGATATTACATGAAGTGGATTTTCAGTACAAAATCATAGATCCCAGGTATATTTTTCTTTACTTTTTGCAGAAACCTATGAAGCTTGCACAACCTTCTGCATCTACTAAAACCCACTGAGTTGTATACTTTAAAATGGTGAATTTTATGGTGTGTGAATTATATAAAAAACTGAAGGATTGTAAAGCACTTTGTATTGTTGGCTTTTGATTTTTGTGGAAACGCATTAGCTGTTGGCTACTGTGCATATTCTGGAGAAAGTCCGAAATTACATTTTGAGGATAATCTTGTTTCGACCTGAAGATACCACTCAGGCTCCTCTTTGTGTGAAGCAGCAGATGGCTTCCCTTATGGGAAAGCTTAATAGGTCAAGTGTCTAAATTTTAGTAGCATGTTCAATAACATGTTAGTGCTGATAATAAAAATAGCTCCTATTTCTTCAGAATTCATGTGCCAACATGACGATAAACTCTACACCTATTTTGTTAATTGTCATCTTATCCCTACCCTGAGAATGTAAGCTCTGAGGGATTTTGGTGTTTTGTGAGTGATACTATACCAGCGTACGGTCAGTACCTGGCAGATGGCAGGCACTCAGTGTTTGTTCAGTGACTGAATGAAAGCTGCAGGAGCTTTCATTATCATACATGAATTATCTTGTTTGATCTTTATAAGAATCTTATGAATAGTTATTGTATTTACCCTCATTTACAGATGAGGAAAGTGACCTTAGAAAAATAAAGTCTTTGCTTCTCAAATTGGGGCATGAATATCTCTTGGGGATATGCAGAGCCACAGAATTAAAATGATACTTAAATGATCAGTTTTCTTTTTTTCCCTTTTGTTTGTTGTTGCTTTTTTAAATTGAAGTATAGTTGCTGTACAATATTACATAAGTTACAGGTGTATAATATATGATTCACAGTTTTTGAAGGTTACCCTATTTATAGCCATTATAAAATATTGGCTGTATTCGCCATGTTGTACAGTATATCCTTGTAGCTTATTTTATACCTAAGAGTTTGTACCTCTTAGTCCCCTACCCCTATATTGCCCCTCCCCCCTTCCCTCTCCCCACTGGTAACCACTAGTTTGTTCTCTGTATCCGTGAGTCTGCTTCTTTCTTGTTATATTCACTAGTTTGTTGTATTTTTTAGATTCCACATACAAGTGATATCATACAGTATTTGTCTTTCTCTGTCTGACTTATTTCACATAGCATAATGCCCTCCAAGTCCATCCATGTTGCTGCACATGGCAAAATTTCATTCTTTTATGGCTGAGTAGTATTCCATTGGAGGTGTCTAGTTTTGTTGAAGCATTTTGGGTAGGAGAGCAACATTTTTACATTAAAACAAACGTGGCTAATTTCTAAAATAAAATGCAAATTTTGCATGCATTTTAAAGATAAAATGAATCCCCTAGGCGCTTGTTATAGAATATGCACAGTTCTGAACTATCATACTGTTTCAAAGCTAGGCTGAGGAAAGTGGTATTTACAATATATAGTTTAAGTTCCTGCTGTTCAAACTATGCTATGTGGAGGCTTAACATGGTATACACAGCATGGGTGGTTTTAAAGGAATTATTTCTGTGTCCTTAGGTTCTGAGAATGTACCTGAGATAGAGGTACAGGTTCTTTTTTCCCCAGTTCCTCTTCCATAGTCAACTCTCTCCCATTTTATAGAAGAGTATATAATACTCTTCTCGCTTGTGTGCAGTTTTACCATGGTATAAAATGTTTGACCTCCAGTAAAGGGACAATTTGAAATATTGGTGTTGATACTGAGAAAATGAATGACTTGGTAATTGTCAAATCTTTCTACTAGTACAGTTCTTTGCCCACAATAAAATTTACAGAGGACTTAATGTAGATGTGAATTATTGAAATTTTTGATCGTTTGCTATGTGATATTTTCACATATAACTCAAAAGAAGTCCAAAAAATTGACAGACAGACTAAAACTATTCATTTATGTGAACAAGGTTTCTTAGTGTTATATCTATCAAAAAATGAAGAATAGGAATAGAATCGGTATTAAATCTTAAATGTTCTAGCAATTGGGACTACTCATCTAAGGCTATGGAGTTAATTTTTAAATAAATTATTTTCATGTATAGTTTTTATCTCTTACATTTAATAATTATTTATTAAAATGTATAATTTACTGTTTTTGGTCAGTTATATACTAATAATTGTAATAAACCAGAAAAAAATTTTTTTTATCACTAAGAACTTTAAGGTCACAGAAAGTAAAAAAAATAACTTTATGATGTATAAATGATTAATTAAAGGTTTTCAAGTTTAAAATAAATAATTCTGGGAATGGAATTGTTCAAAGGGAAAAAGGAGTATAATAAATGTATTACTACTGAAGATTTTGTTTATGTATACATGGCTGATGGCGGGTATAATTAGATTCTGTTAGCTGCATTTTAACATGATGTAACAGTTTATTATTAAAGTGTCAGTATTTAAAATACCTTAGCTCATCCTCCCCAACTCTTTTTTTAAATTTAATTTTATTTACTTTTTTATACAGCAGGTTCTTATTAGTCATCTACTTTATACATATTAGTGTATACATGTCAATCCCAATCTCCCAATTCATCCCCCACCCCCGCTCCCCAACTCTTTACATTAAAATGTGAAATACTTCAAAATGTAGGTGGGGTATATATATTTGCAAAAAATTTTTAAGGGTAGGAATGAAACAGTATTTGAAAACGACCGGTTTATGAAACATGCTCTGCATCACCTCTTTAGTTATCCTCTTTTCTAGCCTTAATCACATTAGATCACCGAAAGTTTACACAGTAATCCGAACACTCTGGTTTAGTTCTTTTCAGAATCATCTTCACTGAGTTGTCCTTTAAATATGTTCTTGGCTTTTATGGAAGGTCATTGGAAAAAGAAAAAGCATTTGAAATCTGCTAAATATTTGTTGTGATGTTGTGTCTTTAATTTTTTTTCTAGGTTTAATACCAGGACAGCTTTTGTTTTCCTCATTAATTGGTATGCTTCCTCCCTTCTGAGTGTGATATCTATGTAATTTAATATTTCTTTTTTTCATCCACACCCCTAGAAAGTTCAGATCCACATTTGATGCTCAGCTCTAGTATCAATCACTGTTAACCTTTTCAAAAGGAAATTTGTTTTCTCCTTGATTTTTAAAAATTAATTTTAAAATTAATTTTTATTGCGTATTTGTCCTTTGTGAGTTTTAAGAGCCATCTCAGATATTTATTGGAAAGAGATTAAGTAAAAATTTAAAAAATTTTTTAAAAGATTTATTTTTGTATTCATCCCAGAGGGATAGAATGAACCCTCAACAATTATTTGAGTTATTTGAATACTTCCAGCTTAATATACACATTATTATAAAATACATTAAATTTTGATTTGAGCGCTACCCTGTATACTGAGAAGATTTATCAAAGGTTGGAAACTTTATTAGAATGTGTGTGTTTGTCAAATTAGGTTTGTTTTTTTTTTTTGCGGCACGCGGGCCTCTCACTGTTGTGGCCTCTCCCGTTGCGGAGCACAGGCTCCGGACGCGCAGGCTCAGCGGCCATGGCTCACGGCCCTAGCCGCCCCGCGGCATGTGGGATCTTCCCGGACCGGGACGCGAACCTGTGTCCCCTGCATCGGCAGGCGGACTCTCAACCACTGCGCCACCAGGGAAGCCCTGTCGGTTTAGTTTTATGATATAAGGAACTTCTATTTTACTTTTTCTTGTATTGAAAGGGAAGATTTCAAATACATGAATAGCTTTGACTTGTCCCATAAAAAAAGTGTTGGCTTTATAACTGCTAAGTTCATGGCAGATTGGTAGTTATTTAGAAAAACTCAGACAACAACTGGGCGTGAATTAACAGTGGCTCTTTGACAGTCCTCAGGGGAGAATGGTAATAAAATTTACTGTTTTTTTGACAGTTTCTGGGAAAACCAGTTCGTCCAGCTTCTCAGATTATTCTACACGATACTGCTGTAGAATACAAAATTAATTCGTAAAAAATTCTTTCTGTCTTCAGAGCTTTCAGGCCAGTTTAAAAGACAAAAAATAATAGAAACCAAAATAAGATAAAAGAAGAGCAAGGCAGCACACTCTTGAATAATCTCATTCCATGCCACTGGGAAATGAATTGTCTCATTGTCAGACAATGGAAGTTAATGGTGTATTTTGAATACTTTTAGCCAGTAAATAAATTTTTATTAATTGTACCACAAACATAAGTTAATGAAAAAAATATCAATCTAACCATTGTAGCACAGGTCGTTTTACATGTTCCATGCTTCCTTCCAGTCTGTGTGGATTCAGGATTTTATAGTTTTGAATAGTTTAGGCTAGTCTGTGCTTCCTCCAGTCATTCTTTGTAACAATGAGAATCTTACAGGCTCGACTGTGTTTGCTCATACAAACAGTTGTTATATACTTCTTTGTCTACTGATGCCATCTTCATTATAATACCAGCAGAGTTTATTGTTCTTTATTAAAGAACAAAAACATTAAAAACCAAACAAGATATTGTTTAGTGGAAGATACTAATTATAACTAATCAGTGACAGGATAAGTTCTTCATAAGCATTTATATGTTAAACTTCCTTAGGATTGAATATTGACTATGTTATAGGTTGGATGGCTTCACTTAGGACCTCAGGATGCTCTAGGTGTCATAAATCAGAGGGATCCAAACCGGTGCATCACAGAATTACCAGGAGAGCTTTAAAAAATACACATTTCTGGGCCTCACACTTTTCAGAGATGGCATCCTAAGTGGTTATTTTGCAGCCTGTTGGTCAAATTTCCACACCTCTAAGTTTTTTGGAAAACCATAAAGATAAGAAAGTGAAATGCCTGAGAAATAATATTAAGAGTTATTAAAGATGAATATGTCTCGTAAAGGTAAGCACATACATGGGGAGAAAATTGAGTGCAAGAAATGACAAGCATGCCCAGTAGGTACAGAAGATCTGTGTGTGTGTGTGTGTGTGTGTGTGTGTGTGTGTGTGTGTGTGTGTTTGGGGCTGGGGGTAGAGGTATATTTAATAGTGAGTCCAAATAATACTGTAATTGTAATAATGATCAGATTAATCTATTGTGATCCTTACCTTTCTAGTCATCCTGATATTCTTTAAGCAGAGATCACAAACTCAGTACCTGTAGGGCTCAGACAGCTTTGCAAATTTGAATTGAAGACTTTTGCAAAAGAACAAAACTTGACACCTCTAGTGGCAGCCATTACTAATCAATAATGGCCTGCTTTGGCCACATCAGTCCAGTATTTCTAGATCTTTGAGTTATTAAGAGAAGCTAGAATTCTGCATTTTCTTCTCTCTTTTTTTTTCTTTTTTTTTACATCTTTATTGGAGTATAATTGCTTTACAATGGTGTGTTAGTTTCTGCTTTATAACAAAGTGAATCAGTCATACATATACATATGTTCCCATATCTCTTCCCTCTTGCGTCTCCCTCCCTCCCACCCTCCCTATCCCACCCCTCTGGGTGGTCACAAAGCACCAAGCTGATTTCCTTGTGCTATGCGGCTGCTTCCCACTAGCTATCTGTTTTACGTTTGGTAGTGTATATATGTCCATGCCACTCTTTCACTTTGTCACAGCTTACCCTTCCCCGTCCGCATAACCTCAAGTCCATTCTCCAGTAGGTCTGTGTCTTTATTCCTGTCTTACCCCTAGGTTCTTCATGACATTTTTTTCTTAAATTCCATATATATGTGTTAGCATACGGTATTTGTCTTTCTCTTTCTGACTTACTTCACTCTGTATGACAGACTCTATGTCCAACCACCTCATTACAAATAGCTCAATTTCGTTTCTTTTTATGGCTGAGTAATATTCCATTGTATATGTGTGCCACATCTTCTTTATCCATTCATCTGATGATGGACACTTGGGTTGTTTCCATCTCCTGGCTATTGTAAATAGAGCTGCAGTGAACATTTTGGTACATGACTCTTTTTGAATTATGGTTTTCTCTGGGTATATGCCCAGTAGTGGGATTGCTGGGTCATACGGTAGTTCTATTTGTAGTTTTTTAAGGAACCTCCATATTGTTCTCCATAGTGGCTGTACCAATTCACATTCCCACCAGCAGTGCAAGAGTGTTCCCTTTTCTCCACACCGTCTCCAGCATTTATTGTTTCTAGATTTTTTTTTTAACATCTTTATTGGGGTATAATTGCTTTACAATGATGTGTTAGTTTCTGCTTTATAACAAAGTGAATCAGTTATACATATACATATGTTCCCATATCTCTTCCCTCTTGCGTCTCCCTCCCTCCCACCCTCCCTATCCCACCCCTCCAGGCTGTCACAAAGCACCAAGCCAATATCCCTGTGCCATGCGGCTGCTTCCAACTAGCTATCTACCTTACTACGTTTGTTAGTGTGTATATGTCCATGACTCTCTCTCGCCCTGTCACAGCTCACCCTTCCCCCTCCCCATAACCTCAAGTCCGTTCTCTAGGAGGTCTGCGTCTTTATTCCTGCCTTACCCCTAGGTTCTTCATGACATTTTTTTTTTCTTAAATTCCATATATATGTGTTAGCATACGGTATTTGTCTTTTTCTTTCTGACTTACTTCACTCTGTATGATAGACTCTAGGTCTATCCACCTCATTACAAATAGCTCAATTTCGTTTCTTTTTATGGCTGAGTAATATTCCATTGTATATATGTGCCACATCTTCTTTATCCATTCATCTGATGATGGACACTTGGGTTGTTTCCATCTCCTGGCTATTGTAAATAGAGCTGCAGTGAACATTTTGGTACATGACTCTTTTTGAATTATAGTTTTCTCAGGGTATATGCCCTGTAGTGGGATTGCTGGGTCATATGGTAGTTCTATTTGTAGTTTTTTAAGGAACCTCCATATTGTTCTCCATAGTGGCTGTACCAATTCACATTCCCACCAGCAGTGCAAGAGTGTTCCCTTTTCTCCACACCGTCTCCAGCATTTATTGTTTCTAGATTTTTTGATAATGGCCATTCTGACTGGTGTGAGATGATATCTCATTGTAGTTTTTTTTTTTTTTTTTTTTTTTTTTTTTTGGGCGGTACGCGGGCCTCTCACTGTTGTGGCCTCTCCCGTTGTGAAACACAGGCTCCGGATGCACAGGCCCAGTGGCCATGGCTCACGGGCCCAGACACTTTGCGGCACATGGGATCTTCCTGGACCGGGGCACGAACCCGTGTCCCCTGCATCGGCAGGCGGACTCTCAACCACTGCACCACCAGGGAGGCCCTCATTGTAGTTTTGATTTGCATTTCTCTAATGATTAATGATGTTGAGCACTCTTTCATGTGTTTGTTAGCAGTCTGTATATCTTCTTTGGAGAAATGTCTATTTAGGTCTTGTGCCCATTTTTGGATTGGGTTGTTTGTTTTTTTGTTATTGAGCTGCATGAGCTGCTTGTAAATTTTGGAGATTAATCCTTTGTCAGTAGCTTCATTTGCAAATATTTTCTCCCATTCTGAGGGTTGTCTTTTGGTCTTGTGTATGGTTTCCTTTGCTGTGCAAAAGCGTTGAAGTTTCATTGGGTCCCATTTGTTTATTTTTGTTTTTATGTCCATTTCTCTAGGAGGTGGGTCAAAAAGGATCTTGCTGTGATTTATGTCATAGAGTGTTCTGTCTATGTTTTCCTCTAAGATTTTGATAGTTCCTGGCCTTACATTTAGGTCTTTAATCCATTTTGAGCTTATTTTTGTGTATGGTGTTAGGGAGTGATCTAATCTCATACTTTTACATGTACCTGTCCAGTTTTCCAGCACCACTTATTGAAGAGGCTATCCTTTCTCCACTGTATACATTCCTACCTGCTTTATCAAAGATAAGGTGTCCGTATGTGCGTGGGTTTATCTCTGGGCTTTCTATCCTGTTCCATTGATCTATATTTCTGTTTTTGTGCCAGTACCATACTGTCTTGATTACTGTAGCTTTGTAGTATAGTGTGAAGTCAGGGAGCCTGATTCCTCCAGCTCCGTTGTTTTGTTTTTTTTTTTGCCGTACACGGGCCTCTCACTGTTGTGGCCTCTCCCGTTGCAGAGCACAGGCTCAGCGGCCATGGCTCACGGGCCTAGCTGCTCCGCGGCATGTGGGATCTTCCCGGACTGGGGCATGAACCTGTGTCCCCTGCATCGGCAGGCGGACTCTCAACCGCTGTGCCACCAGGGAAGCCCCAGCTCCGTTTTTTGTTCTCAAGATTGCTCTGGCTATTCGGGGTCTTTTGTGTTTCCATGCAAATTGTGAAATTTTTTGTTCTAGTTCTGTGAAAAATGCCGGTGGTAGTTTGACAGGGATTGCATTGAATCTGTAGATTGCTTTGGGTAGTATGGTCATTTTCACAACGTTGATTCTTCCAATCCAAGAACATGGTATATCTCTCCATCTATTTGTATCATCTTTAATTTGTTTCATCTGTGTCTTATAATTTTCTGCATACAGGTCTTGTCTCCTTAGGTAGATTTATTCCTGGATATTTTATTCTTTTTGTTGCAATGGTAAATGGGAGTGTTTTCTTGATTTCACTTTCAGATTTTTCATCATTCGTGTGTAGGAATGCAGAGATTTCTGTGCATTAATTTTGTATCCTGCTACTTTACCAAATTCATTGATTAGCTCTAGTAGTTTTCTGGTAGCATCTTTAGGATTCTCTATGTACAGTATCATGTCATCTGCAAACAGTGACAGCTTTACTTCTTTTCTGATTTGGATTCCTTTTATTTCCTTTCTTTGATTGCTGTGGCTAAAACTTCCAAAACTATGTTGAATAAGAGTCGTGAGAGTGGTCAACCTTGTCTTGTTTCTGATCTTAGTGGAAATGCTTTCAGTATTTCACCATTGAGGATGATGTTGGGTGTGGGTTTGTCGTATATGGCCTTTATCATGTTGAGTAAAGTTCCCTCTATGCCTACTTTCTGGAGGGTTTTTATCATAAATGGATGTTGAATTTAGTCAAAAGCTTTCTCTGCATCTATTGAGATGACCATATGGTTTTTCACCTTCAGTTTGTTAATGTGGTGTATGACGTTGATTGATTTGCGTATATTGAAGAATCCTTGCATTCCTGGAATAAACCCCACTTGATCATGGTGTATGATCCTCTTAATGTGCTGTTGGATTCTGTTTGCTAGTATTTTGTTGAGGAATTTTGCATCTGTGTTCATCAGTGATACTGGCCTGTAGTTTTCTTTCTTTGTGACATCCTTGTCTGGTTTTGGCATCAGGGTGATGGTGGCCTTGTAGAATGAGTTTGGAGTGTTCCTCCCTCTGCTATATTTTGGAAGAGTTTGAGAAGGATAGGTGTTAGCTCTTCTCTAAATGTTTGAAAGAATTTGCCTGTGAAGCCATCTGGTCCTGGGCTTTTATTTGTTGGAAGATTTTTAATCACAGTTTCAATTTCAGTGCTTGTGATTTGTCTGTTCATATTTTCTATTTCTTCCTGATTCAGTCTTGGCAGGTTGTGCATTTCTAAGAATTTGTCCATTTCTTCCAGGTTGTCCATTTTATTGGCATAGGGTTGCTTGTAGTAACCTCTCATGATCTTTTGTATTTCTGCAGTGTCAGTTGTTACTTCTCCTTTTTCATTTCTATTGATTTGAGTCTTCTCCCTTTTTTTCTTGATGAGTCTGGCTAATGGTTTATCAATTTTGTTTATCTTCTCAAAGAACCAGCTTTTGGTTTTATTGATCTTTGCTATCGTTTGCTTCATTTCTTTTTCATTTATTTCTGATCTGATCTTTATGATTTCTTTCCTTCTGCTAACTTTGGGTTTTTTTGTTCTTCTTTCTCGAATTGCTTTAGTTGCAAGCTTAGGTTGTTTATTCGAGATGTTTCCTGTTTCTTAAGGTAGGATTGTATTGCTATAAACTTCCCTTTAGAACTGCTTTTGCTGCATCCCATAGGTTTTGGGTCATAGTGTCTCCATTGTCATTTGTTTCTAGGTATATTTTGATTTCCTCTTTGATTTCTTCAGTGATCACTTTGTTATTAAGTAGTGTATTGTTTGGCCTCCATGTGTTTGTATTTTTTACAGATCTTTTCCTGTAATTGATATCTAGTCTCATAGCCTTGTGGTTGGAAAAGATACATGATGCGATTTCAATTTTCGTAAATTTACCAAGGCTTGATTTGTGACCCAAGGTATGATCTATCCTGGAGAATGTTCCATGAGCACTTGAGAAAATTGTGTATTCTGTTGTTTTTGTATGGAATGTCCTATAAATATCAATTAAGTCCATCTTGTTTAATGTATCATTTAAAGCTTGTGTTTCCTTATTTATTTTAATTTTGGATGATCTGTCCATTGGTGAAAGTGGGGTGTTAAAGTCCCCTACTATGAATGTGTTACTGTCGATTTCCCCTTTTATGGCTGTTAGTATTTGCCTTATGTATTGAGGTGCTCTTATGTTGGGTGCATAAATATTTACAGTTGTTTTATCTTCTTCGATAATGATAATGATCGATCCTTGATCATTATGTAGTGTCCTTCTTTGTCTCTTCTAATAGTCTTCATTGTAAAGTCTGTTTTGTCTGATATGAGAATTGCTACCTCAGCTTTCTTTTGGTTTCCATTTGCATGGAATATCTTTTTCCATCCCCTCACTTTCAGTCTGTATGTGTCTCTAGGTCTGAAGTGGGTCTCTTGTAGACAGCATATATATGGGTCTTGTTTTTGTATCCATTCAGCCAGTGTGTGTCTTTTGGTGGGAGCATTTAATCCAGTTACATTAAAGGTAATTATCGATATGTATGTTCCTATTCCCATTTTCTTAATTGTTTTGGGTTTGTTATTGTAGGTGTTTTTCTTCACTTGTGTTTCTTGCCTAGAGAAGATTCTTTAACATTTGTTGTAAAGCTGGTTTGGTGGTGCTGAACTCTCTCAGCTTTTGCTTGTCTGTAAAGGTTTTAATTTCTCCGTCAAATCTGAATGAGATCCTTGCTGTGTAGAGTAATCTTGGTTGTAGGTTTTCCTCCTTCATCACTTTAAATATGTCCTGCCAATCCCTTCTGGCTTGCAGAGTTTCTGCTGAAAGATCGGCTGTGAACCTAATGGGGATTCCTGTGTGTGTTACTTGTTGTTTTTCCCTTGCTGCTTTTAATATGTTTTCTTTGTATTTAATTTTTGACAGTTTGATTTATATGTGTCTTGGCATGTTTCTCCTTGGATTTATCCTGTATGGGACTCTCTGTGCTTCCTGGACTTGATTAACTATTTCCTTTCCCATATTAGGGAAGTTTTCAACTATGATCTCTTCAAATATTTTCTTAGTCCCTTTCTTTTTCTCTTCTTCTTCTGGAACCCTATAATTCAAATGTTGGTGCATTTAATGTTGTCCCAGAGGTCTCTGAGACTGTCCTCAGTTCTCTTCATTCTTTTGTCTTTATTCTTCTCTGCAGTAGTTATTTCCACTACTTTATCTTCCAGGTCACTTATCCGTTCTTCTGCCTCAGTTATTCTGCTGTTGATCCCATCTAGAGTATTTTTAATTTCATTTATTGTGTTGTTCATCGTTGCTTGTTTCCTTTTTAGTTCTTCTAGTTCCTTGTTAAATGTTTCTTGCATTTTCTCTATTTCCAAGATTTTAGATCATCTTTACTATCATTATTCTGAATTCTTTTTCAGGTAGATTGCCTATTTCCTCTTCATTTGTTAGGTCTGGTGGGTTTTTATCTTGCTCCTTCATCTGCTGTGTGTTTTTCTGTCTTCTCATTTTGCTTATCTTACTGTCTTTGGGGTCTCCGTTTTGCAGGCTAAAGGCTCGTAGTTCCTGTTGTTTTTGGTGTCTGTCCCCAGTGCCTAAAGTTGGTTCAGTGGGTTGTGTAGGCTTCCTGGTGGAGGGGACTAGTGTCTGTGTTCTGGTGGATGAGGCTGGATCTTGTCTTTCTGGTGGGCAGGTCCCTGTCTTGTGGTGTGTTTTGGGGTGTCTGTGGACTTATTATGCTTTTAGGCAGCCTTTCTGCTAATGGGTGGGGTTCTGTTCCTGTCTTGCTAGTTGTTTGGCATAGGGTGTCCAGCACTGTAGCTTGCTGTCGTTGAGTGAAGCTGGGTGTTGGTGTTGAGATGGAGATCTCTGGGAGATGTTCGCCGTTTGATATTATGTGCAGCTGGGAGGCCTCTTGTGGACCAGTGTCCTGAAGTTGGCTCTCCCACCTCAGAGGCACATCACTGACTCCTGGCTGCAGCACCAAGAGCCTTTCATCCACACGGCTCAGAATAAAAGGGAGAAAAAGTAGAAAGAAAGAAAGAGGATAAAATAAAATAAAGTAAGGTAAAATAAAGTTTTAAAAATAATTATTAAGAAAAAAAATTAAAAAAAAAAAACAGACGGATGACACCCTAGGACAAATGATGGAAGCAAAGCTATACAGACAAAATGTCACACAGAGGCCTACACATACACACTCACAAAAAGAGGAAAAGGGGAAAAAATAATAAATCTTGCTCTCAAAGTCCACCTCCTCAGTTTGGGATGATTCGTTGTCTCTTCAGGTATTCCACAGATGCAGGTTCATCAAGTTGATTGTGGAGATTTAATCCGCTGCTCCTGAGGCTGCTGGGAGGGATTTCCTTTTCTCTTCTTTGTTCACACAGCTCCCGGGGTTCAGCTTTGGATTTGGCCCCACCTCTGTGTGTAGGTCGCCGGAGGGCGTCTGTTCTTTGCTCAGACAGGACGGGGTTAAAGGAGCCGCTGATTCGGGGGCTCTGGCTCACTCAGGCCGGGGGGGAGGGAGGGGTACGGATGCGGCGGCAGAGGCCAGCGTGACATTGCACCGGCCTGAGGCGCGCCGTGCGTTCTCCCGGAGAAGTTGTCCCTGGATCCCGGGACCCTGGCAGTGGCGGGCTGCACAGGCTCCCCGGAAGGGAGGTGTGGAGAGTGACCTGTGCTCGCACACAGGCTTCTTGGTGGCGGCAGCAGCAGCCTTAGCGTCTCATGCCCGTCTCTGGGGTCCGCGCTGTTAGCCGTGGCTCGCACCCGTCTCTGGAGCTCCTTTAAGCAGCCTAGAATTCTGCATTTTATGTGAATTTTATTTGTAGATGTTGGCTTAATTTACTAAAGGAACTAAAAACTGAACAAGACACATCTATCTATGGGTTAGACCTGGTCTCCCCGCCACCAACTCGCAGTCTTTGTTTTAGAACAGTCGTTGTCCAAGTGTGGTCGCTGTACCAGCATCAACATCACCTGGCCCTTAATAGAAATGCAGTTTCCCAGGTCCTACCTCAGACCTCCTGAATCAGAATTTCTGTGAGTGAGGCCCAATAACCTGTGCTTTCATCAGCCCTCTGGGTGACTCTGATGCATGCTCAAGGTTGAGAACTGCTGCTCTGGAGTCTCAAAGTTGGTATAATTTTTATTTGGAGATAGTTATAAAGATAAAAGTTCATTGAACATCCTGTAGATGATTTATCAGGTATACTTGTATACTAAAATTATCTGATGTGTATTGCTTTCAGGTGTATTGGAGCTTTATGGTTTTTGCCAGACTCAGAATACACAGTGATTAAATCACATTTTGTTCTTTTTCTTCCTCTTTTTCCTCGCCTCTGCCCCACCTGATGTTAGAGTATTTCAAATGAGCTTAATAGCAATTCTGTGCCACATTTGCTTTTCATTAGAACATAACTTAATTTTTTTACTGGTTGATTAAAAATAAGTATGTTGCTTGCCCTTCTGAAACTTCAATTTTAAGTTTTTTTAAAAAAGCATTAAATGTGCTATAAAATATTAAAGATAACGGATATTTCCTTATTTTATTACATTTTTCTAAATTGAGCTCTGTTTGTGGAATTACAACTTTCATTTCTAATTATCTTTTTTTTTAATATAAAAGGGAAGGTTAACCTTTGTGGTTTTACGTAAGCCTGGCCCCCTGACAGCTCATGAGGTTATTTATATTTTAATGGCCAAGTGCGCTATTAGTTTCCTCCATTTTCAGAATGTAGAAATGACTGCTTTCCGATTATTGTCCTGAAAACCCTCCTTCCTTTTGTGTAACCTAACCTTAAACATATTTGTTCACCTAGAAGTTCCTAGTATCTTGCTAATCAAATTAATTATGAATTTTAATTTAGAGAATTTTCTTACATTTAAAAGAATACAGAAAGCTTTTTATTATGAGAAAACTTTGCACGTCTTACATAATAAAGTGATTAAAGTGTACTTCAGAGTATTTAAAATGCTGAGATTGAGAAGTTTGGAATAATCCAAGTTAAAGTAATACATATTGAATTAATAAAAATTTATCTAATTGTATTTATATATAATATTTATTAATTAAAACGCACTTATATCCACAGGGTAAGCCAGACTTGAATACAACATTGCCAATTAGACAAACAGCATCAATTTTCAAACAACCGGTAACCAAAGTCACAAATCATCCTAGTAATAAAGTGAAATCAGATCCACAACGAATGAATGAACAGCCACGTCAGGTAAGGATCCAATTGGTTCTCCAATCTTATTTTTCAGAAAATTCTGGTATCTTTACCAGATATAGTTCAAGTAAACTCTGGTTAAAATGGAATATATTTGGAAAGAAAATTGTTTTATATCCTAGGCTATTACATGAATGCTGGAGAGTAACTCTGATAAGACAACATTTAGGTAAAATGTTTTAAGAAAAAAATTAAGTTAATTAAAAAATCTAAAATTAATTTTATGGACTCCACTTTTATGCTTTTGTGTTGTAATGTACATCAGACTTGGTTCTGCTCTTCTTAGTTTTTTAAAGATTATCTTTCCAGGGATAATATTTCCTAAGGGGATGAAGCATGCAGTTCGTGTTGCCTAGTTTAAAAATATTTTATATTATTTGGAAACTACTTTTTGTTCTGATTTCTTATTACAAGAAAGCAGCCCTCCCCTTTGGAAAAACAGAAGTAAATAAACTTTGTCAATATGGTATATTGTCCTGTGACTTCCATTTTTGTATAAATTGCATTTATTTTTCTCTTCCTTTATTGTTTCAAGCTGTATTCCACCAGAATCTTTTCTTAGAAAAAAAGTATTATCTGAAAGGCCTCCCTGCTGCTTAATAATGCCGCTTAGCCAGGGGAGGGAGACTTGACAAAACGCTTAAACTTTCCAAGTAGTCTTGCTCACTCACTCCCTAATTGCGGTCAAAAAGTTTAGGTACTTTGTGAAATTTTAGTAGCAATTGGGGTGAGGGAGCGGAGGGAGAAACATCGGTGCATTTTTTCTCTCCTTTCTCTGCCTCCTCCCACTTAAGGATTAGAAACACTGATTTACCTACGACCAGTATCTTTTGCTCTCGTATTCCCCTTTTAGATGTCTCACTCCACCTTTTCATGTGAATTTTGTTTTTCACTAGTCCCTCAAGTGTCTCATCTCCAGACTTCAAAAAGGATTGGGCCAAAACTTTCAGACAGTTGCTCTAGAAGAAACTACATAAAGAAATTCAGTTCCCACATCCTCTGTAGTGTTTTTTCCTCTTCAGGTGAGCCAGGAAAACAGAAGATATTTGGAGCCACATTGGATCAGCATCTTGCTATAGATGTCTCAAGATTTGAAGTTCTAAACTTGCTTTACTGTTGGTCCCCAAGAGATTCAACAGGGGCCATGTAAGTGTATCACATCCAATATAAAAGATGCGTACCTGCATGTGCCTTTAGGCTCTTGTCACCACTTAGGTTTTCTTTGGGCCATTCAGCTTTCTGTGCCAGGCTTTTCCCTTCTGTTTTACTACTGCACCCAGTGATGGCCACCAAACCACCGGCAGTTTTAGTATATTCATTCCAACAGGGAAGGAATTCTGCCATTCTGAGCTTTGCCCACCTTGACAAAGCCATTCCCTGACTGTGTTCTTTCTTAGATACTGTCTAAAGTCTTGAACATCTTGTCCTTTGGCTTTTTGGTGATTTTAAAATCGTTTCCTTGTAAAGGTTTTTATCAATTGAAAAATTTGAAAGTATGTAATTGGGTAAGACAGTTTGCTTCAAAAAGCCCAAAAGATAAAGAAAGTGGAATAACTAATAATATTAGTTCCATGTTGAAAATTTGAGTTGTCTCATTGAGAACAGATAGTATCTAGTAAATTTTATCCTCATCTTTTCCTTGTCAAATCATTCTCAATATAGTCTGTGAACAAATATTTTGGTTAAAGACAAACCGAGTAGCAAATTATGGTCATTTTAACAGGAATTTAATTGTTTTCTGCACTTAAGTTCAGTCACAGATTTTAAAAACAGTAGTAATTATATTTACTGGGTGTTTATCTGGTTGTAGAGATATTGGCAACCTAGATTCTTAAAGCTGAAGTAACCAGATTAGTTGCTTCTTATTCTTTGGTATGTTGAGTAGTTGTAAGTTTTCCTTCTTTAATTAACGTTTATGAGATTGTTCTCAAGTGAAAAGAATATGTCAAAAAAGCTAAATCATCTGCTGCCCCCACCAAAAAAACCCCACTTATGTCATTTTAACCCAGATCTTTTGAGGGTTTTTATCTTCCTTCTAGCTTTCAGAGACAGGAAGTGTTAAAATTATTTTGGAGGTTACTTCTCCAAATGTTTGCACTGTTTTTCACATTATCCTCTTGTCACCTGACAATTTTTGCTGGATGTTTTTGATTACACTAAGACATTAGTTGTCTCTCCACCTTCTTTATCCTGAACGTAAGAATTGAGATAATATTTGACTACTGTCTCACTAACAGGATTTCAAAATATAGGACTGTGCATTGAGTAAATGCAGGAAAATAGTAAAGAGACAACTTTGGTATTAATGTTTTTTGAAATCATGATCTGTCATCCTGACTATTCCAGTTTAGATTCAGGTTTTTAAGTAAAGGAAAGATGTTGATTTAATTATATTTTGACATACATATGGCAGATGACTGCTAGTGAGCTATTCTTGTTGAGATAGTTGGCATAAAATACATAGGCAAAAATGATTCTTCCAATTTTGCTACCTTTTGCATAGCTTCATTGAACTAGATTAGTAATATAAATTGCCAAATACTTCATTTGGAGAAGTTATTCTGATCATAGAGTAAATAAATTAGACAGTGAGGTTTCTATTTTTTTGAGGTTCCTGCAGATATGTTTTTATCTTAACTGTATCACATTCTTTTAATAAGGTATTCAAGCTAGTGGTATTGTAATTCCTTTTGGAGTGTTGAATTTTGAGACCTAGAACTAGGATTTGATTTTTAGATCTTTTACCTTGAATCGGTTTGAAGTGATTAGTTTAGATGTGAAGCAATCATAGAAATTCATAGTTCTGTTTTTATATAACAAATATCATGTGCCTAGTTCTGTCTAATATGGCAGTCTAATTTGAGTTCTATAAAATATATAAATTATGAAATTCTAATGTACTGACTCCTTGAAAATGCCTTAGTTTTAAAAGGGCAAATTAAGGTATGTAAACAAAAGTGCATTAAACAGAATTCAGCAGTGATTTCTGCCTACAATTAAAATTATAAGGTAGAGATGGCATTTGTAAAATCTGGTTATTATAGGGTAAGTAGCCAGCCAGTTTTATATATACTATTGGCATATTTAACATGTACTTGTCTTGTCATTAGATTACAAAGAAATCTTGACTGGGGTGGAGGGAATTCTACCAATTATAAGACTCTTATCCCAAACAGTAAGATCTTTGAACTATCCTTATTTGGCCAGATATGTAAAACTTGCCCCTAATTCTTTTTAATCTAATTGAATAGTGATTTTGCTGTCAAGGGTGTCTTTCCTAGCTTCCTTCTTTCAATATATGAAGAACTCACGTATCTGTTTCTTTCTTATTTCTTTAATGCTGTCATCTTTGACACTTTATGGTCTCTTGCTTTTTCTCTTTTTTTATCCTCAAATCAAAGAAACTTCAGCTTTTGAGCCATTACTTTTTCCTTTTAATTAAAGCCTATAGGCTTTAGGTGTTTCTGATAGTCTTTGAATATTAATTACATTTCTTACAGAATATTCTTTTTTTCACCCAAAAGTAAACATTTAAATCCCCAAAGAAGTGGATTTAAATCTTCCATTTGATCCTATATTTTTTTCCTTTTATTTTGTTAGCTAATTCTTTGTTCAAAGGATATGAAACTTGCCTTTACTCCGATCCAGAAATGTCTTTTTTTAATGATTTTTTTCCCAGCTTTATTGAGATGTAATTGACATATAATATCGTGTAAATTTAAGGTGTACAGTGTGACAATTTGATATGTGTATACATTGCAAAATGATTACCAGGAAAAAGTTAGTTAATACATCTATTACTTTACATAATTACCATTTTTTTGTTGTGGTGGTGATTGTGAGAACATTTAAGATCTCTCTTAACAACTTTCAGGTGTATAATACAGTATTGTTAACTATAGTCACCATGCTGTACATTAGATCCCCAGAACTTATTCATCTTACAACTGGAAGTTCGTATGATTTGATCAACATCTCCCCATTTTCCCCACCTTCAGCCCCTGGCAATCACCATTCTACTCTGTGTTTCTATGAGTTTGGTTTTTTGAGATTCCACATATAAGCAAGATCACACAGTGTTTGCTTTCTCTGTTTGACTTATTTCACTTAGCATAATGACCTCAAGTTTCATCTGTGTTATCACAAATGGCAGGATTTCTTTCTTTTTTATGGATGATAATATTCCATTGTGTGTGTGTATATACATATATATATGTATGTATATATACACACACGCACACATTATCCATTCATCCATCGATGGACAATTTGTTTCTATAACTTGGTTATTGTGAATAAAGTTGCAGTGAATATGGGGGTACAGATATCTCTTTGAGATGTTGATTTCATTTCCTTTGGATATATAGCCAGAAGTGGGATTGCTGGATCGTATGGTAGTTCTATTTCTAATTTCTTGAGGAACCTTCAAATGTTTTCCATCATGGCTGTACCGATTTACATTCTTACCAGTAGTGAATGAGGGTTCCCTTTTCTCTACATCCTTGCCAGCACTTAAATCTCATCTTTTTGATAATAACCAAGAGTGACTATTTTTACATGTTAGAAGAAACTTTCTAGGTGAAAGGTAAATTTTAAAAATGTGCACTTTAAAGACATTGTGTGTGAAAAGTTTATAAAATATTTTAGTATTCAGTTATTATAACCCTGAAAATTGCTGTTCATTCCAGGCATTTTAACATTTACTCCTTCCTAACCCCTGACTGTTACTTCTAGTTTAGTCTTTAGTATAATGCTTTTATGATTAAGAAATAGATAAGCTAAAGCACAGAGTTCCATGGAGGATATTACATTCCTTGTCTCTAGACAGATAAATTGGCTGCCTGGGCAGAAGAAATAGATGATATGTTGTCCAGTATTATTTAAAAGCATTATTCTGGGTGATGTTGGAAAGATGCCATGTATATATACATACTTTTAAAACATTTCACCTAACATTGTATTATACACATTTAATCCATGTTTTATAAATTTGTGTGCTATAATTTTATAATTAACTGTATATTATTCCAAAAACTGTGCATTGTACTGGCATACAATTTACTTTATAATTTCCATATTATTTCCAGTTTTTCACCATTATAGGTAGTACTCAAGTGAGTATCCTTATGTATGTAAGTTCCTTCCTATATTTTTCAATATTTCCTTGGGCTAGATTCCCAGAAATATAATTAGTATGAATATTTATGATTTTTGATACATACTGGCAAGTTGATTTCCAAAGACTTGTACCAAATTAAAAGTCTATTGACAAATTATGTGCAGTTCAGTTTCAGCTTACCTTCTATGGTATTATTATCAATATTTCTTCTTCTTGGTAGTTCATTGTATAAAAACGATGTCATTTTAAATTTGCACTTATCTGAATATTTGTGAAGTTGAACAGACTAAAGCATTTGTGTTTAAATTTGCAAATGAGAAATGATTAAAGGATCTGAACAAGGAAGTAGCTTTTTTATTACCCCTCTGAACTGAACTTGACCATATCTTGTGACCTAAAGGTAATACCAATATCTGTGCTTCCCAGATACATTCCCTCTTACCTTCTCAGACAGCTCACTCAATGGATTATGTCAGCTACCTTTCATCTTCAACTTCTTTCTAAACTGGCTTCTTCCCCAAAGCATTTAAATATATTCAAATCTTCCCTATCTTAAAAATTTATTTATTTTACTCTGTGTCTCCTTTAGAATTCATTTTCTTTCTTTTCCCTTTACAGTCAAACTTCTTGGAGTTGTGTGTATTTACTATCTACTTTACCTCTTAGTTTTTATATCTCTGAAATACTGCTTTTGTTCTCACTATGCCGCTTGAACTGTTCTCATCAAGATTATTGATGATCCTAATTAAACTGGTTGAGCAAACTTCAGTCCTTACATTACTTGACCTGTTTTAGTATTAGGCATTCTTGAGTACATCTGCCTTCTGAAATATTGTCTTTTATTCTGTGACACTGTAGTCTCTTGGTTTTCCTCCTTCTTTGTTTTTTTCTCAATCCCCATCCTGTGTTCCTTCTGTGTCTATCTTTCAAAATGGTGGGGTTTCCTGGGGAATACTGTGCATTCTTCTCTGTAGGTAAACCCTCCATGGATGATTTCACTCATTGTCATGGCCTCAGTTATCATCTATATGTTAATGATTTCCAAATTTACATCTTTATCCTGAGCTTCATTTGTTTGTATCACTCAATCTACTAACATTGTTTGCTTAGACGTCTCACCAGTATCTCTAATTCATCTTCCCAAACTTCATCATCATCCTTTCAAACCAGCTCTTTCTTCTATATGCTTTATCTCACTGTATGTACCACTGCCCACTTGGCCGCCTAAGCCAGAAACGTGAGCATCATCCTTGACTCTTCCCATCTCTTACCCCCAAATCTAATTAGCCAACAAGTCCTGTTGACTCTGCCTCCTAAATATTCACTTGCTCCATCTCTCTACCAAGGAACTATCATTTCATCTCTCTGCTTCTTGTCTTATTTTCTTCAGTTCTTTCTTTATATTGCATCCTGGAGATCTGTTTGACATAATGATCTAATAGTGTTATTCTGCTGAAAACGTTTTGATGATTCGTGTTAGTTTTTAGGTCAACAAAAAACCCAACACGACTTTTAAAGTCAAAACACCTAACATAACTTACAAAGTCCTTCATGATTTGGCTTTTGTGTATCTCTCTGGCCTCACATTCTTCCCTTGTTCTACAACTGAATCATGTGAAACTGTAGATTTTTGAATGTGCTATTCATCTCCCCCTCTGCACCCTGCCCTTGCATTCCCTGATCATATTTCATGCTGCTTTCTTTCCCACTTTAATTAGCTATTTCCTGCTCATCCCTCAAGTCTGAACTTAGATATCACTTCATCTGTTCAGGAAACCTGATTCATGAAGTCTAGGTTTAGAGACCCTCCTTAGTGCTTCTCCTTTCTCCTTTTCTGATCATAACTGTATTAGCTGTTCATTGCTTTATCCATAGTGTCTCCATTACGTCAGTGCTTAACACATATTTGTCGATGTAATGAATGAATGAATTTTTTTTTTAATTCAAAAATCATGAATTGAGCCCTCAGCTTGCGCCAGGCACTTTTCTAAGTTGTGGGACTACTGCAGTGAGCGAAACCAAGTCCCTGCTCTCATGGAACTTACTTTCTAGAGTGATAGGGAGAGAGACAAACAGATAAATACATATATAATGTGTCATGGCATGGTAAATGCAATGAAAACAAAAAGCAGAGGAGTGAGAGAATATATGGTCTTTGAAAGAAGAGAAGTATGGGTAGGACATTCTAGACAGAGGTTTAAATTTATTTATTTATTTACTTTATTTTTGGCTGTGTTGGGTCTTTGTTGCTGCACACGGGCTTTCTCTAGTTGCGGCGAGCGGGGGCTACTCTTGGTTGCGGTGCGCGGGCTTCTCATTGTGGTAGCTTTTCTTGTTGCGGAGCATGGGCTCTAGGAGCACGGGCTTCAGTAGTTGTGGCACATGGGCTCTAGAGCGCAGGCTCAGTAGTTGTGGTTCATGGGCTTAGTTGCTCCGTGGCATGTGGGATCTTCCCAGACCAGGACTCGAACCCGTGTCCCCTGCATTGGCAAGCAGATTCTTAACTACTGCTCCACCGGCGAAGTCCCTAGATAGAGGTTTTAATCTGGCTCTTGTATGTAATATGATAACTGACTTAAGGCCAGGAGACCGTTGAAGAAAGTATAGGAAGCTAGGGCATAGATGATAAGATTGGTTTCATGCTGGTCATAAAATAATTGACAAAATTTATCTATGAATCAGCTGTGCCTATGAGGAGAGTTTTAAAATTTAACGTGACTGGGAAAACAATGTCATTGACTGAAATGTGGAAATGTTTTTTAAATAATAAAATATGAATATAAGTATTAGAAAATGTATACTCTTAAAGCAGCTGTGGGAAGTAAGAGATCCAGGCAAAGGATGCTGGGTTGGAGCCCTACAGAGAAAGCCGCTTTGGTGACTCGTCAGCTTTATGGGGGTGAGAGTTGCAGCTGAAAGATTATATGTGAATTTTTTTAAAAAAAATAATGAATCCATAGATTTTTCATTCATAGTGACCTTTAATCATCATATATTTTTCTAGATCACTTAAAAATATTTCACCGATATGGGTAGATCCATGGCATTTTTTGAGATTTTTGTATTTCTCTAAGAAACGTAGGAATATAGATGAAAAAAAAAATCAATGCTTAAAAACTTGTGTTTCATAACAGTAGTTTTCTACTTTTTGTGTCTTTTAGTTCCATTTCCAGAAGCATTTAATCTCAATTCTGGTCACTTCCCTTTATAATTACCTCTGTATTTCTGAAGAATAAACTTATTATCCTATTTCTTTATTTATTAATTTTAGACATTATTTCTTGACTTCCCACAATGGTACATGAATACATAGTTCTCTCTCTGCTCCATGCTCCCAACATAGTTATATCACATTTTTAGTTAAATAGGTTAAATAGTCAGGGTTTACATTTTTATGACTGAAAGTTATTCATGGTTATGGCAAGTAATGTCTTTTATCATCAGCATCAGAATTCTTTATTGTTGTCAGTCTTAAGAATTGTATGTTACGTTTTCTTTATAACAGAGTTAATCTTTCCTCATGCTTGTTTCTGCCACATGCCCATCAATAATACTTTCCTTATGCTGAAATCCGTGGCGTTCCTTCTTGTGTCTTTCCTGGAATCACCTCTCCTCCTCTTCAGTCTGAACGCATTCTCTGGTATTGCTGTGTAGCTGTAGCTCTGAGGATTTTCTTTACTGTGCTTCTGTGTGGGGAGTTTGTTTTCTGGAATTCTGTCCTCCTCTGTCTCAGTAGATGCCTTCAGTTTGTAACAAATCCTCTAGTAGCTTTCTAATAAATAAAATGGGAGGTAAAGTTGAGAACCTGCACATTGGAAATAAACTTTATTCCAGCTGGACACAACCAAGTTTGTCTGGGTATGAAATCTTAGATTGAGAATCATTTTCCCTGAAGTTTTGAAGGCGTTGCTTCATTGTTCTCTAGTTTTAGAGTTGCCAAAGAGAAATTCAGTGCCATGCTCAATCTCTGTTCCTCTTTTATGGTCTTCTTTTTCGTCTCTTAAAAAGTTTAGTATATTTATGATTTTTAAAAATTCACTGATATGTGCCTGTAGGCCTTTTTTCATTCACCAGGCACTTAGTAGGTGATAGACGTGACTACTATCCTTTGCGTGGGAAATTTTCCTGTGTCATTTTTTCCCATTTTCTCCTGAATCACCTAACTTTGCATTCTCTCTTTGTATGAGTTGTGTATTAGCCATCTATTTCTACTTTTTCTACTATTTCTACTTTTTCTACTATTTCTACTTTTGTATTTTCCCTCTTATTATTGTTGTTTTACTTTCTGGGCTATATTCTTGATTTTACTTTTAGTCCTTTTTTTGATTTTTTTTATTTTGGTGATCATATTTTTAATTTCCAGCAGCTGTTTCTTGGCGTTTGTATATAAAATTTTGCTGTTCTTGTTTTATGGATACAACCTCTACTCTTCCCTCTCTGAATCTATTAATTATAGGGACACTTTTTATTTGTATGATACCTGCTTTTTCTCTGTTCCCTGCATTGACCATTCTGTTGCTGTTGTTTTAGTTTCTTTCTTGTTGGCTGTTATGGATATTCTTCAGTGAATACTGTAGTATGTGTGTTTGGTTTTGAGCGTATAGAGGAGTAGAAGTGCTGGGTCCTAGAGTATGCATATGTTCAGCTTTATTAGATGCTACCATACAGTTTTCCAACGTGATTATACAAAGTTACCCTTCTACCAGTAGTGTGCAGTTGCTTCAAATTCTTGTCAGCACTTGGTATTATCAGTCTTTAAAAATTTGAACATTCTGGTATGTGTTTAGGTGTATTTGTTACAATTTTAACTTGCATTTCCTTGGTATTTAATGATACTGTGCACTGTTTGTATGTCTGTTGGCTGCATAGATATCCTTTCTTTTGAAGTGCCTACTCTTTTATGCATTGTTCTGTTATGTTGTTTATCTTTTTTTCATTGACTTGTGGGAGTTCTTTTTATATTCTGAGTATCAGTACTTTGTCAGATATATCTATCACACATATCTTCTTCCAGTTTGTGACTTACCTTATCCACTTCCTTAATGGCGTTTTTTGGTAAGTGTAAGTTCATAATTTTAAGAGAGTTGGGAGGTGGGATAGAGCCTGGGAGAGTGTGGGGTGGGGGCTTCTGGGGTGCTAGTGATATTCTGTTTCTTGATCTGCATGGTAGTTACATGAGTGTTTACTTTATGAAACTCCAGTGAGCTGTATACTTATGTTTTTTTTACACTTTTCTGTACGTAATACTTCAATGATGATTTACAAAAAGTAAAGGATATACTTTATCAGTCTCTTCCTTTTATTTCTGTGACGTGTTTAAGAAATTTTTGCTTACCCCAAGGTTATCAATATATTCCCCGTGTCATCTTCTGAAAGCTTTGTTTTACTTTTGCATTTGGGTCTATGATCCATCTGGAATTGACTTTTGTGTATGATGTGAGGTAAACTTATTTTTTTCCCATATGGATATCCAATTGATCCAGCACCATTTACTGAAAGACCATTCTTTCTCTGTTGCTTTGTGTTGTCACCTCTGTCATAAATGAAATTTATAAGTGTGAAAGTCTTGTGAAAGTCTGTTTTTGGTCTGTTCTGCTCCTTTGCCCTATTTGTACATGTGAATCTGTTTCTACACTCTGTTTTATTTCATTGGTCTGTTTGTTGTTTCTCAATACTGCACTCTTTTAATTGCTGTAGTTTTATAAAAAGTCTTGATATCTGGTAGTGTAAGTTTTCCAGCTTTCTTATTCTTCATTTAAGATTATCTTGGTTAGTCTTGGCTGTTGGCATTTCCACATACATTTTATTTTATTTGTTTATTCATTTATTTAAAGTTTTTTTTTTTGATGTGGACCTCTTTTTGTGTGTGTGGTTCGCGGGCCTCTCACTGCTGTGGCCTCTCCCGTTGCCGAGCACGGGCTCCGGACGCGCAGGCTTAGCGGTCATGGCTCACGGGCCCAGCTGCTCCGCGGCATGTGGGATCTTCCCGGACCGGGGCACGAACCCGTGTCGCCTGCATCGGCAGGTGGACTGTCAACCACTGCGCCACCAGGGAAGCCCGATGTGGACTATTTTTAAAGTCTTTATTGAATTTGTTACAATATTGCTTCTGTTTTATGTTCTGGTTTTTTTTGGCCACGAGGCATGTGGGATCTTAGCTCCCTGACCAGGGATCAAACCCGTACCCCCTGCATTGGAAGGTGAAGTCTTAACTACTGGACCACCAGGGAAGTCCCCCACATACACTTTAGACTCAGCTTGTCCAGTCTTCTTCAAAACCTGCCAGGATTTAAATCTATAGATCAATTTGGGGGAGAATTAACATTTTTACAATATTAAGTCTTACAATTCACTAACCTGGTATATCCCACCATTAAGATTTTATAGTTTTCAGTCTAGACATCTTACATCTTTAATTGATTTCTAGATATTTGATGTTTTTTGATGCTATTCTGATTACATATAAATTTTTTCTAGTTATCTGTTGCTAATATGAAGAAATAAGCTGAATTTTGTATATTGACTATGTATTCAGTTATCTTCCTAAATTCATTTATTAGATAGTGAGTTTCTCCAACTTTGCACATGAACAAACATATCATCTGCAAACGAGAGTTTTATTTCTTCCTTGTCAATCCTTAAACCTTTGATTTCTTTTTTTCCGTGTCTTATTTCCCTGGCTTGGAATGCTAATACGATCTTGAATAAAAGTGATAGCAGACATCCTTGTCTGTTATTGTAATACCAGGGAACGTTTTTAATGATTCTCCATTAAATATGATGCTTGCTGTAGGTTTTTTGGTAAATACCCTTTGTCAAATTAAGGAAATTCACTATATTCCTAGTTTACTAAGAATATTTTTCATGAATGGGTATTGAATTTTATCAAATTATTTTCCCTACCTAGTTAAATGATATAATGATCTCTTTTATGTTAATAGGGTGAATTACAGTGATTGGTTGATGTGGTAAATTGCAAGACTTGACTTTTTTAGATGGAAAAACCTTTAAATATACCTTGAATTCCTGGATTAAGCTCAGTGTGGTCATGTTGTGTTATCACTGTTTAGATTTGGTGTTATTTTGTTTAGGATTTTTTGCACAAGAGAGATTGATGTGCATTTTTCTTTTCTCATAATTTTCTTCTCAAGCTTTAGTATCAAGGTTTTGCTGGCCTTGTAAAATAAGCTGGGAGGTGATCTCTCTTTTAATATTCTCTGGAAGAATTTGTGGAAGATTGGTACTTTTCTTTAAATGTTTGGAAGACTTAATTGTGAAGTCATCTCAGCCTAGTTTGTTGTTGTTGTTTTTAAGTGGGAGGCCTTGAAATTGCAGATTCAATTTATTTAATGAGTACATGGATGAATATTCATAGTTCCTATACCAACTTTGAGAACATGTTTTTCTAGGAATTTGTGCATTTCATAATTTTCAAGTTAATGATATAAGGATGTTCATAATATTTTCTAGTAATATTTTTAATGTTTGTAGTATCTGTGATACCCTCTTTTCTCTGATGTTGGCAGTATCTAGGTGAAAGGTGGAATGAAGTACTGGGGAGAGCTTTCTTAACAAGTTTTGAACTCAGTCTATACATGCACATTTCCCCATGGAAAACCAAACTCCTACTTTTATCATCAAATGTATTAAGATAATATTTATTTTATGGAAGTTAGTTAATTATAATGGGTTAAGCTTTGTCTTATTTGACACTTACTGCCTTGAAGTAATTTTCTAGTAATATTGGAACCTTTGTTTTCTCATTGTCTATATTTGCTTTCTATTTCTTTACTCTTTATTGTCAGCTTTTTGAGTCCCTTTATTTTTAGAAATTTTTTTTTTCCATAAAACATACAGTTGATTTTTTTTCCTATCTGATCTGAGGGTCTTTTTTTCTTTTATAGCTGAGTTGACCATTATATTTATTGATTTTATAGATATGTTTGGTCTTGATTCTATCATTCTATTTATATACTGTTTTTAATATTTTATTGTCATTTTCTGATATTAATATTTTTGTTCTGAGGTCTGGGTTTTCCACTTAAATTCATACTTCTGATAATTTTGAGGATTTGTAACCTGATTTTAGTTCTAGTCATTGCTCAATGTCATGTTTTAAATAGTATGTATGTACTTCTATTTCTTGATTTACTGATATTAAAAAGGAAATAGTATCTATTAATGTCCCACTATAAAAATGAGGAATTACTTTATACTATTGAAATTAGTTTCAGGGAAGCTCTTCTGAAGGGCCTCTCTTCTGATAGACAACTAGTGATAGCTCTCTATCAGAGATTAAAGTTCTTGCACTTGAGTGGGTTTTGAAATCATTAATTCATTTATTAAACAGAGTATATTGTTGCTTCTATTACAGGTGCTGTACAAACACACAAATCAGTCATGCATCCTCTCCTTATAAAACTTTCAATCTAATAAGGGAAACAAACACTGAACAAATAATTTCAACTGTGTGGAAATGTGACATACAAGAAATAAAGGAACATAGCTACATCCTTATATGGACTTACATATTAATAAGAAAATTGTTACAACTTTTCCTGTGGGAGTAACACATGAAAAACTTATAGGCCTCATGAGCAAGTATTCTTATTCCATGGTTATCTTAGGGTAACAGTACCTTTTCAGGTACTTGGCAAGTATTACCTACCAACTTTGTGTAAGTGAAGTGGCGTTCATGACAGAGTTCAGACGAGCAGCTGCAGCGGACGGTTACTGCACCTCCATCCTCCTCAGCTCTACTGCCTCTTGCTTCATCCTTCCATCCTCTCCAGCCCAAATTGTTATCTTTTGCCTTCACAAGTGATCTCACTGTAGTTTGCACAGCCACATGAGTCAAGCTTTTCCTTGATTTACATAATAATTTTCTTGTCGTTATCTAGCCCTTTCTTCCTAGCCCACTACCCCAAAATAAAAGGGTATCTCATGTTTGTCTTTTGATGTTTGCAGGCCGTGGTATTTAAGTTGTTGTTTTTGCTGACCAAAACTAGCAACTCAGATATCATATGGGGTTGATCTGAAATAGAGCAGTTTATAAACTGGACAGCAAATTCCTTCTGGGCAGGAAACATTGTTCTTCTGTGTAGCCCTAACCCAGTGTCTTGCATATTTAGCTTTTCATGAATCACTGAATATAAAGTACATTTTTGGGGTTTTGGTTTAGTCTACAAATACATGACAAGATCCTTTGTTCTTTGATTAGATTTAGCAAAAGCCTTAGAAAAGTGAATAAGATATTCATCGAATTTATGAAATCCTAACGTTGGAAAATATTCTAAACAATACAATAAAATTTTTATGTTTTCAAAGAACTTCCTCGTTTTATATCAGTGTTTATCTTCTGAGGTAGATAAGGCAGTTATTAGTACTTCTATTTTACTAGTGAAGATACATCCAAAGGCGATTAAGTGACTTCCCTAAGACAGCACATCTATTTAATGGTTGAGTCAGGACCAAAGCATTAAACTTCCAAACCAGTGGTTTTCCTGTTACCCTGTATTCCCTGTACTTAGCCACAAATTCATCCCATGAAATTTGAGTGTCTCACGTCATGCTCTTGAGGGAGATGAAGACTGTGCAAGGTAAAATTCATAAAATGGTTAAATTTTAAAGGTAACTTTTGGTTCTTCTACTTTGCAAAGTATTAACACTTCTGTGCTCAAATACTTTAAAAGGTATATTACATCTTTTTTTTTAATGTTGATAATTATTTTGTTTTGTTCTGTTTTGTTTTAAATATTTATTTATTTATTTGGTTGCGCCAGATCTTAGTTGTGTCAGGCAGGCTCCTTAGTTGCAGCTCAAGGGCTCCTTAGGTGTGGCTTGCTGGCTCCTTAGTTGAGGCACACGAGCGGGCTCCTTAGTTGTGGAATGCGAACTCTTAGTTGTGGTGTGTGAACTCTTACTTGCAGCATGCATGTGGGATCTAGTTCCCTTACCAGGGATTGAACCTGGGTCCCCTGCATTGGGAGTGCGAAGTCTTAACCACTGCGCCACCAGGGAAGTCCTGGTGTATTTCATCTCATACATTTTAAATATTTGTTTTTATTAGAAAAATTGCTTATAGTCTTATTTCTTTGATAATTACTGTTAGAAGTCTTTTGTTTTGTTAGAAATCTTTTGTCAATCTGTTGCCTAACAGTAATAGAAAATACAGACGCATACAGAGAAGCATCATAAAAGGCAGACTTCCATAAGTCTTCTGACAGCAGGCAGTGGCAACAGTGAAGTAGGGCAAAGGAGGCTTGAATCAGGAATTGGATTTGGTAATTAGAAGGTTACTGTGACTTTGGGCAGGTCAGTGTTAATATAATAGTAGGAGTAGAGTCGAGGTTAGAAGGAAAGAATGAATGGAAGGTGAGGAAATAAGAAAGTTTCTCTCCTGGTGGAAGGAGGAAGACAGATGGTTTGAGGGAGATGTAGTTAAATAAGGACACTTTTTATGTTAGCCATGTTCCAGTGTATCTGTCACTTCAGGGGAAGAATTCCAAGGAGAGGAAGGGGTAAAATGGAAAGTGTGAGAGGAGGACTTTTTAAATTGATGGGCGGGATCAGAAGGAGGCAGGAGAAGATATGACCAAGCATCATTGTAGAGAAGCTGTCGGAAAGGCAGCAGGACACCTATTCCTCTGAGACAGGAGAAAAGTAAAGGAAGGGCGAAATGGTCCAGAGGCGATCTGTGGGGCAGGGAGGGTAACTGAAGAAATTCGGGGCCTTTAGGCTTCAGTTGCTGGTGTTTCTAGTCAGCTGTGGAGTCAATTATTACAGGCTTCTTGGCTTGGAGCTAATATTCAGCTTGTGGTATTTAAAATGAGCAATAAGAAATAGAAGTTTGGATATATAGCAGTTTTAGATGAATTTAGTTTCATTATTGAAATCTCAGTGTGTTCTATATAGTCAGTTTGATTTTTTCTAATGGAGATTATAATTTCAAAAGGGAAGGGAAGATGTAATTTAAGACAAGATATGAAAATTATATGAAGATCTAAGTTTTAAGTTTCTGTATGGCTCAGTTTGGCGGGATGCTTTTTCCCTGGACTTTTAATTTAATATTGGCCAGGCCCCACTGATAGCTACATACTAAGAATTTGTGGAAGTTAAAAGGTTCAAGATCAACCCATGGTTCTATTTTGTTACCATACCTATATTTGAACACCTGAAGTCATTCTGAATGGAGCTGTGTTTTTCTCAGTAGTCAGTGACATCTTTGCACATACATATGGTCTCTGATCCTGTGGTAATAATAGAGAACTCCCTCTAAAATCTGTACACACAGATGCTTTTCAACTTACAGGTTGGGATATAAGATGTCGTGTTTCAGTCATTTGGAACTCCACATCTTCCAATAGAAATATTATAAATGGTTCTAGTGTCCTAGACCAGCCCATAAAAGACAATTAAATCTAAAGTGTGTCTGAATTACTAAAAATAATTACTGTTTATAACCATGTTTCTATCAGGAAGTGTGTTCAATTTCAACTCTTAAGGTAAGAAGTGTTTCTCCCACTTCTGCTTTATCTTACTCACCCCCTGGCTGTCTGGCAGTGACGAAAGAGGCACCCAGCTCCAGGCCACTTAGTGTGGTTCTGGTAAGGCCCGGGAATGGAGAGCTGGGATAGAGACTCTTTGAAAGTCAAGAAAGGGGCTGGTGTGGTGATGCATATGCCAGGGGAGGGTCTCCCTTCTGTCTCAGCTGTGAGATCTGGGCCCCTGCCACTGTAAACCTCCTGTCTCCTCTCCCCTTTCTCTTTCTCTGGACCCCTGGTTCTTAGCCAGACCTGATTTTCTCCTCCCGCCCCGACCCCAAATACCTGGGGAAGTTTGGCAGTGTCTAGAGACATTTTGGCTGTTATAACTGGGGTGGTGCTACTCGTATCTAGTGGGTGTAGACCAAGGATGTCGCTAAACATTGAGAACCAAGAATTATCCAACTTGACACGTCAGTAATGCCAAGATTGAGAAACTCAGCTCTAGGCTACTGCCACTGGTTTGAGATTTTTGCCTTCTTGCTTCACTGAGGAACAGAAATGTCGTTTGTTTCCAGATTCTTTTCTACCTTCTGTTCTTGAAACAAGCTCATAGCCTTTTGAGGTTTCTCTAAGGGCTCTACTATCATCACAAGATGGAAATAGATGGAGTAAAAATAACAAGAAAATTACAGTTTCAGGAAATCTTAATGAAAAGCTTCCATGTTATCCACTCACTGTACTTTAAATAGAACAAAATTCTCATCCCTCTTTAGGCTTCTGTCCTTCTTCCCCATTATGGTTTCCTCATTCCCTGGGCTTCCCTTCTTCCTACCGTACAGCTCAGTCGCAGAGGCTTTGGCAGGGGTCCTCTCTCCAGTCCTCCAAATGAGGAGTGACAAGAGGGAAGAGAAATCCTTGGGCTGTTTTGACGCGGAGTGAGGGGAAGTTTCCTTTGTTATTGCATAGATCCGGCCAGAACAATTTTCTATTGCCCTGCTACTTTTAAGGAATTCACAGAATGAGATTATACCACAGCGTTTCCCTAAGTACTGCTACACGGCACGGCACGGGGGTCTCCTGTCTCTGCTGGTCTCTCCTCCTTTCCACCCGGCACGGTAGTTACCATCCCTCTGGCTTCCTGGGCATGTGACCTGAGCAGTTCCTTACTAGGGCCCGTGCCTGGTCAAGTGCTGTGCTGTCATCATGAAATAATCTTAATAACTTTCGGAACAAGAGCCTCACATTTTCATTTTGTACTGGGCCTTGCAAACTGTGTAGCTTACCAGAGTTCTCCCAGCCAACCTTGGGCCCAGGAGGGGCGCAGACTGGCTTGGATGAGAAAAGGAAGGGGAAGGGTTTTAAGATACTTAGAGTAGCAAGAAGGCCCCCCGCTGAAAATCTGGGCGGGACTGGCAGACCGGAATGCATGTCTCAGTCTTCCTTTGTAAATACGCACTTTTCCGAGCTCTTTTTGCTGTGTTTATATTTGTTAATTTTAGTAAGATGACCAATTACTTACTAGGTACTATTGTGTGATGAACAGTGTGCTAGACGCCGTGGGTAAAACTAAGTAGTAAACTGATACTTGCTCTCTATGGGTTATCTTCAAGCGTTTATAAAACCTCCTCATGTAGTGTCCATAACCATTTGAGATTGTTTTTATTGTCCCATTCCATAGGGTAGGAAGCTGAAACGGGCTATGTTACTTGTCTAAGTTTATAAAGCTAGTAAATGACAAAGAATGGATTTGAACCTAGGTCCGTCTGACTCTGAAGACCAGTCTCGTTCACTCAGCTACTCAGAAGTTCAGTCTTCCTACTGTCCAGTTGACTCTCAAGTTGAGGTCATGAGTATACATAGGAGGTCAATTTCTTTTAATCAGTGAATTCTTTTAAAACACTACACAGTGCTTTTCAAATTAAATATAATGGTGGATGAAAATGTGTGTTTGATCCAGATGCTTTTCCTTGTGTTCATGAGAAATAGGTATTCGCATAAGTAACCTAAAAAAGTACTCTTACAGAAAAAAACTCAAAAGTCTTCCATTCTATAAGCTTCATAAATCACTCCATCTCTCCTGTTTTATGAAACATCCATTGGAGCTAACACTCCATTGTTAATGTGACTTATCTGAAGGAGTTTTCTTGGAGTACGGGTTTCTGTCTTTAATTTTTATCCACCAAATAAAAAATGTGTTGTTCAATGTCATTGATATTTGCGATTAAGTCTAAGAAAGTAATTTGTAGAGAATATATTTTATACCAATTCTTTAGTTTTTATCATGTGAGCTACCCCACATATATTTTTTTTAATATTTATTTATTTTGGGGACTTCCCTGGTGGCACAGTGGTTAGGAATCCGTCCTCCAGTGCAGGAGACACGGGTTCAAGGCCTGGTCTGGGAAGATCCTACATGCTGTGGAGCAACTAAGCCTGTGCGCCACAACTACTGAGCCTGTGCTCTAGAGCTCGTGAGCCACAAGTACTGAAGCCCGTGAGCCACAACTACTGAGCCTGCGTGCCTAGAGCCCATGCTCCTCAACAAGAGAAGCCACTGCAATGAGAAGCCTGTGTACCACATTGAAGAGTAGCCCCCCGCTCGCTGCAACTAGAGAAATCCCATGTGCAGCAACAAAGACCCAACGCAGCCAAAAATAAATAAATAGATAAATAAAAATTTTTTTATATATATATATATATTTATTTATTTATTTGGATGCACTGGGTCTTAGTTGTGGCAGGTGGGCTCCTTAGTTGCGGCTCATCAGCTCCTTAGTTGTGGCATGAGAACTCTTAGTTGTGGCATGCATGTGGAATCTAGTTCCCTGACCAGGGATCGAACCCAGGCCCCCTGCATTGGGAGCGCAGAGTCTTAGCCACTGCACCACCAGGGATGTCCCTTGATATCATCTTGAAACCCTGTGCCAGCTTTAGCCAAAATACATTACACGGCCAGGCCTCTTAATTCTACATGAGGAGGAGGCTGGCGTCGGCACCAGTCACCTACAGTGGGCAATTTACACAGCATTACTTAGTTGGTAAATGGATTAAGAGCAACTTGACAATTTTCTTAGCAGCTACTGATCCTTCATCTGCCTTTGATTTCATGACTACAAGGGTCTCAGGCCTGTTACTATTAGCACAGAGCCATGCATGTGAGTGTTCTTCCAGAGCTTTTACTGTTAAGACCAGGACTGTTTAATCACACTGACCTGAGTTTTAATTCCAGCTGCACCGCTGACTAGTTGTGCACCTTTGGTGAGTTACTGTAGGTGGGACCAATGATGTCTTCTTCAAAATGCTGTAGGAAAGACCGAATTACTGTATGTAAAGTCCTGAGCACAGTGCCAGGCTGAAGGAAAGGGCTCAGTGGGTAAGTGGGAGTTGTCATCCTCCTCCTCTTATTCCACCAAGAGGATATGCCTGGGCACAAACAGAACTTTGGGCAAGCCCTTTTTCTGTTTACACCTAAATAATTTGGTATACTCTTAAATATACTTCGACACACGTCCTCCTGCAGTGAAAAATAGAAAGGCAAATATCTTCCTCCTGTTCTCTGTGAGGAGAGGATAGCATGATGTGTTTTTTATCTTCTGGTAGAATCAGGAATAACTCGGGGGTCTCGGTGATCAGTGTACACAGCCCTGTGTGTGTCCTGCCATTCTCTCAGCACAGATCAGACCAGCCTTTTTCAAACTGAGATCCCCGGCCTGCATCAGAATCACCTAAGACACTGGTTAAAAAAATAAAATAAAAGCCAGCTCTCTAACCCCAGACCTACTGAACAGAATCTCTGGGGCTGAGGTCTTAGAACATGCATATAAAATAAGCCACCCTGGTTATTCTTGGGTATAAAAACCATTTAGAAATACTGGCCCACACTCTCTGTCTCACTCCCCTGCCTTTGCTTAAGCTATTTCCTTGGCTTGGAGTAGTCTTTCCTCTTCTATAGAATTCTTATACATTTTTCGAATGCTAACTCTTCCTAAAAGTCCTTCCAGATTCTCCCAAATTGGAAGTTAATTTTGTATCTTCATTATTGCAATTATTACAGTCTACCTCATAGAGTTTTGCTAGTTTTTCACCAAACAGTAAGCAGCCAGAGGGCAGTGATTGCCTGATTGCCAGTTATCCTAATAACTATCCCTGGTGCCCAGCAAAGTGCTTTGTGTATAATGGGCACTAAAAGAGTATCTGTAATTTGGATGGATTCTCTACTGCTTTTTTCCAATAAAACCTTCTGTTCTGACTTCCTCCGAAGAGCACAGATCCCTTCAGAGTACGTATTATTAAGCTCAGGGTGATGGAGGACAGTCCTCATAAACATGATCAGCCTTACCTCCCAGCACATCAGAATTGGGATGTGTGTTTGTGTATGATATGAGCAATTGTTTGACACCCCCATTTCTTCCTCACCCTCATCTTTGGGTATCATTTGTAAGGCATGTTGAAAGAGTCTGCCAAAGTCCTAGTTATAACACGTCATCATGCTTGTCCTCTGGGACTCTAAGATAAAGTACTTGCAGCCGCGCTTCCACTGATGTCGTAGAGGTGTTTCCTACATTCATGTGAGGAGCAAAGGTGTAGAGATGGACTCCACTTTCTAGTAAGATGGCTTCTCCAAAGCTGCACTGTCGCTGTCAGTGATATTTTAGGCACTCTTTTTCGTTTGGGACAACTTTTACTCACGTCCTGTGCTTCTCTATCAACTGGCTTGTTGGATAGGGCATTGCCCAGATCGTTGGCAATATAAAGTGATGCACACATGGGAGCTATCCAGTTCTCTTATATACTGGAGGGTGACAAAGAAAACATGATATCAGAGGAGGGTCTGATTAGTGGCGATTAGAAAGGGATGTAATAACTGAGAGGGATAGCACATTAGGGAGTTTCTCCAAATATTAGATCCTTAAAAGTCTTACATTGATTATTTGACCTCACACAAGGCAGCAAGGTTAAGCCATGAAAACTGTTGGATTTGGCAGGTGAAATCAGATTTTCATTGGGTAGATTAGGATTTATGAAAGCAATAGTGTTCATGAAAGTATGGTGGAGAAGACAGCTGTCCTAGTGGGGGACTCCTTACAAATTTAGGGAGATTCATCTTTTCGATATTTCTGTCTTTAGATTTCTACTGGAAATTCAATAAAAAGAACTCTAGATTACCACAGTTAATCACCTAGTAAACACATGGAATACATAAATGAGTAGATCAGAAATTTTAATTTCAGGCAGAGGAAGACCTCTCCCTTTCGCTGCACCCCTCCAAAGCATTCAGGGCTATAAAGTGACCAGAGATAACGAGAAAAGGTCACTGAACTTGGTGAGAGGAGCTGACTAAGTTTTAACAGTAAATTTAATGGAAATTCATGGAATAGGGGGTGGGGTAACAAAGTTGAACTGGGCCTGGGAGAATGGAGATAGTGCATGTTGATCATTCCTTGAGCAATTGGCTTGGGGAAAAAAATGGTAATTGTACCAGCGGGATAAAGTTTATGTTTATAAAAAAAAAAAACAGAGAGTACAATTCCAGCACCCCAAGGAATTCCCTTGTGCTAACCCCTTGCAGTGAAACCCTCCCTCCACCCCTAATCCCTGGCAGCCATCCCTATAGTTTTTTCTTTTTTAGGATGTCATATAAATTCAATCATACAATATGTAAAAGACTGGACTACTTCACTTAGCATAATGCCTGCTCAGTATAAATATTAAACATATTTTAAAGTACAAAGAATCCCCCCTCTCCAAAACAAAACAAGCAGGAACCTGAGAAGATGGGTGTAGAGAAAGTGAGTTAGGGACATATTGAAATATAAACAGACATCTAGCTCATGAAGATAGCTCCAGTCCTCATGGAACCTAGGCAAGCTTGTTAGCTTTGAACGCATGGTGGACAGGATGGAGAGGAGGGCAGTGGTACCCCTGACCAGTTAAATATTTTCTTTTCTCAAACTAGCCTCCTTTCCTGCTCTGAACTTTCCCACTACCTCCCCACTTCTCAGGGTGGGTAGGGGCAGGGAGAAATACACACATACACACTTACACATTCATAAATACATGTATCTCCATTTTCATGGCATAAGCATTTCATTTACAAAGAGCTCATCAACCTTTCAGTTTCAACTTCGCATTTAGTTGAGGGCTATCAGATGACGCGTAGTGGTACCAGGATTTGTAATCTAGACCTGTACACTTGTTTCTCAATCCAAGATTTATTCTGCAAAATTTTTCTTTCTATATTTTTTTTCCTTCAAATAAATAGGAATTTAAACATTAAAAATTATAGAGGGTAAACAATTTAACTTTTGCTATCTAGAATTGGAATTTTTAGGTGTAATTTGTTAGTAATCATCTCTGTACAAGGTTTTCAAACTTGGTTTTTGGCAGTGTTATTTTTACAAATTATATATATATATATATAATTTTATTATAAAAGCACTTACTAATCTCATATTCACTGACTCCCTCTGTGTGCTTTTTCATTAGGAATTAACTGCACTTTCGTTTTTCTTGTTTTTTTCCTGTAGTTGTGATATTCAAAGCATAGATGATTGTTATTTCCCCAAAGAGGAAAAAGCAGGCAGACTGTCTTGAGACATTTATCACATTCATTAATTATTACCTTCACCTAACTATTTTTCTCATGACGGTTGATATATTCATGTCCTCATATGTGTTGACCATATATTCTGCTGCTGACGTAATTTGTGTGGAGATACAAGGAGCTGTTAACCATATACCAGAGGTCTTCAAAGGACAGTGAAGCAGGTTACTCTTGGTGCTAGCATTGTGGTTATTACATAATCTAACATATTATTGTTCTGCCATAAATAGAAGTATTTTACTGTATCTTTTCATGTCTGGAAGGCGATTATTTGATACTTTTCATATATCCTGAAGTTAGAATATAAGCCTGAAGAGCCCTCAGAGTGGTCAAAATTTGTTAAAAGTAAATGTAATGAACCTTATTCCTACTCTGTGACAGGTGTTTACATATATTGCTTTATTTAATCTCCACAGTAATCTTACGTGATAGTCATTGCTGCCACATTTTACAGAAGAGGAAATTGAAACTCTGGAGGGTATAGAACTTGTCCAGGGTCATACATCTATAGCTGGGCTCTCAACTTGGGTTTGTGTGTCCCTCAAGATCCTGATTCTGAGTTCATTTACTCCCACATTCAGTCATTCACACAAATATTTTTTCAGTATTTACCACATGACAGGCCCTGGGTATCCAGGGTTAAAGACAGGTATATCGAATCCTGAGGAATTCCTTTATCTGTTTTTTGGGCTGTAGTAAATATGAAGCAGACTAGAAAAGAGATGAGGCTTAAGGACAAAGACACTGTCTATCTTATCTACTGTTGCATCCACAGGACAAGCACAGCACATAGTAGGAGCTCAATAAATACATGTCGAATGGATGAATGATATTAGTGAGAAGTAATAGCCAACTAGGAGAGAGAACTAAGTGTAGGAAGGGTATAAAATCAAACAGAACTGTCCTGGACCATTTAGTGTTTGAATAAGCAATTGCGTACCTCACTAGCCCCAGAGGGTGTGAAGAGACTTCAGTGTGCTCACTGGTGCCAGAAGGATGACCTGGGGCCCCCGAGTGGCTAAGGCGACCCAGGCTTTGTGCAACAGGAAGAGAGTCACTCATGAACATTACATCCTGTTTAAAAAGCAAGGAAGTATGTAAGACATTTTAGGCAAGTTTCCATTAAAAAATGGCCTTTTCCCCTTAAAGTATGCTAAAGGGCTAAACTTCAGTGTCTTGGAAAAATCACATAGATGGAGGAGTTATTTCCCAAACAATATTGGATTAAGAGGTATTACGTAATATAGTTTTTTTCTTTCCTGGTAAATTATAACATTAAATTTTCATGCCAAATGAATCTTTAAAAAATTCAAGTTATACTCTTTGGAAGATACCTTATAAAGGACTATATATAGTACATAGCACATAAATATCTATTGTATGTAACAAGTGAATAGGTTGCATAGAATAACAAAAGTTTTTGAGTAATATAACTTGAAAGAATTATGATGTGTTGAAGTCATGTTTGGAATATCATTTAGCTTTTTGTAAGGAAAAAGTGGGGAAATTAGGAAACTACTGAAATGATTTCAATTTCATTATTCAACAGCATCGATGCGCTACTTGCTTGTCCCAAGAATGTATCCATTAACAGTGATGTTTTGCCTTACAGCTTTTCTGGGAGAAGAGGCTACAAGGACTTAGTGCATCAGATGTAACTGAACAAATTATAAAAACCATGGAACTACCTAAAGGTCTTCAAGGTATTATCCAAGTTCAGTTGAGAAGTACCTACTATGTGCCAGGCTCTGTGTTAGATGCAGTGGCGTCAGACATGATTGAGACAAGTCTTTGCTTTGGGGACTGTATGCCTTGCTGGATGAGGTACCTCTTGGGTTTTAGTAAACCCAGAGGAAATGTACCTGAAAAGCTTGTATGTTGCAGGAATGCGTCAGGGCAGTGTCTTACTTAAGAGTTTTTTCTGCGTGTACATTTTGGCTTTAGGTTAGTTAGGTTCATCATGTAAATTAACGCATGTTCTGCTTTTAGAACCAAATGCAGCTGAATGATAGGATGTCCCAAGCTTCCTGCTCAAAGCAGCATCTGGCCCCAGCACATGCTCTTTCTGTCCTCCTCTTATCAAAAGAGCAGCCAACAGCTCTCCTTCTGCCTCTCCCTCCACAAACTGCTGCTGCAAGTAGCAGTGGGAGCAGATGCCCGTTGGTCCAGTGACAGGAGTGAGTGGGATCTGGGGTGGAGAGCTCAGCTGCTGGTGTGCTTGTCATATCATATGTTAATTCCAACTTCTAGAGAAGCATTATTTTTCAAGTATTGGAACTTTGGCTTCTGAAACTTGATACATTGTGGATTGCTCAAAAATCCTCATAATTCATGGTTAGAATATTGTCTCATCCCTCTATGCTCTTGGAAATTATTGCTTTAACTGGTTTAACAAGTTTAGGACTTTAAGCAATGCACTTAAATGTAGCCATGGTTCCAGTCTCCTACATGTAGGCAAGGTGTGCAGTTTTTAATTGTTAATTTGGATATTTTGTTAGGTATTTGAAAAAGCTGTTAAAGGTGCAGGTACAGCATACTTGCATTGGCTTTTCCTTTGAAATCCCTACATAAGAAAGATAAGTTTTGAGATATGGCTAGAAATGAATGTTAAACAGCTACAGGGGAAACTATTCCAGGATCCTAGGGATACATTAATAGGGATACTGGAGTGTAATATGACCTTAGAAGAGACTTAGATATTAAAATAATTGAACTTGCTTGTGGAAATGTAGCCAACTTTTAAAAAGTTTAATACTTTGGAAAATGTATTTTTAAGTTATGTTAAAGTTTTATTATAATACTCAGGTATTTTGTTACTGTTTCTTTAATGTTAATTCTTTGGTGTATAATAACTAAATAGGTACGCCATTATCCTTTGCTGCTTTGGCTTGTGTCAGTTTTAAATAGCTGATCCCAAATGAATATAAAGATATGAGTTGTTTTAGGTTACATAAGGTTTGCTCAGCACATCTAGAAATTTCCTTTAACTCATATATGTTTCTAATTGCAGGAGTTGGTCCAGGTAGTAATGATGAGACCCTTTTATCTGCTGTTGCCAGTGCTTTGCACACAAGCTCTGCACCGATCACAGGGCAAGTCTCCGCTGCTGTGGAAAAGAACCCCGCTGTTTGGCTTAACACGTCTCAACCCCTCTGCAAGGCTTTCATTGTCACAGATGAAGACATTAGGTAAGGCAGCTTAACATGGCTTCAAAAGCTTGTCTTTTACACTTGTTACATTTTATACTGCCTGTTAGGTTCCGTGGCACATCTAGTAAGTGATGAATCAATCAGAAGGAGCTTTTGTGAAACTAATGAAAGGTGATAGAGAACATTTAAAACAAATACATGCTTGAAAAAGGTAGCAGTGCGGTGTATAAGGCATATCATCACGATGATGTCCAAAGGACAGATCAGTTGTACTCTGTCCACATCATTTTGGCAGTGTCTTGTGAAATCTGGGGTTCTGCCTTTCTGCTCTAAGAACCCCTTCATTCAGTTATGCCCTTTGTGATTCCTGACTGCATGGGTTTGTCTGCAGTAGCAGTCCATTGCCGTGCTACTTTAAGTTCAGTTGTGTTTTCAAAATTCAGTTTACTCATCTTGATTATATTTACCTCACGTAAGCTCAATTTAGAGATTTATTTATCTCTACTTAAACCTGTTTCAAGTAAAAATTTAAGGTGACTCCAAAGACACACACACACACACACACACACACACACAGTGAAGCCAGATAAGAAGCAAATGAGAAGAAAGACAAAGCAAATGAGGAGCGGACACAAGGTGCATCTTTTAACATCTTTTACTCTTTCTGAGGCTGGGCCACAAATTAGGTTTTTAGCAGCAAATTTTGAAAGGAGGACATATAGCTCAGATTGATAATGCCCAAGGAGTATAAGCAAACCATTGCTCAAGAGAAACAAAACTATTCCAGATATTTAAGACCACAAAGAAATTCTTATATGGGATTTATGAACTTCAGTATTATTACTCTAGAATGATTGTGTAGTATACTGTATTTTCTTTAAATATAGGGCAGTGTGTACACTTCACTATTTCTATCCTCTGAATATAAACCAGAAAGCTTTACTGGAGTATTATTCCTAGACCAAACCGGCAGAAGGCACTTTTGAATTAAAAAATATGTATTATATTTGTATTTTTTTGGTAAATCCATGAAAGTTGGCATGAGAATGTTTTTAAATGCCTGAGTCTAGCTAGGTTTATAATTGGAAAGCCTTTCCTGGGTTTTAAAGTGGTTCCTTTTGCAAAGATGTAGAATGGTTCAAAGTTGCATTCAGATGCCTTTATTACATAGAATTTACGATCAGTGTTATTTTTTAAGAAAAACAAAATGTAAAATCAAGGAAGGGAATCAACTTGCTCTTTGGACAATTCTTACCTTGGAGGAAGGAAATTACTCAGGAGACAAGTTCCTATCTGTCTTGGAATGAGTGCCCAGTTAATCAGCAGGGATTCCTCCAGGTCATTATGGGGGTTGAACTGAGGTTCTCTGAGTGATGTCTTGGGAATGCTGACGGCTTCAACACCAGATCTTTTGACAGTGGAGGAAGCTGTCTCAAAGCCAAATCTGGATGCTTTCCTTTTAGGGTAAACTTGTCTAGCAAATTGTCCATTTGATTTCATTGTCATAACGGAAATTATTAAGCAAACATTTCTTGTTGAATTAGTACAGGTTCAAAATACATGACTGCAAATGGAATTGTTACCCTTTCTCCAATTGGGTAGCCAATAATCTGTCTGTATTAAACCTTCAGCTAAGAATCTCAACGTTAAGCATATATATTTTCATCAGTCTTGATACGTTTTCACCCACGGGTGTATTTGTTTTCTAATACTGAGTAACAAGTTCTCACAAACCTCACAGCTTAAAACAATACCTATTTATAGCTCTCAGTTCAGTCGGTCAGAAGTCTGGGACAGGCAAGACTGGATTCCCTTCCCGGGGTCTTACAAAGCTGAAATCCAAGCGTCGGTAGAACTGCAGGCCTTCTGGAGCTTGGGCTCCTCCTAAGTTTGTTGCAGAATTCATTTCTTTGTAGTTGTAAGAATGAGGCCCCTGTTCTCTTGTTGGCTGTGGGATGAGGCCGTTCACAGCAGTTAAAGGCTGCCAGCATTTCCTTGCCCCATGGCTCCCTTAATATCCCCTCTCCTGCTTCTTTCTGGAAGGGCCCAGCCCCTTTTAAAGCCTCTTCTTATTAGATCAGGCCCTCTATGATAATCCCTTTTGATTAACTCAAGGTCAGTTATTAGTAACCTAATCATAGAATGATAGCTCAGTCATATTCGTAAGTTCTGCCTGCCCTTAGGGGAGAGAATTTTACTAGGAACGTAAGCAGGGGCAGGTGGGGACATCTTGGGGACTGTGTTAGAATTCTGCCTACCACATCCAGCAGATGCTTTAATTTCAGTTTTCATAAATGAGGGGAGCAGCGCTCAAGACAAAAGAGAAACAGTGGCCAATGTCAAGAGTTTCAGACATACTTCTCGAGCCAAAAGCACCATTCCTTCCATTTTCTTTGTCTTCCTGATGGGGTGACTTTAGGGCAGTTGTGTAGACTCTCATACTCTGTTACTAGGCATGAGAGACTGCCATGAGACTGATAAGCTGTTTATCATAAAGCTGGAGTCACTGAGCCAGTGGCAGGGCTAACTGTATTAGAAATAAACATTGTGTTCTTTATGACTCTGCTCCACTGTATGAAAATTGGTTGAACTTCAGTTTCTGTTAATATGATCGAGGCTACAGAGCTCGATTAATTCAGTGACAGATCCCCTCTTTTTGAAAATTCATTTAAAATGTATAAGTCCAAACCTTTTATCTCTTCGTGCTATTTTTAGAGTTTAGTAAAGATGACGTCTAAAGTTTCTGTGTTTACACAGTATATGTTAATTTTACTACCTTGGACATGGTCTCATGACATAGAGAGACGTGGGGACTAGACTACAGTAAACACGACTTTACAACTGGTTGAGTGCCCAAGGGGTGAATACTCAGGGCATCTTAGTGGAGTCTTCTGGAACATTGCTCCTCTACCCTTCTGCTTTCCCAGGTTTGGGGCATTGTTACAATTTGTCTTCCTCAACTGTTGATGGAGAAAATCACTTCTTTCAGTAGAGCCATCAGTGTTCTTTGTTGCATCTCTTATTTGTCCCCGGGCTGCTCCGTCTCCCATCTGTATCCATCCTAACCACCTTTCCTTTGGTCTCAGGAGGTGACTCGTCCTGTTTTCTAATCAAGGCTCATCCTCCCAGCTGGGCCTTTGCCTCTCTCTCTTTCTTGCTTTTTTCTAAGTCTTTTACTTAGCCAGTCTTGTCCCTTCCCTTGTGTCTTCAACCGTTGCCTCTCCACTGGGTTCTGGAGGCGAATTTCTATTTACCATCTTCATTTGCTAGAACTGTTTTAGGAATCCCTCTCTTGCCCTGTCAAGGAGCTAGTCTCCGTTTTTTCCTGCTTTTTTAAGATGAATTGTATACCAGTAGCCTTTCTTCCTGTGCTTTGTTTTTCACCTAATGGTTCTGAACTTTTTTATGACTCGGTGTTATCACTCTCACTTTTGAGGTTCCTTTAGAGTCCCCAAGACACAGGGAAACTTGTGGCATATTCTTAACCTACTCAGCTCATCTCAGTTCCAGAGTCTTTTCATTCCCTGTCCCTGGTGTACAGGATCACGTGGTCTTGGTTCCTTCCTGATGGCCTGCTCCCAGCAGGCCGGGGAACCCAGGGAGAACTCCAGCTACCTTTCCCCTGACACAGCAGAGAGTGGCAGCGAGATCCCAGCTCATCATGCCTCCACCTCCTCTGTCTTTCTCAGTGCTTCACTGAGCAAATCTCTTCTCCTTCTTTATTTTCTGTATTCCTTCCCTGCTTTTAAATTATTTCTAATTATCCTTTATAGGAATAACCCTGAATCTTCACATATTTGAAGTTTGTGAAGTTGTAGAAAAGGTCACTGAAATAAATCTACTCCTGCCAGAATTCTCTGTGAGATGAGGGCTATCTGCCTGTCTGAATGTCCCTCTTTTTGACAGAGTTCATTCCCCATGTGACTTGGTTTTGTGAGGGTATAAGCAACTTTTGCAAAGTCTAAAGAGAAGGAAATGTATGTTTCTCAGGAATTTTCATGACTTTGAAGTAAAGATAAACCATTTCGGCAGCTTCATGGTTCCAGTACTGGCCAAATTATTAGTATCTTTTTACTCTGTTTTTAAAAAGGAAACAGGAAGAGCGAGTACAACAAGTGCGTAAGAAATTGGAAGAAGCACTGATGGCAGACATCTTGTCACGAGCTGCTGATACGGAAGAGATGGGCATTGAAATGGACAGTGGAGATGAAGCCTAAGATTAGCATCAGGTAAAGCAACACCGGAGAGACGTGGAACTTAAGGTCTTTTATTTCCTCGCTTTTGCCCTTGTCGCCTGATTCAGCAGTGCCCACAAAGCCTTCTCGTCTGCAAATCCTGTGCATGTGCTGTTGTTTGGCCCCTCTATATTGAAGGACCATATAAGCGTGGCATCCTTTTGTTCTCATTATGTGAAGATGTTCACACCCCTGCAGCCACTTGCAAGGGATCTGGTCTCCAAGGTGTCACTAGAGAAAAGCAGGAGGAGGAGGAAAGGACTCTGCCAGGGAGGGAGAAGCAGCTGCAGGAGATGAAGGCGCCATCACCTCTACCACAGTAGCTCTCTGGGGTCTGTTGTCCCCTCTGTAAAATTATGGTCACAAAGTTGGCCAAAATCCCTCCTTTTTTCCCTCCGTTTCTGTTCTCTCTAGCACAGACTTGGTGCAGGGAGAATGAGAAGGACATTTTAAAGTAGGATAAATAATTTACCTTAAAAAGTACAAATTATGAACCGGTCCCGAACTCACGTAGGAGTCTCACAGTCTCTGTTCCATCGGGTACATATTCTCTTCAGATGATTACACTCCCGTCTCCAAGGGTTTATATGGCATCTTGCTTCCCAACTTCTATCCTGCTTTGTTTTGGGGGCCATGTCTTTCTGCCACCCCCAAGCCAATTATTTATTTGCATCCTCTGAAGGCAAAACTGAGCGGTGGGTGGTGGCGTTGGGAGGGAAGGAGAAAGGGATGGGCCGAGAAGCAGAGCGAGCGGAGCGAGTGGGAGTCTCACCCCGTGGCGCCCTTCGAGCCCGTCTCTGCCCCTCACACCTCGTCCTCATAGTCGGTCCTGCATTCAGTGCTGGGTCCTGGGGACACCCCCGCGCTCACAGAGCTTACCATACAGTTGTATGAAACAGATGCTCACATAGCTGTATGAGCACCAACTGTGATCAGTGTGATAAAGGGAAAATGAAGGTGCTGGGAGAGCCGCTGGCGGGGGAGCTAATGCGATGTGAGGGCCAAAAGGAATTTGGGGATGTGGCATTTACGGTGAGCCTGAAAGGTGGGTAGGAGTGAGCAGGAGAAGTTAGGGGGAAACGGTTCTCATCCAAAGAAATAGCAGGGACAACTCAGTTCCTTTAAGGAGCAAAGGAAAGGTCACTGTGGTTGGCATGTAGGAATTCTGGGGAGGGTTAGAAAGTGTGGAGACGCATCAAATCCTGGTGAGCCTTGTGGATTCTTGTTAAGGATTCTGAGCTTCGTCATTGAAACCACTGGGAACCCCCTGAAGGCTGCGTAAAGCGATTAGATGTGCTTATTTATAAGGTCCCTACGGCTGCTGTCTGAAAAAGGATGTCCTTTCTAAGGAAAGCTTAGAAGCAGGGAGACCAGTTAGGAGGCTGCCGTGGTCCCGCAAGAGGTGATGGTGGCTTCACGAGGGTCTCGGCAGCGGGTGTGGCGAAAAAGAGGAAAAGGCCAATTTGAGGTGTATCTGGAGGTAGAATCGACTTGACTGGGTGACTGTTAGTGAGGGTGAGAGAGTGGGACGAATGACTCTAGGTGTTCAACCGGAGCCACTGGATGGATGGGGCGGGGTCCTGTTCAGAGGGTCATACTGAGGGTGTTGCATGCAGGGGGGATGAATTCATTGTTAACACAGTCTTTCCTTCCCCTCAGTGCCTTGTCTTAATTCAGGGAGTGGCCCATGCCACAGTGACACAGATCAGGTAATAATCACAGTGTCTTCCATTTACATAGTCAGGGACAGCAGCAACATTTCGGTCTCACAGTTTCCTGACCACGCAGAACCTTTTAAATCGAGTTCAGTGCTATTTTAAGTGGTTTTGTTTTGTTTTCCATATTGAGGACAGGAAGATGCCATGTTGACACTGAATCTTGTTTTCCACTCCGATCAGGATGTGTTTTATGGACTTTGATGAGCATACTTAATGTGTGTAAAGTCTCTCAGAGGCAAGTCTGCAGCGTGTTTCTTTTCTCCAGAGACTTCAGTGCAGTGTGGGAATCTGGACCATTGCGCCTGCACCACATCAGAACCGACTCTGGGAAAGCCCTCTTCTTCTCCAGAGCTTTTTGTTGTTTTTCAGACTTTTTTCCTGAAAACAATTTAGAATAATCAAGGGTCATGTAGTTGAGGTTTTACGGGACCCTCACTTACTTTGCAGATTACTTTGCAGGTTGACGTCAGGGCAGCACCCTAATCTATGTAAGCGAGCCTGTGGTTAATGCACGAATAAACTAATTAAAGTTGAGGGATTAAAGTTTTAAGAGTAGCCATCACTTTGGCATGGTGCTAGGGGGAGATCTGCATTACGTGTATCATATTCTAAACTTGAGAATGGTATTATTAGACCAGGCCATTAGACTTGTAGGTTATGGAAGATTTAGATGTACTTCTTAATTATCAAAATTAAATTTACCTAAATCACTAATTTAGCCCCCCACGTACACCTAAAGTGTTTAATAAACCAGAGCACTGCCACATGACTTAATTAGGTGTTCATAATAACCTGTGGAGTAGGTAGGACTTAGCTTGACTAAAGTGGGACATGGTCAAGTTCACATGGCTGCCGAGAGATGGAACCTGTAACATGCGGTTCTGTTTAGGTCTGTTCACCGCATTATGACATGGATGCTCTTTCTGACGGTCCTTATTAGCAAAATGGACCTTAATTTGTATGTATATATATTTGGCAGGCGCAGAGTTTAGGAAGCTGTCAGCGGAGGTGTAACTCCAAGTTTCGTGCAGTCGCAAGGAGAGATTTCAGCTCGGCTTCCTTAGTCACACAGCCCCTGGGGCTCAGTTGTGGTTTCAGCCTACCTCTGCATGCGTTCCTCCCGCCAGAATCTGCTCCAGAGATTGCCGGAACACATGAGCCCGTCAGGGAGGACGGAGCTGAGGCTGTTATTGGTCGGGGCGAGCAGGCGTGCGTGCGTGCGTGCGTGTGCGTGCGTGTGCCCGTGTGTGTGTGTGTGTGTGGGTGGGTGTGTATGTACACACACACTGTCAATAGCACGTTGAGGTTTGCTGTGTCACTTAAGATTTTACACTCAAGAGGAGTGCCCAACTTATCAAACATTTTAGGAGTGACTGCAAGAAGAAGAAAACTATAAGAACAAAAGTGTTAAAACGTTTAGCTATAAATGAGCTAGAGTATCACATACATAAGCAGTTGAATTGGCAGTTGCACAGTACCATTTCACCCAAGTTAAGCAGTAATAAAACTTCAGTACATTTCTATCATCTGTAAATTCTGAGAAGTAAAATAAATTATTGTGAAATAAAATAAAACATTGTTAGAAATTTTCCTAAAAAGGTATGTTTGGATTTGGCTACGTCTGTTATGTTTTCTTCATTTGTATGCCCTGTGATTTCTCTTTTTATGCTGATTTAATTAATGATAGAAAATATTTTCATAAGCATACAAAGGGATACATATGATTTATTTGAAAATGAAGTGAGTATTAAGGATTATTTTCAAAATAAAACACTTGAAACAATGAAGGGAAATGTTGAGCACTTTTTATGTACAAAGTGCTGTAACTAAATGCTATCAGGCTCTAAAAATCCTGTTCCAAGTGAAATTTGGCCTCTAACTGCTTTTCCACGTTTTGCTGACCTTACCTGAGAAATCACTGAATTACTTAAGTTTGTTTGTTTTTTCTTACAGGTAACTTTCGACCGACTTTCCCCAAGAGAAAATTCCTAGAATTGAACAAAAACGTTTCCACTGGGTTTCGCCTGTAAGAAAAAAATGCACCCAAGCACATAGAGCTTTTTAATAGCACTAACCAATGCCTTTTTAGATGTATTTTTGATGTATATATCTATTATTCAAAAATGATGTTTATTTTGAGTCCCAGGACTTAAAATTAGCCTTTTGTAATATCTGTCAAGCAGGACCCTGAAGATGAAGCTGAGCTTTTCATGCCAGGTGCAATCTACTGGAAATGTAGCACTTAACGTGAAATATTCGTCTCCCCCGCAATTTTAATATGAACGGATCAGGAGTTACCAAATAAATTTCCCAATGAAAGCTTATCGTGACTTCACTGTATATAAACAGATTTTTATACTTTATTGAAAGAGGACACCTGTACATTCTTCCATCATCACTGTAAAGACAAATAAATGATTCTATTCACAGACTGATTGGAATTCTTTCTGTTAAGGAGCAACAATACATAGCCCCTCCTTAGGATTCCTGGTTCACATTCAACTGTGATCCCTGGGACTTAGGTTTGAAATGGAGGTAGTAGCAAATAGTTCATACATTTGCAGTGTGCCTCTGGATATCATGACAATTGCGCTGCTTTCAGCAGAATTATAAGTTGTTGTGTAGCATGGGTAATTTTTTTCCCCTTGCCTGTAACGAGTACTTTTGTTGGTTCGATAAAAATAAGGCATTTTCTTCCCATGGGCATGAGTAAGGTACACAGGTGCGCTTCAGATGTTACTGGAAGTCCATGTCTGTTTTTCTAGAACATTTTACATTTTCCAGTGTCTACTGGCTTACAGAGTTAACAGGTGCAGGTCAGACCCTTTGCCACAAAGAGAGGCATTTTTCTGGGCAGAGTTGCTTAATGAACCAGATTGTAATACTTTGCTAATTACTACCCGGCCTCCAAAGTATTAACATCTTTTTTTCTGTTGAAACTCACAAGCGTTAACTTCATGACCAGTTAAATTCCTTGATATCTAATTACTAAAACTGGCATAGCATTGAGAAATGAGTTTTAAAAATCAAAACATACTTCAGGTAATCTGATGCCAAAGAAAGGAGGGAGTGGTTGTAAGCAAATTTAAGTACATTTTGAGAAATAGAGCAAACATGTTTTCTTTCTGTACGAAGGGTTTATGCACTTCTTAACTCTGAGTTCTTTCAAAATCAGATGTGATGTGATCAAGGACGTGACCAAACCCCTCTAAATGTCACTTGTACATTTTTTTATCACTACCTCCAGCACCCTTCCGGTTTCCGAGGAGGGGAAAGAAAAGAAAACGGTGAAAGCAATATGACTGGCTAGGTTTGAGCTGCTGTCTCTCTGGACCTTATGCAAAACTACATAGATATCACCTTGGAATTCCTGATTTCCATGCAACTTTGATCTCTGGGCTTTAGGCCACCTATTTCCACAGAGTAATCCTGCTGGCAAAGAAGCAGAGATACTTGCAGACTCTGGGAAGACAAGGGGCAGAGGGTGCCCGCTCTGGGCCCTCCCCACTGTCCCCGTTGGGGTGGCAGTGGGAAGTTAACAATAATATTGATTTCTTTTTAAGAGCTATTATGACTAGTTAGAATGAATGTCCAAAGGCTTTGCTTAGACTCCTCAAAGTTCACGAGTCTTCATTTGTAATCAAGCTTGGGGTAACTTCACCTTGGTGATCATATGTTCTTTTCACAAAGCAACCCAACCAAGACGTACATGCCTTTATAAACAAATTTTGTAAAAGGAAAAACACACACGTACAAAACTTTGATTTTTGCCCTTATATACATTGCTCAGGTAGAGAACAAGGTTTGAAAGCCGTTACATGGTGTCTAGCTGGGAACTATCCCATAAGTCCAGGTGTTCCCAGTATACCTGCGGGACATGTCCAAAAATAAATGCATCCTCTTATCCCCCAGACCTACCACCATCTTGCATTCCCTAACTTGTGTAAAAGCAAATCATCTGATCCAGTTGCCCAAGGCAGAAGCCCAGGAGTGATCCCAGATGCCACTCTTCCCCTTGCCTCCAATAGCCCATCAATCCTGTTAGAATTGTTAACCACATTTCTCACACCTTCATCTACATCTCTTCTCCGTTCCTGCACCCACTGCCTCCTTTCCTCTCCTCTGCTCTTTCAGCGGCTTCCTTTTATTTTTCACCTGTCCCCTTCCCCTTCTTCCCTCTCCATCCCTCCTTCTTTTCCTCCATGTAGTCATCAGAATGGTCCTGGAAGCAAATGTGACCTTATCATTTCCCTGCTCGAAACTCCTCACTTCTCCGTGTATGCAGTTTAGAATCATGCTTAAGAAGGAGCACTTTGAAATGGAGAGAACCTGTGTCCAAACCCTGGTTTTGCCATTTGTGTGACTTGTCAGGTTACTTAATGTCTTTGAGCCTGTTCCTCCTCAGTGAAATAGGAATAATAATACCTACCTCATAGAGTCGTTGTGAGGACTAAAGGAGATACTGTTTGTCAAGTGTTAGCACAGTGCCTGGCGCATCGTTGGAGCGGGCGCTCTCGCTGTTATCTCTGCAGGTGTCATGTCACTTCCAAGAGGCACTCGCTGATAACCCTCCACTTTATAAATACCCGCGATACTTTATTTTCTGCCTTGGCACTCTGTTTATTTCCTTTGTAGAAATCTTCTAAATCTGTATTTTATTTATTTGTTGACTTTTTGTCTGTCTATCTACTAGAATGTAAGCTCCCTGAGGGCAAGGATGTGTCTGTCTTGTTCCCTGTTATAACCCCAGCGCTTAGCCTAGTGCTTGGCACACAGTGAGCACTCAATAAGTGCGTGTTGAATAAATGGACAAATGATCAAAAGCCTCTTCACGATCTGATGCCTGCCTCCTTGTCTAGCTCATCCTGCACTGTCCCCGCTGCACCTTCGGCTCAAGAAAAACCACATCACCTGCTCCTTTGAAGTGCCCCTTGGGCCTCTGTGTCTTTGCACCTGTCGTTCCCTTTGCCTGCCTGTCTACATGGCCAATTCCTGAGCACTGGTCAAGTCACAGCTCCCTCCTCTGAAGCTGTCCCTGGTTTCTCCAGGCAGATGTTCTTTTCCCCCCCTTCCAAATTCCCACTGCACTTTGTCAATACCTCCACGGAAGCACTTTACTGTATTGTATTGTAAATTGTTTGGATGTCTGTTTCTACTTTTAGACTGTAAGCACAGTGAAGGCAGAGATTGCATCTTTTCATCCTCATGTCCCCAGAGCCTAGCGCTGTGCCTGGCATATAACAGTTTGTCAATAAATACTTGTTGAATGAATTAGTGAACAAAGCGTCTTGCAGTTGGAAAAATCTTGCAAGACGTATGTATTATTACAGAAAGGGATGCCCCTGGCGGCTTCCGGGGTAGTTTTTTGTGCTAGAGAGGAGATCTAGAAAGCATTATGTAATCTCTTTGAATAGAAGATGACTTGTTTGAATTTCTAAAATAAGTTGAACAATATAGATCTTCATAAATGATTGCAAAAGATATCAAAAAGCTTTGTGATCCCTCAAATGCTACGAAGTCCAAAATAAATATTTGCACTATTAGTATTTCCATAGTAAATGCTATGCGAAAATGTACAGCAATAAATTTTGAAGCTTTAAAAATGTTTGTGTAAGTTATCTTCAATGACTTAATCTATGGAGAACATCTAGGACCTGTGTTTCCCAGACATAGGGGCTTCAGACTGGGGTTAGGGCCCCTAAGCTTTCAAGCTTATCCAGTGATACTGCTTTCCTTTGTTACTGAGACAAAGTGCTCAGTCATGCTGCTGGCATGTCCAGTGAACAGAAAGGTCTGGAAGGGTTCTCCACAGAATCAGGTGGTGGCCACACTTGACCTCGTGAGGCCACAGCCTCCGAACCTCCACTAAGACTGTCATAGCTCCCTTGTCCTGCCCGCCTTCACTGCTGGGATGCATATATGACCCCTATACGAAATCTACTTCAGTGGCTACCACATCCACAGGTGGAGTCATCACATCAGTCAAAATAGCATTAGCTATGGGATTGCAGATCACAGCAGTGGCTTATCAAACCGGCATGTCTCAAAGGGTCTGGGGTGGACTTTAAGATTTCCAGTTGCATACTGGTTTTTCCAGAAGGGCACATGTAAGTTACTCTGTCAATTATTTGGCTTTTGTGTTTACGACAGGAGGACACAAGTTTTTATTTCCTCTCATTTATATAGCATTTTATGATTTATAGAGCACGTTTACCTCCATGAATGTCATGTTTGAATTGCAAGCTACAGATAAGCCATGTCATATACACATGCTGTTACTCCCATTTAAGAGCTGAGGAATCTAAGAACCAGACAGGTTAAATGACTGACTTACTCAAGCAGTAAGATACAGAGAGGGGCATTTGAATGCAGAGGTCTTCTGTTTCCAGAACGCCATGCAACCTTCCAACACTCTTCTCCACTCACATCTGAAGCTGCCTTTCTCTCTGTGGCAGAGAACAAAACAGTTTGGTTTATCAAGTACAGTGTGACTGTAGCCGGAAAGCTTACACAGGGCAGAGTGACTCTTTATGGGAAACTTAGTTCTTTTCAGTCTGAACAGTCAAAGCTTTTCCATTGAATTCTTCTGCTGAGAAATCTCTACTAAGATTAATGCTTTATAAGAGGCGGGAAGAGGTGCAGCTTCTCAGTCGCAAAGTGTTGGGAGTTGTTTTTATCTGAGGGGTTAGCATTTTCCTTCTGCTGTAGTACTTTCTATTTTGTGCTTCATGAGCTTGATGCTGTGAGAAGTCTGGCATCAAGATGCAACTGGACCGCAGGGCCTGGGGAAGGGGCTGCAAAGTGGGGCACGTGCATCTAGGGCTTGTGTAAAAGCATTCAATGGGGGTGGGAATGTTACCGAACCAAACTTGGGTCTGCCCACCCGAGCGCAGTAAAGCCAATCTACTGACACTGGGTCTTGGTGAGGCATAGTGCAGTGTTTATTGCAGGGTGCTAGACAAGGAGTCTAGGGAAGCTAGTGCTCAAAACAGGTAACAGGGCAGTGTCACAAGGGTTAACATTATCAATCCTTAGGTGCCAGTAGGTCTGGGGGCTACATGCTCATGATCATCAAATAGTTAATTTCTTCCATTTGGTGGTGGTTTTAGCATCTGAAAAACTCAGGAAATCTGCATCAGATACTATTTTCTAGATATTTCACAGAGGAGCTGCAGCCGAGGATATGGAGGAGGGGTCTGTCCCAGCAAAGCCCCAAAGGGTCCTGCTCAGTTACAGGAAAATATCTGACCTTTTAATATTTGTTTTCATCTCATCTGTTTGAGATTTTAATGAGTATTTAATTAAAGATATAATACGTTAGGAGAGTAGTACATGATTTATAAGTAAATATCCATAAGTTGGGGACATATACTTTTGTTTTTGAAAGGGCTTATTATTATTAAAAGGGTTTGTTATTAAACTATTAAAAGAGTTTTGAGGGAGGAGAAGATGGCGGAAGAGTAAGACGCGGAGATCACCTTCCTCCCCACAGATACACCAGAAATACATCCACATGTGGAACAACTCCTACAGAACACCTACTAAACGCTGGCATAAGACCTCAGACCTCCCAAAAGGCAAGAAAGTCCCCACGTACCTGGGTAGGGCAAAAGAAAAAAGAAAAAACAGAGACAAAAGGATGGGGACGGGACCTGCACCAGTGGGAGGTAGCTGTGAGGAAGAAAGTATTCCACCCACTAGAAGCCCCTTCACGGGCGGAGACTGCGGGTGGTGGTGGGGGGAGCTTCGACGCCGCGGAGGAGAGCGCAGCCACAGGGCTGCGCAGCGTAAAGCAGAAGGATTCCTGCACGGAGGATCGGTGCCGACCGGCACTCACCAGTCCAAGAGGCTTGTCTGCTCACCCTCCGGGGCGGGCGTGGCTGGGAGCTGAGGCTCGGGCTTTGGTCGGAGCGCAGGGAGAGGACTGGCGGTGTGAACACAGCCTGAAGGGGGCTAGTGCACCACAGCTAGCCGGGAGGGAGTCCGGGGAAAAGCCTGGAACTGCTGAAAAGGTAAGAGACTTTTTCTTCCCTCCTTCTTTCCTGGTGTGCGAGGAGAGTGGATTAAGAGCTTAAAGGAGCTCCAGAGACGGGCACGAGCCGCGGCTATGAGCGCGGACCCCAGAGACGGGCATGGGACGCTAAGGCTGCTGCTGCCGCCACCAAGAAGCCTGTGTGCGAGCACAGGTCACTCTCCACACCTCCCTTCCGGGGAGCCTGTGCAGCCCGCCACTGCCAGGGTCCCGGGATCCAGGGACAACTTTCCCAGGAGAACGCGCGGCGCGCCTCAGGCTGGTGCAACGTCACTCTGTCCTCTGCCGCCGCAGGCTCGCCCCGCGTCCGTACCCCTCCCTCCCCCCGGCCTGAGTGAGCCAGAGCCCGCGAATCAGCGGCTCCTTTAACCCCGTCCTGCTGAGCGAAGAACAGACGCCCTCAGGTGACCTACACGCAGAGGCGGGGCCACATCCAAAGCTGAACCCCGGGAGCTGTGCGAACAAAGAAGAGAAAGGGAAATCCCTCCCAGCAGCCTCAGGAGCAGCGGATTAAAGCTCCACAATCAACTTGATGTACCTGCATCTGTGGAATACCTGAAGCGACAATGAATCACCCCAAATCGAGGAGGTGGACTTTGGGAGCAAGATATATTATTTTTTCCCCTTTTCCTCTTTTTGTGAGTGTGTATGTGTAGGCTTCTGTGTGAGATTTTGTCTGTATAGCTTTGCTTTCACCATTTGTCCTAGGGTTCTGTCCGTCCGTTTTTTTGTTTTGTTTTTTTTTTTCCCGGTGCGCGGGCCTCTCACTGTGTGGCCTCTCCGGTTGCAGAGCACAGGCTCCGGACGCACTGGCTCAGCAGCCATGGCTCACGGGCCCAACCACTCCACAGCATGTGGGATCTTCCCGGACCAGGGCACGAACCCGTGTCCCCTGCATTGGCAGGCGAACTCTCAACCACTGGGCCACCAGGGAAGGCCTGAAATTTTTTTCTTAATAATTACTTTTTATTTTAATAATTTTATTTTATTTTATCTTCTTTCTTTCTTTCTTTCTTTCTTTCTTTCTTTCTCTCTTTCTTTCCTCCCGCCCTCCCTCCCTCTCTCTCTTTCTTTCTCTCTTTTATTCTGAGTCATGTGGAGGATAGTCTCTTGGTGCTCCAGCAAGGCGGCAGGGCTGTGCCTCTGAGGTGGGAGAGCCAACCTCAGGACACTGGTCAACAAGAGACCTCCCAGCTCCATGTAATATCAAACAGTGAAAATCTCCCAGAGATCTCCATCTCAACACCAACACCCAGCTTCACTCAACGACCAGCAAGCTACAGTGCTGGACACCCTATGCCAAAGAACTAGCAAGACAGGAACACAGCCCCATCCATTAGCAGAGAGGTTGCCTAAAATCATAATAAGGCCACAGACACCTCAAAACACACCACCAGACGTGGACCTGCCCACCAGAAAGACAAGATCCAGCCTCATCCACCAGAACATAGGCACTAGTCCCCTCGATCAGGAAACCTACACAACCCACTGAACCAACCTTAGCCACTGGGGACAGTCACCAAAAACAACGGGAACTACGAACCTGTAGCCTGCGAAAAGGAGACCCCAAAGACAGTAAGATAAGCAAAATGAGAAGGCAGAAACACACAGCAGATGAAGGAGCAAAGCAAAAACCCACCAGACCTAACAAATGAAGAGGAAATAGGCAGTCTACCTGAAAAGTAATTCAGAATAATGATAGTAAAGATGATCCAAAATCTTGGAAATAGAATAAATGCAAGAAACATTTAACAAGGACCTAGAAGAACTAAAGAGGAAACAAGCAATGATGAACAACACAATAAATGAAATTAAAAATACTCTAGAAGGGATCAATAACAGAATAACTGAGGCAGAAGAACGGATAAGTGACCTGGAAGATAAAATAGTGGAAATAACTACTGCAGAGAAGAATAAAGAAAAAAGAATGAAGAGAACTGAGGACAGTCTCAGAGACTTCTGGGACAACATTAAATGCACCAACATTCGAATTATAGGGGTCGCAGAAGAAGAAGAGAAAAAGAAAGGGACAGAGAAAATATTTGAAGAGATTATAGTTGAAAATTCCCTAATATGGGAAAGGAAATAGTTAATCAAGTCCAAGAAGCAAAGAGAGTCCCATACAGGATAAATCGAAGGAGAAACACACCAAGACACATATAAATCAAACTGTCAAAAATTAAATACAAAGAAAACATTAAAAGCAGCAAGGGAAAAACAACAAATAACACAGAAGGGAATCCCCATAAGGTTAACAGCTGATCTTTCAGCAGAAACTCTGCAAGCCAGAAGGGAGTGGCAGGACATATTTAAAGTGATGAAGGAGAAAAACCTACAACCAAGATTACTCTACACAGCAAGGATCTCATTCAGATTTGATGGAGAAATTAAAACCTTTACAGACAAGCAAAAGCTGAGAGAATTCAGCACCACCAAACCAGCTTTACAGTAAATGCTAAAGGAACTTCTCTAGGCAGGAAACACAAGAGAAGGAAAAGACCTACAATAACAAACACAAAACAATTAAGAAAATAGGAATAGGAACATACATATCGATAATTACCTTTAATGTAAATGGATTAAATGCTCCCACCAAAAGACACACACTGGCTGAATGGATATAAAAACAAGACCCATATATATGCTGTCTACAAGAGACCCATTTCAGACCTAGGGACACACACAGACTTAAAGTGAGGAGATGGAAAAAGATATTCCATGCAAATGGAAATCAGAAGAAAGCTGGAGTAGCAATTCTCATATCAGACAAAATAGACTTTAAAATAAAGATTATGAGAAGAGACAAAGAAGGACACTACATAATGATCAAGGGATTGATCCAAGAAGAAGATATAACAATTGTAAATATTTATGCACCCAACATAGGAGCACCTCAATACATAAGGCAAATACTAACAGCCATAAAAGGGGAAATCGACAGTAACACAATCATAGTAGGGGACTTTAACACCCCACTTTCACCAATGGACAGATCATCCAAAATGAAAATAAATAAGGAAACACAAGCTTTAAATGATACATTATACAAGACGGATTTAATTACTATTTATAGGACATTCCATACAAAAACAACAGAATACACATTATTCTCAAGTGATCATGGAATATTCTCCAGGATAGATCATATCTTCGGTCACAAATCTAGCCTTGGTAAATTTAAGAAAATTGAAATCATATCAAGTATCTTTTCTGACCACAATGCTATGAGACTAGATATCAATTACAGGAAAAGATCTGTAAAAAATACAAACCAGCTTCCCTGGTGGCGCAGTGGTTGGGAGTCCGCCTGCCGATGCAGGGGGCACGGGTTCGTGCCCCGGTCCAGGAGGATCCAACATGCCACGGAGCAGCTGGCCCTGTGAGCCATGGTCACTGGGCCTGTGCGTCTGGAGCCTGTGCTCCGCAGCGGGAGAGGCCACAACAGTAGAGGCCCGCGTACAGCAGAAAAAAAAAAACAAAAAAACACATGGAGGCTAAACAGTACACTACTTAATAACGAAGTTATCACTGAAGAAATCAAAGAGGAAATCAAAAAATAACTAGAAACAAATGACAATGCAGACACAACGACCCAAAACCTATGGGATGCAGCAAAAGCGTTTCTAAGAGGGAAGTTTATAGCATTATAATCCTACCTTAAGAAACATGAAACATCTCAAATAAACAACCTAACCTTGCACCTAAAGCAATTAGAGAAAGAAGAACAAAAAAACCCCAGAGTTATTAGAAGGAAAGAAATCATAAAGATCAGATCAGAAATAAATGAAAAAGAAATGAAGGAAACGATAGCAAAGATTAATAAAATTAAAAGCTGGTTCTTTGAGAAGTTAAAAAAATTGATAAACCATTAGCCAGACTCATCAAGAAAAAAAGGGAGAAGACTCAAATCAATAGAATTAGAAATGAATAAGGAGAAGTAACAACTGACACTGCAGAAATACAAAGGATCATGAGAGATTACTACAAGCAACTCTATGCCAATAAAATGGACAACTTGGAAGAAATGGACAAATTCTTAGAAATGCACAACCTGCCGAGATAGAACCAGGAAGAAATACAAAATATGAACAGACCAATCACAAGGACTGAAATTGAAACTGTGATTAAAAATCTTCCAACAAACAAAAGCCCAGGACCAGATGGCTTCACAGGCGAAATCTGTCAAACATTTGAGAAGAGCTAACACCTATCCTTCTCAAACTCTTCCAACATATAGCAGAGGGAGGAACACTCCCAAACTCATTCTACGAGGCCACCATCACCCTGATACCAAAACCAGAGAAAGATGTCACAAAGAAAGAAAACTACAGGCCAATATCACTGATGAACACAGATGCAAAAATCCTCAACAAAATACTAGCAGACAGAATCCAACAGCACATGAAAAGGATCATACACCATGATCAAGTGGGGTTTATTCCAGGAATGCAAGGATTCTTCCATATAGGCAAAGCAATCAACCTGATACACATATTAACAAATTGAAGGAGAAAAACCATATGATCATCTCAATAGATGCAGAGAAAGCTTTCGAAAAAATTCAACACCGATTTATGATAAAAACCCTGCAGAAAATAGGCATAGAGGGAACTTTCCTCAACATAATAAAGGCCATATATGACAAACCCACAGCCAACATCGTTCTCAATGGTGAAAAACTGAAACCATTTCCACTAAGATCAGGAACAAGACAAGGTTGCCCACTCTCACCACTCTTATTCAACATAGTTTTGGAAGTTTTAGCCACAGCAATCAGAGAAGAAAAAGAAATAAAAGGAATCCAAATTGTAAAAGAAGAAGTAAAGCTGTCACTGTTTTCAGATGACATGATACTCTACATAGAGAAACCTAAAGATGCTACCAGAAAACTACTAGAGCTAATCAATGAATTTGGTAAAGTAGCAGGATACAAAATTAATGCACAGAAATCTCTGGCATTCTTATACACTAGTGATGAAAAATGTGAAAGAGAAATTAAGAAAACATTCCCATATACCACTTCAACAAAAAGAATAAAATATCTAGGAATAAACCTGCCTAAGGAGACAAAGGACCTGTATACAGAAAATTATAAGACACTGATGAAAGAAATTAAAGATGATACAAATAGATGGAGAGATATACCATGTTCTTGGATTGCAAGAATCAACATTGTGAAAATGACTCTACTACCCAAAGCAATCTACAGATTCGATGCAATCTGTATCAAACTACCACTGGCATTTTTCACAGAACTAGAACAAAAAATTTCACAATTTGTATGGAAACACAAAAGACCCCGAATAGCCAAAGCAATCTTGAGAACGAAAAATGGAGCTGGAGGAATCAGGCTCCCTGACTTCAGACTATACTACAAAGCTACAGTAATCAAGACAGTATGGTACTGGCACAAAAACAGAAACATAGATCAATGGAACAGAATAGAAAGCCCAGAGATAAACCCACTCACATATGGTCACCTTATCTTTGATAAAGTAGGCAAGAATATACACTGGAGAAAAGACAGCCTCTTCAATAAGTGATGTTGGGAAAACTGGACAGGTACATGTAAAAGTATGAAATTAGAACACTGTAACACCATACACAAAAATAAACTCCAAATGGATTAAAGACCTAAATGTAAGGCCAGACACTATCAAACTCTTAGAGGAAAACATAGGCAGAACACTCTATGACATAAATCACAGCAAGATCTTTTTTGACCCACCTCCTAGAGAAATGGAAATAAAAACAAAAATAACTAAATGGGACCTAATGAAACTTAAAAGCTTTTGCACAGCAAAGGAAACCATAAACAAGACCAAAAGACAACCCTCAGAATGGGAGAAAATATTTGCAAATGAAGCAACTGACAAAGGATTAATCTCCAAAATTTAGAAGCAGCTCATGCAGCTCAATAACAAAAAAACAACTCAATCCAAAAATGGGCAGAAGACGTAAATAGACATTTCTCCAAAGAAGATATACAGGTTGCCAACAAACACATGAAAGGATGCTCTATATCATTAATCTTTAGAGAAATGCAAATCAAAACTACAATGAGATATCATCTCACACCGGTCAGAATGGCCATCATCAAAAAATCTACAAACAATAAATGCTGGAGAGGGTGTGGAGAAAAGGGAACCCTGTTGCACTGTTGTTGGGAATATAAATTGATACAGCCACTGTGGAGAACAGTATGGAGGTTCCTTAAAAAACTACGAATAGAACTACCATATGACCCAGCAATCCCACTACTGGGGATATACCCTGAGAATAACATAATTCAAAAAGAGTCATGCACCAAAATGTTCATTGCAGCTCTATTTACAATAGCCAGGTCATGGAAGCAACCTAAGTGTCCATCAGCAGCTGAATGGATAAAGAAGATGTGGCACATATATACAATGGAATATTACTCAGCCATAAAAAGAAACGAAATTGAGTTATTTGTAATGAGGTGGTTGGACGTAGAGTCTGTCATACAGAGTGAAGTAAGTCAGAAAGAGAAAAACAAATACCATATGCTAACACATATATATGGAATCTAAGGGGAAGAAAAAGAAAATGTCATGAAGAACCTAGGGGTAAGATGGGAATAAAGACACAGACCTACTAGAGAATGGACTTGAGGATATGGGGAGGGGGAAGGGTAAGCTGTGACAAAGTGAGAGAGTGGCATGGACATATATACACTACCAAATGTAAAATAGATAGCTAGTGGGAAGCAGCTGCATAGCACAGGGAGATCAGCTCGGTGCTTTGTGACCACTCAGAGGGGTGGGATAGGAAGGGTGGGAGGGAGGGAGATACAAGAGGGAGGAGATATGGGGATATATGTATATGTATCTGATTCATTTTGTTATGAAACAGAAACTAACACGCCATTGTAAAGCAATTATACTCCAGTAAAGATGTTAAAAAAAAATAAAAGAGTTTTGAGACCACTACTCCAGTGCAGGACCCGTCATCTGGGGTTCATGTACCCTAGAGTCAAGGAGCCCACTAACCTTTGCCATCAAGTGCAAAGTTTTGTGGCAATGTGCCCTTCTCCTGGGCTGGTATCCAGAGCTTCCATAACATTCTCAATAGGGAATACATATCACAGTTTCTGTATTTCATAAATGGTACCAACCCCTTCCCTCAAAAAACACCCCGATGATTTTTTCAGGATTGAATCTGCTTTGGGGGGAGTTATCCTGAATTTTGCTGACTTGACAGATACCTCGGTGCAAGAGAGAGCCAAAGTGGGGAGTTGGGTGTGTTGGTGGGAGGTTGGTGCCCAGCTGTCAGAGTGCCTTGTTGATCGCAGCATGATTTACACTGAAGAGCCTTGGACCCAACAATAGCTAGTTGTGTGAAAATAGAAACATTTGGAAACTTAAAGGGAAAGATATGAATAGCAGCATGGTAGAATGTTCTATTTATGAAGGGAATAAATGCCTTCTTTTAAAGCCTTTCTTTCTTCTGTCAGCCCCAAAACCTAAAGTCACTTAGTATAATGTTGTAAATGAGAAAACCACAGGCTTACAGCTATGACTGTTATTTTTAAAAAAATAACATTGTGGCTCTTTGTAGCAAGCCAGATTTTAGTTTATCAGAGTCTGCTGTGAGAAGGGGATGGATTAGTCACCTAACCCTGAAAACACTTACCGCTGGGGAGAAATGCAGTATTATTCAGTGAGTCAAAAACACGTACAACTTTCCTGGAACTTTAAATTCATTCAAGGAGTGATCACAATCTTTGTTCTTCTGAATTTTTTTTTTTTTTTTTTTTTTTTTTTTTTTTTTGCGGTACGCGGGCCTCTCACTGCTGGGGCCTCTCCCGTTTCCGGATGCGCAGGCTCAGCGGCCATGGCTCACGGGCCCAGCCGCTCCGCGGCATGTGGGATCCTCCCGGACCAGGGCACGAACCCGTGTCCCCTGCATCGGCAGGCGGACTCTCAACCACTGTGCCACCAGGGAAGCCCTGAATTTTTTTTTTAATGAAATCCGATAGACTCCATTGCCATATCCTTAAAGACCAATTGAGAGGCAAGAGGAAATACAGGTGAGAGGTAAAGTATGGAGATAACTCAAACCACTCAAGGAGATTTCTACCTGGCACAGAGATACCGCAGAGGACATTTGGGGAAGAAACAAATGTGACAGTGAAGAAATGTACACTCTCACAAATATGTCCACTTAGTACTCGCTTATTTAAATATCTATAAAAATCTTGGCTCATATTCTCAAATAAAAAGGGAAACTTCTTTTTTTTAAAAAAAAAAAATTATTTATTTAGGCTGTGCCTGGTCTTAGTTGCAGCATGCGGGATTCGTTGCTGCACGCAGGATCTTTAGTTGTGACATGAGAACTCTTAGTTGCGGCATGTGGGATCTAGTTGCCTGATCAGGGATCGAATCCGGGCCCCCTGCATTGGGAGCGCAGAGTCTTAGCCATTGGACCACCAGGGAAGTCCCAAAAAAGGGAAACCCCTTATTTGGTTATTTAACCATGTGATGTGTGGCAGACAGAGAAGGTTGGCTGACCCGATAGCCATTCACAGATGTACTGGTGCCACACTTATGCTCCTAATTCAGATCGGATGCCTAGATCTTCAGCAGCCATTGCTAATTAGTACGTACCCAAACTTTAGACTCAGCTTTGAACACTCATATTCAGTTAGTCACTGGAAGCCCCACCCAATTTCCCTTCTCATTCTCATGGTTTCGTATGCTTTTGTTAACCCCTGCCTGGATTCCTGCAGTGGCTTCTATCTGCTGTCCCTGCCTCTAGTTTTTCCAGCTCCATTCCATTTTGTCTATTGCTGCCAGATGTTTCACCTATACCTCTTAGATAATCTGATGTTCTCAGTCATGTGTACAGTGGGCTTCTATCCTTCTGAACCAGGTGTGTATTCCTCAAATGACATCTGGCCCTTGGTCGACACACCTTACCTGAGTGAGGATACTCCCAACTAAACCCCTTAATCAGCTCAGACACTGTGTATTCGTTTTCTGCTGCTGGGGTAACAAACTACTAAAGTTTTAGAAACTTAAAACAGCATCTCTTTATCATCTCATAGTTTCTGTGGGTCAGAAATCCCAGCACAATGTGACAAGCTGGTTCTCTGCTCAGAGTATTATGGTTGAAATGGAGGTGTTGGCTGGTCTGAGATTTTATCTGCAGGCTCTGGGGGAGATCTGCTTCCGGGTGCATTCAGGTTGTCCGCAGAATTCAGGTACATGCAGTATAGGACTGAGGTCCCCCTTGATGACTGTTAGCCAGGGATCATTCTCAACTTCTAGAGGCTGCCCACCTTCCCTGGCTCATGGCTCCCTTCATCTTGAAAGCCAGTAAAAGCAGGTCAAATCCATTCTATGCTTTGTATCTCTCTCATCTCCCCTTCTGCCTCATGTCTCCAACTCCAGCCAGAGAAAGTTCTCTGCTTTTAAGAGCTCATTTGATTAGACTGAGTCCACCCAGATAATCCAGGATAATTTTTCCTATTTTAGGGTCTGCAACTTTAACTGCATCTGCAAAATCCCTTTTGCCATGGAACCTAATATATGGATGCTACTAAGAATTAGAGCATGGACATTTTGAAGGAGCCATTCTGTCTGTCACATACTGCTAGCTACAAGTAACAGAAAAATCAACTTAGGTGGTTTAAATTATAAATGTATATTAAAGACAATCCTAGTGGAGGACAGGCACCCAGGGCACACCATCAGCGCTGCCCCCCAGCTTTGCTTCTGCGTAGTCTTCTGTTTCTGGCCTCCCCTCCATGTATTAGCTACATCCTCATCTCAGTAGCAGGATGGCTCCAGATGACATGTTTAGACATGACAGTGGCCAGAGGAAGAAGACAGACTGTTTCTTCCTACGTCTGCATTTTAAAAGCCCCACACACTTTCCTCCCTACGTCACTGGCTGGATCTGGGTACCTGCCCATTCCTAAACTAGTCACTGAAGAAGGGGGTTGGAATTACCCCAAATGGCTTAGATTAATCATATCGGAGTGACATGGCTGTTAGGAGTCAACCACAATACCTGCTTCAAACGACTCACTATACTTCTGTGTCATGCTTTCCCCACATTTGTGCTTTCAGTTTTACTTGTTTCTTTGTAAAAACTAGCTTGTTTTTCTCACAATCATCCAAGTCCTATATTTCCTTTAAGCCCGAGAACATCGCGTTGCTTTCCGCAGTGCTTCTCATGCATCCCTCCCTCCAATCTGTCCCTTCCAGATAGCATGACTCTGTCTGACACACTGTCTGACACACCCTTGACTCCATATGGCGCATTCCTCAAATGTTTCTCATCTTAACTAGGTGTTAAGTTCCTCCAGGATGTGAGCAGTGAATTTGGGGGTGAGTTTGTCAGTTTAATACCTGGCATTAATTGCAAAATCCCCATTTTCCTCTCCCTGCTGAGTTAGGACACACTACCTTCCCAGCATCAACGTGATAAAATGCACTGGGTATTGCCAACCCAGAGAGCTCACCTGAGCTTCAGGGTTCATTGTTTCATTGGGGCTTCACTATCTAGGCATGGCTGATTGATTGATTGCCCACAGGGTCAAACTCAGTCTCCACGATACTGCTTGACCCAAAGCCTCTACCCAATTCACACGGTTGGTTCTTTCTGGTGTGGCTAGCCCCTCTCCCCATAAGACAGTGTGGCATGGTCAGCCCCATTTTAAAATCTATTGTGACCAGGCCTTCCCATAAAAAGAGAGACTCCCTTCAGGTATACATAGATTACCTCCCAGAAGCCAAGGGCAATGGCCACTCTTTTCTCTAGGCAAGGCCAAATTCTTTACTACACGCTTCATGGTAAGTATTTTAGTAATAACAAAGACTAACCTGGTTATTACTAGAGCCTTCAGCAAAGAACTGTGATAATCAAATTAATATTTAGATATACTATAGAATGATCATACTTAAACAGCAATTAGCATTTTGTGCCATTCCACTAAAACCTTATTTTTCAACTTTGCTCTTATTATACAGGAATAATTCCTTGCACTTGTAATGTAAACTAAGCAAGAGTATCTCTCTGTTGCTTTTTCTTCACAAGTTGTATAAGATAATTAAGACATAATTGCTTTCTTTTTTCTCAATCTGGAGCAAATAAATGGTGTAGGAATAACAACAAGGCCACAGACTGAGTAATCATGCAAACACTTTACCTCCTAGAAAGAAAAAGCAATAATCTCCATTAAACTTTAACAGTAATAATTATTGCAGCAATTACAAAGTCATAGGTCTTTCCTACCTCTAATTCAATATTTTTTAGACCTTTTAAAAAATCCATCCTTTCATCTATATCACCTTAGAACTTTCTTGATGCTAATCTTATGATGCTAGGCATAAAAATCTAGTAAAAGGGATAAACCAATAAGTGAGGTTATAGGACAGGAGAACAAGTCTTGACACATTATTTCTCCAATAGAGTCATGATCTCTGGGGGGTCCTGAGGTTCCAAAATACATATGGTCAAAATGTAGATATATCAGAGCATTTTGCCTTTCAAGTAAATGTCACTCTCTAGATGTGAATTGGGGTTGGTGGATGGGTGGGTGGGTAGAGAATTCTAAAGTGCTGCTGCCTGCCTGGAGGATTTCATATAATTTTGGTTTTAAAAAATATTTATTTTAAAAATTATATACACTAAAATTTTTGATGTGCAGGCCTGTGAGTATTGACAAAGGAAGAAAGTCATATGTCCATCACCATAGTTGATATGGAAATGTTCTATCATCATCACCCTTCCTAATTCCTTTGTTGTTAACCACTTCCCTACCCTAAACCCTTGTCAACCACTGATCTGTTCTCCATGTCCATAGCCTTTTGCTGTTTCCAGAATGTCATATGAATGGAATCATGTAGTATGTAGCCTTACAGGACTGACTTCTTTCACCTAGCATAATACATCTGAGAATAAGTCATGTATTGAAAGCTCATTCTTTTATTGCTGTGGAGGTTTGTTTATCCATGGTTATCCATTCATCTGTTGAAGGACATTACTCCACTTTGTTTTAGGATCAAAACTTGATCATCTTAACACATCTTATGGCTGAGAGGTTCAAACAAAAGAGTAGCAGCATATTCTATGCATAGTGAACTTCCAAATTCAATGTAAGTCAAATTCAAATAGGAGACAATTGCTCTGTTTTTAATCATTCTGCTTTTTGTTTCAGAGAGTTGCACTTTAATATATGCTCGGGATTGTGCTGGATACAGTAAAGAAAGTACAAAATACTCTCCAAATGCAGCACATGAGTTAGACACCACCTTTGTCCTCTGGCCTAACCCAGCATAATACGGGAATGCTGTTTGCTTGGTAGTCACAGTCATTGTGGGTCTAAAGAGGAAAAGAAAAAACACTATTATATAACCTTAATGATGTTCTTTTGGAATCATAACTGTATATTCACCTGAACGTTTCCCTACCAGGTATTTTGAGTGACATTTTTCTTGTTTTAGCTACTTTCACCCTTGGCAATCAGAATTTCTTTGGCTGCTCTAGTACTAAACAAACATGGATAGGAGGGCTTTCTGGCTGCAACATCTCCTATAGGAGATGCTAATCCAGTGGGTAGATCCAGAGGGTGGATCCAGCTGATCTGGCTGGAAAGGAGTGTGTTGCCTTTCTCATCTATCGGTGTGTGACCCTCCTGAATCTCCGTGAAGAGGCAGACTTTGCAGATGGATCTTGGTCAGCAGTTGTCAAATATGGAACTTATGTTACCATAGCATCTCCCTTATTGTAAATTTCAGTTTTTAATTTCTTTCCTTCCTTGTGACCAGTTTCTGTCTTTTGTTGGATGGTTTTGGTGGCGGTTTTGGTTAATTCCTGAAGAAAAATGCTGACTTCTGACTTCACACTCTGCGGTGGGGTTTAATGGAAAATTGGCAGGCTGGACTAGTGAACTTAATAATTAACTTTCAGTTTGACCCAATGATGGGCTTTCAAAAGATCCAATTTGTTTAGAACTGTGTATGAAGATACAAATGAGCGGGGGTAAGGATCCATGGGGCATAAGCCCAGGGTCACCCTTGTGATCACATTAAGATGTCACGTAAGGAAGGGAGATGATCTTTGCAGTGACTGGACCTTCTTCCATGTGGTTCTGCTGGCACAGAGGGAAGTGACACAGACCAAACACTTCCAGGAGAAGCATTACTCTGTTTCCTATTACAATCCATTTTTCTTTCCATGAAAAGGCTTATCAGTTCTTACTGAGTTGGAGAACTCCCAGAAAATAGCTTATGAGATAACATATAATAATGACAGATGTCTACATACACTCATTTTAGACTCACAATATCCCCTGCAAGAAAGACATTACTATCCCCATTTTGCAGATAAGGAAACTGAGTCTTAGAGGACCTTCATCAAGGCCACCCAGCGGGTGCCAGAGTCCATTCAGGACACCATTTTCACCTCTCCATTCTGTCTCTGTGGATCGGGTTAGCATATTCACAGAAAGAACAGAATGAGGGAGTGCCCCAGTTCTAGAGAGGAATGGATTATGTTAAAGTGGGAGAACAACCTTTTTGGCAACATTTCTGTAAAAACCCCAGAACTGAGAGAAATGGCATGAACTCAAATGAGTGGAAAGTAGGGATATCTGAGTGGAGTAGTGGACCTGGGAATGAGAAAAGGTGAGAAAATATGACTTGAAATAGAAATATATATATATATATTAATTCATATTCAATAATATATATATATATATTTAAACAGGGAATGGTAAAGAAAATTGTAAAGAAAAAGCCTGTGTCAAAATATGAAAGAGGGCTTCCCTGGTGGCGCAGTGGTTGAGAGTCCGCCTGCCGATGCAGGGGACACGGGTTCGTGCCCCGGTCCGGGAAGATCCCACCTGCCGCGGAGCGGCTGGGCCCGTGAGCCATGGCCACTGGGCCTGCGCTTCCGGAGCCTGTGCTCCGCAACGGGAGAGGCCACAACAGTGAGAGGCCCACGTACTGCAAAAAAAATAATAAAAAATCGGAAAGAAAACAGGATCAAGAGCCCCATGTTGAAAGAAGCCACATTTAGATATTTTAGAAAATGTTGCTTCTTCAGCACTTTGCATCTTCACTCAAATGACATGCTTTATTCCTTTAATGCTTCACTTTTCCTAGCCTTTGGTTGGAGAGGCAGCCTCATTACCTTTATTTTTTACTGGCTGTCGAGATAGCTCAGGTTCAGATGGGCCAAGCCGAGGTAATGACCCAGGCAGGGTAAATGGAAAACTTTCTGTACTCTTGGGAATAAGTCATCAACATAATATATTTCCTGAATGCTACATTCTCTCTAAAAATCATATACAAAATGTATGCAAGCTAGTTCCTGAATTGTTTTTATTCAAGAAAATTTAAGAGGAGCATTGCCAGCTCACGCATCAATGTCCACGAATTACTTACAATGAAATGTGCTCCAAGAAGCACGTGTTGATAAGTCAGTGCTGAGTTTCCAAGAGAACTCTTCTGAGGTTCCATTTACCATACTCTTTCAGAATTTTGTCCTGAGTCTTTTCCAGAGCTAATAGGCAATTCTTGCCCAGGCTGGATCGAAGGGATGCTCTTCCTTCTTTGCTTTTTCTCTCCTCTTCCCTTTCCCTCTCTTTAGTCATCACCACGGCACGCAGGGCTTTGTTTCAGGACCTGTGCTAAAAGAGGAAAACAACCTGGCTCACAGACTTGGGCTCTTATTTTCCTAGAAGCAACATTTGGTGCTAACATTCATGTCCTTTCTGCTTGCAGTAGCAGCCCTACCATTACCTTCAATTATGCATGGCCGTAGCTTGAGTATTGTACAGGGAGATTTCAATCTCTGCTCTCTGGCCAAACGTGATTAGCGTTTTGACAAAGGACAGCGACAGTTTTCCCCCTCTCAGAAATAGAACATCTGCATCTACATCATTCATGCTTGCATACACTTGCCTATGGAATCTTTTCCTCTTGCCACGTAATTAAGTTCATCCGGATACAAAGGTTTTGTATTTATTGTTGGTTCATTCGGACAGTCTCATAGAGTCTCACGTGGGATAACAGTTTGAGAATTTCAAAACAAGGATGTAGTATTTCAAACAATGTCTCAGTAAAATTCATAATCACAACTGTTTTTCTTCACCTCTTTTCCATATTCACACATCTAAGTGCAAAGGAATAGGTGTTCCCCCTCTTTTTTGCAACTTTTTCAGCTCTTCGGTTCAGCACACCCCAATGCTGTCACTATTTCTATTACCCTGTGTGTTAGTTTGCCAGGGCTGCCATTAGAAAGCACCCCAAAGTGGGGGGCTGACACAACAGAATGTTTTTTTTCCCACACTTCTGGAGCTTAGATGTCCAAGATCAAGCTGTCAGCAGGTTTGATTTCTCCTGAGGCCTCTCTCCTTGACTTGTACAGGGCCATCTTCTCCTTGTGTCTTCCCATCATTTTCCTTCTCTATATGGCTGAGTCCAGTTTCTTCTTATAATGACACCAATCAGATTGGATTAGGGTCATCTCAGATGACCTCATTTTAAGTCATTTACCTCTTTAAGACCCTATCTCCAAATGAGTCACTTTCTTAGGTACCGGGGGCTATGACTAGACTTATGGACATGAATTTGGCGGGGGGGCACATTTCAGTCCATAACTCCCTACATCCTTGATACCACATCTTAGATGTTGAAGTTTTAAAAATATCTTAATGCTCATTGTGCCATCATGTTTTCACTGTAAACCTGATTTCAGCATAAGGCGAGGCTTCTTATCTAGAGCCCATGGACGACTTGGGGTCCATACACATGCTGAAATCATAAAGCAAAACTTGTGTCCTACATTATGAGCACACTTCCATCAGACTCTTAATGCGTTTGTAGTGCAAAAAATGCTAGGGTCTAGTGGTTGACATACGGGTGGTGTTGTTAGAATACCTTTCCCATAAATAACAAGCACTCTACATTTTGTCTCCACATTCAACACACGCATACACAACACTGTGCAGCCCTTATAACGTACCCAACGCTCTTTCAAATGCCCCACATATGAACTCAGTTAATCCTCACAGGGACACTGAGAGGAAGGTAATATATATTTTTTAACATCTTTATTGGAGTATAATTGCCTTACAATGGTGTGTTAGTTTCTGCTGTGTAACAAAGTGAATCAGCTATACATATACATATATCCCCACATCTCCTCCCTCTTGTGTCTCCCTCCCACCCTCCCTATCCCACCCCTCTAGGTGGTCCCAAAGCACCGAGCTGATCTCCCTGTGCTAGGCGACTGCTTCCCACTAGCTATTTTACATTTGGTAGTGTATACATGTGCATGCATTAGGCTTCTTTAAATACAATTGGAGGAGGTCACAGAGGGGATATGGCCACCAGTTGACCATGACATCAGAGGCTCCCCACCCCGTCCCCTGTCCTTGGGGTGTATGTTCCACCCGTCCACTGTTCTCATATTAGCAGCAGTTGCAAGGAACAAGTCTTGAGAGAGTAATGTCTGGTTGAGACCACCTGGACCATGTATGTGACTGAACTCTATTAAGGGCTTTATATAAACTTAAGATTCTGGTGCACAGGTGCGGAGAGTTACTCATCTTGCAGCGGCCCAAGACAAGCCTTGTAGGTAAGTTCTCTTGCTTGTTACACCTGCCACTTACCAATCTGGAGTGGCCTGCCTATGGTCACTCCTTGTCCTCTGCATGCTGGGGCCGGTTTTGAATTTCACCAGGGGAACTCCTGAGAATGCAAACCAAACAACATTCTATCATTTCTAGTCCAAAAGATGAAATTAAAGGAGAAATTGCATCCTTGGACTGGGGTGGGTACAGGAGTTAGCCAACTAGCACTTGCTTTTTCCGCCTACTTAGCTGCTGTATTTTCTATTTTCTTCTACCTTCCAAGCCCAGAGGACAACTAGAAATGCCTCATTACCCTTGGGCAAAAGGTGCTTAACTAACAAAACACAATTGAAAAGGAAAGTAAGTATAAATCACATCTTCTTGTAATTTGGGAAGATTGGTATTCTCCCAGGTTTTTTTTTTTAGAAATTATAGACGTAACTATGAAGGCTTACAAGTTGGTAGCAAGTGCTTGCTCTGATACTTTTTTAGAACTCAAACTCCACATGGGGAAAAGGGATATATTTGAAGGCACAATCAGTGCTATAAGTCTTAGGACTGACTGCATCAGGATTCCTTGTATATGAAAGTGGGAACCCCTTAGACTGGCAGTAAGGTGGAAACATTTGATAAATGCTCACATACTTATGTATTTCTTTTCCTTGGTTTCTGGACATACTTTTTAAGTGATGACTGCAGTGGGGCGCTGGAAAATTTTGTGACTAATTATGATGCTCTATGGATCTACTGAAGGGAATGCATGAGATCCTAATGGGCAAAAGATGGTGTGTAAGCCCCTCATCTGTGGAAACTGTCAATCCAATTATTTCAGCTAGTCCCCCATCAAATCAGATCACTGCCTGATCAATTATTAGAGTATCAGTAGTAAAGACAGCCTGAAATTCCAAATGGATAACGTCAAGGATAGTGACACTAACAGTTGTTATTTTCATGAAATGGGTAACTGGTTTAGCCACAAGACACGAGTTGTTTAATTACCGTCTATGTTTCTAATTTTTTGTTTTTTGCGGTACGCGGGCCTCTCACTGTTGTGGCCTCTCCCGTTGCGGAGCACAGGCTCCGGACGCGCAGGCTCAGCGGCCATGGCTCACGGGCCCAGCCGCTCCGAGGCATGTGGGATCTTCCCGGACCGGGGCACAAACCCGCGTCCCCTGCATCGGCAGGCGGACTCTCAACCACTGCGCCACCAGGGAAGCCCTATGTTTCTAATTTTGGTGTCAAATCAAGTGTCTAGATGAGAAGTCATCCCCCCTCCCCCCACCAGGTATTCATTTTTAAAAAGAAAAAAAGTCACCTACGTATATACCGGCTTAAAATTCCTTCTTCCACAGTTCATAGGGATAAAGAGATTTATCTGCGATTATATTTCTCAGACTCACCATTTTTCAATAAATTCAGCCTCTTCCCAGGTGTATGCTCTGGAGAGGCTGGCTTTGTTTGAGATGTTAACGATTACCACTGCTGAGGAAAGGAGCTTTAGGGTAGCGATCTTGTAGGTGAGAGTATTATTGCCCAGAGGAAAATAGATTAGAAACCTCATCCGAACTCTTGCCTGCTCAGACCAAGACAATCGAGGACCGAGGAGTGGACACCATGTTGCTTCACCCATGGACTGCAATGACCTCTCCAGGTTAGTTGGCAATCCCTTTGGGGAGCATCCTCCAGTTCCAATCAGGTAGCCCTGAGCCCCGGTGTACAACCAGGTGCAAACAAAGCCGCTTTCAACCAGAGATGTCCTGGAAGGGGAGGGCCCCTTTAGGTAGGTCTGGGCTGCTTCAAGGCTAAAGAGGCTTTACATGACGTTTAGAGGGTGATCGAGCTATGGTTTTGGAGCTGTTTCCAAAGTTCCTTATATTTTTCCTTTGTCCCTATTTGTGACACTATGTAGATTCCCTGACCATAACTCCGGATCATTTGAATTTCAGAGTACAATCCCAGCTCCTTCCGGACTGATTGACGTGGGCTGCCTGCCCCTAGGGGGGTTCATTCCTTATTGCAACCCTAGAATGCACCCCCCAAATCGCCCATCCCTCAAAGTTAGACTTGCAGACTCGGAATCTCAGCTCCCTCAGTGTTCCATGTGCTTCTTTTCCTTCAATCCCCCCTGTATATGGGGACAGATCTCTGGGTGATCTGTGTATTACAAATCAAAATTTCAGTTGCCAGAAGTGTGTCGTTAAGATTCTTGGGAGAAGCTGACACGCCACAGCTGTTTTCCCCCCACTCGGTGGCAGTGCTGCAACTTGTGTCCGCCGCGCCCCCAGCCTCCGTGGCAGCGCTGGTATTTCCATCTAGTGTGACTCAACCTCCTCTTCTCGATGAGGAATGAAGCAAGGCAAGGGGTGACGCGAGTGATGCCGCATCCCAGGCAGCCCGAGGCCTCCACGCAGGGACACAGCTCCCGGTTGCCTTCCCTGTGTTGGGAGGGACTGGAGTGGTTGGCAGCTGGCCTAGGGTCTCAGCTGCTACACGGGGCAGGAAATCAAAGTTGCACATTTAAAATGCAAGCGCTTGTTTCCAATCGGTCTGACTAATACAGCAGCAAGCTTAACTGCTGGTGCTCGGGTCGTGAGAAATACGCTGATGAAGTTTGCTCCTACTAAGGCGGTTTTCATCGATGGCACTTGGCAGTGAGATCCCGCTCTCTGCTTTACCGCTACTCTCCACACCCTTTCTGATTTTAAGAAAGCGAAGCAACATTTTCCCATACTTTATTTCTTTTCCCCTGAGCCAAACGCCTAGCATGTTCTGAAGGAAATGAAGAACCTCTAGGGGTCAGTGCAACGTAAAACATGGCCAAGGCTCGCAGCTGAGCTGAATCCCAGAGATTTCAATCACAGCTTTGTCCCTATTTCATCATAATGAGGGACCCGTCCCATTACTTCCTGCCGAGGCTGGCTCCAGAACAATCCCCCAGATGGCCATTTTCCTTTAATGTAACTTTAAACATGTACAATCAAAGGCAGCTCTAATTTGAAATTCAGGACTGTTTGTGCTGTTTTCAAATATGTTGCTTTTCACCTGTTCTGTTTGAACCTGGAAGGTTGCCCACTGTCCTTTCAAAGCTTCACCCCCAGGGTGGGCAGAAGCCTGTTGCCTTTTCACCTCACTTTAACTCCCCCTTTTTTCCCTTGTAGTAAAAGAACCCGTGTATGTGTGTGTGTGTGTCTGTGTGCGTGTCCCCTTTTGTATACATATGTCATTTTGGCCTTTGTTTTTCAACGTTGAAAAGTCCTAATTTCTTTTGTTATGTTATCAAAGGATATTTCAGTTTTAGGGCGCAGTGGAGATGGTGTGGAAGTGTTGGGGGAGAGAACGATAAACAGCCACAGGACACACTGAAACGGCAGGTGGCGATGGAGAACTTGAGATCCCTGGGCAGGCACTGTAGCGTGTGAAGGATGCTGGGAATTTCTTGAGCCGTAGTCTCTCCTTATTGAAGTAGTTTCAACTCCTCCCGTTTACTCCTCAACCTTCTTCAGTTCTGCCCCCACTACATCACTGAGACAACTCTCAAATCACAAAGGTCCAAATTCCAGCATCCCTTTTTCAGCCCTTAATTCTATTAGCTCTCCCTGGGGCACTTGCTCGTGTTGAACATTTCTTTCCAACGTGCTTTCTTGTTGGCCTTTTGCACTTTTGCATTTCACAACCTCCTAAACCTGGCATGGTAGCCTCATGGCACCGGTGTCTCCACTTCGTTCCCCACTAACGACCTTGTGAATCCATCCTGGCACCTGTTTGTGGCCCTAGCATGCTCTCTCGGGGCGCCAAGCAGACACTGCCAGTTGATCAAAGTGGGCAGGCTGGATGATACCTCCCGTTCAGCCTGCCTTAATTGTACCTCTCCTACAATCCTTGATTCCATTTCATTTTGATATCCATCCTTTCCCTGGATGACATCATCCCTTCCCACAGTTCCAATGAGTACTCATATGCTGAAAACACCCCAATCTCTATCTCCAGAACACATCTTCCCCCGACCCCTAACACTGATAGTTCTATAACCTATTAGATTTTCCCATCTGGAGTGCCTACAGGTGCTTCTAATTCAGCATGTCCCAAACCAAGCTCGTCATCATACCTCCCAAATCTGGGTCTGCTGTATTCTCCAACTTTGTTAACGGCATCATAGTCCATCTAGTGGCCCAAGCTAGAAGCTTCTCTTCTTTTTTTTTCAATCTCTCCCCACCCCATTCCTACTCCCCGCATCACTACTGCTTTCCCCTCAAAATCCACCCAGTAACAAAGACTGTATATGATAAATGACAAATGGGTAATTATTTGGTGGGAAGGGCTTTAGCTTCTCCATAGTCTTTATTAAACCACCGCTCCCAACCGGTCATACCCTGAAAACATACACTCTAAGTATACTTATCCAACCTCTCCTTACAGAAAAGCAGCCCTTAACCTCTTGTATGTGAATTCTGGAGTTCTCTGCAAGAAAGCATAAATCTAATCACACCATTCCCCAACTTAATAAACCTTTACTGGTTTCTCTTTGCCTGTAAGGTAAAGCCCAAAACTCTGGGCATGTTATCCGAGGCTCTGCCTGGCTTCAGTCCACATTTTCAGCCATATTTTCTGCCCTTTCCCCCCTTCACATCCAGCCCTCATGCCTGGCATGTTCATTATACACTGAATTAGTTCATGTTTCCAGGACATTTTTTTTAACATCTTTATTTAAGTATAATTGCTTTACAATGGTGTGTTAGTTACTGCTGTATAACAAAGTGAATCAGCTATACGTACACATATATCCCCATATCCCCTCCCTCTTGCATCTCCCTCCCACCCTCCCTATCCCACCCCTCTAGGTGGTTACAAAGCACTGAGCTGATCTCCCTGTGCTATGCGGCTGCTTCCCACTAGCTATCTGTTTTACTTTTGGTAGTGTATATATGTCCATGCCACTCTCTCACTTCGTCCCAGCTTACCCTTCCCCTTTCCGTGCAGGACATTGTTCTTACAGCTATCTGCTGGTGTAGCTTTTCTTCGTAATTCTCTGTTTGGTCCCCCAGCTCAAAGGTCACTTCTGTGGAACCTTCTCCAACTCATCCAAGTAGACCAATCAGAATTAGGTATTCTCTGCTCTGTGTCCCCTTAGCATATGATATTATACATTTCTCAGTAGCACGTGCCGTGCAGAATCCTGATTGGGTGTCTTTTTGGCCACCAAAATTCTAAGTTCCTACAGGGAAGGACGTCTGCTTATTTTTTGAGTCCGCAGCACCTTGCATGGTGTCTAGCACATGGCAGATGACCATCAATTGTTTTGTGAATGAAGGAGCCAGTGGATGTGCTCAAACAGGAAATGAGTGTCATCAGCAACAGACTGTTAAGATTATGTTTCAGACCAATCCTAAGTAAAGATATTTACAATCTAGAAGTTCTGGGTTTTGCAAGACGCAAAGGCGCCCCTAGCCCCACCCACCTGGAATGAGGCTCACGGTAAAGATAGTGTCTGTGGAAGGAGCTCAGACATGTACTCTGGCCAGACTGTGAGTGTGTGTGCGTGTGAGTGCGTGTGTGTAGGGGAGGGTAGTGAGGAGTAGCGTAGGTAATTCCCCATAGAATTATCTGTTGGGCAGACTGTTGATAAGCAAAATAAGCATTCCTGGCTTGCCCACTGTCAAATAAGACCAGCTGATTTTCAAGGGCTGTTTGAGCTGCTACTTTGGGCAAATGTGCAGCACGTGCAGAGGTGTCAGAGGAATGCGATAAAGTTCTCGTCACTGAGTCGTGGACAATCCTGCTCTGGAGGCAAGATTCTCGCAAAGCTGGGTTTGATAAGTAGGGCGATCATGTTTTATCATCTGGACGGAAACATTTTTGAGCATGAAAGGGGGCGCTATTAAGTATCTCACCAGAAATAGAGATGCAAAATAGGAGTGTCCCACACACACCGGGACATACGGTCACGCTAAGGAAAACTGTCAGATGTTTAACGTGAACTATAAATGTCATAGTTTCAGAGGAGAATGCAATCATTAGGAGGTGAGGGGTCACAGAATCTCTGGGGAGGGGCACCTTGTTATAGGAGTTGAAGAAAGGGGAGAAAGGGGAGGATTTGGTGAGAGGAGGTGGGAGAAAATGTTGAAGTGTGGAAAAGGGGGTGAACGTGAATATAATGAGGGAAGAACCAAGGGTTTGTATAAAGGAGCCAAGAGCAGATCCATCTGCCTGGATCAGAGGGTTCCCAGAAGGTGGTGATTCTCGGGGTGGAGTGGTTGGGTGTAGAAGCCAGAGGGGAAGGTGAAAGCCAAGCTGTCAGGCTAGAACATTTGGATTTCTTACTCAAGGCAGTGACACTTTTGAGTGAAGTGATTTGCTCAAAACAAAGCAAATATGTATACATATATATTTAAATTAAGGTTGACTTGGCAGTTTTTTCAGGATGGAGCTAGAGTCTAGATTAGGTCATAAGGATGTTGAGTGGCAGAGGAATGGAAAGAAAGATGTTTGCAAGAGACTTTGTGGAGGGGAAAAAAAACAAATGAAATCTGAAGACTTTTTTGCATAGGGGAGGCAAGCAATGGAAAGAGGGAGGATCCAGGGAAAGTTGAGGTTTTGACAGTAGGTGACTGGGAGGGTGGTGGCCCCAAGTTAACAGAGAATAAAAAAGTAGATGGAAATGGTTTGGGGGAAAATAATTAAGCTGGGAGAATTTGAAATGCTTTTGCTTTTGATGTTAAGAGTAACTACATGCTTACTTTCGAAAGCCTGGATAATGCAGGAATTATGGAAGAGGATTTCAGCATCTTGTGATTTTGATGCGTCCCATTCCTGGGATATTCCTGATGGCCTATTAATTCTAAAGAAATAGGTGGAACAGCAGAAGGGGTGAAGGTAGACCTGATTTCTATGGGAGTTTTTCAAATGGTTCGCCTTCTGTGTCTTAAAAAATATTTCACCCATAAAAGTATGCTTGTTTAAAACTTATTGGTCCCTTACTCTGTGCCAGGCACTGTGGAGGAAATGACGTTAAGAAGTAGCAAGGAAAGATTTACAGGTGGAAACTCATGGGACCAGTATAACAGGAATTGTGATAGAGTTTACAGAACGGAGAAATCAGATACCTGAATGAAAGGCCTATTGAAATATACTCACCAAACATGAATTCCAGTGGTGGGAACAATTACATACAATGAAGATGCTGACAGGTTGCTTGTATGTTTGAAGTTTATACAACTAAAGATTCTCTAGGGTTTATTCTCTGTGAAGACTGGGTTGTTCCATCCTTAACTAAACTAGTTTCTCCCAGCCTTCTTCTGTTTCCTTCATTCTTGAGCTACGTTCACTCATAAGAACTGTTGTTCTTTTATCAGCAACAGTATTTATGTTGAATATCAGTGAGTCGTGACAAGGCTAATTCTATGACATCGTCTAAAGGTTCTCAGCTGTATACAGCAAGACTGTTGTAGCTTTATCAGGCCACATCAGTTTGAGCTTAAAAAGATGCTGACGATAATAGTAAATACTACTCTTCTGGCTCTTTCCTCTCCTCCAATTTCAAAACCTCCAACAGCCAGTTATTTCTAGGGGTCTTCTGAGAATCTCACTTTGCTCATGAATAGAATCCTTTTCAGCCCCTGCAAGGCATCCTCTTGTCTCTTCTCTTTGACGACACATCCCGACATTTCCTGCCAAGGCGATGCTCTTGGTTCCGGTGATGCTGCTGGCAGAGCTGCTCTGGGTACCAACATCTGCTGATGCCCCTGAAGTTGTGCTGTGCCAACCCCAAAGGGCCCTGCAGCATTGCCTTGTGCTAAAGCACTGATGCTGCTGAAGCCATTTGATGCCCAGCCCCCTTGATGCGACAGTACCATGCTTCATGGACAGATGAAGTGAGGCGACATCCTTTCCCTAGCTTTCTGCCGCATCCTCTTGGTTCCAAGGCAGTGCTACCTTCTGCTCCCCAAATAATACTGAAAATAGATCTTTCAGTTTTTGTAAGCAGCCCTTAGCTTTCTAAGACCCTAACACAGGACCTTCTGAGTGAAGGATACCTGCCGTACTCAAAATTCTTCCTCCCCTCAGATTCTAGGACACTGTCATGCAACCAAGTATAAGGGTCTGCTGGCTTCCCGTAGGATTTGCTCTTTCTTACCCAGGGTTTCTCCATTTCTCATGTAACTATATCCCTGCAGAGCTGACTTGATTATTCTGAAAGACATCCCTAGATGTGTCTTTAACATCAAGTCAGGATGGAATTATACTCTTCTGCTGGTTCAATAAAGATGTCCCTCTTGTTGCAGGCAAATTTCTGTTGCAGGATCCACAATAGTGGTGCCTGACATGCTAAACCCATCTTTCCACCAGAGGGCAGATATGGCATAGCTATTGAAACACTCAGCGTATGTTTTGCAATGAAGAAAGACCAGGTTAATAAAAAATGTAACATAAAAATTATGTTCCTGTATCTTTCTCTGTATATCTTTAATATTTATAAGCTTCTATAGGGTATATTAGTATGTATAACACTGATATCTATCCTAAGTGAATATGTATAGTCTTATGGTGGTTTTACTTATACTTTCACTTATAGTGGTTTTATGGACCTTTTATAGACCTGGAAAGGGTAGTTTGCAATAGAAATTGGTTTGTGTTACCCCAGATTTCCTTTGAAACATAGAACATACATCGCAGGAGATTTTAAGAAGAAATAAATGTTGAACTAATTGGCATGGCATGCCATTTTGCAAGAACATTTGCGGTCATATCCTAGTTTTGCCTGATATATATTTGAAATAACAATTCTGATATACTGATTTATTTCTACTTCAAGATATTTTTTCATCAGCTTGGAGAAGAGCTATGTGCAATTTCTAAGTGGGACTATTTTGATTCTGAGTATCCTTTTTGCCAATTTACTTCTACTATGTAGGAAGTTAAATCCTGGTGAATGTTATGGCTGGTTTGTGGTTTTAGGGAATTCTCTAAACCATGTAGAAATGGAAGCCTTATAATGGCAATGTGAGGTACAACTAATTATGTATTTCTCTTTGGCTGTTGAGAAAATCAAGGTGTAGAAATTATCCTGAGGCCCTGATAAGGGGAAGTTCTTTATAAGCTTTTATTTGGGCCAAGGCTTTTAAAAAAACTGGTGCAATAGCATACCTACAATTTTTCAGTAAATATGTGTTCCTAAAAATGTAGAGCTATAGTCTCATAGTTAGTTTCAAAGTTGATACAGTGCTTGGAACCCAAAGGTGTTCTGGGGCTTAGATACTCCCTTTGCCTTAGTTCAAAGGAAAAACTTTACTTATATAGCACTATTGTTCCGGAGACATCTCAGGAGGGGGAGAGAGCCAGAGTAAAAGACGCTGCCTTAATTTTGCTCGGAGAGTGAGCTTGGGTGGCTCAGTGAAATGATATTGCGTGAGATCAAAGCTAAAACCTTTGACCAGCCCCACTATGCCCTGCCTTTTCATTGCTGTTATGAAATACTATGAAGACTCCTCTGAAAAGTGTTATGGTAGCTGACTGCCTGCTTCAAATAAAGCCCTCCCCAGCAAAAGTGAGGGTGGGGTTGGAAGTGCAATAGAAAAAAAAAATGAGGATCAGGAAATATTGTCTCAGTGAGTTCCTTTTTCTCTTGATCTTTTCCCCTCACTGATATGAAGACCTCAAAGTCATTTTGCCTGGATGTTCAAGTTGCTGATAAACTGCATAGTATAAGGTATCCTTCTAACCATTATTTTAGAGACTCAGTTTAGACCCTTGCTACTGAAAGTGTGGTTCATGGACCAGCAGCATTGGCGTCACCCAGAAACTTGTTAGAAAGCAGAACCTCTGTGCCTCACCCCAGACCCCTGAATCAGAATCTGCATTTTAACAAAATACAGGTGACTCACATGTGCATTAAATTTTGATAAGTGATGGCTTAGATAATGCCTTTTTCTTTCCTCTTTCCCTCTTTCTCTCCCTTTCTTTCTTCCTCCCTCCTTCCCTCCCTCCTTCCTTCCTCCCTCTTCTTCTTCCCTCCCTCTTTCTTCCTTCCTTTCTTTCTTTTTCTCCCTTCCCTTCCCTTCCTTTCCCTTCTTTCCCCTTCCTTTCCTTTCCTTTCCTCTCCTTTCCTCTCCCTTCCCTTCCCTTCCCCTCCTACCCTCCCCTCCCCTCCTCCCCTCCTCTTCCCTCCCCTCCCCTCCCCTCCCCTCTCCTTTCCTCTCCTCCCCTCCCCTCTCCTCTCCTCCCCTCCCCTCCCCTCCCCTCCCCTCTCCTCACCTCCCCTCTCCTCTCCTCTCCTCTCCTCTCTTTTCCTTTCCTTTCCTTTCCTTTCCTTACCTTTGTTGTCTGCAACTCAGTTTTCCTCTTCCTATTCTGCCTCTGTCCTGGGATACTCGTCTACCTGGTACAAGTGATTTGAAAACTAGAACAACTGATCTCATGAACCTAGTGACTGGAATGCATATGGAGATAAAGTCGGCCAGTGTGCTGCCATTTCCTTCATAGTAATTTTTTTTTTTTACATAAACTACAAGGTGCGGTTTGCCTTGCATTAAGTAAACTTGACAAAACTCCAACTTACAAGACATAAAATGAGGAAGTGATTATTCACATTGTAAGAGTCTCTGCTTTAGAAGGAGATTTACTAAATTATTTCTTTAAATTGCCCTGGGGTACATTTCACATAGAATTTGACTCAAGTGTTGATTCACAGTCCAATTTCTGAGATGGCATGTAATACATAAATTGAGACATGATTGCACAGATAGTAGTTTGGGGCATCTTATTAATACATTTCTGAAAGAGCTGTTGACCACCCGTTTCATTTCTTTTCTCCATTTCATTCTAATTTCTTTAAGTCTATAGTCTGGAATGACTTCTTTTTATTCATCTACCAACTCATATAAATCTATCAGTTCACATCCCTGTGAAGTCAAAGACTTCACCAGGATTGAATTAGCAGAGAAGACACCTAAAGACGAATCCCAGAAAAATGACCCTTTAGTGTGATGAACAGTAATAGTGGTATTACGCTTGGTTTGAGCCTATAATCCTCTCTGGTAGTAAAATCCTGCAAAGGGAAAGCAGATACGTTCCTGCAGAACGCTGAACAACGGCATAGAACTATTTCTGACCAGTCTGAGATGATATCTCATTGTAGTTTTGATTTGCATTTCTCTAATCATTAGTGATGTTGAGCATTCTTTCGTGTGTTTGTTGGCAATCTGTATATCTTCTTTGGAGAAATGTCTGTTTAGGTCTTCTGCCCATTTTTGGATTGGGTTGTTTGTTTTTTTGACATTGAACTGCATGTGCGGCTTGTAAATTTTGGAGATTAATACTTTGTCAGTTGCTTCATTTGCAAATATTTTCTCCCATTCTGAGGGTTGTCTTGTCATCTTATTTATGGTTTCCTTTGCTGTGCAAAACGTTTTAAGTTTCATTAGGTCCCATTTGTTTATTTTTGTCTTTATTTCCATTTCTCGAGGTTGGTCAAAAAAGTTCTTGCTGTGATTTATGTCATAGAGTGTTCTGCCTAAGTTTTCCTCTAAGAGTTTTATAGCGTATGGCCTTACATTTAGGCCTTTAATCCATTTTGAGTTTATTTTTGTGTATGGTATTAGGGAGTGTTCTAATTTCATTTTTTTACATGTAGCTGTCCAGTTTTCCCAGCACCATTTATTGAAGAGGCTGTCTTTTCTCCACTGTATATTATTGCCTCCTTTATCAAAAACAAGGTGACCATATGTGCATGGGTTTATCTCTGGGCTTTCTTTCCTCTTCCATTGATCTATATTTCTGTTTTTGTGCCAGTACCATACTGTCTTGATTACTGTAGCTTTGTAGTATAGTCTAAAGTCTGGGAGCCTGATTCCTCCAGCTCCATTTTTCTTTCTCAAGATTGCTTTGGCTATTCAGGGTCTTTTGTGTTTCCATACAAATTGTGAAATTTTTTGTTCTAGTTCTGTGAAAAATGCCAGTGGTAGTTTGATAGGGATTGCATTGAATCTGTAGATTGCTTTGGGTAGTAGAGTCATTTTCACAATGTTGATTCTTCACATTCAAGAACATGGTATATCTCTCCATCTGTTTGTATCATTTTAAGTTTCTTTCATCAGTGTCTTATAGTTTTCTGCATACAGGTCTTTTGTCTCCTTAGGTAGGTTTATTCCTAGGTATTTTATTCTTTTTGTTGCAATGGTAAATAGGAGTGCTTCCTTAATTTCTCTTTCAGATTTTTCATCATTAGTGTTTAGGAATGCAAGAGATTTCTGTGCATTAATTTTGTATCCTACTACTTCGCCAAATTCATTGATTAGTTCTAGTATCATCTTTAGGATGCTACTAGATGCTACTTTTCTGGTAGAATCTTTAGGATTCTCTATGTATAATATCATGTCATCTGCAAAAAGTGACAGCTTTACTTCTTCTTTTCTGATTTGGATTCTTTTAATTTCTTTTTCTTCTCTGATTGCTGTGGCTAAAACTTCCAAAACTATGTTGAATAATAGTGGTGTGAGTGGACAACCTTGTCTTGTTCCTGATCTTAGTGGAAATGATTTCAGTTTTTCACCATTGAGAATGATGTTGGCTGTGGGTTTGTCATATATGACCTTTATTTTGTTGAGGTAAGTTCCCTCTGTGTCTACTTTCTGGAGGGTTTTTATCATAAATGGGTGTTGAATTTTGTCAAAAGCTTTTTCTGCATCTATTGAGACGATCATATCATTTTTCTCCTTCAATTTGTTTATATGGTGTATCACATTGATTGATTTGCATATAATGAAGAATCCTTGCATTCCTGGGATAAACCCCACTTGATCATGGTGTATGATCTTTTTAATATGCTGTTGGATTCTGTTTGCTAGTGTTTTGTTGAGGATTTTTGCCTCTCTGTTCATCAGTGATATTGGCCTGTCATTTTCTTTCTTTGTGACATTTTTGTCTGGTTTTGGTATCAGGGTGATGGTGGCCTCATAGAATGAGTTTGGGAGTATTCCTCCTTCTACTATATTTTGGAAGATTTTGAGAAGGATAGGTGTTAACTCTTCTGTAAATGTTTGATAGAATTCATCTGTGAAGCCATCTGCTCCTGGACTTTTGTTTGTTGGAAGATTTTTAATCATGGTCTCAATATCAGTGCTTATGATTGGTCTGTTTATATTTTCTATTTCTTCCTGGTTCAGTCTCGGAAGGTTGTGCTTTTCTAAGAATCTGTCCATTTCTTCCTGGCTGTCCATTTTATTGGCATATAGTTGCTTGTAGTAATCTCTCATGATCCTTTGTACTTCTGTAGTGTCAGTTGTTACTTCTCCTTTTTCATTTCTAATTTTATTGATTTGAGTCTTCTCCCTTTTTTTCTTGATGAGTCTGGCTAATGGTTTATCAATTTTGTTTATCTTCTTAAAGAACCAGCTTTTAGTTTTATTGATCTTTGCTATCATTTCCTTCATTTCTTTTTCATTTATTTCTGATCTGATCTTTATGATTTCTTTCCTTCTGCTAACTTTGGGGTTTTTTTGTTCTTCTTTCTCTAATTGCTTTAGGTGTAAGGTTAGGTTGTTTATTTGAGATGTTTCTTGTTTCTGGAGGTTGAATTTTATTGCTATAAACTTCCCTCTTAGAACTGCTTTTGCTACATCCCATAGGTTTTAGGTCGTCATGTTTTCATTGTCATTTGTTTCTGGTTTTGATTTCTTCAGTGATCTCTTGGTTATTTAGTAGTGTATTATTTAGCCTCCATGTGTTTGTATTGTTTACAGATTTTTTCCTGTAATTAATATCTAGTCTCATAGCATTGTGGTCATGAAAGATACTTGATATGATTTCAATTTTCTTAAATTTACCAAGGCTTGGCTTGTGATCCAAGATATCATCTATCCTGGAGTATGTTCCACGAGCACTTGGGAAGAAAGTGTATTCTGTTGTTTTTGTATGGAATGTCCTATAAATATCAATTAAGTCCATCTTGTTTAATGTATCATTTAAAACTTGTGTTTCCTTATTTTTTTCATTTTGGATGGTCTGTCCATTGGTGAAAGTGGGGTGTTAAAGTCCCCTACTATGACTGTATTACTTTCGATTTCCCCTTTTATGGCTGTTAGTATTTGCCTTATGTATTGAGGTGCTCCTATGTTGGGTGCATAAAGATTTACAATTGTTATATCTTCTTCTTGGTTGTATCCCTTGATCATTATGTAGTATCCTTCTTTGTCTCTTGTAATAGTCTTTATTTTAAAGTCTATTTTGTCTGATATGAGAATTGCTACTCCAGCTTTCCTTTGATTTCTATTTGCATGGGATATATTTTTCGATCTCCTCACTTTCAGTCTGTATGTGTCCCTAGGTCTGAAGTGGGTCTCTTGTAGACAGCATATATACAAGTCTCATTTTTCTATCCTTTCAGACAGTCTGTGTCTTTTGGTTGGAGCATTTAATCTATTTACATTTAAATTAGTTATCGATATGTATGTTCCTATTACAATTTTCTGAATTGTTTTGTGTTTGTTATTGTAGGTCTTTTCCTTCTCTTGTGTTTCCTGCCTAGAGAAGTTCCTTTAGCATTTACTATAAAGCTGGTTTGGTGGTGCTGAATTCTCTTAGCTTTTGATTGTCTGTAAAGGTTTTAATTTCTCCATCAAATCTGAATGAGATCCTTGCTGGGTAGAGTAATCCTGGTTGTAGGTTTTTTTCTTTCATCACTTAAATATGTCCTGCCACTCCCTTCTGGCTTGCAGAGTTTCTTCTGAAAGATCAGCTGTTAACCTTATGGGGAGTCCCTTGTTTGTTATTTGTTATTTTTCCCTTGTTGCTTTTAATATTTTTTCTTTGTATTTAAATTTTGAGAGTTTGATTATTATGTGTCTTGGCATGTTTCTCCTTGGATTTATCTTGTATGGGACTCTCTATACTTCCCGGACTTGATTGACTATTTCCTTTCCCATATTAGGGAAGTTTTCAACTATAATCTCTTCGAATATTTTCTCAGTCCCTTTCTTTTTCTCTTCTTCTTCTGAGCCCATATAAGTCAAAACTTGGTGCACTTATTGTTGTCCCAGAGGTGTCTAAGACTATCCTCAATTCTTTTCATTCTTTTTTCTTTATTCTGTTCTGCAGTAGTTATTCCCACTATTTTATCTCCAGGTCACTTATCCGTTCTTGTGCCTCAGTTATTCTGCTGTTGATTCCTTCTAGAGAATTTTTAATTTCATTTATTATGTTGTTCATCATTGCTTCTTTGCTCTTTAGTTCTTGTAAGTCCTTGTTAAACATTTCTTATATTTTCTCCATTGTATTTGCAAGATTTTGGATCATCTTTACTATCATTATTCTGAATTCTTTTTCAGGTAGACTGCCTATTTCCTCTTCATTTGTTTGGTCTTGTGGGTTTTTACCCAGTTTCTTCATCTGCTGTGTGTTTCTCTGTCTTCTCATTTTGCTTAATTTACTGTGTTTGGGTTCTCCTTTTCGCAGGCTGCAGGTTCATAGTTCCTGTTGTTTTTGGTGTCTGTCCCCAATGGCTAAGGTTGTTTCAGTGGGTTGTGTAGGCTTCCTGGTGGAGGGGACTAGTGCTTGTGTTCTGGTGGATAAGGCTGGATCTTATCTTTCTGGTGGGAGCACTGCATCTGGTGGTGTGTTTTGGGGTGTCTGTGACCTTATTATGATTTTTGGCAGCCTCTCTGCCAATGGATGGGGTTGTGTTCCTGTCTTGCTAGTTGTTTGGCATAGTATGTCCAGCACTGTAGCTTGCTGGTCATTGAGTGGAGCTGGATCTTAGCATTGAGATGGAGATCTCTGGGAGAGCTTTCACCATTTGCTATGATGTGGAGCCGGGAGGTCTCTGGTGGACCAATGTCCTGAACTTGGCTCTTCCACCTCAGAGTCACAGGCCTGACAGCTGGCCAGAGCACCAAGACCCTGTCAGCCCAGTGGCTTTTGGGAAGTCTGAGGTCTTCTACCAGCGTTCGGTAGGTGTTCTGTAGGAGTTGTTCCACCTGTAGATGAATTTCTGCTGTATTTGTGGGGAGGAAGGTGATCTCCACGTCTTATTCCTCTGCCATCTTGAAGGTCTCCTCTCTACAGCCACATTTAACTGAGCATTTCAGAAGTGAAACTAAATATGCACTTGATTGAGTGATTCCCTGGAATGTCTAGCTCCTTTTTGCTTGGGCGATGCATGGATAATTTATGAGAGTGTGTGCTCTGGGCTAAGACCTGGGAGGGAGGGAGAGCGTCTGAGATAGGTCCTCAGCATTTTCTTTCTTTGGGGCTTTCCAAGCTGCTTGATACCTTGGACTTTAGCATAAGGTAGTTCATCCAGGGAACATTTTTGGTGACTGTTGGAGGTAAGACCAAAATTGTTACAAAATGTAGCTCAGGCAGCTGACAAGTGTTAAAACAGTTGATCTCTAATCTTTTATGGGCTGTTTTAATACTCTAAGCACTCTCTTGAAGGAGCTAGGAAACATAGGTATTGACTTTTGCTCCATTTGGGGGAGGTTAGGCTATAGTTGTATTGACAGATGTTTGTCCTTTGGGAACTTGTTGGGAGGAATAAATATATTCCTGGGTCAGACAGCCCCTTTCTCCAGAGGGTTCTAACTAAGGGTGAACATGGAAATATTCCTCAGACTCATGTTTTATACTACAAAGGAGTACCACCACTTAGTTGAGAACGTTGGCTGTTACTATTTCTTTTTCTTAAACAGATTTAGAATCTTTGGGATTATCTGGTAATTTAGGGTCATCAGTCCCAGTTATCCAAAGATCAGAACCTCTTGCCACTGGCTAGAGTAATTGGAAAAAGCTGTCTAATCATGCATCCACGTTCCTTAGTATCTGCCAGCCAATCTAGAATTATTACATTAGCCTATGATTGTTGGTCCCAGTGTTCAAATGGTTTCCAGCTGGGGAATACTGATAAGGGAAAAATCAACCTTTAGCATATTGGAAGATGTATACAGCCAGGTCTGACCCATGAAAAAGCAGAGAGGAACACAATGTTCAACTCTAGCACCTTGGGTACTCCCTTTGGGTGTTAATTTCCCTTTTCTGTATTCCTTATCTGGCCTGGGGGTGCCTACTTTTTTTTTTTACCTTAATAATAGATTGTCTGCATCTTTCCATTTCAATGAAATATGTGTATTCATCAACAATTTTAATGGCTACTTATTATTTTGTGGGATACATGTTTTTAACCAAACCTTAACTGATGGCAATTTTACTTCCAATTTTCTTTTTGTTTACAATGCCTAGATGGGCATCTTCACACATACAATTTTGTATTCTTATCAATTTTTTTTTTAAAGGATAGTTTCCTTCGAGTGGAATTAGTAAGTCAAAGTGGATGTGCATTCTAACATTGGCCCATGTTACCAAACTGCTTTCCAGAAGCTGTCAATTTACATAATCATCAAAAGTACATCAGAGTTCCTTTTCCTCCAAACCTAGCCTGTACTATTCTTTAGAATTTCTTTAGTCAGTTGGAGAGATGGAAATAATTTCTAATTATTTTAATTTTTGATTGTCAGTGATTTTAAATATTTTTTCATGATTTCTAAGAGTTCTATAGCATTAACTCTTTCACTGAAATTTTTGATTCACTTTGAGTTAATTTTCATGTGGGGTGTAAAGGAAGGGTCCAGTTCATTCTTTGGGGTGTGAAAATGTAGTTGTCTCACCTCATTTGTTGAAGACTATTCTTTCCCCATTGAGTTGTCTTAGTACCCTCATCAAAAATCAATTGACTATAAATGTATGTGTTTATATCTGGACATTCAATCCTATTCCATTGATATGTACATCTATTTTATGCCAGTATCACACTGTCTTTTTTTCTTTTTTTTAAATGTCTTTATTAGAGTATAACTGCTTTACAATGGTGTGTTAGTTTCTGCTTTATAACAAAGTGAATCAGCTGTACATATACATATATCCCCATTTCTCCTCCCTCTTGCGTCTCCTTCCCACACTCCCTATCCCACCCCTCTAGCTGGTCACAAAGCACTGAGCTGATCTCCCTGTGCCATGCGGCTGCTTCCCACTAGGTATCTATTTTACATTTGGTAGTGTATATATGTCCATGCCACTCTCTCACTTTGTCCCAGCTTACCCTTCTCCCTCCCCGTGTCCTCAAGTCCATTCTCTAGTCTGCATCTTTATTCCTGTCCTGCTCCTAGGTTCTTCAGAACCTTTTTTTTTTCTTTTAGATTCCATATATATGTGTTAGCATACCACACTGTCTTGATTACTGTAGCTTTGGAGAAGTTTTGAAATTGGAAAATATGAGTACTCCAACTTTGTTCTTTCTCAAGATTGTTTTGGTTATTCTTTTAATGATTTGATTAATTTTTCTATTTCTTTTTTGAATTGCCTATTAATGCCTGCAGTTAATTACTTATTCATTTGATTTGTGAAAAGAGAAGTTTTGTGGTTTTTTTGAGGTGATTATTATTATTTTTTAAATTTTATTTATTTTTATATTTATTTTTTTATTTTTGGCTGTGTTGGGTCTTCGTTTCTGTGCGAGGGCTTTCTCTAGTTGCGACAAGCGGGGGCCACTCTTCATCGCGGTGCGCGGGCCTCTCACAATCGTGGCCTCTATTGTTGCGGAGCACAGGCTTCAGACGCGCAGGCTCAGTAGTTGTGGCTCACGGGCCTAGCTGCTCCACTGCATGTGGGATCTTCCCAGACCAGGGCTTGAACCCGTGTCCCCAGCACTGGCAGGCAGATTCTCAACCACTGTGCCACCAGGGAAGCCCGAGGTGATTATTTTTTTAAAAAATTGAATTATAGTTGATTTACAATGTTGTATTAATTTCTGGTGTACAACAGAGTGACTTAGTTAAACATATATATATATATATATATATATATATATATATATAGTTTTTCATATTCTTTTCCATTATGGTTTATCACAGGGTATTGAATATAGTTCCCTGTGCTATACAGTGGGACCCTATTGTTTATCCATTCTATATATAATAGTTTGCATCTGCTAATCCCAAACTCCCAATCCATCCCTCCCCCACCCCTCCTCCCCCTTGGCAAACACAAGTCTGTTTTCTATGTCTGTGAGTCCGTTTCTGTTTCATAGATAAGTTCATTTGTGTCATATTTTAGATTTCACATATAAGTGATATCGTATGGTATTTGTCTTTCTTTTTCTGACTTACTTCACTTAGTATGATAATCTCTAGTTCCATCCATGTTGCTACAAATGGCATTATTGCATTCTTTTTTATGGCTGAGTAGTGTTCCATTGCCTATATATATACCACATCTTCTTTATCCTTTCATCTGAAAAGAGAAGTTTCTTAATCTCTCTTGGTTTTGGGGAATGACATGAAATGACTTTGTGATATGGGACCCAGCACAGCACTTTGGGCATTATCGGTCTTTTATTGACTTTTGTGTGAAAAAAAAAATCTGGATCAGGTAAAACTGTGAACAGAAAAAAAAAAATTAGACTTTATTTACTACCATGAGCAAAACCACCGTAAGGCAAAATGGCTTGAATTGAAAAGAAGCAGGCACAATCCTTAAGAACATAGACTGCCTCAGTCAACTCATCAGTAGTTTCTAATAAGAGAGTGAAAGTATTCCAGGATATGCAATGATCCATTGGTGTGTGGAAAAATAACATTAACATTTTTTTTAAAGGAATTAATTTTTTTAAAATTTATTTTTGGCTGCGTTGGGTCTTCGTTGCTGCACGCCGGCTTTCTCTCTAGTTGCGGTGAGCAGGGGCTACTCTTCATTGCGGTGAGAGGGCTTCTCATTGAGGTGGCTTCTCTTGTTGCGGAGCACGGGCTCTAGGTGCTCAGGCTTCAGTAGTTGTGGTACACGGGACCAGTAGTTGTGGCTGGTGGGCTCTAGAGTGCAGGCTCAGCAGTTGTGGCACACGGACTCAGTCATTCTGCGGCATGTGGGATCTTCCTGGACCAGGGCTCGAGCCTGTGTCCCCTGCATTGGCAGGTGGATTCTTAACCACTCTGCCACCAGGGAAATCCCCATTAACATTTATTTTTAAATTAATTTCATCGCATTAAAAATATTTATTTTTCCTGTGGTTTAGAATATACCAATGCAGTGATACATGTATATATGTTATAATAAAAACCCCTATATTAAAAGCATATTCTAAAATACTTTTCCTGATAGTGGTGAAACGAAGGAAAATTGGAGTCCACCAGTCTGATTTTGTCTTAGGCTATCTCTTTTAGGCATTCTCATGCATTTCCTTGATTTCTAGGCATGTCTTCATACTGATTTAATTTCCTCGTAACTTGAACCCGGTTACTTGGCCATCCAAGTTCACTTCTTCTTGGTTAGGTGGGTTGTTGTTGACAGTTGAACTTCTGGGCTCCTACACATGAATGGTTGTTGGGAGACTCTGAGTCCCGACTACAGGGGAAAGTAGCTCTGTTTGTAGGAGATAGAACACATTGTAACATTATATTTTTATATTATATAATTGTAATATCTTGTTATAACAGTGTATCTAATGCACTTTTAGCAAATTATTGGCACTTACAGACCTTTTCCATCATCACTGGGCAAGGCTAACCCTGCTTTTTTTTTTTTTTTTTTTTAATGTGGCCATAAAAATTGGTGGGTCATATAATTTCCAAACTCAGAATGCATATTTTGGAGACCATATCCTTTAATCTCATAAGTACATTCATAGAAATTTATCAGAGATTTTGAAACACTCCAAAACGTTAACAGTGGTTATCATTCAATTAGTGAGATGCATTTTTTTTGTTTGTTTTCTGTGTATATCTTCAGAATTTTAAAACTTTTCAATGAAAAGAACTTTTAAGTTAGAAACATTCAATTAAAAATTGGGTGTTTTGAAAAATACAGCGCGAGGAATAACTGAATAGCAAGTCACCACTGACTAACACTATGAGCCATTAGGTACACGTTTTACGTCTGGGCTTTGCTACTTCCTACCTGGTTGACCTTGGACAAGAGACCTCTCTAGGCCTCACTTTTCTCAGCTCTATAAAGTGGACATTTACTGAGCATCTACTGTATGCCAGAAACTATTTTCAGTGATAGAGATAAAGCAGTGAACAAAACAGACAAAAATCTTTGCCTTCTTAGAACTTACCCTCATCTACTTTATCAGCTTGTGAAAATTAGAGTTAAAACATGTAAAGCAATTAGAACAATGGCTGACATAAAGAAACTATTTAATACATATTACAATGATCGTTATCGTGAGCACTGCACACTTTTTAATGGCAAAACGAGAGCTTAGTAGCAAATAGCTGAATTAAAAGCCAATACGTGGAAGGTGAATGTTGGTAAGTCAGGACTTGACTTCATTGGAGATGTGTCAGGGCCTAATGAATGATTCATATGAGGTCATTCTGTCACATTAATTAACCCAATTGCTCTGTGGGCCCACAAACTAGGTACAGGACGGATACTAAGAAATTCTTATTCCTCTGAATATAACATAAATCAGGGGACTGAGGCGTTTCAGTGGAAAATCTTCCCATCACTCAAGCTAGTACCATGGGATACTATAAAATCTATTCTGTCCACATTCTCCCTTACATACATTTTGAATTGCATCTGTTTCATTTTCTTATTACAGCATATATGTGGAACACCTCAGGGGAGAGAAATCTTTCAAGAAAAATGATGGCTCGCAAAGTTGCCCCAGGGGAAAAACAAAACAAAAATAAAAGTTGTCTTTGAAACACCTGTCAGCAAGCATCTTCCTATATGCCAGTTATTGTTGTAGAGAATTGTTTTCAAAACCAAGAGCACGGGCTTCCCTGGTGGCGCACTGGTTGAGAGTCCGCCTGGCGATGCAGGGGACACGGGTTCGTGCCCCGGTCCGGGAAGATCCCACATGCCGCGGAACGGCTGGGCCCGTGAGCCATGGCCGCTGAGCCTTCGCGTCCAGAGCCTGTGCTCCGCAACGGGTGAGGCCACAGCAGTGAGAGGCCCGCGTACCGCAAAAAAAGAAAACAAAAACAACCCACGAGCACAATTTTTTTTTTTTTTGGCCATCTCTGAGTTCAATTTGAGCGGCTTGAAGTTCCTTGCATAATTATTTGTAAAAGAATTAAAGAAGAAAAAGGAAGAAACCCTCCCCCCTGCCATATCCACTTTCCTCCTTTTCTCTACCAATTCTGTCCATCTACAGCTTCATTGAAAATACTGTGTTTTCAGGTTTTATGTCTGACTCAAAGCTCTTGAGAGAGTTCTGTGCAATTTAAAGGCTATTACAAAACTTTAGGGTCTCATTGTTATTGTTTATAATAAGCTCTCATTGGTTGGGGGAAGGTCACTACTGCTGCTGAAGTAATCTTTTCCTTCTTCTTCAGAAAAAAAATATCTAAGCTCTGATGACCAGAAAATTAGATCATAAAGGAGAAAATGGGACAGTATGGTTTATTTTGTAAGCAGTACCTACTTAAGCGCTACATTGTTTAATAGGAATTTTATAGCGCTTCTGGCTATATTCCCTTCTGTCATACTTAGTGAGGACGTTTACAAGGCAAAACATTGAACACCTTCAGGTTTTGCCTCAGGCTTCATGTTTCTCTGGCATAGATCTCAGCGAAGGTCAGTATTACTATTTTGTTAAGAGTTTTGTTAAGGCAATGAGTGGAGAGTTATCGAAAAGACATCTTTAGCAAGCCTTATAGGCAGGATTGTTCTATTTTAAAAGGTAGAAATGAGGTATAATTTTGTTTTTTGAACAAAATTAGTTGGCAGAATGCCAAGAATATTGAACAAGGAGTCAGAGTTGCTAGATTCTAAGTATGGCTTTTTCTAGCTGTGTGTCTTTGGGCAAGTTGCTTAACTTCTCTGGGCTTCAATATACTCATACATAGAATGAGGGCATTAGGCTGCATCACTGGTTGTTAAATATTTCTGGTTACAGCTCACAGTAAGAAATATATTTTATATTATAAAACTGTGCATATATACGTATATGAATAGATATATAAATGTAAATTAAAATTTTGCAAAAAAAATCACTCCTGCTGCCTCTGTTGCTCTGATATCCTCTAATTCATTTCATTCCATTCTATCTCATCTAGAGCAAAATGCTGGTTGAGACTCACTGAACTCATTTCACTCATAGGTGGTTGCAATCAAGTTTTATCAACACTGGGCTAGATAGTGTTTTTTTTAATCTTTATAAAGTTTGGTTTCCATTTATTTCTTTGGATTGTGTGCATGTGTGTATGTGCGTGTGCATGTGTGTGCTTCCTTTTTTAAAAAATTTATTTATTTATTTTATTTTTGGCTGCATTGGGTCTTCGTTGCTGTGCACGGGCTTTCTTTAGTTGCAGCGAGTGGGGGCTGTATGCGCGTGGGCTTCAGTAGTTGTGGCACGCAGGCTCAGTAGTTGTGGCACACTGGCTCTAGAGCACAGGCTCAGTAGTTGTGGCGCACGGGCTTAGTTGCTGGAGGCATGTGGGATCTTCCCAGACCAGGGCTCGAACTCCTGTCCCCTGCATTGGCAGGCAGATTCTTAACCACTGCGGCACCAGGGAAGCCCTAGGTAGTGTTTAAGGTCTTTTTTAGGTAGAAAAACTCTAAAGTAGAATAATGAGGGATCATGGAATTGCTGCTAAGTAAGAAAATACCTCTTCCCAGTGAATGAATAGCTCTTTCCTTTTATGAGATTTGTCAGCATATTTGAAGTAATCAGACTAGATTTTGCCAGATGAAAATGTGATTTTCTGCATCTTCCATTTGGTGGGAAGCATGTTAGCTCCTGGAATCCTGGGTGTCAGTGGCTGCCTACTGGCCACCAGACCAGCTTTAGATGAAATCCTGAAATGGGCCACATTCATTTGCAGAATCTTCTGCTCTTCCTCTTTAAGCCTCCTCCTCCAGATTCCTGCTTCATTCTAGAAGGTCCAAGAGATAGACACGGTTACTCTATAACGCAGGTAGGCTTGGGTCAAGCACGTCCTTGGGAAGCCAGTTCAGTTCCAAGCTTGCTTACATTGGAGGATTTAGTAGAACAAGAGGCTGAATTTCACCAAGTTACCCAGGCATTTCTCATTTTTCTCTGTGTAAGCCCTCCTGTCACCGTTTTTACTGTTGGCTTATTTTCCTTAATTCTTGGAGCTATTTTAATCCATATCACTGTTTCTCAGGGTTCCGTAAGAGTTCATGTGTATGCCATGCTAAAAGCATCTAATGAGATTGAGACATGGTGATAAAAGAGAGATACAGGTTTATTTATTCCTAGTGAACATTGTGAATCTCTGATAAGTGGATCGATGCAGTATTTACTGTACTTACCTGACCATGAAACCCTTCTACGGTCTCTAGGACTGTAAGCCCAGTAAGAGGAGGGAGCTTAAGGGGTTTTCTTCAACGCCTGACACGTATTCACAATCATTCGTGGCATGAATGTCGCTGAATGTAAACGATTTGACTGCATTAACATATCATTGAAAAGAATGAGACAATCTTTTTTTGTTTTGTTTTGTTTTTAGAATGAGACAATCTGAAGGCAGTTGTCTGTGGAAATACAAGAAAAGTGGTGTCTTAACAGCACACGTTGGACATGTCCAGCTGGGAGGATTTTAGTCTTTGAGTATTTCTGGTCCCAAGAATAAGGCTATCTTCTTACTGGAGTTTAATGTAGAGGATTCTGAATTTTGAGTATTGATGCTTCCACTGTATGAGATGAATGTGTCAAGCCAGACTGGTACATTAAATATTGAAAGCATATACTGCTTTTTTTTCTTTTTTTTCCCCCAGATTTGGCCTTATTATGGTTGTAGGTCTACATAAGGGATTAGTGGGCTAGTCATGCTACATAAGTACTTACTGTCCTTGTGATAGCAATTTCTTCTTGCAAATAAATTCTTTTCCATTTCAGTGTCTACCTCAAGCTTTTGTTTGCTTTTAGCCATTTTGACTGTTTCTCTTGGGTCCTGGGGAGCGCCCCTGGACACTGATGGAAACTGTTTACTGTTTCCTTAAAATGGAAGTTCAGATCCTACCGACGTCTCTAAGATTATTTCCCTCCAAACCGATTTAAGATCTTTCAGAATCATTCATGCCAGACACATTTATATACCTTTAAAGTAGACCAGTGTTTCACAAAGTGTGGGCCCTGCACCATTTGCATTGGCATCACCTGGGAGCTCTTGGAGATACCTTGGAAAAGAATTAAGTCACATAAAATATGTGACTTTTTTTTCTGCTGGGAAAAAATATCCTAGGAGTTTACAGTGTTCTTCCTCAGAACTGGATGTGGCTCCCTAGACACTGGTGACCTAAGAACTAAAAGGACAAGATATCTGCCCCTACACATCCAACATACATCCACCTTTCTTGTTCTCCTTCCCCCAGGACCCTACTTCCCTGGTGAGAGGCTGGAAAAGTGAGTAATTTAAGAAAAGGTGTTAATGGCTGAAATTCTCTCTTCCAAAGGGTTGCCTTGTGAACAGTGTTGTTCTCTATTGTCAATCAAAGGAATGACTCATGTTTGAATTTTACTTCAAAGCTTGAGGAAAAGGTCTGGAAAAATTCTGGGTAAGAGGCTGCTGACTCTTCCAGGAAAAAGGCTGGCCCTGCCTGGGAATTTCATGGACAATGGGATTTCATGACTCACAGACAACAGCAAAATTGTGGTAACTAATTAGTTTTACCCTCTTACTACTATTTGGATGAACCAAATACAAAATTTAAAAAAAATCAACATATTGACTTCTCTGCTCAGACTCTGTCAGGACGAGTGATGTGCATTATTGCTGAAAGCAAGGATTGTGCAATAATTATAATAATAATAGTAACAATGCTTACTTTGCATAGCAAGTTACAAGTTGACAGATTGTGTATATATATATTGTTTATATGTAAACATGTATATACATATATTGCTTATACATTTAGTCATATTTAATCCATCTATCACGTACATATTATTCTCATTTTACAAGTGGGCAAATCAAGGCTAATTTAATGTAACTTGACCATCTAAATGCCTCTAGAATGTGGGAGACTTGAGATAGCATCATTTTTAGTTAAATGCCGGGCTTATGTTGCTACTTAAGTATGAGTTTCTTTTTTTCTTAATTTTTGGCAAACATTTTAGTAAAGTATAGCATATATAAATGTTCATATGAAGCATATTCACAAAGTGACCACAGCCATGAAACCAGCACCCAGGACACACCCAGTCCCTTAGCGGCCCCTCTCCTGCCCCGTCCCAGGTGTTGGGTCTCCCCACCTCGGCCACCAAGAAAAAACATTGTCCTGTCTTTTGACAGCATATATTACATTTGTGTGTTTTCAGACACTATATAGTTGAAATCATAAAGTGTGTACTCCTTGTGTGTGTGTGTATATATATATATATATATATATATATATATATGTTAAGGAAATATTAGAAGCTTGTAAACATTTCTTTAGTGGAACGTCCATATTATCCAGATGATGTTAATTGGCTCCATGTGATGAGGGGTTTTGCTCTCCCGTGATGAGTCAGGAAGGCTGCCTTTAGATGAAGATGAATATACTTCTGTCAAGGGGAAGTTATGCTTGATTTGGAGCTCTGTTTGACCAGGTCAATTAATCAGATTGTACTGGTAAAACCTTGCCACTTTCAGGAATCATGGCAGGTGGTATTAAATTATGGAGTCTAGTCTTGGTGTTTATGAATAACTCATAATAAGTAGACCTAGCATTTTTACGGAGTGACTAATAGAGTTTGACTTATCCCTATGGGCTGATTTAATGTGTTCAATTGGCTGCCAGGAATGAGTGCCAGAGAAGAATTGCCAGTGAACAGAGTCAGGAAGAGGCATTTCTAATAAGGGAGGATAGGGCCTTGCTCTTAACGGATAAAACCCTCAGACCTTTTATATAAACCAGGTGGGTTTCATCTACTTGGAGACTCTCCTCATCCAATGGACAGTTGGCTTTAGCAACTATACAGTTTGGTTTTCTTCTCTTTTTTTAAAAAAATTAATTAATTAATTATTTTATGGCTGCATTGGGTCTTCATTGCTGCGTGTGGGCTTTCTCTAGTTGTGCCGAGCAGGGGCTACTCTTTGTTGTGGTGCGAGGACTTCCCATTGCGGTCTCTTCACTTGTTGTGGAGCATGGGCTCTAGGCACATGGGCTTTAGTAGTTGTGGCACGTGGGCTCAGTAGTTGTGGCTCGCCGGCTCTAGAGCGCAGGCTCAGAAGTTGTGGCGCACGGGCTTAGTGGCACTGCGGCATGTGGGATCTTCCCGGACCAGGGCTCGAACCCATGTCCCCTGCATTGGCAGGCAGATTCTTAACCACTGTGCCACCAGGGAAGCCCCCACAGTTTGGTTTTCTGATGTATCTAGAGAGCTACCATTATGGTTTAAAAAGAAAGCCACAACAGATTCGATCTCAGTGCCTCAGTTTCCACATCTGTGAAATGGGGCTGATGATTAGACCTGCCTCCTGCTATTATTGCGAGGGTTCATAAGACAGTACATGGTTTGGAATAGTCCCTGGTGCATAGTAAGCACTCAGTCAGTATTAGCTAGTAGAGATGGGCTGATGTTTACTAGAAATATGGCTGCCCACATGGTGTCTTTTGAGGGGCTCCAAGAGAGTTCCATCTACGAAAAGAATTTGTGAAAACCCCCATCATCCATAAGAGATTTCCTATTGGTTTTGCTAAATGTCAGGGCAACACCTCAGAGGGCAAAGATGTCAGACTCACTCAATCTCTTCTGACATGTCTACTCCTTCTTCCTACACCCTCTCACTATTCTGTTACATTGACACATTTAATATTCACCACAACCCAATGAGGTAAATCTTATGATTGTTCTCATTTTATAGGTGAGAAAACGGAGGCACAAAAAACAGGTTAAATAACTTCCCAATTTTACACAGCATGTATACGGCAGCACTAGGATTCATGCCCGGGATGGGCTCTAGAATTTACTGTTCTCATCCGCTCTGCTGCCTGTACCCTTTCCAGCCCATCCTCTCTTCCGGTCTCCCTAGTGTTTTCATACAGGGTCCTCACCTTGGCCTCCCAATGATTCTACCTGCCTGCATTCTTGCCCTTTCCAAACAACCCCACACACTATTCCTAGGGTAATCTTTCTAAAATATGACTCTGATCATATCACCCTGTCCTGCTAACATTCTGCAATGTTTTCTCCAAGCCTGAAGAATCAAGTTTGGAGCTCTCATCTTTTTTTTTTTTCCTTTGAGTTTTATTGGAGTATAGTTGATTTACAATGTTGTGTTAGTTTCAGGTGTACAGCAAAGTGAATCAGTTATGCATATACATATATCCACTCTTTTCAGAGCTCTCACCTTGCATCTCTGACTCTTCATGGCAATGGGCTGCCAGTTTCTACCCCAGCAGCATTGCTCCCCAATCCCCACTTGCATCCCAACGTTTTTCCAGATTGACTCTGAGGCTCTCAAATTTCTGAATTAGCGCAATCTTGCTTCCTCCTTTGCTTGCAAAGTCCCTCTCCTCTTTTTGTTGGACTGGTTCTTATATGTGCTTCAAAATTTGCCTCCTTCCCTAGTTCCCCACTCCCTCCCAAGTCTGGGTGAAGGGGCTTTACTGCCGGCTCTCACAGCACAGGCTCCCGGACCCCTGCAAGGCTCTCCAGATTGAGGCACTGCCTACACGCTAATGAACTTTCCATTTCTTGTCTTTCTGCTCCACTAGACTTTGAACTCTGTGTAGGCAAGGACTGCTCTTATTTATTTTTACATTTCCAGCCCATTGCCCAGCCCACAGTAGTGCTCAATCAGTGACTGATGAATGAATAAATAAAAGGATAGCATACAGAGAGCAGGGCCCTGGGGCAATGGGACTGAGAATGGGTAGGGCTTGACGGATGGGAGAGGAGGGGCACATTACCAGGGGCACATCAGGGGACACATAGCCTGTAGTTGGGAGAATTTAACAGAGGGCAAGACACAATTACAAACCAATCAATGGAGTGACCAAGGGATGCAGAGAAAAGCCCTATGAACTGTGTTGCTGGTATCTCAGTGCTGCTGTGGTCAGCCGTGGCTTTTATTATTCTTTTATTTAAATACACCCCATGGCCTCATCCGAGGTGGTTAACAATGAAAAAATCAGTCTCACCGTCTTTCCTTCCTTTCTCCCTTCCTTCTTTCTTTCCTTTCCCTTCCGTCCTTCTTTTATTAAAATGATCTTTTAAAACTTACAAAATGAATATGTATGCTTTGTTGAAAGTAAAAAAACAGATAAGCCGAAGTTTGGAAAGTACTGCTGTGTTAGTGTCTTAGGGCTGCTGTAACGAAGTACCATCGATGGGGTGGCTTTGTTAGAACAACAGAAATTAATTTCCTCACAGTTCTGGAGGCTAGAAGTCCAAAAGCAAGGTGTTGGCAGGATGTCCCTTTGACAAGGATTTCAAAAGGAAACCTGTAGAGGAGAATCCTTCCTGGCCTCTTCCTGGTTTCCGGTAGTTGCTTGTTAATCCTTGGCTTCGCCTGACTTGTGGCTGCATCCCTCTAATCTCTGCCTCTGTCACCGCTTGGCATTCTCCCTCTGCTTCTTTCCTCTGTGCCTCTCTCCTCTTTTTCTTTTTTCTTTTGGCCCAGCCTCGTGGCATGAGGGATCTTAGTTCCCTGGCCAGGGGTGGAACCCACGCCCCCTGCAGTAGAAGCTCAGAGTCTTGACCACTGGACTGCCGGGGAAGTCCCTCTCTCTCTCCCCTTCTTAAAAGAACAGCAGTATATTGGATTAAGGACACACCCTCCTCCAGTATAACTTTCTCTTAACTAATTACATGTGGATAGACCCTATTTCCAAATAAGGTCACATTCTGAGGTCCTGGGGGTTAGGACTCCAACATCCTTTTGGGGGACACAGTGATTCAACCCGTAACAATTATATTTCTACACCTCAGAGATAATCACTGGTAATATTTTATCATATATTTTCCCACATCTTAAAAAATGCATATCTATCTATATCTATACCGATACCTATATATACACACATACATATGTATCATATATTTTCCCACATCTTAAAAAATGCATATATACATATATGCAATTTTTAACCCAGATGAGATGATACTGTATATGCTGTTTTGTAAGTCTGCTTTTTTGTTTTTCTCAGGGTTTGTTTTTTTTTTTCCAGTTAATGATCTAAGGAGATTAACTTTTATTATCTGATTTCTTTTGTTTCACTTTGCAACCCTTGTTTTCTGGCTTATTTACTGTGGTTTTTAGCCATTATATCTGAAATGTGATCCTATAATGCTTTTTTGAATTGCTAAGCATATTTTCTGATTATTAAGGAAAGTTGCTGGGTTCCCTATGGGGACAAAAAAGAAAAAAGAAACAGATTTAAAGCCCCATTTCATTATGCATAATCCATGTAAGCATGTTTTCTGGACACTTCTGCTCTCACTGACATTCTGAAATTGAAGGCCAGGCTGGACTTCTACTCTCCACCCCAGTGGAGGAGGGCTGAGGTCAAGTGTGACTCTCGTCTGAATCTCTCCGATTAGATTCAGCGAGCTTTGTGCCTAATGAAAAGTTTCATCTAAAGGCTCATTTGTTCAGAGGAACTTTTTCTGAAACTTTCTTTCCTCTACCTAATGCAAAAGTCTGCAAGGAAAATACAAAAGAAGGAAGCTTTGCTGCTTAAGCATAATTTAGCTAATTGTGCAAGTGAACTAAATAAATAAAATAAATAAAATAAAATGTGACACATTAGAAAAGAGAGGATCTTATCTAATCTTTATTTTCCATCTTTCTCTCTCCCCCTTTCCCCTTTTCAGCTGACCCTGGTGCTTTTTAGAAATAGAAGCATGTTTCCTGTCTTAAAAAAAAAACAACAACATAATGTGTGTGATGGTAGTGGTGACTGAATAGGAGCTGTCTAGGTGGGCTAATGGAAAACGGATCCCCTAGCGATCAGGTGTGTCATCCTCTGAGACACGGGTTTGGCTGTGAATGTTTTACAGAGAGAAAGTGGCAATCACCCATGTGGGAGGATTTATGAGATCCTTGGAATAAACTTCCTGCTCACAAATATTTTTTCCCACTGACCCACCAAGATGCCTGCAATTATGACATGATGTACTTCTCGGGGTGATGTCATTGAAGGGCAAGTTTAAAGCACAAAGGTTAGCTGAGCTTGCTGTACATACATGTCTTCAGTCTTCAGTCATGTAATAACTGTGTGAGCCTCAGAATCAGCTGTGGCAGAACATGGCATAGGAGTGTTAAGTTTTGTTGGGGGATGGAGACCAAGCGTATGCGGGCGTTTAATTGTGAAATGCTATGGATGAATGGGTGTCATAAGGGAAGCAGGAGTTGAAGGGCTTAGAATGGAAGTGGCAGGGAAGATGTGGCTGCAGGAAAGCAGATGTGATGCTACCCATGGTGATGTGCAGTGCCAGCTGTTGGAGCCAGGCTAGTACTTGGATTCAAATCTGAGTTCTGCCACAAAGTATGAGGCATTGGTCAATTACAGTCTCAGTGTTTCCATCTGTGCAGCTGGGGTGACAGCAGAACTACCTCAGAGGGTTGATGTGAAGAGCAAATAAACTAATGAATGTAATATGCTTAATACAGAGTTTGGAACATAGAATTATAAATGCCCAATAAACATTAACTACTCTTATTACTAACATTAACATATTAAAAGTATGTTCAGCACTAGCCTAGGCATGTTTATGTTTTTTTGTTTGTTTTTTTTTTTTGCGGTACGTGGGCCTCTCACTGCTGTGGCCTCTCCCGTTGCGGAGCACAGGCTCCGGACGCACAGGCTCAGCGGCCATGGCTCACGGGCCCAGCCGCTCCGTGGCATGTGGGATCTTCCCGGACCGGGGCATGAACCTGTGTCCCCCGCATCGGCAGGCGGACTCTCAACCACTGCGCCACCAGGGAAGCCCTAGGCATGTTTAAAGTGGTGACTTTTAGCAACATTATAACTTTTAATTCTCACAACAGTTCTTTGCTAGTATCCCCTTTTAGAGATAAGGACATTGACACTTACAAAAGTTAAATAGTTTGGCCAATTTTAGGTAGCTAGGAAATCCCAGAATGGATTTGGAATCTGAATCCCTCCAAGGTTCACTGCATGGGGTGTAGACCCTGCCAGCAGCCGGCCTGCAAGGTCGGGGGTCTTAGTTTGAGCTCCTGAGATGCAGAATCCAAGACGTGGATTTGGATAAGAGGGATTTAATGAGGGAGAACCCTTCAGAGAAGAACCTGTAAGAGAGGGAGAAGGGCAAGATAGGAAGAGGAGGGGCCCCCAGTGAAGATGTGGTCTCAGGGAAAGTCTAGTCTTGGCGTGGTCCACAGAGGGGAGAGAGGGTCAAGAAAACAAAAAATCAAGTCACACACGACAATTGTCCCTCCCTGAGCTAATGGCCTGGCCTGTGTGCTCACTGAATCAGTTTCTGGCTTTGGCTTCCTACCCCTGCCCCACCCGTCCTGGGTAAGGAAGCTCTTACTTGTGGTTAATTATCCAGGGAAGGGGACAACTGCGAGCCATTTGCTTCTAAAACTCCCAGCAGCGAGGGTGGGCATATCAGCCAGTACAGATGATCCGGGCAGGGTGCCAACAAAAAATACCATGCCAGGAAGGTCAGGTAAATGAGCCCCAAACAGGGTCCGTCTGGGAAGACTGTTAATTTGAGGCAACCCTTGGAAACCTACTGTCATGTGGAATCAAAACCTAGTTAGGAAAGTTTTATTCATTGAATCCAAGAGTCAAAACAAGATGTAATGAAAGAATAATCCGTGAAGGTATTGTTAAATCACAACGTTGTGAAAAATCTGGTGAGGCCAGGTGAGGAGTGAGGGCTGAGATCAAGGATGACCCTTCATCTCTTACCTTACAGGCTCCGGTCTATAGACTTAAGGAAACATGATGATGGGCTGCAGAGGGAGAGGATGACCCTATAATGTAGCTGCCAGCATATACTGCAGGGCAGGGTGGACTTGCTTAAAAGACAGACGAACTTCTCGAGTAACAAGCGATAACCCTAACCTGAGAGCAGGTGGAGCCAGCCTGAAAGGGAGGCAGGGACTGAGTGAGTGGTGATGCAGCGAAGTTCCAGCTCTGCGTCTGCAACACACTCATTGTCTGAGCCTCGTTACGCTCGTGGAGCACGGGTTTCTCACCCGTGAAATGAGGGTGTCCCCTCCAGCAATAAAACGCAAGTCCATTTTGTGGGCACTCAAGCCAGACACCACTAAAGTGTGGCTTTCACCCAAATTAGATGCGACGCTCCCTATCTGCTTCACCAGTGATGAATGATGGGTTTACTGCTTATTCTTTGTGGTTCATTTTGAAAAATCAATGAAAAGCTTTGAAAAATTGGTTTTAAACAGCGCTTAGAGAGCACATGTTTCGGTAGAGATGGATGGTCATGGTATGGATGCGTTCTAGGTTGGAAAGTGAGAGAAGCTATGAGACCAACTGGTTCATCGTCTTTGGGGCAGGCCAGATAGGTAAGAATCACGTTCCCTAAAAACTGTGCAAGGCCACTTGTCGGGGCTTTCCCTGTTTCAAAGCAAAAGGGTGCCCCCAAGTGGTGACTGCTGGTCGAGAAGCACAGTTCTGGAAGCAGTAATCTGGTACATTGAACAGATAGCTGCCTTGAATTTTAGGATCTCGGATATTGCCTTGTTCATTTACCATTTACTTTTAACGGGACGATAGCCCCTTGGTTCTCTCTGTGTTCTCAGTATCCTTTCTTTCCCCTGCTATCTGTCTACCTGACTCCAATCACCTTAGTCTCACCTATGGTAATCGCCTATGGTATTGATTTAGATACATGGTCTAAATCATGTGCCAGTACTTTCCTTGTGACTGTTGAGAGTGACCCAGGGAGACTCAGAAAGAGACAGTCAGAGGACAACATTGAACTGACATCATCAGGTATCCTTGGATGAAAAGATATCCCTTGCGTTTATAGGAGTAAAAGGCAAGTCATATATAGGTTGGAGTACTTTCTTAATCCTCTACTATACCTGAATTCTTCTTCCGTAATAGACATAGTACCATGCTTATGTCATTTAAAATTTTTTTGTATTTTACCTACCATTGCTATATGTTTGGAAAATGCTTGATACTCCCTGAGCGATATGGATTTCTTGATTGAGTTGACCTTTGGTGGTTAAGAGAATTCTTCCCAGAGAATGCTGGGAGTAAGTAAGCATATGTGAGTCCAGCTCTCAGCAGCTCCAGTACGTAGGACACAGATCTTTTTTTCCCCAGTTACTCTTGCAAAAAGGTTTTTGGCCCAGGGTCCAGGGCTGGGTGAGCTATTCATTCAATAAAAATGTATTGAGTCTATCTGTTATCACTTGCTTAAATGGTAGGAAGTAAACCAAAGTCCACTTATATAACAAGTATAATTTAGATTGGAATTTTAAAGAAGTAAAACTTAGATCATTTTACAAACAGGATTGTTTCACACTACACAGTATACAGCCTGCCTGCACCTGAGTAAAAACAATGGTCCATCCATCCCCAGGCTCTATGAGTTCCTCCATGACACAGCCCCCATGATGCTCTAACACCTCCCCGGATGTGAGGCTGGTCTATTAAGTCACTTACTCCTGTCTCATTAAGTTCACATTAATCTCATTAGTCCTTTCAATTCTTTTTGGTTCAAAGGTTGGCCTGCTAAGAAGATCTCTGTCTTCCAAGCTACCGTGAACTCCTTGTCAGCTCTTAGGCTTTAGCTTTGGGAAAGCAGAGACAACTCAGGCTTATCCTCCCAGTGGGCTCTGTTTTATCCACCCCAGAGCCTGGGGTGGGGACCCCTGCTTCCAGAACAGCCCCCTCTGCAGTGGAAGTGCTGGTATTCCCTGGCTCAGCCAATAACAAATCTTTAAAAAATCAGCTGGACTTAATTGTTTGTGGCAGCCTAATGAATGGGAAGTAGAGCTTATAGGCAAGAAAATAAACTAGAGATGGTTTCCTTTATAAAATAATTTCATTTGGGATTTCCTTTTCATCACAACCATGAACATAAACTTGATTCATTGTTAAATTAGCTAAACTCTTACAGAAAAGCTGTTACACGCTCACCAGGGAAAGGGCTTCTTTAGAACTCAGAACAGAGTTTCTGCTGTTGCTATTTAATAAAGACAGAAATAGTCACAAGTGAAATCATAGGTGATTTGTTAATAATTAGTAGGAGACCAATGGCCCTTTATAGCCTCTCTTGAAAACTGAAAACACCCTCAAAAGAAAAACTCAACCCAGGAAGCATTATCAGCTACTTAAATACAATATTATAAAGTGTCACTGTCAGAAGCCTGACTGCATATATTGGGTTGAAGAGAGAGAAAGAGAAACTGAGAAACTTACTTTTATTCTGAAGCAGGACCAAAGTTCATCATGTTTTGACAGCTGAATTAATGCCTCACACTGCAAGGGAGGGAGGTCTGCGATGATGAAGAAAACACTGGTGAATGTTCATTACTCATTTCTGATGGTTTCAAATATGAATTTTGGTGGTTTTGTTTACTATAGCAGAACCAGAAATGGAAGATGAAGCATGGCTACTTCCCACCTTGTCTACAGCGTTAGACTATCCTGTTGTCACATGAAAAGTCCAGTCATGAAGAGCTCGGCTCTTAGAGAATGCTAGAACTGGAAAGTTCCAATGTTTAGAGGTGAACATTGAGACCCAGATACAAGTAACCAGTTCATTACAAAGTCTGATTTAGGGAGGGAACAGGGATGAAATTGTTTTATTTTTCTCCAATCGTTGCCTTCATCCATGCTCAGCTGAATCGCCCTTTTCTATCCCTCTATGACGTAATAGGTGTATCCCATAGCTTTCCAGTCACTTTCAGTTATTAACGACTCCAGTCCCGTCTAGGCCAATCTAAAACAATATTAATACATTTTAACTGTCTGTCTCCCCGCCTCCTCCTAGCATGGACCAGGCTTGATCCTGAAGGACTTGAAAAGGGGGGAGAGGGCACAGTTGACTGTTACCTGCTCTAGTCCTCCTTGCTCTACTGTGTCTCTAGCTCCTTGGGGGTTGGAGATGGGAGGAGGAAATAGGATTTTTTTGTTTTTGCGGTACGCCGGCCTCTCACTGTTGTGGCCTCTCCCGTTGCGGAGCACAGGCTCCGGACGCGCAGGCTCAGCGGCCATGGCTCACGGGCCCAGCCGCTCCGCGGCACTTGGGATCCTCCCGGACCAGGGCTCGAACCCGTGTCCCCAGCCTCGGCAGGCGGACCCCCAACGACTGCGCCACCAGGGAAGCCCTAGGATGTTTATTTTTTAAACTTAAGTGGGCAGTGGGTTGCAGTGCTGTGTTGGGTGTGGGTGCTCAATGCGCTCTCTGCAGCAGATGTCCGAGTACTGGCTCCCTTGGGGGCAAACATGCGAGTTCTTGGGGGATTTAGGGAGATCTTGCGAGGCTGGGCTCTGGATTGTCCTTTGCTATCCATGCTGTCAGCACACCCACCTCCCAAGGCTGGTGGTCTATTCTACAGACTTTTTGGATGGGGTCTCTTTGCTGGTGAGCAACCCTCTTGGGTGAATTATGATAAGAGTGCTCAAGCCAATTACCATCTGATGTATCCACGTTGCCCATGGGACACTCACTGTCTTCGTCCCGCTAAACCTTGGGAATGCTGATTGCCCTGCAGTAGACTCACCATCTGAAACGCAGGGTGTATCAACCAGCCTGTTGCCTAAGTAGATGTCCAACCACGGAACCAAGGGCAGAATCCCTTTCTTGAAAGTCCTTCTGGCTCCTTCCTGGCTCTGGCACTCCTTACTAGACCACGTAATTCACGACTCTTAGGGTTTTCTTCTTCCAGCTCCCCTATCCTTTTGTTAGTAAACTAGAGGGGAGTAGCACAAACCCAAGCCATACAATCCCAGTTACGAGCTCTAAGGAACAGAGGGATGGAAAGGAAATCGAAGGATACTGTTGTGCGAGGTGAGTTACGATTTCTTAGCCATGCGGGGATTGTCTTGATCGAAGCTTTTACCGAATCTTGCTGCTGTGACTGTGTCAGAGGCCAGATTTTCCTGTACTTCTCAGTGATTTATGACTGTGGGTAATAAATGTGCTGCCGTAATGCACAAAACGTAATGGACTGTGTTGGCGAACGGCATGGCTTGTGACGGTCCCACTTAAGGTTTTCTAAATTCGATGCAGTGGTGTTCTGGCTCCTTGAGAAGCTCTAATCTCGCTTAAAAAGATAAATTGTAGTATCTTCTTGAATTTGTACGTGTAAAACCATATCAGCTCCTTTTCTCAGGCTCTTTTCAATCATTTGCCAAGAATGTAAAACTCAAAGTGGTTCCCAGCTTCCAGAGCAAAAAAGAAAAAAAAAAAGAATTGGTATTTATGTTAGGTTTACCGTTGTTTTCACGAATTCTCATTAAGGGTTTTGCAAATAGGATGATGCATTTACAGTCAACAGTAATGTTTAGTGGTTTGGTCTATTGAACAAATATTATTAAAGAATAGCTGTGAAACATCTTTTTATAAATATAGAGCTTATGATTGGAATTTATACAAAATTTCATTGTTTTTCGAACTTTATTTTAAATCAGCCTTTTACCTTTCTTTTAAGTAATTTTCTCTGAAGTCCAAATTGGAAAAAAAAAAAAAAAAAAGCACTGGAGTCAGATATGCCAGTGTTTAAATTAGGCTCTGCCATTAACTGCTCTATATTTACCCTCTCTAAGCCTTAGTTTCCTCATCTATAAAATGGGCTGGTAGTTGCTACCTCATATATTAGCCCTGAGAATTACTAGAGCGACGATGTGCGGTGCTTAGAATAGTGCCCTGCACACCGCAAATGCTCAGACCTTCTGTTACAGTCATCAATGGCCCTTGTGGCCTCAGTTCTTCATCCTGCTTTTATCTGTGCCCTCTGCCGTGTGACTCTGCAGTTCCCCTCACCACAGAGCTGGAGTCCAAATCCGCTACCTTCCATCCGAGCTTAGTTATGCAACTGGCTTTGGCAAGTGGTATGTGTGCAGAAGCTTGAAAAAGCCCGTAATGTGTTTTCATTGGCTGTCTTGATTCTCTGCCCACCCTCCGCCCTCGCCCCCACGAGCACTGCTGGAGGATGATACACGAGGAAGCCCTGAGTTACCCCAGTCATCCCAGCAGAGGCCTTCCTGGAATAGCTGAACTGCAGCTGACTGCCAGGCAAGGGTGTTAGTCCAGCTGGGACAAGTCTGAATCACTAACCAGCTCACTTGAGAGCCATATAAATGCTGATTGTTTTAAGTCACTGCATTTAGACTCCCTGACCACTTGGCTGCCTCTGACCCCTTGGACCATCTCCTTCTATCAGTTTCCTGGTTCTCGGCTACACACGGTTCCTAGCTCTGTCCCATACTTGGTCTGTGCCTTGCATGTTGGTCCAGGGCATTGTCCCAGGTTGGTGCAGTCCTGTGGCGTCCATCTTTTGCATGTATTTTAATTTCTGTTCCTACCTGCTTTCTCATTTGAATTTTTGCCTGGAAAATTCTTGACTATTATTTCTGGGTTTCTGTTCCTCAGCTGAAAATTTTCAGCTGTTATTTTTGGGTGTCCTTGCTCCTGGCTGAATGTCCTTGGTAGAGCATCTCTGGTGCCTCGAACATTGCCACTGTCTATGGTCCCAGCTGGCCTGAGCTTTACTTAGAAAACATCTAGCTTGGGCTTTGAGATCCAGAATTTATTAATTTGGCATACATGTGTTGAATGACTAATATATGCCAGGTACTGTTATTGATGTTAAGGATTTAAGAGTGTTGATAACACAATATTACCTTCTATGTGCAGTAAAGTAGAATAGATAATGTGATAATAGAACTGTTTAAGTGAACTTGGGTTGGTGTTGAGGGGTGCGATGAACTGAATGTTTGTGTACCCTCCAAAATTCATATTTTGAAATCCTAACCCCCAATGTGATGATAGTAGGAGGTGGGGCCTTAGGGAGGTGATTAGGTTGGGAGGGTGGGCTCTTGTGAACGGGATTAGTGCCCATATGAAAGGGCCCCAGTGAGTTCTCTCACCCCCTTTCTGTCATGCGGGGATGCAAAGAGAAAACAGAAGTCTGCAACCCCAAAGAGGGTCCTCACTAGAACCCAACCGTGGTGACACTTGGATCTCAGACTTTTAGCTTCCAGAACTGTGAGAAATACATTTCTGTTTTTTAAAATAAGCCATTCGGTCTATGGTACTTTTTTATAGAGCCTAGACTAAGACAGGGGGTAAAGGTTTCATTGCAGAGAGACTAGCACAGCCATGGAAGTAGAACATATTCTGGGAAAAGCAAGATGTTCATTATGGCTGAGGTCTAAGGTATAGGGCATTAAGGTTTTATGCATAGCAAGAACCAGGATTAGAGAAGGAAATGGAAATCAAATTAGATCAGGTAAGGAGTGTGTAGGTTGTAGAGAAAGGGAGTCCTTAAAAGGTTTAAGTAAGGGACTGAGAGGATCACTAGAATGCTGCGAATCTGACACCGGTGTGGAGGTGGGCAGACTGCTGGAAGGGAGATGAAACGCATGGCTAATGTAGGGGCGTGTTAATGAGTCTGGGCAAAGTCAGGGCAATGGGAATAAAGAAGAGGGACTGGATGAGAGACCTACTGTGATGCCAAAACCAACAGAAATTAGCCTTTTATGACATGGTGGTGGAGAAGAAGAAAGAAAATGTGTAATGACTCCCAAGTTTTCCTATGGACAAGTGGCTAGAAAAATTTGTTGAGACCGGGGTCACAGAAGGAGGAGAATGTTTGGGGATAGAGAAGCTTCCACATGTGTTAAGTGTCATGAAAATAGTAAATAGTAAATTAATAATAATAACAATGAAAACAAAAACAATGAAAAAGGGAATACTTCCAGCTGAGATGTTATTCCAATGAATTACAATTATACACATGCATATATTATTCCTTAGTATATGCCATGATGTGAAATTTACAGAAATGTAATCTAAGACATGAAGGCACCAGAAAAAGGGCAGGATCTAGAGGTGGATCAAAGAAATATTTGTCAACTGCATCTTTGACTCAGTGTGTCAACATTTCTGTTTTATGCAGTGACCCCCCAGACAGTGATTTGTGTTGTTGCTTGGTGCATAAAGATGTATGGTTGGGTAAGGCTGTAAACATTTTTTTCTGAGGAAAGTTACTACATTACAAGTCATAATAAACCTATATTTTGGCAAGCAGAATGAACAAATTTGTCTACATGATTAAGAGAAAACTAGCGAATCATCAAGATATACAGGAGTTGGCAGTGTGTGCATTTTTGGGTTGTTTTTCAGAAACATTTATTTCTCCTCAAAGGGAAAGAAAAATTCTAAATGATCACATTGCCAAAACTAAGAGAAGATTAGGTGCTTTCTCTGTCTACAGTGAAGATGACTTCTCCATCTGTATGCCACATGTTTCTTGTTCTGCTACAAAACTAAACCATTAATGAGGGGAAAATGTGCGAAAGAAAAATTTCTTCCAAATTATGAGTCACAGTTGGAAAGCATAAGCATTTAAATGTTAATGACAATAATTCCATTAGTGTTCTGCCTCAAAATAAATCTAGGTATGAAGATATCAGCTCGTGATTAAAAGAAATTAAGTTAGCATCAGGATTCTGCTTAACACTCACACCCCCTCTGAGATGTCAAGGTCACATGCTAACCTTACTCTGTGCCTTAAAGTGGTTTTCAAAAAAATCTGGTCAAGAATAGGACTGTCTAGCTTGGAGTGAACTGAAGGTTGAAGTTTCTATTCGTAACGATCTTGTGAGCTATTTTACTTTTTTAGAAAGTTTCAAACTTACTTAAAGGTTGCCAGGAACTCTGGTATGTCCTCACTAAGATTCTTAACTGTTGCCATTTTACGACATTTGCTTTATCATTCTAGCTCTCTTTCTGTAGATGCATACACACGCTGTTACCATATTTTTCTTTGAGCCGTTGAGAGTATGCTGCCTGTCACCCCTAAATACCTTAGGGTGCATTTCCTACAAAGACAGTCCTGTATGACCACAGTACAGCTATCAAAATCAGAAGTTACAGGGATACATTGCCATCACAGAATCCACCAAACCCATTCAAATTCTTCCAATTGTCATAATGACATCCAGGATCCCATACAGGATTAGACATTTCATTTAGCTCTAATATCTCTTTAGACTTCTTCAGTTGGGAACAATTTCTCAGTCTTTTCTTACCTATAGTGGTTTTTACTTTTTTAAGAGTACAGGTCAATTACATCGTAGGCTTTTCCTCATTTGGGTTTATCTGATGTTTCCTCATGAGGGAGATTATACATTTTAGATGTGATGCTGTATTCTGCACTGTTTCAGGAGACACACAATCTCACATTTCTGGTGATGTTAACTTTTATCATTCAGTTAAGATGATGTCTTCCAGGTTTCTCTACTGAAAACTTAACTAATAAGGATTTTGTACTTGCTAGTTAAAAAGTGAATGTATTTAGTTTCGATTCTACTATGAAGTAGAACTCTATCAGTATATATTCATTCAATGTTTTTTTTTTTTTTTTTTTTTTTTTTTTTTTTTTTTTTTGCGGTATGCGGGCCTCTCACTGTTGTGGCCTGTCCCGTTGCGGAGCACAGGCTCCGGACGCACAGGCTCAGTGGCCATGGCTCACGGGCCCAGCCGCTCCGCGGCATGTGGGATCTTCCCGGACCGGGGCACGAACCCGTGTCCCCTGCATTGGCAGGCGGACTCCCAACCACTGCGCCACCAGGGAAGCCCTACTAGAATTAATTTTATGCCAAATGTGGTCTTGGCAACTTTCGAGTTTCTGAGGGGGTATTTAAAGAAGACTAAGACTAAAATTTTTAAGGAGACTAAGGTACAATCCTTGTTTTTACCTACTCTATAGTTGGTGAAGCAGAATAAATGAAAGTAGTATTGAAAGCAATTTATTAAGAACTTACTATATGCCAGACCTTTGTTTAACTAGACACTTTATGCACATTACCTTACATCACACCTGGAACAACTTCAGAAGTTTGGGATTATTGTTCTTGTTTTACAATTTGACAACTTGGGTTAGTCAGAGTTGAGATTGAAACCCAGGTCTGGCTGACCCTGCAGTTCATATTCCTTCTATTACACTAAAACTGGACAGAGAGAAGCCACGGGAAAATTTCTTAGTGGTTGTTGAATGGTATAAATCTGAGTTACAAAACTATCACCAAAAACTTTTCAAGAAATAGAATTTTATAATAATTTCTTTTGCTGTATAATGCAGTTTTTACATTGTATGATGTTTTCTTCTTGACTAAGCATTTAACTCATACTGGCTTCAATCAAACATTGATGAATTAGATAAGATATTACTATTTTACAGATGATGAGCTAAATAACTTGTCACAGTCAGATACAAAGTACGTAGCTGGGGAACTAGAATTCATCTCTCTGTGAATGTGTTTGGAATGAGCTAGGCACAAAATCTTTATAAAGGTGAAATTTTAAGCAGTAAGGGTAGCCATTCCCTAGATCCTCTAATGGAAAGTTGATGCTTTCTGTGCTACCAGGACTCAGCCTATAGAATATCACTTTTTTCTTCAAAGGTTGACATGTGGTTTGATTGAACAAAAATGTTTGTGGAAGGGCTCGGGATTCTGAGGAGAAGTACAAGAGGAGTGCCAAAAAGGGCGGAAGGAGGTTAGAAAGATGAGTTTGAAGTCAGTTTTGCCTTCGGCTGTCTCTATTGCCATCTGTCACAGCGCTGCCTGCATAATGGTCCTTTCAGCTTTGAAGGGACTAAGAAATAATGATTCTGAAAAGTAGAACATATGAATCAATTTCATAACTTCATTCTTTACTTATTTTTAATCATCTTCATTTGCATGTCTAAAACTAATTATACATGAAGAAAAAGAATCGGTGAGTTTGAATAATAACTAACTTGTGGGGGGGTGCTGAGTACATTAATTTTACGGTAAGCCATTTGCCTCCGATAATTAGTTTGATGAGACTGATGTTCTTAACAACTCATATAAAATAAATGGGGTTGAAAGATACATTATTCCAAAGTAAAAATAAGATATAATATGCTAGTATAAAACAATGGTAATTGTGTGTTAGATTCTGGAAATGAAGGCTAATTTAAAAAATGTTTTATGTAGAGACTCCAATTCAAAGAGTGAAAATACTTTATATTTAGGGATTGTTAAAAAATAACATAGGTCTTGTTTTAAGAAATTAAAGCCAGAGAGTAGTTTGTTAAACCCAGTTTTCATGTTAAAGCTCTCAGAGTCTATATCTGTGTGTGGTCAATAGAGACCTTATACAGAGAAGGGCATCACTTTTTCCTAAGCAACGAGTAGACTATATCCATTAGTAATATTTTCATATTCTCCCTCTATTTTAAATGCTGTAGTATTTTACTTGCATAATAAGGAGTTATGGAAACTTTGGTATCAGAACATCATAGAAACTGGCAAGCTTTTATCAGTAAGTATAAAAATTAAGCTTGTATTAGGCTAATTAAATAATCACCTCTGTAAAATCGATTTGTATATTTCTTGCTTTAGTTTTGTTAAATTTTTCTTGGTAGTTCTTGAAATTCTTTTATTTGATGCATATGCATTTAGGAATGATGTCTTTCTTGATTAACTGATTCTTTTAAGATTATGAAATATCCCTCTTTATCTCTGTTAATACTCATTGCCTTGAAGTCTACTTTGTGTGATCTTAAGGGAGCCACAGAAAGATTTTATGTTTAGTGTTTACATGGTGTGTTTTCCATTATTTTACTTTCACCTTGTCCATATCTTTACACTTACAATGCATATTTTGAAAACAGCGTATAACTGTGTTACTTCTAAAAAAGTTCAATCTCATGTTATCAGCCTTTTAATTGGAGTGTTTAATGCATTTATATTTAATATGATTATTGACATATTTGAATTTATCTTACTTGTTTTCTGTTTGGCCCAGTACTCTTTGTTTATTCTTTTGGGTTATTTGAGTATTTTTTTAGTCTTTCTTCCCAATCACTCAGTTGCCTTTTTTGCTGTACCCATTTGGGTTATGTTTTAGTGATTAGTCTAGGGATTACAATATGTGTCCTTAACTTATCATGGTCTACCTTGACTACTTATTAGACTACTTATATAAGAAATTTATGATAATTTATACCTTCCAGAACTTTGTGATATTGTTCTTATATATTTTACATGTTCATATATCATAAACCTCACCTTATAATGTCATTATTTTTGCTTTAAAATGTTCTTTGTCGTTAAGAAGGACATATTAAGACCATAATCTTAAATATATTTAAGAAAATATATTTAGCCAAAATCATTTTTAGTTCTCCTGAATTATTCCATTCTATATATTAACATTTCCATATGGTATTATTTTACTTTGACCTCAAGAACTTTGTTTAGCATTTCCTGTAGAGTACATCTGCTAGTAATGAATTCTCTTTGCTTTCAGTTGATCTGAAAAATACTTTTATTTAACCTTTAATTTTGAAGGATATTTTTGCTGGATATAGGGTTCTAGGTTGACTTTTTTTTTTTCTTTTAACACATTAAAAATATTGTACCATTAAAAAAAAAAAAAAAAAGAAAAATGAGGGCTTCCCTGGTAGCGCAGTGGTTGAGAGTCTGCCTGACGATGCAGGGGACACGGGTTCGTGCCCCAGTCCGGGAAGATGCCACATGCCGCGGAGCGGCTGGGCCCATGAGCCATGGCCGCTGAGCCTGCGCGTCCGGAGCCTGTGCTCCACAACGGGAGAGGCCACAACTGTGAGAGGCCCACGTACCGCAAAAAAAAAAAAAAAAAAAAAAGAAAGAAAAATATTGTACCATTGCCTCTGACTTCAATTATTTCTGATGAGAAGTTGTTCATAATTTATATTATTATTTCTCTCTGTGTGTGCATTGTATCTTTTTTCTCTGACTTCTTTTAGGATTCTTTTTCTTTGATCTTCAATAGTTCAACTATTATATGCCTAGTGTGAGATTTTTTTGTGTGTGTGTTTATCATGTTTGAGTTTACTGAGTTTATTGTATATATAAGTTGGTATTTTAAAGAAAATTTGTAAAAATTTAAATCCACATTTCTTCAAATATTTATTTCCTGTCTCTCCTTTCTCTCTGGGTCTTCACTTATACATATATGTCTGCTCAGTTTTGTTCTACAGACCATTGAAGCTGTGTTCATTTTTTTTAATCTTTTTTCCCTCCGTGTTTTAGTTTTGATAATTTCTTTCGTCCTTTTATCAAGTTCATTGACTCTCTCGTAGCATGCAATCTTCTCTTAATTCCATCCTAAAAGTTTTTGACTTAAAATACTATTTGTTTAGTTTTAGGATTTCATTTAGCTCTTATTTAGTATTTCTTTTTCTATCCTGAAAGATCCAAGGTGTGGTCATGAGGGAGTGCAGCAGAGAGGAGTGAGGATAAAAGTCATTAGAGTAGAGAAGTTCAAGAAACTGTGAGGTACCAGAAAGTCATCCATATACACCTCTGATGCTTCCCAAGATGATGGAGGAGTTAAGGTGGAAAGCCAGATAGCTAATGAAAGGTCTGTGCATAATTCAGCAATCTGTCAAACTGGGAGGGAGCTGGGATTGACCATAGATCTTGGAGGTAAGACAAATCTCTAGCAGCATGTATATTAAATAATGAGAGGGGTTTTCTTAAAGCTGATGAGTAATGGCCTTGAACTGGAAATAGGCAACTAGGAGAATGCTGACTCTATCATGTAGGCATGGGAGAAACAATAGACTCCACTTGAGAGATCTTCAAGGGAGGTGGAAATTGGGGAAAATGTCAGAATTCAGTTAAAGCAAAGGGTGTATTGTGTGTCTTTCAAAGAGACTGAGGGCATAAATGAATTTATTGATTATGGAATAGGAGTTTAAAAGGACACAGTGAAAAGATAGGAAGGGAGGATGGCAGTGAGAGGCTTGAACCACAGGTCAGTATGAGGGATGGAGGGATGAGACTATGGAAGATTGATCACTAGTTGGAGCTTCACTGGGGCACTGGCAAATGTCAGGGAAGAAAGGGTGGAATTAACTGGTCTATAGTACCTAATAAAGCTTCATCATAATAAAAGCTGTTGGGTTACCACATTGGCTCTGGCATTCCAGGGCTGGGGAGGCCCTAAGTATCATCTGCAGTTGACTCCAGGTGGTGCTGAGAGAACAGAAGGAGAGGCAGGACATCATGCTTGATTCTCAGTAATAGTGGGAGGAGTTAGCACAAAGCAGAGCTTGTATTCTTGTAAATGAAGAATAGTCTTACCAACAGAGTCTGTCTGAGAATGGCATTTAAAAAGGATGGAGGAGATATTCAGTTTATTGTCTTAAATACTCAAGGAGATCTAGGTACCACAGTAAGAGGGAAGAAGATACAGAAGAAGAACTAGATACATGGAATCACATTTTGGAGTCAGAGCATTCCTCACTCATCTTGCCTTCCCATTCTGAGCCCTCCCACTACTGAATGGCCTACGCTACCTTCATCCCTCTTTGCTACTGTTAATTGGATAGACTGTTTCATGTTGAAGCTGTGACAGATACTAATCACAGGTCCCAGACTTGGGAGTTAGGTACTTCAGATCGTGCTGTCATTGACTTGTCGGCTCATCCATTAAGCTCAAAGTATTTATTTGAAAACAGAGTTAAAGCTTTCTTTTATAAACATTTTGCTTGATAAAGGCAAAGTATTATGGGACTGCTTCATAGAGTCATTGAAATTTAGAACCAGTAGGACACTTAGAGACTATTCACGTCTTACCTTCAACAATCTTGGTTATTTAGTTTACCTTTAACTTCTATTTATTGTCCCTTTTATTAAACTAGAGCTGACTATTGCTGGAAACTATCTAGAGCTGGCTCCTCCCACACTCAGGTGGAAGGAGGACTGTCCCTTCTACACCTCCACAGGTGTTGTTCTGTTGGCAGGTGTAGGGAAGTTCTGGATGGATGTACACTGGAAGGATAACGTGCAGAACAAGGGTGAGGATTGGGGGAGGGGGGCTGGAGATGGATGGGGGTTGTTCCACTGGAACCTGCTTTCCAGTCTCATCTTATTGGGCTCACCTGTCTCTCCCACCTGCCTCCAGTCTGGCATCTGTGTGAGGACTGGTGGTGGTAGGGAGTTGGGAGTGATTAGGGAGATATATTCATATTTTCTACTAAATGTTTCACTCCTGCCCTGAGTTTTTGTTGTTGTTGTTATTATTATTGTTGTTCTCCTAAGCCATAGACTTTTGGAATTCAAAAACTAATGAGACTTCTTTCTCCCCTATTTTTTTCTGCTTTTAAATTACTTCCCAGAGGCAATGAGCATGGAATAGCTTAGCAGTTTAAATGAAGAGCTAAGGCAAGAAGAAAAAGGAACAATGGTAAAAATCACATTGGCTAACACTGACTATAAAGTCAGAAAACCAGTCAAAAATGTTGTAAAGACATTGAAGTTAAGCTAAAAAATACATACTATATCTTTAAAAACCTAGATGTTCTCTGCCTCATAAATATTTTGGTGTTTTACTGACCTTTAATAGTATCTAAAATACAAACTATGTGAAAAAAAACAAATAAACACACAAACAGTTGGTTGAATGGTGGAAAAAATGGAAAATAACCAGTAAGTAATTGTTTGATGTAATTCACTTTTCCTTTTTTCCTTCAAACTGCTTTTGAGATACACTTGTAGGTAAATTTTATAGCCGTTGGTAGAAACTTATAGCTTAGTAGTTCCTATCTACAAATTTCCTAAATCATATTTCTGGAGTAAATTTAATGGACTAAAAGCTTTTTTAATGGTTTCCAGCTGTGTGTGTGTGTATATATATATATATATGTGCGTGTGTGCACAGACTTTTGGTGTCTGTATAATGATCCCTCACTCTTGAAATCCATGAATAAAAATGAGAATGTGAAGACATTTATTAGGATATAATTGGAGCAGGAAACACTATAGTGTGCTACATGTGTATTTAGATTCTGTTATTCACTATGTTTGCAAGATTTAAAACAATGCTTGGTTCTAAAAACCCTGCACAAATGCGTCCCGAGGAGGCATGTTCCATGGTGTGATAGGAGGGCCCTGTGAGACCTGGTATAACTACTATACGTGTTAACTTTCTGCTCCGGTACAAGGATTCTCCTTGGAGTCTAGGTCTTTTAGCATAATTTCAAAGTCATGCACTCAGTTTGGAGTGGGGAGTTGATGCTGGAATGGGCAACTAATGAAAAGTAGGAAATTTGGTAAGGTTGGGCCATGTATCTATGGGCAAGTCAATTCACTTGCTTGGGTCTCAATCTCTTTAGCATAAAATGAGAGAGATAATAATGTCTAAAGTCCTCTCCAGCTAAAAGTCAACAATCTATCTCATTTTTCATATATATCATAGAAAGAATGAGAGAGAAGGATGCTGTTCTGAAACACCATGCATTTCCCTTGTGCTTGGAGGCAGGGCTGCACCTAAATCACTTGGGACAGATGTTTTATCTAAGCTGTTCTAAAAGATCACCAGGGATGATTCTTTTTTTTTTTTTTTTTTTTTTGCGGTGCGCGGGCCTCTCACTGTTGTGGCCACTCCCGTTGCGGAGCACAGGCTCCGCACGCGCAGGCTCAGCGGCCATGGCTCACGGGCCCAGCCGCTCCGTGGCATGTGGGATCTTCCCGGACCGGGGCACGAACCCCTGTTCCCTGCATCGGCAGGCGGACTCTCAACCACTGCGCCACCAGGGAAGTCCAGGGATGATTCTTGATAATCCCTTCTGCCATCTAACTGTCTCAAGAATTTTAGAGTGTCTATAGTTACACTGTGTCTTGAACGCTGTAATTGCTGACTATTGGCTGATAATGGTAACCATAGTTTACCTGTTGGACCTCAGGCTACAGTCAAACTCCACTTTGTCAGGTTTTGTTATCATCAGACTCAGAAAGTAAAGATAGTTACTTACAACAGGGGGCCTGTATTCATGAACAGGAAGGAAATGACTTTTTCCCCCTCTGTCCATGGTTCTTGGAGAGGTTTTGCTTGTGTCTGTACATTTCAAAAATACCCAGATCGAACAAGGCAATGCAAATGATGTGTTGAGGAATGCTCTGTGACTTACCATTAGGGAGAATATATAAAATCCTGGTTTTCTTGTTCTAAAAATGGTTGTTAATACCTTTGTTATTTAATGAGCTAATGAATGTGAGAGCTTTTGTAATCTGTTAAGTACTCTACAGATAGGAATAATTATTATTTTATTTCCAGTGGTGTTGGTAAATTTGGGCTGGTTTCCTCTGTTCTCTTACCCACCCATGCTTTTGACAAACAAGCTGATTGCGGCTAGAGGTAGAATTTTATACCCTAGGCACAAGAAGATCTAATCAATTAGTTCCATCACTTCAAACATTAACTGAGTATTTAGGACAGTAAAGGGAATGTATATATCGTCCCGTCTTCAGGGATTTTTAAATTTTGGGGGGTTAAGAGAACTATGGCACATTCACGAAGACAATGGCAGGCAAGCAGTGTCCAGAAAGATCCCTGCTTCCTTGAGTCCCCAGCTCGAGTTCAAAATGTTCCTCATGCTCTCATGCCCTGTAATACACTCTTCTATGATCACATTTCTAAAGTGAAATATAATTATTTGTTTATTGTCTCTTTTCCCCATTGGGTTGTAAATTCCTAAAGAGTGAGGTCCATGTTTGTTCATCAGTGCCTAATGCAATGTCTATTGCATATAAGTTGCTCTCTTTGTATATATTTTCTGAATTAATGAATGAATATGCTGAAAGGTAAAGTAAGAGCCTCCAAAATGGAAGTATGTTCCCCTTAAAATCTGTGCAAGATGATCCGTGGGAGGAAAATATTAGCCTATTTATTTGTGTACTTATTTGTTTCTTAGCTAATCATTTTCCATTTTGTGTGTTTTGCAATGTTCATGCTGTATTAGTTCAGTAGTAGAAGTCTATATTTATATTATATGGTATAGCTTCGAAATTTTTGATAGTGCTTCCATTGAGAGGTAGGAATCTATTGCTCCTTCTCTTGAATCTGTGCTGGTTCTGTGACTGCTTTGACCAATAGAATCCGATAAAAGTGACACTATATTAGCTTTGGTGCTCAATCCTTAAGAGACTGGCAGCTTCCACTTCATCTTATAGAGAGCTCTCACTCATGAAGTCCTGAGTCACCGTGTAAGAAGTGGGAGTTCCCTTCTGGGGAGACTATGTGGAAAGGCCCTAAGATCTCATGAAGTGAGAGAGGGCCCCACCTGAACCGAACTTTCCTACTGTCCCTTCCAAGGCATCAGGCTTATGAGCAAAGTGGTCTTAGATCCTCTAGACCAGCCTGGCTGAGCCATTAGTTGAGTACCACTGAGAGACCCTAGCCAAAGAAGCAGAAGAATCACCCACTGAGATCTGTCTTAATTCAGGACCACCAAAATCATGGGCTATAATAATGTAGCTGTCGTTTTAAGACCTTAAGTTTTGGAGTAGTTTGGAGTAACAATAGATAACAAGCACTATATAGGAGGTATGCCTTTTTTTTTTTAACCAAAGGGGGTGCATGATCAAAAGCGTTTGGTGACCACTGAGTTAAAGTGACAAGGGATTAATGAGGTCAACACATTTGAGAATGACTTGGCGGTCCTCAATTTTCTATTTGCTACTAAGCAAAGATAGACCTGGATGAATTGTAAGCTATTTAATCAGTTGTAAGATGGTTATGTCTACAATTTCTGACACTGTTGATTGTTTAAAATGTTCAATTTTCAATTTTTAAATGCCTAGCTGTTTTATAGATATAACCAAAGAATATTAATTATTTCATGCTTACTGGCTCTAATCCACTCTACATGATTCCAAGGCTTTTGACTTCTCTATAAGCAGCGTTGAGAAATGGAAAGAGGATAGGCTTTGAAGTTAGCCAGATATAGGTTTCAGTTTAGGATCTACTGCCTGTAGGCTGTATGACTTGACGAAGTTATTTAATCCTCTGAACCTCAATTTCCTCCCGTAAAATAGGACAGATCTCTCAAACAATTTCATTGAAGAATTATTGTGAAGCTTAGTAAGTGGTCAATGAATTTTATCTTCTGCTATTATTATTTTTGTTTTTCTGATATCTTATTGACATATTGAGGCTTTAAAGCAATGGGTTTAAATTTAGTAAATAGTAGGATGTTACTAGCATAGAAGCATGGGTAGTTACTATATTCTTATCTCATAAATATTTTTGGTTTAGTGCTTGAACATACTTGAAACATAGCCAGGAATATTTTTCAATCAAGACATCCGTTTCAAGTGGGAATGAGGTGACTGAGAGAGTTAATTAGTTTAGAGTGGCTTCTCATTTCAGGCCAACTTAAACCACTTGCCTAGGATGAGTTATACTTTTTGCCAGACAAATGGTAAAATGTGATTTTTAAAAATTATATTTTGAGTGTTTGTCAGGTCAGTTTTCCATCAAATATTATATATCCTATATCACTTAATAAGTGGTCACGCCTCTGGGTGCTCAATACATTTGTGGATGATGAGGATGAATTTATTTCTCTAAGTGTTTACCCCGTCAGATCACAATGATATAATATTGTCTGTTTTTTTCAGAGCTATCTTATGAAGTTAAGATCAATCTGTTGAATACTGAACTGTGATATGAGGAAGGCAATATCTTGTTCCTAAGTCAGTCTATACAAGCTTATTATTATTTTTATTACTGTGGTGAGAAACACGTAACATAAAATTTACCATCTTACCCATCTTTAAGTGTGCAGTACGGTAGTGTTAATTACATGCACATTGTTGTGCAACAGATTTCTGGAACGTTTTCATCTTGCAAATCTGAAACTCTATACCTATTGAACAAATCCTGTTTTCTCTCTATCCCTAGCCCCTGGCAACCATCATTCTACTTTCTGTTTCTAAATAAGCTTATTATTTTTTTTACCCAAGCCTTTTCCTTCTGCTTGCTTCCTTGTGTCTATAGATGATACCTCTATCCACTTAGGTCTTTCAACCCACAATCTCTGCAGTTTATCTCCAGTTCCTACATTGGCTTTATGATGCACGTCAAGTAACTGTGCAGTCACATGTTTTGAACTGCATGTAGAAAATGATGCATCATTTTTTCACTCTGTCTACAGCCCCACTCTCGGTGGTAACCTGGCCCAGAGTTTCACGATATTTTCCCACCTTTCCTTTGAAAACTGTTGATTAGGAGCTCTGGACTACCAGCCACCTTCAGGTCTTCAGTCTGAGGCCATTCTTGCAGCCAAACATTGACAGATAGGTTGGTCTCCTCAGCAGTTAGAAGTAGTTAAGCCTACTGGAAGGTTAAGTATATGGAATCCTGCCTGACTGCATGTTTGTTTGTTTGTTTTTTTGCGGTACACGGGCCTCTCACTGTTGCGGCCTCTCCCGTTGCGGAGCACAGGCTCCGGACGCGCAGGCTCAGCGGCCATGGCTCACGGGCCCAACCGCTCTGCGGCCCGTGGGATCTTCCCGGAGCGGGGTACGAACCCGTGTCCCCTGCATCGGCAGGCGGACTCTTAACCACTGCGCCACCAGGGAAGCCCAAACCTGGAAAGTTTAATGCACTGGTCTTCCTGCTGTCCCGGCCTGCCTGTAGTCTAAACCTGGCTCTGACACTTTCCAGCAGTGTGATTCTGAGCAAGGCGCTAATACTCCCTGGGTCCCTTAAGATTCTTTCTCTCTCAAGATTCTATGAATATGCAAATATAATTTAAGTCCACTGCTTTATATTTTCTAGGTCTCAAAAAGCACTCATGGGGCTTCCCTGGTGGCACAGTGGTTGAGAGTCCGCCTGCCGATGCAGGGGACAAGGGTTCGTGCCCCGGTCCGGGAGGATCCCACGTGCCGCGGAGCGGCTGGGCCCGTGAGCCATGGCCGCTGAGCCTGCGCGTCCGGAGCCTGTGCTCCACATTGGGAGAGGCCACAGCGGTGAGAGGCCCGCGTACCACAAAAAAAAAAAAAAAAAAAAAAAAAAAAAAAAGCACTCATGTCTGTGTGTATTTATTTTAAAGAATCTTATGTTTTAAGTTGCAAAGGTAATATATGCTCACCATATGAAGTTCAAACATTACAGAAGCATAGAAAATAAGAAAATTAAAGACTTCCTCCATTTTTCTAAATCTAATAGCTTGGTGTATTTCCCAGTTATCTCTATGCTTATACAAGTCTCCATGTGTCTGTTTGTGTTTGTGTATGTGTGTGTATGTAATTTTTACTTCAGTTGAATCAGGCTATACATTTTTGCCTGTTGCAACTGTTCTTTTAAAAAAATTAATGGCATTCCAAAGTTACCTTTTTATATTGCTATATACCTATCATGCTATTTTCTTTTTCCCTTTTAGTATCTGCGTGATGCATTGTTGGAGGAGGACATTGAGAGGACGTAACCACAACCACCTGTTGACCCAGGCGGTAGAAGGCTCCTAGCCCCTCCCCCTGCGTGGAATGTATGCTCCGCCCACCGTTCCTACAGCTGGAGCAGTTTTCAGGGACGCGGCCTCGAGAGAGCAGTGTGTTAGGACTCTCTGAACTGAGTTCGTGGCTGAACCCCGTTAAGTCCTCTGTAGAAGCTTAAGATTCTGGCAGGAGGGTACGAAGATCTACTCGCCTTTCGCCCGCCTAAAATAAGCCTCGTAAGTAAATTCCCTTGTTTATCAAACCTGCCCCCCACCAGTCTGGAGTGATCTGCCTCCTTCTTTGGTCTCCCTACCCTCCGTGTACTGGGGACCAGTTTCAGGTTTCACCCAGGAAGCTCCTGTGATTGCAAACCAACATGCATGCATATACTGAATTCGTTTAATCCCTTATAAATGAAAATGTTAGTTACTCATTTTATCTTTGTTTCTTACAATTTTAGAAATAATATATAAGAACCATGAGAAGCACAGAAAGGTGTAAAATATAAAGCAAAACCTTTCTTCTGACCCATTCCCAGTTTTTATTTCTCAAATGAAATGCCCTAGAAGTGACCACTTTGAATAGGTTTGAATTTTGCTCTTTTGCTGGTTACCACTGTAGCTTTAAATTGTATATTTATATATCTATTTATTGATTTATCACCTTTAGACAGTATCTATTGACTGGCTGCTATAAAAAATAAACAGGAGGTCTAAAATTCAGTGGCATGGAGACAATGACAGTTTCTTAGAATAAGTATGTGAGCATGTATCCTGATTTAATATTTACTTGTATTATAAAAATTATAGATATAACCCTTTAGAAACGATAATTTTCCTATATTTAGGAGACTTTTAATGCTGGTGGGGTAGGAGAGTGGGGATAATTTCACTCCTCTATTTTATTATTTTATTTTTTGCGGTACGCGGGCCTCTCACTGTTGCGGCCTCTCCCGTTGCGGAGCACAGGCTCCGGACGCGCAGGCTCAGCGGCCATGGCTCACGGGCTCAGCCGCTCCGCGGCATGTGGGATCCTCCCGAACCAGGGCACGAACCCGTGTCCCCTGCATCGGCAGGCGGACTCTCAACCACTGCGCCACCAGGGAAGCCCTGTTCTATTATTGTTTTTTGAAACATTACCTGAAGGGAATTTGTGTAGCATCAGTTTTATATGGATGTTTATAGTGAGCCCGCCTTGTCTTGGAATTATTGGCATGCTTTCTGAAGAGAGGGCTCCACCTTTCGCCCAGTGGGCTGCTGGGAGAACTGACAGCAGCACTGGAGAACACACGACATGGAATCCAGTGGGAGGTGGGGAATTCAAGACATATTCAGACAAATTTCAAACTTCTAAAGGTTCAAACTGAGCGAAAGATGCAGCTTGTAGGCTCAGGTGTACTGGGGTCATTGTGAGATCGTTAACCAGGTACCATAGAGACAGCTGAAGCCCATTTGGTTCAAGGGTGGGGCTGTCATCTGACACTGGTGGGGGAAGGGTTTGTAATGCAGGCACGGATTGAAATCAAACTGGGAGTTTCCAGTAGGATTTTCTACAGAAACTGCTTGTGTTAGGCAATTAAAAGGTTTTCTGCATTTAAAAAAATCATTGTGCTCATGCTGAGGCTGGAATAGATGAAAGGTGGAAGTTGGCTGCTACTCTGGTCTCATTATTAGTAAGGATATTTAAAGACAAGTCAAAGCATAAAGGCAGTGGTAGATGGAAGAGTAATCAGATGGATAATATCACTCCACAGAGTATGAGGAGGGATGGCTAGCCTGTAGGGAGGTATACTTAATTAACATTGCTCTTAAGGTCCTTCTTCCAACTACCTAGCTATCACTTACCAGCGTTACTCATTGCATCTGTGTGCGCATGTGAACTATGCCATTGTGAACTTGTAAATGAAAACACCTGAGAGCAGCTTAGTAGGAAGCTAGAAAATCAGATCTTGTTAATCTTCTGGATAACTCAGTACAGGTCCCCACACTGTGCAGACCCTGGAAGTGAAACAAGGTACCAGAGACCCAGGCAGGAAGAAGTTACAGAAGGGCTCTGCACCCCTGGTTCCCAGGCATTTGAGGGCTCTCTACAGCTCTAAGGGAAGGGTTACATCGGGTTTAATGGACCATTCCTAATGGCCCCCGGGGTCTGGCTCCCCGGGGCTCAGGACCCAGATATGGTGAAGCCTTGAAGGTGGCTGAACTTTTTTGGGTAGTTCTGTTTGGATGGCATATCGGCCAACAGGACAGAGTGACAACCTGTCTTTAGAATGAGGCACTCAGGTTAGTTCTCGAGGTTGGAAAGAGCCTTAGGAGGAAAGCTCTGGAAAGGGGGATGGTGGTAGTTGTCGGGGTAGGAGAGTGTAGATCAGTGGTTCTCCAAGTGTGGTTCCCAGACTAGCAGTGTCAGTTTCACCTGGGAGCTTGTTAGCAAGGCAGATCCTCAGGCCTACTCCAGACCTACCAAGTCAGAAACTCTGGGAGTGGGCCCAGCAACCTGGGTTTTAACACACTGTCCAGGTAATTCTAATGACTCAGGTTTGCGAACCACTTCTATCGATTAACTAGCTGCCTGTTCATTAATTTGAGTTTACCCTGGCAGCATTGATGTAAGCAGGAACAAATCTGAATCAAAAATCCTAGATAAATCCGTTCTAAATGTCTTCCAAACTTCTGCTATTGAAGAAAAATTTATATTTTTCTCTATTACATAAAAATTATTAATTGAGAAGTTTCTCTGTGCTTGGCAGTGTGCTTAGTATTTTAGCTACATTATTTCCTTGGCTTTTCCCATCCTTGCTATTAATTAAGTACCATTTTTATTTCCATTTTACAGATGAAGGGACAGAAGGATTTAGAATCTCACTAAAGGTTTTGGAGCTAACAAGTGGCAGAGCTGAAATTTGAATCCGGGGAATTTCACAAGATGAGCTTGGCTTTCTTAACTGCTAAGCTGTACTCTACGCAGTCTTAATTTCCCATCGCCCTCTCCCTGTGTGAAGGACTGCGGACCATGCACGATCGGTAATGTCTATTGATTAGTGTTTTCCTGCTGTGGGTATGATGTGAAACTGGTGTTTTGCCTGTTATCGCTAACTCATTGAATCTCTTTCGAGTCAACAACTTCTACGTACTTGTATGCAGTTCTACTCAGAGTTTAACGCTAAGTGCACTTCAGACATACGGTGTTTTAATCTTGCACTTGCTAAATTTATGCCTTTCTATTACACCTGTAAATCTTTTCTTGTCATAATATGAGTGATTTACCATTTTCCTCTCAAGGATTTCCTTGTGTTGTATTGGCACCTCCTATTGTATTTGAGGACAAGGGTGAAAATAATGAGACGAGGTGATTGTAAATCAGCTCCAGTGTTTCAGGATAAGCATCTGATTAGTTTTCTTTTTGCTTGTGATAAGTTTTCTGTAGTTAGAAATGTTGAGGTGATGCTATTTTAAATTCCAAGTGTGAGAATATTCCTATAGCGTAAACTTCCTCTCTTTTGTGTGTATGAGTGATTGGGTGTGGGTCAGAGAGACTTGGAACATTAATTTCAATTCAGAAGTGGTGCTGGAGAGACAAGTTAATTTTCTAAATCAGCCTGGTGAGGGTTGGACCTTGGAAAATGCATGCAAGGAAAAGTGTCTTGTACTTTGCTAGAACAATTCTGAGGTAATAGGTTCAGCAGTATACTAGCCACCATGGTTTAGTAACAAGTCACTTTTTCACATTTAAATGTTTATGAAACCAGAATACACTTTGTGGTTGGTGAATATATGGTAGGATGTTAACATGGAGGTTTTAGCTAAGGCTAGAACAGAAATTATATTTTCAAAGAAGATGGTAGCAGAAAGAATCAACTCTTTTTATTTTTTAAATTTTATTTTATTTTATTTACTTATCTTTTATTTTTATTTTTTTGCGGTACGCGGGCCTCTCACTGTTGTGGCCACTCCCGTTGCGGAGCACAGGCTCCGGACGCGCAGGCTCAGCGGCCATGGCTCACGGGCCCAGCCGCTCCACAGTATGTGGGATCTTCCCTGACCGGGGCACGAACGCGCGTCCCCTGCATCGGCAGGCGGACTCTCAACCACTGCGCCACCAGGGAAGCCCCTTATTTTATTTTTAATTGTGGCAAAATATACATAATATGAAGTTTACCATCTTAATCATTTTAAGTGTACAGTTTATGGGTATGAAGTACATTCACATGGCTGTGTAAGTATCACCACCATCCATCTCCAGAACGTTTTCATCTTCCCAAGTTGAAGCTCTGTCCTCATTAAACACTATCTCCTCATTCTTCCCTCCTTCCAGCCCCTGGAAACCACCATTCTATTTCTATTTCTATGACGTTGTCTATTCTAAGTACCTCATGTAAGCAGAATCACACAGTATTTGTCTTTTTGTGACTGGCTTATTTTATTTTGTGTAATGTCCTCAAGATTCATCTGTGTTGTGGCAAGTGTCAAAATTCCTTCTTTGTCCAGGTTAAATAATATTTCGTTGGGTGTATATACCACAGTTTTAAATCCATTCGTTTGTTGATAGACACGCGCTGCTTCCACCTTTTGGCTATTGTGAATAATGCTGCTGTGATCGTGGGTGTATAAATGTGTTTGGGAACTTGCTTTGGATTCTTTTGAGTATAGCAGAAATGGAATTGCTGGATTACATGGTGATTCTATTTTTAATTATTCGGGGAAACATCTTACTGTTTTCCATAATGACAACCATTTTGCATTCCCGCTAAGAGTGCGCAAGGGTTCGAGAATTTCTCCACATAGTCGGTGACACCTATCATTTTCTCGTTTTTTTTTTGTTGGAAATAGTAAACAATTCTAATGGCTGTGAGGTGAAGGAGTTATGACTCTTAAAGACCTCACATAGAGGGTACAATAAAAGGGTAGGGATTGAATATTGGGGATAGCTTTGGTGGAGGATGTCGGTGGAGAGAGCTGCTGATTTCATCCCATGAGGAGAACACATCAGTGTAAAACCTATGGAGAAGTATGAGTTGTGTTTCCTCTGTTTTATGAGACCACTTGGAGATCTAACACAGGTATCTGCCAGCTGGCCTTGGGTAGTGTTGACATCTGCTCATGACTATTTCAGGCTGGAACTTTCCTGGTCCTTTCTTCCCTTTCCTTTCCCCACTTTAACTCCGGGGGAGTTGAAAACTAGCAAGTTGCAGGGGGAAGTGGAAGGTTAGGCTGGAAAAGAAAGAAAAGAAGTATCTGACGACACCCCATTGCCTGCTTGCTTCCTGTTGGCGACACACACAGAAAGGAGGTAAGAGGCTTTAACTTTATATTAAGACCAAGTTTTGATTGTGATGTGGGACTGAATATTCTAATTACCAAGAAGAAACTGCCTTTTTCACATAAGATGTTTGGTGGACTTTTAATGACCCAAAAGAAACCAGAGAATTCATGGAGCCAACTTCCATAGTGCCATGGAGTACATTTTAAGGGATGGAGGGATGGATTAAGTACATTTTAAGGGATGGAGGGATGGATTAAGTCACTTGATGATTCTATTCCATGGATTGACCTTATCCAGTGAAATGGTTAAATACACATGTAGTGTGGTAGTGTCTTTCCCAACTGAATCTCTGTCCAATTGTAATTAAAATGATGATGAATTGTCCTTGGAGAATGAGAGGGTAGGGGAAGACTTGTTAGGACATTTGGAAGGAGAGAACATTCCAAAGTTACGGAGTTCAGCTGTGGTGTGTTTAGCCTTGGGAAGAAGTGAACTTCTTTAATGGGAGGCATCTAAGTAGAAGAAATGGGACAATCTGTTATGGCTGAAGAAGGGATTGGACAGGGATCCTTCTCATGGCCTCTCCTAGATAGTGGGGTTCTTTGGTTCAAAGATGTTTAGTTTTGAGTTTGACTGACCTCGTGGACACAAGCTGACAACTTCTCTCTCTCTCTTTTTTCCTTAGTCTTAAAAATGTTACTAGATTGGGGTTTCTCTGGTACTGAGGACTTAAGTGTAAGAAAATGTAAGCTTTACCATGTATTCAAGACTCAGCGAACATCACATTATATATGTTTGCCATGTTAAAATAGCTAGTGCCGAAAAGAGTGTCTTCATGTTTTGAAAATATTTTTGTTTCTGTTGTAGTACAAGAATGCTCCCAAATGTTTTTTGAATGAAATGTTCAAGTTAGTTACTCATCATTCACTTGACAGCAGTAGTCATGTAGCAGTGGGAGAGAAGTTTATTTTAGGAAAACAGAGCTTTGCCACTTAGTTATTATTTTGGGGAAGTAATTTCTCCAAAATTCCAGTTATCCTTAACCCTTCCAGAGCTGCATTCATCTTGGCTCCATATTCCGCCAGAGTTTTTTTTTTTTTTAACATCTTTATTGGAGTATAATTGCTTTATAATGTTGTGTTAGTTTCGCTGTACAACAAAGTGAATCAGCTATACGTATACATATATCCCCATATCCCCTCCCTCTTGAGCCTCCCTCCCACCCCTCTAGGTCGTCACAAAGCATCCCGCTGATCTCCCTGTGCTACGGCTGCTTCCCACTAGCTATCTATTTTAGATTTGGTAGTGTATATATGTCGACGCTACCCTCTCACTTCGTCCCAGCTTCCCCTCCCTGCCGTGTCCTCAGGTCCTTTCTCTGTGTCTGTGTCTTTATTCCTCCCCTGTCACTAGGTTCATCAGTACCATTTTTTTAGATTCCATATATATGTGTTAGCATACAGTATTTGTTTTTCTCTTTCTGACTTACTTCGCTCTGTATGATAGACTCTAGGTCCATCCACCTCACTACAAATAACTCAGTTTCATTCTTTTTCATAGCTGAGTAATATTCCATTGTATATATGTGCCACATCTTCTTTATCCATTCATCTGTCAGTGGACATTTAGGTTGCTTCCATCTCCTGGCTATTGTAAATAGAGCTGCAGTGAACATTGTGGTACATGTCTCTTTTTGAATTATGGTTTTCTCTGGGTATATGCCCAGTAGTGGGATTGCTGGGTCATATGGTAGTTCTATTTTTAGTTTTTTAAGGAACCTCCATACCGTTCTCCATAGTCTGCCAGGGCTTTAATTGGATTTTGTCAGTAGTTAACGGGAATAAATCAAATTGGCCTAACCAGTAACAAAATTTTTTTTTCTTTTAATAACAAAAAATCCAGAGGTAGGGTGGGCTTCAGATGTTGCACTTCAGAGTCAGTTCTGCTTCTCTGCCCTGCTAGTGACAAGATGGCAGCAGGAGTTTCAGCAAAACATTCCATGATGACAGTTGTTAGAAAAAGAAGAGAGATTTTTGTCTCTTCCTTAAAATTAAGAGAAATTTTCTTTGAAGTGCGTCCTTCCTTCCTCCACCTCAGCTGACTTCCTCAGACATCTCATTGGCTGGAGTTAGTGACACATCCTAAACCAACAGTGGGGAAGGGGCCAGCTGGATTCTGTCACAACTGTTCATCTCTGCCATTGCGGTATGAAATCAGCTGTAAACGATAACATAAATGGGTGTGACTGTGTTCCAACAAAAATTTATTTACAAAAGTAGGAAGCAGGCAGAATCTGACCTGTGGTCTGTAGTTTGCCCTGGTTATAGGCTCCTAAAAGGTTGATCTTCCCGTTGTAGTTCTAGTACAAAAGTGGTTTTGAGAAGGATTGTGTGGGTTTCAGATGAGGCTCAAGGATTTGTATTTTCCCCAAACCAAAAGTCAAAGGCATGGCCTTCCACCCTGTTTACATGATGTGGAAACTACTCGCTATCCAGTCAGTTTGTCATGACAACTGGTACATTCAGTATGTTAAGCAGAGTCACAGTTTATTTCACTGAACTGATCGGTCAAGCAGTCAAAATAGCACGCTCTTGCCAAGGCATAACCTTGATGTAATTTGGACGGATAATCCTCCGGGACACCAATCTACCTGAAAGTTAGTTTACCTGTAATCTGCATTTCTCACTGAGCCTAGTAGGACAACGTCTAACTAAATCACACTCTGAATGAGGACACAGCTTGCCTTAGAAATAATTTAACCAAATAATTAGCACGTTCTAAAATTGTGGCAAAAATTGGTAACAGGAAGTCACTTGCAACTTGTCTAAAGCACTCATATTCTAGGAGACGCAGGTCAACTGTTTTTGGCTGGGGAGTCACGTGATGAGTACATGGCCTGATGTCTCAAGGAGGGGAACAGTGATCTGTATTTAGGGAAACTGCTTTTTCGAGCTCTCAGTAAATATGAGTCTGTTAAAGACAGATACTCTGTGTTTGCACTTATAGGTGGAATCTAAAAAGCAAAATGAACAAATATAACAAAACAGAAACAGACTCACAGATACAGAGAACAAACTAGTGGTTGCCAGAGGGGAAGGGGTGGGGGGGATAGGCAAAATAGGTGGAGGGGATTAAGAGGTACCAACTTCCAGTTATAATATAAATAAGTCATGGGGATATCATGTACAGCACAGGGGAAACAGTCAATAATATTGTAGTATCTTTGCATGGTTCGTAATATATAAACATATTGAATCAATATGTTGTACACCTGAAACGAATATAAAATTGTAAGTCAACTGTGCTTCAAAAAAAAAAAAAAGCCCTTTCAGAAGTAAGGGCAGGATTTCTGTTGCAGTTCTTGGAGCAAATCACTGAGGTTGTGTATAATTGTTTTGATTGAACAGTTTGAACTTCTCAGGTATAAACACACAATGACTTTATCTTTCCAATATCAAATTGTGTCGGTCAAGCTTCTCTTTCCTGCTGGGAAGCTGACATCCTTAATGACAGTTTGGGCTGATTCCCTAATTTTTCAGTTTCTTTTGGAAATTAAAATGGTCTCGTTCCTGTTCTTAACATTTTTTCTGTTCTTTTTAAAACCTCGATCACCTGTTCATTTCAGGGCCTCTCCATTTTCTCTCATTTCCCTCCAAATCCAGCAAAGACTGGAAACTAGGAGTGTAGTCTGCTCTCTCACCAATCCCTTTGCCCTGGCTTTTCCCTCTGGTGTCTCGGTGTTGAGGTGCTCGGTGGAAAAGGGCCATCTTCTTGCATAATTGCTGGTGGAGAAAGGGCTGCCTTCAACGTGGCGTTTGGGATTGCTGTTCTCTTATGTGGGCAACCTCACATCAGAGATGGCAAGGTCACTTCTTCTCTCTGTTGTGTGGCTCCATCTCAGCTGTCTGCCCAGCTGTCAAATCCCACTGGTTCTCTCAGGGGGCATCCTTTGGTTCTTGAAAGTCTCCAAGACAGCCTCCCCTTGTAAACCCCCCTGGTGTGAGAGATCTGAGTGAAGCTTAGCTTCTTCCTTCCCAGCTTGCAATCCCCACTGTGGGCCCCCAGCTTGCAGCCTGTTGCTGCTGGCTTCCGCTCGCCCAGCAGGAAGGGCCTGCTTCGTGGACGTCTGACCAGTGCAGTTGTACCGGGCCTGTGCTCAGAAGGGCCCCATACTTGGTGTGTAACATCCACAGGGTACCATCTTGAAATTATTAATAATTTTATCTTTGGATTTGTGTTTTGGACGTGAGATCAGATGGGCTAGTGGAGCATGTGTCAGGCTTAGAGCCTTGGCCCCTGCACAGACCTATATCTTACTGTCTCCTCACCTCTCTTGGAGACCCATTCCCCACTTCTCCATGCACTGGGCCCTGCCTGGCCTCCCCATCCTCGTCCTGCAACTGCTGTTGCCTTCAGAAACATGGGGTGTGTGTGTGTGTGTGTGTGTGTGTGTGTGGTCTGTGCGGGCACTTGGGCATGGGAGGCTTGGAGTGGTGCAATGCCCTGCTGTGTCTTGGGGAAAAATAAGGAGACATCTGTTCCAGTATATTCCGTAGGCAACCCAGGAGGTCTCTTGCCCACCCCCAATCCAAGTACCAATCTCAACCTGGCAGGAAGGTTGCAATGCCTTGGCATTTGCCCTCTACCACCAGTCGGGGTGGTCGGCCCATGGAGAGGGGAGATTAATTTTCTGTTCCTGGCCAGGGCCTCACATTTCCATTTTGCACTGGACCCCCCCAAATTACTTAGCTAGAGCTGCCAGTAGATGGTCCTCTTGGGGAGTGTTGGCCAAACAGCTTAAGCCACTTCAGTACTGACCACATTACCTACAGCTGGGCGCTCTCCTTGTTAGTAGAGATGGCAAGACTGAAGGCATCCCCTGGGCCTCCCTTTCCTGGCCCTTTTTCGCTGAACGACTGGCCATATCTTTCCTGAACTCTCTACTGCTGACTCACCAGCTTCCAGGTAACTACCAGCCCTAACTCAGTGGTGAGGGGTTTAGAAGACCCTTCTCCCTGCCCATAATCTTATAAGAGGGGGGTTGGGAGGCATTCAAAAGCCCACTCACCTTCTTAGGAGGGAGTTGATTGCCCTCCACAGTGTTGAAGTACCCCCCAAGGCCATCTCCTCTCTCCAAGTCCTCTTTCGTTTCTCAGTGACAGAGGCTGGGAAGCCCCGTTAGCCTTTTTGGATCCCGAGGGAACCTGGGACTCACCTTAGTCTTGGGCCTTCTCTGAACTCCGCATCGGAGAATTTTGAGATTTTGTTCTCAGCAGTGCACTAACTCTGCTTTAATCCCTGTTCTTTTCACTCACCTTCTGGGGGTAGAGAAACGTCTCTCTCAGGGCCTCCCCTTCTTCTGTTAACAAGTGTTCACGTGGGCCCTCAGCCTTCAATGAGTTCGTGGAGGGTCGGAGTTGCTAGGCTCTTTCACTGAAATGATAGTCTTACGCAGCAACTTCATTTCAATGCTGCATACGTTCTTGTACTCAACTTCGCCCTTCTGGAACAGCTGGGAGACTTCCCTTCCCTCTGTAGTATTTGGCTTACATGTTCTACACAGTTTCTCTTAACATTGTGTGTATTGGAAACAGCCGTAATGCTTTATCTAAGACTTTCTAAGACTGTCACTAACACTGAAAACTGAGCCTTGGTTTTCTGGTGGGCAAGATGGAATAAATAAAAATGAGTCCCATTTACTTTACATGGTGTTTGTGAGAAACCAGTAGGATGATAATTGTAAAACCTCTAAAATGTTTAACTGTCCCACAAGTTTGCGATATCCATAGTCTGAATCTAAGTAAAGACACACCCTACACAGCCATGGCTTTCCCAGGGCAACACGTATTTGATGCTGGGGGCAAACCAAACCCAACCCACAAAAGCCCTTTAGGCTCGAGATTATCAAGTGAAGTTTAATTAAAATGAGCATTTCTTGGTGGAATGGTAGTCATCTGGATGGGATGCTTTGTAGCTGTGCATGAGGTAGGGATGATTTATCTTGAAGAGGTGAGGCTGATTCGTACCTCTGAGGTCCGAGGTAAATGTGTCTGAAGCAAGAGAATCGGGTGCTTTATGTTCTGAGAACCTTGCTGTGATTTAAGTTTGATAGTTTTGAAGTCCACCTGGTGTTTCCGCTGACAAATAGTTTGCTGCTTTGATCCTCTCTCGAGACGCCTCTCGAAGGAGTTCATTCATACTCTTTTTTTCCTCTAGTTATTCTTCTGTTTTATCTCCTCTACTTAAAAGAAAAAAACAAACAAACCTCCCCTGTGTCCAAACGTGTGCTTATATTCTCAGGTGCCCTGTGGATTGGACACTTGCCCAGCCACCAGCTGTTCAGAGTCTGGACAGCAGACAAGGGCAACGTTGGGCTGAACTTCCGGGGACTCAGCTCCTCTGCTGTTGCTTACCGGCTTCAAATTCCACCTGGTTTTGCTAATGGGAAGCTTGACACCATCTGCAAAAATTGAAATAAAGCAATTTTGGTCTGAAGCAAAGGAAAATAGCAAGTGGAAGCCCATTTGGAAAATGTCATGTTTGCTGCTTCAGAAGGAAAAATGGTCGGGGATGTGTGTTGATATATGTTCCTGTGTTTGGTGGACTTCCTGAGAAGACACATGGAGAGGTGTAACCTTTGAGTGCACTGCCTTTTCTTTCTCCAGTAGGGGAAACACAGACTGAAGGAAGTCTACAAAATGTGCCTGATCCCCAAGATGGGTTTTGATGATTAACTGACAGTAGGTTGTGTTTATACATATTAAGTCCACCTCCCCCCAGAGTACAGTGGGGGGCCAGTGTGTTTGTTGGTGTCTGTGGCATATAAAAATCATGACCCTGTGCTTTTCTTAGTACCCAAAGGGTTCACTTATGTATGATGTAAGCCTGCACAAATACCCATAATCCCACCCCAGGGTCAAGGGATAATAATAATATAGTAGTATTAACTAAAATTCATCCAGTGCTGACTAAGTGTCCTGGACTGCTCTGAATACTTTAAATAGTAGCTCACTTAATTCCTACAACCACCCTAGAGGGTATTACTATGATCCCAATTTTACAGATGAGACTGCAGCACAGAGAAGATAAGTCATGACTAATAAGTGGTAGAGCTGGGATTTGAAAGTAGGCTGTCTCGCTTCGGTAATAGGTTAGGACTGGCCTCTGTGCTCACGGGGGTCACTCTGTACTTGACCAAGTATATTTTAGGATTAGTCCTCCTTTAGGGCTGCGTGCTGCCGCTCTCCTGCTGCTGCGCTAGATCTCTGCTCATCCGTCCTCTATCCTGTGCCGGCTCAGGGAGGCTTGCCCTCTTTGGATTGCATCCTGGGCTTCCTGGCCTTCAGTTTCCATTCCGGTTTGGCTGTGGGCCCCTCTCTCTCCCCCGGTGGCTGCACCCTTGCCGGGGGTGGCCCCAATTCTCCTCAGATCTGGTAACAACCACTGTCTCTACATTTACTGAGGCAGAGGGGGACCAAAACTTTCAGCCTCTGGACTCCTGGTGCCTCTCACCATCACAGGGAGGTTCTCTGAGCCCCGCCCTGTTTTGTAAAAAGCCCTTCATTAAAATTTAACACCGAGGCTGTTGTCTCTTTCTGCAGGAGTTCTAACACATACAGGCTTCCTCAGAGAGTTCATCTGTTGTCCCCTGCTTGAGTCTCCAGTACTCAAAAACACTTGATATTTTTAGAATAATTTTGTGAAACATAAATGAAAAAAAGTTAAAATTTAGGGTAGGGCCAGGCAGGCCTATCATCTTGGCTTAGAATAGACAATAATAATAATCCCATACTTGTAAGAAGTCGTCTTCTTTTCCAAGTGCTTTTAGATGCATTTGTTAATAACAACCTCTGCAAGTGCTGGGTTCCATGCACTCTACGAAGGAGTTCATCTAAATTATTTTATTTAATTCTCGGAATAGTCTTAGGAGGTAGGTTTCCTCATTATTCTCATGTTGCAGGTGAAGAAACTGAAGTTGAGAGAGATGAAGCAGCCTGATCGAGGCTGTGCGGTTAATAAGTCGTGTGTGTGGGATTTACACCCAGGCAGCTGGCCCCGGGGTCCGTACTTGTAAGCAACATACTTATGCCTCCTGCATCTGACTGTGCTCTTGGAGCAACTTGGGAAGTAGGCCAGACTGGTGTAATTTTCTCACCTTTATTGCAGTTGAGTAGACTGGAGCAGAGTGGGCTGAAATGACCTCTCTAAGCTTACAGAGCTACTTAGTCTATACGTATAAATGGCAGGAGTGGTGGTTACTGGGTGACCTTGCTGCAGAAATCAAGCAGCCTTGGAGGCAGCTTTGTTTGTGCAAAGAGCCTTAGGCTTGAGGTTAAGAGACAGGGGTTGAAATCCTGAGACTCCCTAGTTATTTCTCCTCGAGTGATTCTTACTCTGAGGCTTTGTGTCTTCATTCATAAAATGGGAGAAATTAATTCCTCCTTCACAGGGTGTACGAGGATGATAGAAAGTAATCAAATGAAAGTGTTTATCACAGTAGTTGTTTAATGTGTTTTAAAAAATGTCCACCGACATCATCAAAGTGTAGATCCGTGAATTGAGGGATAGAAAGGGAAGCAAAGGATGTTTCGCTCCTGACACCCTAGCTGGTTCCTCAGAAGTGTAATAACTTCCAGGGAAGCCTGCCTTGGGTGAGCAGGGCTTCATCCAGCCCTGAGCATAGACTGAACATCTGCTCTATGTTATTGAAGAGTTCAGGTTTTATATCAATGTGAGGGCTTTATTTTTGCAGTAGGCTTTATAGTAAAAACTAATTATAATTCTAACTGTATAATTCTAACAAAAACCTCGAGGCAAAGCTTTCGTTGGTAGTACATTAGGTACACTCCTGTGAGGACAGTGGTTTTACAAGCAGAATACCTGTATCTGTTACAGTGATGTCTTGATCTGAGTGGTTTTTAGGGTCTGCTCTTCAGTGAATTTGGAATGTGAGGAATCATCCCGACAGAAAGTAATTTCTCACCCCTCTGAAATATTGCCCTCTGTACCATTTCTCTGAATGTACTATTTCTGGTTTGAAAATGGTTCTTTGTGTACTTTTTTCCTCTCCACGCTGAGAGCTTATATATATATATATACACACACACACACACATACACATGCACGCACGTATATATATATGTATATATTTTTTTTTACAAAGCACTGTATTCTCGACAACTGTGTATGAATGTCTTATGAATGAATTCAGTGAATTTCTTTCTCATCTCTGCCGGGGTGGGGGTGGGGAGCATCTGCCATTCCTTCAAAACACTGAACATCTTCTGTGTGACAAGGACTCAGCTGGGCCTAGGGGTGTAGAGATGTGTCTTTGGGCTCTGGTACCTGACAAAGGTGCAGATAATCACAGCATGTTAGATCAAGTCCTGTAAGAAGTTGTGTACAAGGTACAGTGAGTTCCTTGGCAGTTACATTGGAAACAAATGTGTTCACAGAACATACTAGTAAGTGATCCACATGGGTTATTTTCCTTGACAAGAGCCAGAGCCAGAGGAAATGAATACAGTGAAGCCTCCCACAGCCAGAACGCTTGGTGAACGGAGTGTTTTGGTTTCTGGGCTTTTACAGTCCGCTGAGAGTTGTAAAACTGCAACGTCAACCTTGTCATCACTGAAAATACCCTACAGTTCCACTAGATGGCGCTCTGTCTCTAGGAAAGCAGAGCTTTCAAGTCAAACGAGTCAAATTTGAATTCTTGGCATTCTGGCAATCATCACACTTCCCTCACTTTTTAGGGAAGTTGAATGTTGAATGAAAATTTGAGTTGTTAAGGGTTCAGTTGAAAATGAAGGATCACCAGAAGTTCACTCAGAACACATGAACTGAAATTCCCAAAGGAGGTTTGAACACATTTTTTTACAATGTTTAACTTATTTTCAGAAAAATAAGAAAATAGAAACCAAGAATACAGGAGCGTCAGTAACTAAGCAAATAGTTTCACTATATGGACTTGCAAACATCAGATGAGGCAGTGTGGCTTGCAGTTGCCTTTGCCTGATTTTACTCTTTGATTAAATTTTTCACAATTAAAAGGAATACAAGCTTATTGTAAAAATATAGACAATGCATTTTACAAGTATAAAATAAAAGAGAGTCCTTCTTCACCTCCTACCTCCAGGTATAGCCCACCCACTTCTTTTGCTATACATTTAAAATTCTCTTTATAGTGAGAGAATGAACATACTAGTGGAGAATGGCCGGACTGTATATAAAAATAGAGCTCTGACCTATAATCCGCACTAACCAGCCAGGAAGCCAACCTGCTGTCTGCAAGTCACACTAGTAGGAAGTCAGACCATTACCTCTAGCAATCAGGCCAGAAAGTGAAACAATAACTTCTATACAATCAGCCCTAAACAGCCAGGACTTGATTAATTACTGACAGAGCCCTTAATTTCTGTCCCCGATTACAATTTAGGACTAAAGAGAGAAAGCCAAATATGCACCCCTAAACAATCACATGGGATTCCTTCCTTCTTATAAATTTTATTTATTTATTTATTTATTTATTTATGGCTGCGTTGGGCTTCGTTGCTACCCATGGGCTTTCTCTAGTTACGGCGAGTGGGGGCTACTCTTCATTGCGGTGCGCGGGCTTCTCATTGTAGTGGCTTCTCTTGTTGCAGAGCACGGGCTCTAGGCACATGGGCTTCAGTAGCTGTGACACGTGGGCTCAGTAGTTGTGGTGCATGGGCTTAGTTGTTCTGCGGCATGTGGGATCTTCCCGGACCAGGCCTTGAACCCGTGTCCCTGGCAGGCGGATTATTAACCACTGCGCCAACAGGGAAGCCCCCTTCCTTCTTAGTTGACCTACCTACAGCTTCCCCACGCTAAGTGTCTGCAGTCAGGGTACACCTGTATCTTTCCCTTGTTTCTCCTATAAAGCTTTCCCACTCCTCTGCCTGCCTGAGTTTCTGCCGAACACCTGGGATGGTGCCTGACTCTTTTGCAATGGCAAGTGCTGAAAAAATAGCCTTATCTTGTTCTCATTTGATTGGTCTTCATTTATTTTCACAACAGATACAGATTCATTCGTTTAATGTCACTTATTTGAGGGCCTGCTGTTCGAGGGCTGGGGATACAGACACAGTTTCTCCCCACATGATGCTTACGTTTTAGTGGAGGGGGGGAAAAAGTAAATGTGTTTATAAAAGACCGTTAGCGAGTGCTATGTGCTCTGAAGAAAAGTAGAACAGGGTTAAAGGATGGAGAGTGACGGAAGGTGCTATCTAAGTGACGTGGAGGGGAAAGTCCTCTCTGGGGAGCTGACACTTCAGTGGAGTCCCGGATAAACAAAGGAAGTGAGCACGTGGCTACACTGCGAGAGTGGCAGGTGCAAAGGCCCTGCAGTGACAGCGTGCTTGTTTTGTTGTGCGAAAACCAAGAAGGGGTGGGGAGGGTCAAGGTTGAGTTCTCAAATGGTTTTGACTGTGACACACAGTAGGATGCACATTTTACTTCCTGACCCGATGGACAACACACACTGTTATGGGTTGAATTGTGTCTCCTCACCCGCAAAAGGTATGTTGAAATCTTAACCCCCAGTAACCTCAGAATATGACTTTATTTGGGAGTAGGGTCATTGCAGACGTGATAAGTTAAGGTGAAGTTTTGCTGGGTGGGCCCTGCATCACAATGACTGGTGTGCTTATAAGAAGGGAAGAGACACAGAGACATAGGTGCACATGGGGAGAGTGTCATGTTGTGATGGAGCCGTACAGGTTTCAGAAGGAGCGTGGCCCTGATGACACCTTGGTCTTTCACTTCTAGATTCTAGAATAGTGAGGCAATACATGTTTGTTGCATCAGGTTACCCAATTTGTGGTGTTTTGTCATGGCAGCCCTAGGACACTAATGCAGACACACACAGACACAGCAGTGCAAGTGATTAATTCAACTCTCCTTGCCCTTACTCCCTGTAGTTTGCTGACCGTTCTGTTCTCTGCCATGATGTCACATGTTGGTGAGGACCCTGGGATGATTTTCTGGTGGCTCCCCGCACCCTATCACCCTGCATTCTGCGACTGAAAAACACTGAGCAAATGTGAGCGTTGGGATAAGAGGCCAGGGAAAGAGCCAGGGGCCAGATCACAAGGGCCATGGGAAAGGCTCTGCAACTTTTTCCTTTGGGAGCTGGGAAAACCACTGGTAGGGATGTTTTCTTTTCTTCTTCCTTTTTTGAGGATGTGTGTGTGTGAGACACAATCTGATTGGTCTTTTAAGAGGATCTTGCTGACTGTGCTCTCTGGAGAAGAAAGCTTGGGAGAGAAGAGTGGAAGCAGGGAGCGCAGTTAGGGACAGGTCGCAGTAACCCAGCCTGGGGGGTACCGGGGGCCAGGACCAGGTTAGTAGACAAGGCAGTGGGAATGCATGGTTCCATGTGGAACCTCCAGGGGCAATTAAGAGGTTTGATTTCACTTATTTTACTGTAGGTTCCATTGCCTACCTTCAGAGTCTCCACAAGTGCCCCCTGAGGAGTTAATGTTGCCTTCCTATCTCTCCGAGCGTGTGGAATCCCAGGAACGGAACAGACCAGGCCTTTCTTGACCACCTTGTGCTGTCTGAGGCCTCTCTACACCAAGACTCTGGCGTATAGTCTGGACTGTTTCTTTACCCAAGGATCAGGCACTCTTGTAAGACTACTGTGGCATGAGAGGCTGAACCACTAGCTAAGGCCAGGTTTCCCTGTGAGCCACACAAGGGAGGACTCTGCAGTGCTTGGGTCTTCATTAGAAAAATGGCGCCCACGTGTGCTCTCTTCGGTCCTGGTCTCCCTCCGCGGGTTCATCGCGTCCTCATTTTCAAAGTTCTCATGCAGCCCTTCTAACCAGCAATCCAGCTCTCTTCTTAGGGGTATTCTCCTACATGGGAGTTGATTCTGAGGCTCCATTACTTTGATTTTCCAAGAAATTCTGGTGGCTTCTTCATTGAGTGGCTCTCCTGGGCTCGATCTCAAAGCCTGTGGACCGGGTGGACTCCAGTCTTGCAAGTGAGGGGGAATCGATTTATTCTCTAATTATATAGTTTAGTCTTTCTATCAGTGGAGCTATGAGGCTGTGGTTCTCTTAATCATGAGAAAGAGAAAAACAGACCCTGACCTGTGGGAACTGGCCTTGGTGTTCTCCTGCTTAACATAAGCAATTACGTGGAACATCAACATCAGACAGAGCCACTCTGGGGGTGTGACGGGTCAGTACAGAAATGGGACCATTGAGCACAGACAATATGCATCACTGTGTAAGCCAGAAAGATGAGCCAACATCCCCCTGTCCTGGATAATATGAGTGAGTGCCACTTTTTTTTTTTTCTTTTTTATCTTTTAGAGCTTTAGCCTTCCTCTATTCCTCTTTCCTTCTAGGTAGGATTTATTAAACTACCCAAATATAGGATTACCTCTACCTTTTTTTAAAAACCTTATTCATTTTCTTAATTGAGGTATAGTTGCTGAACAATATTGTATAAGTTACAGGTGTACAATATAGAGATTCACAATTTTTTTTTTTGTGGTACACGGGCCTCTCACTGTTGTGGCCTCTCCCGTTGTGGAGCACAGGCTCCGGATGCGCAGGCTCAGTGGCCATGGCTCACGGGCCCAGCTGCTCCGCCGCATGTGGGATCTTCCCGGACCGGGGCGCGAACCCGTGTCCCCTGCATCGGCAGGCGGACGCTCAACCACTGTGCCACCAGGGAAGCCCAAGGTTCACAATTTTTAAATGTTATACTCCACTTATTGGCACTGTAAATTATCAGCTGTATTCCCCATGTTGTACAATATATCCTTGTAGCTTATTTTATATGTAATAGTTTGTGCCTCTTAATGCCCTACTCCTATATTTCCCTTTTCCTCTTCCCTCTCCCCACTGGAAACCACTAGTTTGTTCTCTATATCTGTGAATCTGTTTCTTTTTGTTATATTCACTAGTTTGTTGTATTTTTAGATTCCACATGTAAGCAGTATCATACAGTATTTGTCTTTCTCTGTCTTGTTTCACTTAGCATAGTGCTCTCCAAGTTCATCCATGTTGCTGCAAATGGCAAAATTTTGTTCTTTTTTATGGCTGAGTAGTATTCCATTGTATATATACACACACACAACATCTTCTTTATCCATTCATCTGTTGATGGGCACTTAGGTTGTCTCCTTATCTTGGCAATTGTAAATAACACTGCTGTGAACATTGGGATGTATGTATCTTTTCAAATTAGTTTTTTCTTTTTGAATATATACCCAGGAGTGGAATTGCTGAGTCATAAGGTAGTTCTACCTTTAGTTTTTTTATTTTTATTTATTTATTTTTTTGGTGGTACGCAGGCCTCTCACTGTTGTGGCCTCTCCCGTTGTGGAGCACAGGCTCTGGACGCACAGGCTCAGTGGCCATGGCTCACAGGCCCAGCCGCTCTGCGGCATGTGGGATCTTCCTGGACTGGGGCACAAACCCGTGTCCCCTGCATCGGCAGGCGGACTCTCAACCACTGCGCCACCAGGGAAGCCCTACCTTTAGTTTTTTGAGAAACCTCCATACTGTTTTCCACAGGGGCTGCACCAATTTACATTCCCACCAACAGTTTCCTTTTCTCCACATCCTTGTCAGCATTTGTTGTTTGTGTTCATTTTGATGGTAGCTGATCTGACAGATGTGATTATCTTTACTTTCTGACAGCATCCAGTCTGGAGTTAAGCTAGCTTCTCTGAATCCTCCAGTGAATCCCTAACACGAGCCCAAATTCTACATTAGGTCATTTCTAACAGCCTCTTATGGAGATGTCCCATGATTCCCTATGGTGTGCTATCTTCTTTGTTTCTACAAGAAATCACCCAGCTTGTTCAACTATAGGTGTGTTCCAGAGGTCTTTCACTGGAGGACGTTGACACTAAGCTACCTTTGAAAAAAGCCAACTCGGCAAAGACAACATATACATTTTCTTACCGTAAATCATCTAACCATTTCTCTTGAAGGGATTTAGTTTGCCTCCAGTGTTTTGCTATTAAAAATATTGTCGTAGTTCTGTTTCTGGTCAAAATCAAGTAATGGGGAGAATTGGATTCACCTTCCCACCTGTAACAACTGAAAAACTGGACAAAGTATACGTAACAATGGCTTTCAAGACATTGGACGTCAGGCAATAGGCAACAAAAGACAGTGATCCCTGGAGGATGGGAAACAAATGAGGTGAACTTAATGATTGCAGCAGCTTATGCCTAAGGAAAGTTACCAGGCCTCAGTGCAGGAATGGGGAAGCCTGGGAGAACTTGTCTCCCAGAGTAATTTTCCTGAGTCTGGGGAAAGCAATGTGGCCAGGGTTTGCAGAGCAGAATAAAGGAGAAGAGAGCTGCACAAAGAGCAATCCTGAGATGAGAGGAGTGTGTCCTTTGAGTTCTCGGTTGAGTACTGATCAGTGCATGCTTGTGAGGAAACCCACTGAGGCAGGGGCAAGAACCACTGCACAGTGTTGGAGGGAACAGTGTCTAGAGTTCATGTTGGTTCCAGAATAGTGCTTCTTCCCAACTGCCAGAGTGGAAAATGTGATATTTCACAGGGCACTGGATAGAATTCTACAAAGGGTCTTACCTCAGTATTGGGAAAAAATTAGCCCTAGACTAAGTGCAGGTCCGATTCTCACAAATAAAACTTAAAAGCAAGATTCAACAGCATCAAATTCTTCCCAAGTAACGTAACCGTGTGTGAGAGCAAATTTCAAGAATATATATAGGACTAGAAAGATATCTGGCATCAAATAAGGTAAAATGTTCTATGTCCGGCACCCAATCAAAAAGTTTTAGGCATACAAAGAAGTAGAAAAATATAACCCCTACTGAAGAGAAAAATCAGTCTAATGAAACTAACTCAGAAATGATACATGATAGAATCAGTAGTCAAGGGCATTAAAAGTTATTAAAACAGTATTCCAAATGTTCAGGAAACTAACATGTTAAGTAGAGAAATGGAAGATATGAAAAAGACCAGAATAAAACTTCTAGAGATAAAAGCTACAGTGTTTGAGTTAAAAAATTCACTCACATGTATGAAAAACCTATAGCTACTATCGTATTTAATGGTGAAAGATGGAATGTCCAAACCCCTCTGCCCCACATCAGAAACAAGGCAAAAATGGCCACTCTCATCACTTTTACTTATCATCGTATTGAAGGTTCTAACCAGAGCAGTAATAAAAAGAGAAGAAATGAAAGGGATTCTGTTTGGAAGGAAGGAAGTAAAACTCTTTATTTGCAGATGACAGTGATTATCAAATTGGAAAACCCTTTAGAATCACCAAAAAAGTTTCTATAACTAAGTGAGTTTAGTCAAATCTGTGGGATACATGACCAATATAAAGATTAATTGTACTTCTATATGTTAGCAACTAAGAATGAGAATCATTGTGTTGTACACCTGAAACTAATATAATGTTTTATGTCAATTATATCTCAACAAAAAATAGTGGTAGTAACGTAAAAACTGGGAAATTGATCTTAAAAGAACAGTACTGTTTAAAATATCAAAAATATGAAATACTTGGGGATAAATTTCACAAAATTTGTTTAAGACTTGTGCACTGAAAACTACAAAACATTCCTGAGTGAAATTTAAAAAGACCTGAAATAAATGGGGAGATAAACGGTATTCATGGGTTGGAAAACTCAACTCAATTTTTAAGGTGTGATTCTTTCTAAATTGATCACAGATTTAGTGCAGTCCCAATCTAAATATCAACAGATGCTTTAAAAAGTAGACATGGTAACTCTAAAATTCATGTGGAAATCAGAGAACCTAGACTAGCCAAGACAACTTTGGGGGAAAAAAAAGAACAAAGATTGAAGACTTATATTACGTAGCTTCAGCAGTGTGGTATCAGTGTCAAGAATAAGGAGTAGAACAGTAGAACAGAAGAGTCTAGAAATAGACCCACACATATATGGTCAATTTTTAGTAACAATGCAAAAGCAATTCAGTGGAGAAAAGACATTTTCAACAAATTGGATATTTATAAGTAAAAATTGAACTCACATCCTATACAGAAGTTAACTCTAAATGCATTACAGATTCAAAGTAAAACCTAAAACTATAAAACCTCTAGAAGAAATTATAGGAGAAAAACCTTTGTAACTTCAAGGATAGGGAAAGATTTCCTAGATATGACACTGAAAGCACAATCCTTAAAAGAAAAAGATAGTGAATTAGATTTCATCAACATTTAGAGCTTCTACTGTTTGAAAGACCTTTAAGAGAACAACAAAAAATTTCATAAACTGATAGAAAATATATAACAAATCACACGTCTGATAAAGGAATTATATCCTCAATAGATAAGGAACTTTTAAAACTGAAAAAAAAACTAATTAAAGAAATGGATAAAAGATTTGAACAGATGCTTCACCAAGGAAGGTATATGGACGGCAATAAAGGACAAGAAGAGATTCTCAACACTATGTGTCATTAGAGAAATGAAATATAAAACCACATCGAACTACCACCAAACAACTATTAAAATGCTAAAACTTAAAAAGATTGATAATACCATGTATTTTTAAGGCAGGAGGCCCACTGGAAATCTTATACATTGCTGGTAGAAATAAAAAATGGTACAACCACTTTGGAAAAAGAGTTTTGGAATTTTAAAAAGTTAAACACGTATCTACCATATGACCCAGATATTTCATTCCTAGATATTTCCCCAAGAGTAATGAAAGAATGGGTCTCTACAGAGAATTGTAGATGGGTATTCATAGCAGCTTAATTTGTAATATCCTCAACCTGGAAACAACCCAGGTGTCCATCAACAGGTAAGTAGTTAAACAACTCATTGATATAAACAACAATATAGATGAATCTCAAAATAATTAGGCTGAGTGATGTAATATAGACCAAAAAAAGTACATATCATAGGATTCCACTGATATAAAACTCTGATAATTAATCTAAAGTGATAGAAAATAGGTCAGTGGTTGCCTGGTTGGGAGAGCAGGAGGGTTGAGAGGAAGAAATTACTGCTAGGCATAAGGGTACTTTTGGGCGTGATGGATGTGTTCGTTATCTTGATTGTGGTGATAATTCCAGGAGTGTATACCTATGTTAAAACTTACCAAACTGTACATTTTATACATATGCAATTGATTTTATGTCAGTTATGTTTCAGTAAATCTGTTAAAATAATGTGACAAGAATGATATAATGTCTGTCCGTGAGCTGCTCTAAAATATTTCTTATTGGAGAGAGCAAGTAGGTGGGACTTGAGAAAAATTAAGATTGGCCATTAGTTGATAACAGCTGAGGGGTGGGTACATGGGGATTCATTAGCCTATTCTGTCCACTTTAATATTTCAAATTTCCCATAATAAAATATGCAAAATATTGTGATTAATGCTTTGTACATAATACATTTGTGCCTTTTTTTAACAAGTGTTTTATCTAGAATAGGGACCAAAAGCGGAATGTTGGATGTATGATTTTGCACACACGTTATTTTCACGAGAACGATCAACTTGTCTTGTGTTTTTAGAAGTTTCTTTTGTATTTCTTTTGAGAAGAAGGGAACATGGTCTCTTGTGATTTTTTGTTTTTGAGTCTTTTAGTTGAAACAGAGGTAAAATTCAAGGAAACTTGATGCTGAAAAGCTATGGCATCTCAAGTTAATGGCCCTAAATATCTGTAATTAACTAAACTGAGTCAAAAGAGCATTCTGAAGCTGTTTATTCTTGTTGTCAGAAGTCTTTATGCAGGCAGCTGTGGAAGAAGAATTTGTGTCTTTTGTTCACTGTTACTTCCATTTCTGTTCTTAAAAATGCCACTTATTTGGAAAATTTGGTTATTCAAGTGTTGATAGTGCTTGATTGTGTGTCCAAATAGCATCTAACATTTATTGCATGCTTTGTGTTCTAAGCGCTTGACATGGATATATTTAATCTCTGAAAATTTGTGGCATATACTATTATTACTCTGTTTACAGTTAATAAACTGAGGCCCCTAGAATTTAACTAACTCACCCAAAGTTATGCAGCTAGGAAGTCAGAGCCGGAATGCAACCCAAGGAATCTGGCTCCAGGATCCATTGTCTCTAATCACTGTATTTAACTTCCTCAGTACTTAATTCTCAATGAGTAAAAGCAAGGATACAAAACTTTTGAATCCTCTGTTGTTGCTTTGTTACTGTGTATACACTGATAGTATATTTTCCCCAGTTAAACATTTTTTCCCCCTCAGAGTTTTACACACAACAAACATTGCTAAGGAAAGTTTTCTGTTGTTTGATGACGGTGAAATGAAATGATACTCACTCTAGGTCCAGATTTTTGTCTAGACAGTGGGGTTTATCAGGGTAATGCCTTTGTATGACTTAGGAAAAGATGAATTAGGGAAAGGCACCATCTCGGGTTGGACAATCCCCCGATGAGCCCCATGGCTTTCAGTCTTTGTGGGTTTTTGTCCTGGGGAGGGTGGCAGAGAAGCAACATTTTGCTGGGACACATCCCTTGGGCAGGACAACACATTGGCCAGCAGATTTCTGGCTGGATTTCTGTCTTCAGAAACCTCCCAGCTGGGGGGTTTTAGTGCAATGTACAAATTCCACAACCTTTAGACTCCTCTAAGGAGCTTATGGCAAGCTTTCTAGCTCAACAACCATTTTAATTGTAACTTTTGGTGGCAGAAATGCCAATTGTTTTTGTTTTTTTTAATACATCTTTATTGGAGTATAATTGCTTCACATTACCGTGCTAGTTTCTGGTGTACAACAAAGTGAATCAGCCACATGCATACACATCTCCCCATATCCCCTCCCTCTTGAGCCTCCCTCCCACCCTCCCTATCCGACCCCTCTAGGTCATCGCTGTGCACCGGGCTGACCTCCCTGTGCTATGCTGCTGCTTCCCACTAGCTAACTGCTTTACATTCGGTAGTGTATATATGTCGATGCTTCTCTCACTTTGCCCCAGCTTCCCCCTCCCCACCCCGGGCCCTTAAGTCCATTTTCTATGTCTGTGTCGTTATTCCTGCCCTGCCACTAGGTTCATCAGTACCTTTTTTTAGATTCCATATATATGTGTTAGCATATGGTATTTTTCTCTTTCTGACTTACTTCACTCTAGACTCTACAATCTTCCCTTCTTTTGTGTTGATAGAGGCTCTGATTTTGACCAGACCCATAGGATGAAGATCTGAGCATCTCTTGTAGTTAGATGTGGCCATGCAACCAGTGGGGTCTCGTAGAACTGTTTTGTGATGGCATTGAAGAAATTTCTTAAAAGACTGTTGGTACATGTCCTTTGCCTTTCTTCCCCTTTTTTCTTGATCCCCCTGCTTGCAACACTGATAGGATACTATGTTCACTATGTTGCACTCCGAGGATACGAGTCATGTTCCAGGGATCAGCAGCAGAAAACAAACATCCTGGTACCTGATGATAAGCCAACATACAAGCCCTGGCTTCCCTGCATTTATGCAAGAGAAACAAGGTGCTTTTTAGTTGAACCCATTTTTTCTGTACTAACTTCTACATACTACTTTATATTTTTGAAAGTAAATTTATACCAGTTATTTGCTTTTATCAGAATTGATCTCGCTCTTCTTTCTCCAGTCTCACAGTGTTTCTGTGACATGACCAAGGTGATCATATCCTAAACTCTCAATTAAGCAATTACAAGGCTGAGGTTTGTTGCCGCACATTCATTCGTATTTCTGGCTGCTCTGGGTTTTTTTAAGTCAACTCGGTAGCAATCTGTGACAACTGATTATTCCAGTTGCAGAAGTACAAAGTCAGCTTCTTCATGGTTGATCTGTATTGCCATAGATCCAATAAACACTTCAATCACAAAGATTAAGCTTAATTCTAGAAGTTTATCTATTGCACAGACGGTGTAACTTAAGTGTACTTTTATTTTACACAAGTGCTTGTTCCTTTCCATTCATATATTTCTTCCAATTATCTTTTCAGGTGTCTTTATGGAGTCAGCTTATAAGCACCCATTGTAATTAGTGATACATGGAAACAGTTGATGTATCTGTTTTCCCCTAGCTTTACTGAACTCTAAGGCCTCCAACCTCTATCTTGACTACTAAGGGCAATATTGTGGATTTGGGGGAATAGATACATTCAGCGTGGAAGCAAAAGTGCCGTGGAAGGCAGAAATACTTTGGGCAAAGAGGCCCATTGGGCAAGACCAGTTTCCTTGTGGCCAAATCATTCACTCCTTCCCCAAAGCCATCATCATCTCTTAGCTGGTTTAATGCTACAGCCTCCTTACTGATTCCTCTTTTGCTCCTTTCCAGTCCAGTTTATACTGAACAATCAAGTAATCTGTGTGTCCTATGCAATATTTGTTGGTTGTTTCTTCAAGAGTCTGATGAAGAGATTAGCTGAAATCCCAAACTAAAAATGCTAGATACTCTTATGACAGCTCTTGGTGCGGGGACTTCTGTTGCTGACTGTGACGTATGCTAATGTTTCCGTTCTAGTTTCTCTCCCACAAATGACTGTGGCTTGTACTGTGCCATTTGTGCACCACAGTGGCACCACCTCTAAGGAGGAGCCACGCGCACCCTAGACATTATTGATACATAACAAATTAAAACTGTGAGAAAAAAATCTTGTTCTACCAGCATCAATTTGCTATAATTTCCCTACAGATAGACATAAAATGTCTTGTGTCACAAAAGTGTCACTTTTCTTAAGGACACAGAATCACCATACGGGCAAGTAGTGGCCTTGTGATCACTTGAGTGTTGCATTCTAGGCATGTGGATAGATAGATCTGGTAAAAATGTCTCCTCATTTAAAACGAAACTACCAGATTACAAATAAATTCTCAGGGCACTGTGTACAATCGATATTACATCAGCACAACTCAGTTTGTCTCTAACCTCACTGTATTCATTCCAATACTATTTGTTACTATTATTTTTAATAAAAGAGGAATATCCACTTTAAATATCAAAACACATGTACATCAGATGTCAGTTCCACAAGGAAGAAACACAGTTGTAGCTTTAAACTAATCAATATCTTGTCCCTGGGGTTGTTCTGTAGCATTTGTCAGCAGTGAAACTTGGGCGGCAGGGGGTAGATAAAGTTGGAATAAGAAATTTCTAAAATCTCTCTATTGGGAAATAATATCACTGATGTAGGTTCTCATCTTTCTTAATCTAGAGCCTCTCTGGGTTTTTCTTTCTGGTCACAGCTTGGGAGGTGCAGGCTGACTTCTTACTGTACACTCAGCTGCAAAACCAGCTCCTTCACTTTCCTTCTCTTCATCACTATAGGCTGAAGAGTTTTGGGGGATAAATTCTTCCGTTTACTGTTAACTTCACTTTGGAAATTTGAGGGGAGTTTCATACTTCTTGCTTGTGAGTAGAGAAGGGAGCAACATTTCCTAATTAAAACCTGAAATGCAAACCACTACTTTAAAATAAAATCCATTTTTGATAACATTTTATAATCCATATTGGAGTTGTACTCAGTGGTCTTGGAAGACACTGAACCAACATATGACCATGGGGTTGAAAGGAAAAAAAGTCCGTCGATCTTATGTGATTCTAAAGAAAATTCCCATCGAGTTAGCATAGGGTTAGGATTAGGGTTAGGGAGTTGTAACTACTAGTTTACATTTCTAATTGATTCAGAGTATAAATTTACAATTTACCTTTTATTCATTCATTATTCATTACCTTTTATTCATTATAGCCTGAAACTTTTATACATAAAATGCAGACATTAAGGAGTGCAATGTTTCCTTCACCCTTTCCCACCTTTTTTTCTCTGGGGATTCCTCCATGTTTCAAAGAGCTATTTCACAATTGAGCTTTTAGGGTTGATGTGCTTTTTATGAGGTGGGATCTGTCTGTGTGCCTAATTTCCACTGCCATGTTGCAAAATCCTCAAGACATATTTTATGTAAAACCTCTTTATACATCCTAATGGCACCTAGCAGAGTGCCTTAAACATAACATTCAGATAAGCGTCAAATTATATTAAGCTCTTCTCTTTCTCAGAATTTGAAAACTTATCAAGTAGGAGTGTTTTTTTGCCCTTCTCTAGAAAAACGACTTATTCTAATTAAAATTAGTTGCTTTTTCTAATTTCTAATTAGTTGCTTTGTAATTAGAATTAGAAATTTCTAATTAGTTGCTTTCTTTTTTTGCCCTGTTTCACTGTTTCTTCTCTCTCGAGTGTTTGTTTATAGACAGTGAGCTATCTTCATATTTTCCATCATCTCTTCCTTTTCCATATAAATATATATGCTATTCATCCCCCAGTTTCTATTTACAAGTTTGCCGCATTCAAAACTTTAATGTTAATATTGGAAAAGGTCAGTCACTGATGCTGCCATTTTATGAGAAAATCACCTGCCCTGGGGAAGCCCACGGGGCCAGATGACAGCTCCCTCCGGCCATTTCACTTTCTTGAACTAATTTGGGATAATACAGGGTGACTTAGGAAAAGTCACCAAAGGTAAATAAAGTTATTTCTTACTCTCACTTTTAGGAAACAGTTTTGTCATCTTGCTATTACTTTTTTCCCCCCCCCACTGTGGGTTTAGTTTCAACATTTAGCTAGGTTGCAATAAATTATCCAAATCTGAGGTTTCCCAAATATTAAGTAGAAAAGGAGTTTTTAAAAATTTTTTTTTTTGGATTATAGTATATATGTTGTGTTAGTTTCTGCTGTACAGCAAAGTGAATCAGTTATACATATACATATATCCACTCTTTCTGAGAAGGATTTTCTGATAGATTCCCAGGCTGTTTTCTGCCGTAGTGCCTCCTCTTCCCCGATTTTCCATTTCAGCAAGGGGCCATTGTTCCTTTTTGAACAGGGCTTCTGTTTGTCAATGTGGCCTCTTACTAGCATCACCTTTAGAGTCAGAAGTTTCTACATTTATGTTGTCCTTCCTTCTTCTTTTCCCCCTTTCCCAAATGTATAAGTATGTTGATTGGTATGCAGACAAGCACACAGACACACCTATCAACCCCTCTCTGATAATTTTACGCCTTTGAGGAAATGCATTTTTATGTTTTTTCTGTTGACAATTTTACATGATTCTGTGTGGCAGGCAGTTAACTGGAAACCATATAAAAAGAATGGTGAAAGGAGAAGAAAGCAGAGGTTAGCAAAATTTATTACACGTGAAGGAAATGGATAGACAGAGAGCTACCCCTGGAGTTGGCGATTCTCATCCTCGTATGTACACAATTTATGCATATTTCCCTTTGGAAGTCCCCGCCTCTGATGTATGTGAAACAAATACCTAATTTTCCTTTGAGAACGAATCTGAGGTTTAGGGCTAGTGTTTGAGTAGGACTTAAAATGCGGGTCTAATCAGCGTAACGTCTTGAATGGGTGCTTACTGGAAACATTTTCTCGTGGCTCATGAAGCAAGTTAAAGGCAACTCCCCCAAAGCTATTGCTGCCGAGAGGGTTTTCTGTGTTTTTATTGTAGAAGGATTTGTGGCATTCGTATTTTGTTACCTGGGCTTCTCCCCCAATTTAAAGGTATCCATTGTGAATAATTTTATCCCTGTGCCTGAAATGATAAATTAATGTCAGCTAATAGACTGTGTTATTGGCTATATTGCTCACTCCTTTTATTTTGTTGAAGTCAATTTTGTTAAGCTCCACCAAGGCTCATAGAGTCCCTTTGGGGCAGAGCATTCGACTAATCGTAAATTCACGGAGCCACGGTGCATTGGTTTATCATTGAATTATAGGAACAATGGCGAAAATGAGCATTTCCTCAACCATCTGACATTGAACAGAGATTTTTACTGGGCCGAGGAGCAGAATACTATCTCTAAGTCTTGGGTAAGCCCTGTGTTTCCCCTGAGGCTTCTATACGTTCATCCTATGTGCTCTTCTCATGTCAAGTTAAGTCAGTGAATATTTATTCATCAACCACTAAACGTCCATCAGAGTTAAACACTTAGGAGGCTGTTCTTATCCTAAGCAACTTGATGTCTATTAAGAAGAATGTAAGCTTCACCAAGATGGGGATTGTTGTCTTTTTCTCTCCAGTGTCCAGATCATGCTGGATGCATACTAGGCTCTCAGTAATAAATATTGTTAAATAAATAAAGAACATTGTTGTGCTTCAGCAAAGTTGTGGAGTGCCTTCAAACCTGAAAGTGTAAAGGTATTTTACCACCATTCAGCAGGATCTGAGATTAGAGCAGCGGTAGGGTTGGAGTGGAGAAAGCTGGGTAGACGTTGCCTCTGTTCATCACTGGCACATGGATTTGTGGGTGTGGGTGCTTGTGTGTCCTGGAGGTTGGGAGTAGATTGAGAGTGAGGTTGAGAGTTTGGATGATGTACAGGATGTGAGCTTTATCCATGAATGTCAAAGTGAGCTTCAGAACGCAGATGCATGGAACCTCAGAACTGAGAGAGCTGCCGTAGGTGGTGAATGTCCTCTACAAACATTCCAGCGGGAGACAGTCTGCCTTCAGCTGGCACCTTGTGCAGTGGGGAATTTATTACTCATAGGCAGATAATTCCACTTTGGGACTGCTCCAGTTATAGAGGAGCCCTTCTTACATGCAGGTAGAATGTTTGCGTATTAGTCCTAACTGTACTTCCGCAAAAGTGCTTATCACTATTTCTTTCTCTGTTATGGAATGGTAGCATTTGAACACGACTGTCATGTCTCACTCTAGCTCCCTTTTCCCGGACTTCTTGTTAGTAAAATTAACGTTTGCGCGTGGTATTTCCTGGATTATACGTTTCACGTAGGCCGTGATTTCCAGTTCCTTTGCTGTCTGCTCGCTTCTCTGTCGTCTCCAGTTTGTATGCATTACTTTTTCCTTTGAATAGAGGGATAATTTCCATACTGTAAGATATACAAATCTTAAGTTTACAGTTTGGGTTCTGACACTTGTATACATACCCCTGTAAACACTACCCCAATCAAGATGTAAAGCATTTTCATCATCCCAGAAAATTCCCTTATGCTCCTTTCTAGAACCCGCCCCCGCCCCGCCCCGCCCCGAGCAACTGCTCTTCTGATTTCTATCAACATAGGCCTCTTTTGAACTTCATATTAGTGGAATCAAACATCATATGCACTCTTTTTCGTTTGGCTTCTTTTATTCAACGTGATGCTTTTGAGAGTCATCTGTGTTGTCGCATGTGTCAATAGTTTGTTCCTTATTCATGCCGAGTAGGATTTCATTGTGTGAACGCACCCCTCTCTGTTCCTCTCTTTTCCTGTTGATGATATTGAGTGGATGCATTACTCTATACCTTTGATTACCATCAAGAATCTGAGCAGTGCCTCCTTTGTTCTGGCATTGTACTTTTATTAATCTAACACCAGATTGCATTAGTTATCAGAGTATCCTTATTGTGCTGTTTACATGATGATGAGTTGAAAAGAGCAGGGTTTTGCAGCAAGATTGCAAAAGATTCAAATCCCAGATCTGCTTCTTGTAATCTGTAGGACAGAGGGGAATTATTTTCTTTCTCTGTACCTTTGTAAAATGAGAATAATAATAATGCCTATGTCTCTTTGATGCCCATGGTTAGGAGCTTTCGGTGCTCAATAAATGTTAGTTCCTATCCACACCTGCCCACATGCTTTTTTTTTTTTATAGGAATTGCAGTCTGTGAAACCATATTATAGTTTTGTCACACCATCTCTCTTCTACAATCATGAATTTTCATAAACTCATGTGCCATATTTTCACATTTATCCTATTTATTTTCATGTAAATCCAATCCATCATTTTACTCCATTGAGACTAACTGACTCTTTATTCGATTAAGCAGCAGAGTTGCTATCTGCCTCGGCTCTGTGTCATCTCTGAATTTAATAAGCCGATCAACCATGAACTCTTTCCAGTCACTTAATATTTAGATGGAACAGAAATAAGGACTTAGCGTAAAATTGACAACCACCCTTTAGTTTGAAAATGATCTACCAATCAATGCTCTTTGGGTGCTGTTGTGCAGACAGTTTCAAATCCATTGAACTATATTATTTTTCAGTTATCTTTTCACAAGATATCAAGAGATGTAATTCTGTAAACTATAGGATTCAAAGGCCTTGGAAATTCTACACATATAAAGAATAAATTATAACCACCTTTTTGGAATATGCATTTAATTCATTAAAATTTCCTAAAATTTTTAATAGTTGACCTCATAATTTCAAGTTTTTAAAAGGTTATCCCTGATCTACTGTAGAAAGAATGTTGCATCAAAATGATTCTTCAGGGAAAAAACCAGAAATGTAGTGATATTTAATAGTCTATAATTTAACCATTTTGCCACTTCTGTGTGCTTTTTATGTCTTTAACTTGCAAAATGAATAGCTTTCTTGAGATTTTTAATGAATAAAATTGCATCAGATTCTTTCCTTGCATTATGACCTCTAGAATGATCTTAAAATAGCTTCAGATCCAATGAAGAGCAAAGATTAAACAGAATCATAATCTTTCTACATGTATTATCCTTTCTTGATTTTTAATAGTATCATTTTGGTTGATAGAGACAGCTCCACACATAGTATACATTTACTTAAAATATGTGGGTTTTTTTTAGTAGTTACTTTCTCATTCTTGAATGTGAGAACGGATCACTTAATCAAGCAGGGCCTTGATACATAAAGTACTGTTCAAAATTTCTTTCTACTTTGAAAATTTAACACCATTTAGTTCACATAAAAGAAAAAAAAAAGGTAAGTTGATTTGGAAGATCTTTGAAGGCAGGGGACACGCCAGATACTTTTACCTCATTACCTAGCATTGTGCTTTGCACAGTATAGGCACCCAGTAAAACTGTACTAAATTGTGTTGAAGGGGAATTAGGTTAATTCTGATTGGCTTTTCACACATATAATATGAATTTCAATTCAATGTATATCTAGAAGTATATGTTAGTAGTTCATAATCATTCTTATTAACTATCACCTGCCTAAGTATTTTACTATTTTGAAAATGTCGAAGGAGGGGAAGTATCTTCTGTAATTTTGTAGTTGACAATATTATGGTATATAAGGTTAAAAGGAGAACAGCTGGGAGGATGACATCTTCAAAAACCTTTGGAATAACACTCATGTAATCATATTCTCTCAAAAGATACCTGAATGATTATTAAAAAAATGTCTGTACAAATTTCCACCAGAAGAATTTTATGTACCAGTTAGAAAAAAAATCATAATGTAAACTCATATGGAGAGCTCTTTGTAATTCTCGGATAAGTGAGAACTTGTGAGAAGCAATGTCCTTGGGCTGAGTCTTTGATGTGAAGTCATTAGATAACTGTTATTTGTTGCCTTGTTTATGGGACCTCATAGTCACTTCATGTTAATTGATTCATTCCTTTATTTAAAGATTACTGTATTCACATAGAAATCCTACACTTGTCTTTGAAAGCTTCCAAAACCACAATTTTCTGGTCTCTGTCTTTATGTGTGTGTGTGTGTGTGTGTGTGTGTGTGTGTGTGTGTGTGTATGTGTGTGTAAGGGAAGGTTAACAATATGAGGAAAGAACTAACTATTAAAACATTTTATTCATCACCATCATCATCATCATCCTTACCTTTGTCAATATTGCAGTTGCAATGAACTTCAAGGTTAGAGCTATAGAATAAATGAATTTTTTAGCTCTTGAATTTGAAGTAGACAGTTTTAAGAGAGATGTCTGTTTACATGTGAGTCAGCCTGGCAGATGAATGGAGCACCTAACACCAAATTTAATATCCGGTAGTATAAGAAGGATTTGTGATGCTTCCTGGAGGACCCGAGGTCTATAAACCAATGAATAGTTTACAGTGAGACATAAATATAGCATATAAAACATGCAGCCTTTTCATAGTGGAAAATCTTGATGTGTTTGAGGTTTGGCAGTGATGAAAGAAAAATACTGTTCTTACAAATTTTATATAAAAATGGCTTTATGTTTCAAACATTAATATCAGGAAACTTTATAGCCTTATTTGGGCTGGAGGTATTACTGGCCTAGAAAAGGGGGAGCAACTGAGGACCAGAGAGATTCCCTGGAAGGTGAAACCCCATGGATCCCTGATTAAGACCTGGCTCCTTCACTGAAAATTGTCTGCATTTGGAAATGATGGGACCAGGGAGGAATTCACTTCAGAAATGATCAGGAGGATGTTCTGAAATAAAGTGAAAAAAAGCCCTTAAATGAATAATTTATGACTGAATCTCATCCTAAATTCTCATTTTCTTAAGGAACACATGAACAATCTGTAAGAGATGAGCCCCTCTTCTTGAGGTGCCAGTCTCAGCTTATGTTGACACGACAGCAGAGCATTTGCAAGCTCAGTGCATTTTTCAAGTTCAACTTTATTCATTCATTTTCCTACAGATCTGCATAGTAAGTCATGGCCAAATTGCTCAGCAAGAGACACGCTTTACACGTGGCCCTCTCTCCCAGGAACCCTGACTTCAGCAGAGCTGCCTTAGTAACAGCCCCTGAACAAGGCCTCAGAATCTCAGTACAAGCTTGTAATCCCCACAGGCTGCAGTCCATTTCCTGTCAGCTCTCTCCAAGTTCACTACTGGAGTCCAGATTAGTTGAAATGCCTGGCCATACCCATCCCTTCATGAGGTTCTAAAGCTACATCTAGTTAATTAAAAGTGGGTGTAGGGAAACAGAGGCCCTGCTATGCTTTTTGCTAGAATCAGGAAATTACTCTCTAGTTGAAAGAATCACCAGCTAGCAGCTGTCAGCTTAAGTTTGGCCTTTTACACTAGCATTTCTGTGTTGCCTTAAAAATGCAAAAAGAAATGATCAGAAAGAGAAAATAAAAAAAAAAAAAACTCATTTAAAATTGCATCAAAAAGAATAAAATACCTAGGAATAACCTTAACCAACAAAGTGAAAGACCTACACTCAGAAACAGAAAGATATCCTGTGCTCTTGGATTGGAAGAATTAATGTTGTTAACATGGCCATACTACTCAAAGCAATCTATAGATTTAATGCAATACTTGTGACATTTTAAAGACCCCCCCAATTGACAAAGCAATCTTTTTTTTTTTTTTTTTTTTTAATTAACATCTTTATTGGGGTATAATTACTTTACAATGGTGTGTTAGAAGCAATCTTGAGAATGAAGAACAAAGCTGGAGATATCATGATCCCAGGCTTCAAACTATCTACTACAAAGCTACGGGAATCAAAACAGTGTGGTAATGGCACAAAAACAGACACAGAGATCAGTGGAACAGAATAGAGAGCTCAGAAATAAACCCATGCACCTATGGTCAGTTAACCTACGACAAAGGAGGCAAGAATATACAATGGAGAAAAGACAGTCTCTTCTACAAGTGGTGCTGGGAAAACAGGACAGCTACATGTAAAAGAATGAGATTAGAACATTTCCTCATACCATACACAAAAATAAACTCAAAATGGATTAAAGACCTAGATAGAAGACCTGAAACCATAAAACTCTTAAAAGAGAACATAGGCAGAGCACTCTTTTACATAAATCATAAAGATATTTTTTAAAGATCTGTCTCCTAAAGCAAAAGAAATAAAAGCAAAAATAAACAAATGGGACATCATTAAACTTATAACTTTGCTTTTTCACGGCAAAGGAAACTATCAACAAAACAGAAAGACAACCTGTGGAATGGGTTTGTAAATGAGATGACTGACAAGAGGTTAATATCCAAAATATATAAACAACTCAATATAAAAAAACAAAACAAAACCCAAACAACCCAAATCACAAAATGGGCAGAAGACCTGAATAGACATGTCTCCGGAGAAGACATACAGATGGCTAACAGGCACATGAAAATGTGCTCAACATGGATAATTATTAGAGAAATGCAAATCAAACCCACCATGAGGTATCACCTTACATCTGTAGGAATGGCTATTACCAAAAAGTCTACAAATAACAAATGTTAGGATGTGGAGAAAAGTGAACCCTCCTACACTGTTGGTGGGAATGTAAATTGGTGCAGCCACTATGGAAAACAGTATGGAGGTTCCTCAAAAACTAAAAATAGAACTAAAATATGATCCAGCAATTCCACTCCTGGGTATATATATATATATATATATATATATATGGAAAAAATGAAAACACTAATTTGAAAAAATACATGCACCCCAGTGTTCATAGCAACATTACTTACAATAGCCAAGGTAGGAAGCAATCCAAGTGCACATCAACAGACAAATGGATAAAGAAGATGTGGTATGTATGTATATATATATGTATGTATATAATGGAATATTACTCAGCCATACAAAAGAATGAAATTCTGCCATTTACAGCAACGTGGATGGACCTAAAGAATATTATGCTTAGTGAAATGAGTCAGACAAAGACAAATACTGTGTATCACTTATGTGGAAACTAAAAAATAATACAGATGAATGAATATGCAAAAGAGAAACAGAATCACAGATATAGAAAACAAACTAGTGTATCATATAATTCCATTCCAAATAAAAAAGTAAAGATGGTGTGTGTGTGAGAGAGAGAGTGAGAGACAGAATGTATGAGTGGGAAAAAGATACACCCCAAAATGCTAGCATCAGTTACCTGAAAGGCAGGAGATTTCAGAGACAAGAGGGTGAGTATTAACTTTTTCTGTATAAACATCTGCATGGTTTATAGGTGTATTAGTATCCTGGTGCTGCTATAAAGTACTACAGACTGGGTGACTTACACCACAGAAATCTGTTCTCTCACAGTTCTGGAGGCCAGAAGTCCAAAATCAAGGTGTCGTCAGGGCTGGTTCCTTCTGAGAGCTGTGAGGGAAGGACATGCTTTCCTTGTTTTGTAGGTGGCTGACTTCCTATATCTCTTCACATCATCTTCTCTCTATGCATGTCTGTCTCTGTGTCCCAATGGTCCCTTTTTATAAGGACACCAGTCATATTGGATAAGGGGCCCACCCAGCACCAGTATGACCTCATCTAAACTAAGTACACCTGTAGCAACCCTGTTTCCAAATAAGGTCATATTCTGAGGTACTGGGGGTTAGGACTTCAGCATATGAATTTGGGAGGGGGTGCAATTCAACATATAACAGAAGGTATAACTTTTGTAATTTTTTTAAAAGAAAAAAGTGAGGCAAGTACCAAGAAAAGGACATGGGGCTTGGCATCAGGGAGGCACAAATATCCCAGACTTGCTTCTGCCATTCTCCAGCTACGCTTGAGCAGGTCACCTCTCATTGCCTGGGTGCATTTTCACCTGTAAAATGAAACTTGGACTTAGCTGATCCCTGAAGCCTATCATACCTTGTAGCAATCTGCATCTCTACACAGCCTGACCAGTTTTCCTGGGCCTAGGGAATCCTCATTCTTTGCTGCTGGCAAACCACATGGGTCCTAAGGCAGTGCATCTTCTCCCCATCATTGTGTCCTGTGTTTAGCACGGCTCAGGTCTTGTACCTTTTTTTCACAATGAGTCAAACCACTTGCCTTTGTCTGGGGAAATGGCCCTGATATTCCCTAGGTGGCTCAGTTGCCACCAGCCTGGGATAATAATTTGCTGTAATTCCATGTATCCATTAGTCCCCCAACTACATATAACACTGCTTTTTTTTTTTTTTTTTTTTTTGCGGTACACGGGCCTCTCACTGTTGTGGCCTCTCCCATCGCGGAGCAACAGGCTCTGGATGCGCAGGGTCAGCGGCCATGGCTCACGGGCCCAGCCACTCCGCGGCATGTGGGATCTTCCCGGACCGGGGCATGAACCCGTGTCCCCTGCATCGGCAGGCGGACTCTCAACCACTGCGCCACCAGGGAAGCCCAACACTGATTTTTATGTCCTCAGATGTTGGGGCGCTTATTTAGCACCTGGGATTTTCTAGCAAAGGATTTCTTGACCCCAGGCCAGGACCTTATATGGCCCCTCAAATTCCACTGCGTGATCATCCTCCTATGTGTAACTGGCCCAATTTATAATGTAGACGTTCTGGAAAAGCTAGAGCCCCTATCCCAGTGATTTTGGAGGGAAGTGAATACGTTTTCCACAGAATAACTGTTGGACCAGATTCATCTTAGGAGAGGAGCAAAGTCCATCATGGCCTTTCTCTAGCTCATGTGGCTTCGCAGGTCCTTTCTGGAGAAGTGCCTCATGTCAAATTTCACCAAACTCTCTTGCTTGTGGTCTAGTAAAGTGGCTCAGAGGTCATTTAAACTGATGGGCCAACGTCTCCCTTTTAGGCTCTGCTAGTCACTCCTGCTGATGCCTGGTAACAGCCGTATCTGAGAGGTGACAGGGATGTCTTTTCACCCAACAATTCAAGGCCTCGTTGGTCTTTAGATGAAGAGGGTCCTTTCAAACCAGACAAAGAAACAAGAGTCTGTGCAGGCTTATCTTATCTGTTCGTTCTAATTGATGTTGGTCACAACAGTTGGGACATGTAGGCGATCCAAGATCGGATTTATGGCAGGGACAGGGCTACAGATAGTTTTTTGTTTTGTTTTGTTTTGTTTTTGTGGTGCGTGGGCCTCTCACCACTGCAGCCTCTCCTGTCGCGGAGCACAAGCTCCGGACGCGCAGGCTCAGCGGCCATGGCTCACAGGTCCAGCTGCTCCGCGGCATGTGGGATCTTCCCGGACCGGGGCACGAACCCGTGTCCCCTGCATCGGCAGGCGGACTCTCAACCACTGCGCCACCAGGGAAGCCCAGGGCTACAGATAGTTTTAACAGAGGGCTACTAAAGTAGATCAAATACATTTGAGGGGCTTTACTTTTTATACTTTAACCGGGGAACAGTGAACTGGATGCTGTAGTTTGAAAGGTGTGTTAAAATGCATGGGGGGTGTATTGTCAAAATGTGGACAACTCTAATATATTTTTCACGTGTCATACCAGTATATGTTTATGATGTTTTTTCAGTACAACTTTTATTTGGTTTCATTATTTTTACTTCCAGGCATCTCATTTAGTAGGAATTCAAACTACCCAGTTAAGTTTTCTCTTAAATTCTGGAGTTAAGGCATTTATGATTCCCATTGATCAATCTGCACCTTTAGTTTGTGGGTGATTAATTACAAATGGGTGAAGTATTAGAGCCAATATGGACCCCTGGGGTGGATGTGGGTACCTCTGAAGGATCCTCACTGCAGAAGGGCAAAGATGGGGACCACCTACCTGGTACTAAGGTTGATTAGTGGATAGTGGTGTAGCTGAGCTGAGGTTAGGATCACTGTCTTGCTTGTTAGCTGGTTACCGGTTACTGCGAGGGGTCAGGCCCTGACATTGGGTTTGGATATTCGGTTACAGTGTTCTTGTGCCTCACATGAAAGGTTTTAGCTGGATAAGCAATCTCTTTATGGCTACAATGTGGAAATAGGAAAAGTTTAAGTGTTTCTTCTGTTTATGCTCTCTCTCTCTCCACAGTGATAATATCTGTAAAGTCTCCAGTTGGTATTTGAATGGTAATGGGGCGTGCACTTGTACTGTTCTTCTCTAGGACCTGGGTAAAATGGCAAGCTACGTGTAAATATATGCCAGAAAGAAGCTGCTGTTTTAAAACTACGTGGAAAGTTCACTGTGGCTGAATACTTGTGAATTCTCTGACTTCCATATTCTGTGATTTTTCATATTTTCTTCTGGTTTTCTGTCACAGGACTATATTAGACGCCATGACTGGTTCCATTTAGGGAAAGTAACCAGACTTTATATGGGAGGACAATTCCATTTGGCCCTTACGAGCCATCTTTTCATGTTCTATGTGAAAAGATGTTCCATGCATGTATACGCTGCTCCAATTACTTAATTTGTGAAGACAGTGAACTTGTTGAGGAAAGACCGTAATAGAATCATCTTTGCAGTCTTCATAGTGCTTGTGGTAGGTTTTTTTTTTTTTTTTTCCCCCCCGGTACGCGGGCCTCTCACTGCTGTGGCCTCTCCCGCTGCGGAGCACAGGCTCCGGATGCGCAGGCTCAGCGGCCATGGCTCACGGGCCCATCCAGTCCGCGGTACGTGGGATCCTCCCGGACCGGGGCACGAACCCGTGTCCCCTGCATCGCCAGGCGGACTCTCAACCACTGTGCCACCAGGGAAGCCCTTGTGGTAGGTTTTTGATGAGTATTTGTAAAATGAATGAACTTAGTCAAATAACTGATTATTTTAAACACAAACTCAGTTCTTTTAGAAATAATAAACTTTTCCTTTAAAAGGCCTTAGTGTTTTGATGCAAACTTTATCCCGATGATACACAAAAGGATGCTTTAGATGGATCACTGGAAGGTCTGAAATCATCAGTCTTAGTAAGAACAGACCCAGGTTTACTTTTGGTTTCTCTCCATTGAATTATGCCCCACATGTTGGCCATAGATATTAACAAACAAACAAACAGTCTGAGAACTGATCCTACTCTAAACATTTTCAGCTTAGGGAGGTTTTCCAATGAAATCCCAATTGCCTCTCAGTGTCACACTCTTTTAGTTTCCTACCTTATGCTTTTTTGGGGAACAATTTCTAGTTCTGTTAAAGATGACTAATACAGAGAAAGAAGTACTTCACCCTAACAAAGTCGTGTGCAGGGAACACAAGAATCTTTCAGTATGATTGATTTATAAGTGACCAAGGCCTGAGGGAAACAGTTACTCTGATTGCAAAGAGGAAAAGGACTTTGTTGACTAGTGTGAATAAAAGATAGAGCACTTCTTTCAGAAAAGGTCAGCTCCAGAGAGCAGACATTCAGTCTGTTTCCTTCATTACTTTATTCCTGTAACTTAGAATAGGGCACATAGTAGGCTCCCAACAGCTGCTTGCTGAAGGATTGGGTGAGTGAATGAATAATCATGTGATAGAATTTTAATATCCAAATTATAGATCAAGTGAAGAAAAACATTTTTGTCTAACCTCCCCAAATTGCCATAACTGCCCTTACCGTCCTGGTTTGGAAGTAAACCTACAATTTTACATTGGAATGCAAATGACAATTACATTTAGTCTGTTGATTATAGGACAGATCCCTTTAAAAGGATGGGTCTCAAGTCTTGATTAAATCTCTTTTTAATTAAACTTTATACTTGAGATAACTGTAGATTCCTGTTGTAAGAAAGAATGCAGAGAGAGACCAAGTAACATATACCCAATTTCCTCCAATTGTAACTTCTTACAAGCATATAGTACAGTCTATAGGACATTGATACAGTCAGGCCAGAGAACATTCCCTCCACAAGGATCCCTCACGTTGCTTTTTTATAGCCATAGCTACCTCCTACTCTCCCAGCCTCTCTCCCCAGTCCCTGACCTCTGGCTGATCTGTTCTCCATTTCTACAGTTTTGTGATTTTAAGGATGTTATGTAAGTGGAGTCACATAGCTCGTAACCTTGTGGGATGGGCTTATTTTACTCTGCATCATTTCCTGAAGAGTCACTGAGGTGCTGCTGCCAGGAGGAGGTTCAGCTCTGGCGGGGTATACGAGGAGACCACTTGTCTCCATCAGGCAGGGATGGAAGACCAGGACCCTGCTCAGCCCAATCAATACTACCCTGGCAGGGGAATCAGAACCCTGCCTGGTTTTGCTGGATGGGGGACGGACGACTAGCTTTTTGCTTGACCATGTCAAGACCATCCAGTGGGGGAGTTGGATCATCTCTGCCTGCTTCTGTGAGGGGAGGCTGAGCTGGGGTGGGTCCTTTGAAGGTTAACTTCCTGCTTGGTCCTTCTCAAACCATAGCCTTCCTGTCTGGCTGTATGGGGTGCAATAAAGAAACCCCGGGCACTCACTGCCCCAAGTCTGTAGGACGTCTGCTTTCTTCTTTCTAGCTTTCAGAGCCTTCCTATGCGTGTTGGGTTATGTCCAGGGTTTTTTTGGTTGCAAGAGGGAAGACCTGGGGGGAATGGGGCTCTTCTGTCTTGGTAGAATCATAAGTTTCTGAATCTTCCTTTTCAAGAGAATTCTCTACAGTTTTTTTCAGTGCACTTTATGAATTGTTAACTTTGACAGAGGATATTAATCTTCATACTCTGTCTTAGAGTGTGTAATTTCTCTTGCTGTTCAGTATATCCTGTGCTTGAGACAAGTATCTGCATCAGATTCTTTAAAATAAGACTTTCATCAGGGTAAGTGTTTAAGGATGATTTGATAGGTCAGCTTAGGGGGAGAAAAAGACAAGGATGTAGTTCTTTCTGAAATTGTCTCACAATTTACAAGTGTTACTTTACATATTTATTTTTCAAAACATCACTCTCAGACAGTTTGGCTGATAGAAACTGTCCATCATTTTGGCATTCTGAAGACCTGAGAGAGAATTCCTTATGATTGTAGAGCAATTTTGTCATACTTCTAAGTGGAAGGGGCTAAGAAATTTTATGATTATCTAAAATAATTCATTTAAGCATGTTTTCAATATTCAGACTGTATATTATTGATCATGTTATTTTACTCCTTGTTTTTATTATGTCCTTTTTTTTTTTTTTTTTTTTTTTTGCCGTACGCGGGCCTCTCACTGCCGTGGCCTCTCCCATTGCGGGGCACAGGCTCCGGACGCACAGGCTCAGCGGCCATGGCTCACAGGCCCAGCCGCTCCGCGGCATGTGGGATCTTCCCGGACCGGGGCACGAACCCTTGTCCCCTGCATCGGCAGGCGGACTCTCAACCACTGCGCCACCAGGGAAGCCCTCACTGTGGTTTTGATTTGCATTCTCCTGGTGGCTGATGATGCTGAACATCTTTTTGTAGGCTTTTCAGCCATTTGTATATTTTCTTTGGAGAAATGTCTATTCAGATCCTTTGTCTATACTTTAATTGGGTTGAGACTTTGGCTTTTACCCCGAGAGAAGTTGTAAGCCACCAGAGTTTTGAGCGGATGAATGGAATAATCTGACCTATGGTTTGAACAGATCACTCTGCTGTGTTGAGAATGGGCTGTAAGGAGGTAAGGATGGAACTAGTGAAGAGCACTTGCAGTAAACCAATTGAAAGATTATTGTGATTTGGACTGGGGTAGTAGCAGTGGAATCTGGTAAAAATGTTTGGATGCTGGATTTATTTTGAAGGTAGAGTTAGCACGGTTTGTTGACAAATTGGATGTAGGGCAAAGAAAAAGAAACGAGCCAAGGATGACTCCGTAACTGTGGCCAGAGCATCTGGAAATATAGAGTTGCCAACACTTGAGATGAAAAAGACTATATATAGAGCAGCTCTGGAGATTAATTTATTTTACTTTATTTTACTTTTCTTATTGCTAGCATTCTCCAGTGCACTTCAAGCTCCTTGAGGTCAGGGACCATGTTAGTCATACTCATCATAGCATCTCCAGCTTGGAGCATGCACCTGACATAAACAAACAAATGAATGAGTGACTGTATAAGGACAAACACCATGCATCTTTGAAAAACTGAATTTAACAGGTTTGGGGGGAGCAGTCTAATACCCACTTTGTTTTTTAGCTTTGGTTTTAAATTATTCCAATCATTATAATATCATGCTCAAGAGCATGGACTTTATAGCCAGACAGTCCTGGGTTTTGCTTGTATATTATCACTGTGACATTGGGCACATTACCTAACTGCCTGGAGCCTCAGTTTTCTTTGTACGTGAAGGGTACTGATACTCACCTCACAAGAGTTCTCTGAGTATCAAATAAGAATGTTTGCAGAGCACCAAGCAACTTGACACATGGAAAGAACTCTCCAAATGATTTCTCCCTCATTTTCTCTCTCTGTGTGTGTATATGTGCTCATATATACAGCCACATACACAGACAAAATGCATATTGAATGCATTATGTAGTTAATATTTTGAGTTAATGTGTTAAAACTATAGATTTCACATAATGGTGAAATATTTATTGCCCCAAACACTATTTATGTTATTCTTACATTAAATGCAGAGGGAAAACTGTGGGCGATTTGGTGCCAGAAGTCTGATGTTTGAACACCAGATCTACCATTTGCTACCTGTGAGGCTTGTCCTCTCTGAGATTCCATTTTATCATCTGCAAACTATGATGACAATAATCACACTCACATTATATACCTAACAGGGTTAAAGGGAGGATGAAAATGGAATGTATGTAATAGTGCTACTAATATTGTATGTCTTTGTCTACTTAATGTTATATGTTAAAATATTTAAGTGGTTCTTATTACTCTTCACAACCTATTTTATTTTGGGGAGATGATATCATTAAAGAAGATATTTTTTCAGTGAATTCTGAGAAAATAGCATAAACACAAACACAGTGTCCAATAATCTGTTAAAATGTCTGTAGCGACAAAATAATAAAAATCCAAGACATGACTTTAAGGGAGGCATTGGTGTGGAACCCACAGCATTTTTCCTGGGTTTTATTCAATGACATGTCAGACTCATTATGTTTGATTCATTGGGTTTCAGTGTCTGAAGCTGAGGACTGCACTTTCTACAACCAATTGTGAAAGAAAAAATGATGCTACAAATGGATAGCTCAGCATCTTCACTGCTCTGAAGTAGTCACTGAGAACACTTTAGTGCTGAGAAATGGAGACCAGGCTGTTCTGGCCTTCAGGCTCATGTGTTTGTATCTGAAGGCATACAGCACATAGTAGGTACTCAATAATAGATATTTGTTGATAAACTTCTCTCATTGCTTCCTAGATATTTGATGTGGGGTTATTGTTTATCACGTGGGAAGTGTGAGAATTGGGAAAGTAATAACAAAGGCCTAATACACTGATACTGCAACTTACTTTGAAATATATCAAAAAGTGAAAGATAAATTGATGGAGGGATGGATAGATGAATAGGGATCTGATAAAGCAAATATTGCAAAATGTTAATCATGGAATCTGGGTGGTGGGTATATGTGTGTTGACTGGATACTTCTGTAAGCTTTTCTTGTTTGAATATCTTTGTAATAAGAATATTTATGAAGGTAAAATGAAACTAGAACTAAACTGTAGAGAAACAGATTAGCTAGATCTGCTGCGGTGTTAAGAATTGTGGTGCAGTGAAGCCGTGACAAGAAAATAATGAGAGTGTTTTGATATTGTTGTTATTATTAGTGCACCAGCAAGAAGAAACAAGGTATACTGCTGCAGCTAATAAATTCCTAAATCTTAGCGGCTCAGTACCACGCACACTCTCCTGTTAAATGCAAATTGCCTTGGGGCTCTAATCTAGGTCCCATACTAACAGAGGCTCCATCATTTCCAGTGTCACCAATCATGGCAGAAAGGGAAGAAAGCATGGAGGGTTACAAAGTGACTTTCAAGTACAGGGAGGTCTGGTCTTCCATGTGCTCAAGGAGTAGAGAATTTGGTACTGGTTAACATGAGCTAAATCTTTTATAATTAGACTGAGCAGGAAATAGTTCAATTTTTATGACTTCTTTACTCTTCTTACTTCTCAGTGACGTACAAATTGTCATACCTATAAATCCAAAATCCTTATGAAACTCCCAAACACGAGACCTTGAGGAATAAATGATACACACTGACACATTGTAGGGATTCAGGTATGTTCCTTATTTGCACGCCTTGATTAGGTGGTGTCATTCCAGTGTTCTCTGAATTTATCATTAGGTCAAAAAGATTCAGCATTTACTCTGTGTCTGAAATTCTCTACCACTTTAAGAGCTATCATAGACAGGGATCCGGTCCTCAAGTCATAATAATCCAGAAGCTAGTCGGCATACAATAGAGAAAAGTTGTTACGGATGCAGTTGCAGGCTTGATTGTAGTAGACACTATGAATGAAATAGGCTCAGAAAAAGACAAATATCACAGCAATAGGTATAGTAGGAGTAATAGCAGTAATAGTGACAGCAGCTAATGGTTAACACTGGGCTTACTGTGAGTCATGTGACATTCTGAGTCCTTTATGCATATTGCTTCCTTGAATGTCCTTATCAGCCTTGTGAGGTTGGTGCCACAGACACTTCATAGAGAAGCAGTGATTTGACTTCTGTCACTGAAGTAGTTTGGTATTGAACAGGAGAAGGAGATGGAAGCAGGACCTTGGGGAAAGGGAGTTGTGTGCATAAAGTCAACAGACAGCTGAACAGGCAAAAGATGTGGAAGGGCAGGAAGGAGACTGGTCTAAATACAGCTCAAGGTCTGGAAGGAAAAGGAGTTTGATAGTTGGGTATGACCAGACAGTGGGGACTTTGAGAACCATAGAAAGTCTGTTTTCTGTTTTCTTTCTTTTTATGTTTGTCCATGGAGGTGATGGGGTCCAACTTGAAATAGAATATACAATTTAATGGTAATATTGTAAATCCTGTCTGCAACAAGAGAAAAACGATCAAAGGACAGTTGAATAGCAAAGAAACAGTGGTATGAAAGAACTCATTTTTCCCTGACTTTTATTAAAAATGGGGGGGTACAACAGTAGCAAACTCAGTCAAAATGTACCCTTGTGTGGAAGTTTAGGCCAACTACAAAGATTAGAGGGCACAGTCCCCCAAGACTGCTTTCCTTTCTGACACCAAGTGCAAGTTTCAGGGGTTCTCCAAACCCTCCTTCAGTTTAATTATTTGCTAGAAAGACCCACAGAACTCACTGAAAGCTGTTGTACTCGTGGTTACAGTTTAATACTGGGAAAGGATAGAGATTAAGGTCAGCCAAAGGAAGAACATAGGGCAGAGCCTGGGAGAGTTAGACAGATTTGGAGCTTCTGTTGTCTTCTACCCATGGAGTCTGGGTGCATTACTTTCCCAGAACTGCTGTGTGGCAATATGTATGGAGTATTATCAATCAGGGACGCTCACCCAAACCTCAGTATTCAGACTTTTTATTGGTACTCCATTATGTAGGTGTGATTGATTGATTGACAGCCCATGTTTAACATCTTTATTGGAGTATAATTGCTTTACAATGGTGTGTTAGTTTCTGCTTTATAACAAAGTGAATCAGCTATACATATACGTATATGCCCGTATCCCATCCCTCTTGCGTCTACCTCCCACCCTCCTTATACCACCTCTCTAGGTGGTCACAAAGCACCGAGCTGATCTCCCTGTGCTATGCGGCTGAAATTTATCGGAGTACAGTTGTTTTACAATGTAGTGTTTCAGGTATACAGCAAAGTGATTCAGTTATGCATATACATGTATTCATTGTGTTTCAGATTCTTTTCTCATATAGGTTTTCACAGAATATTGAGTAGAGTTCCCTGTGCTGTGCAGTAGGTCCTTGTTGGTTATCTGTCTTATATATAGTAGTGTGTGTATGTTCATCCCAAGCTCCTGATTGTGTATGTTCATCCCAAGCTCCTGATTTATCCCTGCCTCCCCGCCCCTCATGTTTCTCCTTCGATAACCATAAGTTTGTTTTCGGTATCTGTAAGTCTGTTTCTGTTTTTGTAAATCTCAGTCTCTAGGTTGATGGATAGCTTGTGACCCAAAGCTGTCACCCTCAGTTACACTTTTGGTCTTTCTGGCATGGCCAGTCTCCACCCTAAGACTGTATGAGTATGGCCAGTCTCCTCTCCACCTCCTCTGACCCACCTCCCACACCCCCCCATCATGCTGTTGGACTATCTGGCATGACTCAGTGCTCCCAGGCAAACAAAGGCACACCTGTCAGACATAACATTCCAAGGGCAAAGACCAGACCTTCTCTTTAGTTAAGGCCAAATTCTTTACTGTACACCCTGGTTCCAACATGTTGTTGGTTAATGTTTACTGTATTTCAAACAACTGTGCAATGCAAAACAATCCCTGCAAAACCAACTCTCCAATTGATTGGGTGGATGCAACAAGTTACCTTCTTTATGTGTATTTTACAGAAAGAAAAAAAGCCATTGAACAGCTTTTTAAAACCTTTCCCACCCAAGTATATTTGTAATTTCTTTGTAACAGCTCAGTAGAAAGCCTTGTGTAGCATTCCCTTTGTTGTTTTACCTTTTAGATTTGTGGCTACAGTGGGAGATGGCTGGGTCTAACTCCACAGTGGCGTTTCTGTGGCTGCCGTGGTCCAGGCAGTGGGAGACGGAGGTTGGCATTGGCAGGGCTTTTGAGGTGAGGCTGTGGCCAGGCTGACGGATTTCAGGCATGACGTGAACAGGGGCAGGGCTGCAACTGACTGGACTACAGCAGGGATCAGGACAGAGTACTTGGAATATGGGTTTGAGTGACGGTTGTAGATTGGGCTTAGGTCTGGAGCAGTTAGAGAACAGCTCAGCACCTGGTGAGTGAGTCATCAGGGGTCAGGGCCAGAGCAGCAATGGAGGCAGAATTTCACACTGAGTTGGAGGGAGGACTGGTGGCTTCAGTGGTGCACAGGGGAGTGTTGCCGCTTACCTGCCATGCTCAGAATCTGTGAGTCTGTTTAGATGACCATTAAAGGTAAGGATTTCGGCGTCAGACTATCTGGATTCAAGTCATGGCTCTGCATGTTGGTAACTATGTGATTTGGGTAATTTATTTAACCTTTCTGTGCCTCAGTTTCCACATCTGTTAAATAAACGTAATACTCATTTTCTGTATCATTAATTTTTGCTTCTACGTTTAGAGTTCCCTTCTTTCTTCTTTGAGTTTAATTTGATTTTTCTTTTGATTTTTCTTGAGATGGAAGCTTAGACTTTGATTTTCCATCTTTATTTTAATATTTGCCTTTAGAGGTATAAATTTCCCTGTAATCAGAACTTTTAGTTATATCCCACAAGTTTTGGTGTGCTAAATCTTCTTAAAAGTTCAGTTCAACATATTTTAAAATTTCCTTTTAGAGACATGAATTATGTAATAGTGTGTTTATTTCTAGTTAGTTTTTGGTAACTTCTCCCTAGTTTAAGTCCACTGTGATCAGAGAACAGAACTTGTGTGATTTCAGTCTTTTGAAACTTGTTGAGACTTGCTTTATGGATGGGCATACTGATCGTTTTGGTAATTGTTCTGTAGGAACTCTAGGGGAATGTTATTCCTCAGCTGTTGGATAGTCTTTCATAATTGTCAGTTAGCTCAAGCTGGTTTATAGGTTGTTCAGGTCTTCGATATCCTCACTGATCTTGTTGTCTGTTCTTTTGGTTACTGAGCAAGGTGTGTTAAATTCTCCAACTACAACTGAAGATTTGGCAGTTTCTCCTGAAGTTCTTTTAGAACTTTAGAATTTCTTTAAGAACTTTAGAAGCCTTTTTGCTTTATATATTCTGTGGCTATGTTATTAGCTGTAAGTTTAGGATCGTTCTTTCTTCCTGTTGGAATGCCCTCATCTATAGTAATATTCTTGCCTTTAAGTTTACTGTATTTGATACTAATATCAGCCTTTTGGTTTGTACCTTCATGGTATGTTTTTCTCCATCCTTTCAAACTGTTTTCTTATAGTCAGTGTAAGCCTTTTTGTCCCATTTTTGTTTTTAATCCAGCCTGAAAATCTTTGTCTTTTAATTGAAGTATTTAGCCCATTATTAAGTTAGGTGAAGTCTCTCATTTTACCATTTGTTTTATTTTTAATTCCATCTTTGCCTCTTTATTCTTTCTTTCCTGCCTTTTTGATCTTACCCAAATATTTTTGTTCCACTTTATATTCTCTATTAGCTTTTGAGTTGTGTTTTTATTTTTTGTTTTAATAATTGTTACTTTATGTAGGGGTATGCAAACTCTCCGGAAAGGGTGATATAGTAAACGTTTCTGGCTTTGAGGGCCATACGGTCTCTCTAGAAACCATTCACCCCTGCAGTTTTAATGTGAAAGCTGCCACAGATAGAACATAAACATATAGATATGGCTGTGTGCCAATAAATCCTTATTTAAAAAAACACGTTGCTGGAAGATTTGGCCCACGGGCCATGGTTCGCAGACTCCTGCTTTAAAGATTAATGTATGTTTGACTAACAACAGGTCTACCATATTGGTAGTTTTATCACTTCCTCCTCCAAATGCAAGAACTTTATAACTGTTTAAATAGTTTACTCTTTTCCATTGTTTGTACTATTGTTGTCATGTATTTTATTTATTTCAAAAACTCTCATAAAAATTCCACAGGACACTATTAATATTGCTGATTTAAAAAGCAATATTCTTTATATTTACCCACATATTTATCTTTTCCAGTGTTCTTAGTGCCTTCCTCTATTATTGTACTTCTACTTGGGTTCATTTTAACTTCAGTTTGAAGAATTTCTTTGTATGTTTATTATAGTGCCAGTCTGATAAGTATGACTTCTCTTACATTTTTGTCTGTCTGGAAATATCTTTACTTCATCTCCACTTTTGAAGACTATTTTCACTGGTGAAGTTGGCAGGGTTTTTCTTTTTCTTTTCCTGGCATCTTAAAGGTATCATTTCATTGTCTTCTTCTTTCCATGTTTCTGTTGAAAAATCAGTTGCAAAATTATTTTAAGTGAGTGTATTGCACTGTTTTTTTCTGACTGCTTTAAAATCTACCTTTCCCCCCACCCCCCAGTTATACTAGAATGTGCTTCAGTGTGGTTTTCTATATGTTTATCCCACTTAGGGTTCCTGACACATCTGAAATCTGTTGACGTTTTTTACAAGTTTTGGAAAATTTTACCTATCATCTCTGTAATATTATTTAAGCTCAGTTTCTTTCTCTTTTCCTTCTGGAACTCCAATTATATACATGTCACCATTTTACTGTGTTCTGCATGTCTCTTACTTTCTGTTCTATTTTTTTCATTTTTTCCTACCTGTACTTCAATTTGAATATTTTTTCATTGACTTGTCTTTGAGTTCACTAATCCTTTCTGCTTTGTCAGATCTGTTGTTAACATGTCTAATGAATTTTTAATTTTATAACTTGTATTTCTCAGTTCTAGAATGTGTATTTGATTCTTTTTTACAGATTCCAATCATCTGTTGAAAGTGTCTGTTTTTCATTCATTTTGTTCATCTTTTCTTTACCATATTTATAATATTTATTTAAAAATCTTTTTCTAATAACTCTGATATGCATATCAACTGTGAGTCTGCTTCTTATTCTATTTTTTTTTTTTTCTCTTAACTGTTGGTCACATTCCTTACCTTTATCCTGTGTCTCATGAATTTTTAAATAATACACAGGACATTGTATATAAAAGAAGAATAAATGCTAAAGTTGATTTTATTTTTCCCCAGGGAGAGTAATGGGTGAATAAGTTCAGTCCAATCAGGTCTGTGTTAAGGCTGTCTGGAAACTTCGGTTATAATCTAGTTTCCTTTTGTACCAAATGTCTGAAGGACAAGACCCATTAAATGTTTGTGGTAGTTCCTCTTTCTAGTAGAACTTTGTCGCTTAAGCACCAGATGTTGGGGGTGATTTTACTCTGCCTTTTTATCCCAGCCCTCCTGCCTCCCATGATATCCCAAGACTCAGCAACTGTCTCACTGGGAAAACTGAGACATGGGCCTTGGGGATTCTCTGGATTCCAATTCAACATGCCAGCCCATGTAATGTCACCAAAAACTGTGCTTGTTTCTTTCTTCCCCAAAGACTCTCTCTCATAGCAAGCCCAATTTATAATAAATATGTAATTTCAGCAAGTGTCTTCAAGATAGAAAATAGACATCAATATCAGTTCATCTAAGAAAAGCTCTATCCTTTGTCATATTAAATTCATTTTGTCCTCTTTGCTTTAACAGGTATCCAGTGTCTTTTAACAAAATGATTTTTACCCAGTTGTTGTAGTGGGTCTGATTCTACCTACTAGAGCCTACTCAGGTACAGAATTTGGGGAAAAAAATGTAAAGATAAAACAAGAGACTTACAGGGTAATTTTTTCCTTGCTAGATTGCTTTGGGTTACATCACCAGACTCTGAGGGTTAATCTTATCCTTTAGGAATGTTTCAGTCATAAAATTTTGAGAACTACCTCATTTAATCACTCAGCCTCAATTTTTAATATGTATTTTGTGGATAGTAAGGCATGTCTTCGTATGTTATTGTTGTACACAACTAGGAAAACAAATATAACACAAGGTAAAAAATTGTAAAAGAAACCAATTTATAACTTATAAAGCATTATAAAGATATTAAATATCATAATTATGTTTGAATATATAAATCAGATACTACGATTGCTTTACATTTTCTGTTTTTTTTAAACTACTAATACAAATACCATTCACTGGATGAAGGCCGAGATTAGATATATTTTGACTGAGGCTTGTAGAAGCTTAGGAAAAATATCAGAGTCCCAAATATGTGTCAAATACGTCTCACAGCTTCCCTCAAGCCTATCACAGGTTTTATATATGATCAAAGTAGAATCTAGTTTAATGTATCTTGGACAACAACTTTACATTTGTGAGAGCGATAAAACTCTTCTAACTTTTCTAGAACATTGATTGCCTGGGGAGAGCAAATAGACTCTGACCAAGTTTTGATTGCAATACAAATACACAAATATATCTTGCGGACATGTTATGATCCTACCACTGTGTTGGGTCTGTTAGGCACCTAGACACTAAGTAAATCCTGGACCATCATTTTAGCTTCTTTCTATAACTTCAAATAATCTTCTAACATTTCTTTTTCATTTATTCTTTATCAGTGTCTTATAGATGATATGCTTAACTTTATCAAGTTGGGCTCTTCCATTTAGTCAAATTATTTTTTGTTTTTTAGGTCAAATAAAATGGGTTGAATAATTTTAGCAACTTGTCTGTAATGTTCACTTCTAGGGCTTTTTTTTTTTTTTTAACATCTTTATTGGAGTATAATTGCTTTACAATGGTGTGTTTCTGCTTTATACCAAAGTGAATCAGCTATGCATATACATATGTTCCCATATCTCTTCCCTCTTGCATCTCCCTCCCTCCCACCCTCCCTATCCCACCCCTCTAGGTGGTCACAAAGCACCGAGCTGATCTCCCTGTGCTATGCGGCTGCTTCCCACTAGCTATCTGTTTTACATTTGGTAGTGTATATATGTCCAGGCCACTCTCTCACTTTGTCCCAGCTTACCCTCCACCCTCCCCATATCCTCAAATCCATTCTCTAGTAGGTCTGTGTCTTTATTCCTGTCTTGCCCCTAGGTTCTTCATGACCATATTTTTTTCTTTGTTTTTAGATTCCATATATATGTATTAGCATATGGTATTTGTTTTTCTCTTTCTGACTTACTTCACTCTGTATGACAGACTCTAGGTCCATCCACCTCACTACAAATAACTCAATTTTGCTTCTTTTTATGTCTGAGTAATATTCCATTGTATATATGTGCCACATCTTCTTTATCCATTCATCTGTTGATGGACACTTAGATTGCTTCCATGTCCTGACTATTGTAAATAGTACTGCAGTGAACATTGTGGTACATGACACTTTTTGAAGTATAGTTTTCTCGGGGTATATGCCCAATACTGGGATTGCTGGGTCGTATGGTAGTTGTAGTTTTAGTTTTTAAGGAACCTCCATACTGTTCTCCATAGTGGCTGTATCAATTTACATTCCCACCAACAGTGCAAGAGGGTTCCCTTTTCTCCACAGCCTCACCAGCATTTATTGTTTGTAGATTTTTTTATGATGGCCGTTCTGCCTGGTGTGAGATGATATCTCATTGTAGTTTTGATTTGCAACTCTAATGATTAATGGTGTTGAGCATTCTTTCATGTGTTTGTTGGTAATCTGTATATCCTTTGGAGAAATGTCTATTTAGGTCTTCTGCCCATTTTTGGGTTGGGTTGTTTGGTTTTTTGATATTGAGCTGCGTGGGCTGCTTGTATATTTTGCAGATTAATCCTTTGTCAGTTGCTTCATTTGCAAGTATTTTCTCCCATTCTGAGGGTTGTCTTTTTGTCTTGTTTATGGTTTCCTTTGCTGTGCAAAAGCTTTGAAGTTTCATTAGATCCCATTTATTTATTTTTGTTTTTATTTCTATTTCTCAAGTAGGTGGGTCATAAAGGATCTTGCTGTGATTTATGTCATGGAGTGTTCTGCCTATGTTTTCCTCCAAGATTTTAATAGTGTCTGTCCTTACATTTAGGTCTTTAATCCATTTTGAGTTTATTTTTGTGTATGGTGTTAGGGAGTGATCTAATTTCATTCTTTTACATGTAGCTGTCCAGTTTAGCCAGCACCACTTATTGAAGAGGCTGTCTTTTCTCCAGTGTCTATTCTTTCCTCCTTTATCAAAGATAAGGTGACCATATGTGCGTGGGTTTATATCTAGGTGCTCTATCCTGTTGCATTGATCCATATATCTGTTTTTGTGCCAGTATCATACTGTCTTGATTACTGTAGCTTTGTAGTATAGTCTGAAGTCAGGGAGCCTGATTCCTCCAGCTCCGTTTTTCTTTCTCAAGATTGCTTTGGCTATTCGGGGTCTTTTGTGTTTCCATACAAATTGTGAGATTTTTTGTTCTAGTTCTGTGAAAAATGCCATTGGTAGTTTGATAGGGATTGCATTGAATCTGTAGATTGCTTTGGGTAGTATGGTCATTTTCACAGTGTTGATTCTTCCAATCCAAGAACATGGTATATATCTCCATTTATTTGTATCATCTTTAATTTCTTTCATCAGTGTCTTATAGTTTTCTGCATACAGGTCTTTTGTCTCCTTAGGTAGGTTTATTCCTAGATATTTTATTCTTTTTGTTGCAGTGGTAAATGGAAGTGTTTTCTTAATTTCACTTTCAGATATTTCATCATTAGTGTATAGGAATGCCAGAGATTTCTGTGCATTAATTTTGTATCCTGCCACTTTACCAAATTCATTGATTAGCTCTAGTAGTTTTCTGGTAGCCTTTTTAGGATTCTCTAAGTGTAGTATCATGTCATCTGCACACAGTGACAGCTTTTCTTCTACTTTTCCAGTTTGGATTCCTTTTATTTCTTTTTCTTCTCTGATTCCTGTGGCGAAAACTTCCAAAACTATGTTGAATAATAGTGGTGAGAGTGGGCAAAGTTGTCTTGTTCCTGATCTTAGTGGAAATGATTTCAGTTTTTCACCATTGAGAATGATGTTGGCTGTGGGTTTGTCATATATGGCCTTTATTATATTGAGGAAGGTTCCCTCTATGCCTACTTTCTGAAGGGTTTTTATCATAAATGCGTGTTGAATTTTTTCGAACGCTTTCTCTGCATCTATTGAGATGATCATATGGTTTTTCTCCTTCAATTTCTTAATATGGTATGTCACGTTGATTGATTTGTGTATATTGAAGAATTCTTGCATCCCTGGGATAAATTTCACTTGATCATGGTGTATGATCCTTTTAATGTGTTGTTGGATTCTGTTTGCTAGTATTTTGTTGAGGATTTTTGCATCTGTATTCATCAGTGATATTGGCCTGTAGTTTTCTTTCTTTGTGACATCTTTGTCTGGTTTTGGTATCAGGGTGATGGTGGCCTCATAGAATGAATTTGGGAGTGTTCCTCCCTCTGCTATATTTTGGAAGAGTTTGAGAAGGATAGCTGTTAGCTCTTCTCTAAATGTTTGATAGAATTCGCCTGCGAAGCCATCTGGTCCTGGGCTTTTGTTTGTTGGAAGATTTTCAATCACAGTTTCAATTTCAGCGCTTATGATTGGTCTGTTCATATTTTCTATTTCTTCCTGGTTCTGTCTCGGAAGGTTGTGCATTTGTAAGAATTTTCCATTTCTTCCAGGTTGTCCATTTTATTGGTATATAATTGCTTGTAGTAATCTCTCATGATCCTTTGTATTTCTGCAGTGTCAGTTGTTACTTCTCCTTCTTCATTTCTAATTCTATTGATTTGAGTCTTCTCCCTTTTTTTCTTGAGGAGTCTGGCCTATGGTTTATCAATTTTGATTATCTTCTCAAAGGACCAGCTATTAGTTTTATTGATCTTTGCTATTGTTTCCTTCATTTCTTTTTCATTTAATTCTGACCTGGTCTTTATGATTTCTTTCCTTCTGCTACCTTTGGGGTTTTTCTGTTCTTCTTTCTCTAATTGCTTTAGGGGTATGGTTAGGTTGTTTATTTGAGATGTTTCTTGTTTATTAAGGTAGGCTTGTTTAGCTATAAACTTCCCTCTTAGAACTGCTTTTGCTGCATCCAGTAGGTTTTGGGTTGTCATGTTTTCATTGTCATTTGTTTCTAGGTTTTTTTTTGATTTCCTCTTTGGTTTCTTCAGTGATCTCTTGGATGTTAAGTAGTGTATTGTTTTGCCTACATGTTTTGTGTGTTGTACAGATTTTTTTTCCTGTAATTGATATCTAGTCTCATAGTGTTGTGGTCGGAAAAGATACTTGATATGATTTCAATTTTCTTAAATTTACCAAGGCTTGATTTGTGACCCAAGACATGATCTATCCTGGAGAATGTTCCATGAGCACTTGAGAAGAAAGTGTATTTTGTTGATTTTGGATGGAATGTCCTATAAACATCAATTAAGTCCATCTTGTTTAAGATGGACCATCTTGTATCATTTAAAGCCTGTTTTTCCTTATTTATTTTCATTTTGGATGATCTGTCCATTGGTGAAAGTAGGGTGTTAAAGTCCCCTATATGATTGTGTTACTGTAGAGTTCCTCTTTTCTGGCTGTTAGTATTTGCCTTATGTATTGAGGTGCTCCTATGTTGGGTGCATAAAGATTTACAATTGTTATATCTTCTTCTTGGATTGATCCCTTGATCTTTATGTAGTGTCCTTCTTTGTCTCTTGTTGTAGTCTTTGTTTTAAAGTCTATTTTGTCTGATATGAGAATTGCTACCTCAGCTTTCTTTTGGTTTCCATTTGCATGGAATATCTTTTTCCATCCCCTCACTTTCAGTCTGTATGTTTCCCTAGGTCTGAAGTGGGTCTCTTGTAGACAGCATATATATGGGTCTTGTTTTTGTATCCATTCAGCCACTCTATGTCTTTTGGTTGGAGCATTTAATCTCTTTACGTTGAAGGTAATTAGTGATATGTATTTTCCTATTAGCATTTTCTTAATTGTTTGGGTTTGTTATTGTAGGTGTTTTCCTTCTCTTGTGTTTTCTGCCTAGAGAAGTTCCTTTAGCATTTGTTGTGAAGGTGGTTTGGTGGTGCTGAATTCTCTTAGCTTTTGCTTGTCTGTAAAGGTTGTAATTTCTTCATCAAATCTGAATGAGAAATTTGCTGGGTAGGGTAATCATGGTTGTAGGTTTTTCTCCTTCACCACTTTAAATATGTCCTGCCACTCCCTTCTGGCTTGCAGTTTCTTCTGAAAGATCAGCTGTTAACCTTATGGGGATTCCCTTGTATTTTATTTGTTGTTTTTCCCTTGCTGCTTTTAATATTTTTTCTTTGCACTTAATTTTTGATGGTTTGATTAATTATGTGTCTTGGCGTGTTTCTCCGTAGATTTATCCTGTATGGGACTCTCTGTGCTTCCTGGACTTCATTAACTATTTCCTTTCCCGTATTAGGGAAGTTTTCAACTATAATCTCTTCAAATATTTTCTCAGTCCCTTTCTTTTTCTCTTCTTCTTCTGGGACACCTATAATTCGAATGTTTGTGCGTTTAATGTTGTCCCAGAGGTCTCTGAGACTGTCCTCAATTCTTTTCATTCTAGTTATTTCCACTATTTTATCTTCTAGGTCACCTATCCATTCTTCTGCCCTCAGTTATTCTGCTATTGATCCCTTCTAGAGAAGTTTTAATTTCATTTATTGTGTTGTTCATCACTGTTTGTTTGCTCTTTAGTTCTTTTAGGTCCTTGTTAAACGTTTCTTGTTTTTTCTCTATTCTATTTCCAAGATTTTGGATGATGTTTACTATCATTATTCTGAATTCTTTTTCAGGTAGACTGCCTATTTCCTCTTCATTTGTTAGGTCTGGTGGGTTTTTGGCTTGCTCCTTCATCTGCCATGTGTTTCTCTGTCTTCTCATTTTGCTTTACTCACTGTTTTTGGGGTCTCCTTTCCGCAGGCTGCAGGTTTGTAGTTCCCATTGTTTTTGGTGTCTGCCCCCAGTGGCTAATGTTGGTTCAGTGTGTTGTGTAGGGTTCTTGGTGTAGGGGACTAGTGCCTGTGTTCTGGTGGATGAGGCTGGATCTTGTCTTTCTGGTGGGCATGTCCACGTCTGGTGGTGTGTTTTGGGGTGTCTGTGGCCTTATTAGGATTTTAGGCAGCCTCTCTGCTCATGGGTGTGGTTGTGTTTCTGTCTTGCTAGTTGTTTGGCATTGGGTGTCCAGCACTGGAGCTTGTTGGTCGCTGATTGGAGCTGGGTCTTGGCGTTGAGATGGAGATCTCTGGGAGATTTTCGCTGTTTGTTATTACGTGGAGCTGGGAGGTCTCTTGTGGACCAGCGTCCTGAAGTTGGCTCTCCCACCTCAGAGGCGCATCACTGACTCCTGGCTGCAGCACCAAGAGCCTGCCATGCACACGGCTGTGTGTTGTTCTTCAATCCAGGCTTGCAAATTCATGAAGAGGAGTAGCCCTGCTACTCCAGATATCAGCACTGAGAGGAAGACTATTTTGGGGTTCATGACAGTTTCAGGTGGCTGCATCTCTCATTTCTGAAGACCACATAGTTTGGTTTTCCACAGTTCCGATCCTTTCTTTTCCTTTTAAGTGCTCGTTCTGTGAAGTAACCTCATGAGCGGGTATGGGAGCAGAGGGCGCCGGCAGGTACTGCTTTCACGGGAGCGGAGCTTCAGCGGGAAAGTTCCCCGAGCTCCTGGGCAAACTCTCGCGGACTCCACCTGCCACGGGCCGCGGGGTGGGCAGGAGTGCAGTGTGGGGAGCTGGGGCAGCGCTGACCGCGGTGCTCACCCTCACCCATCTGCCCGACTGGGGCTGTGTCGCCGCCACTTCTAGGGCTTCTTGATGTCATCCCTTTAACCTTTATTCTCCTCGGTCATTTACATTTTCTACTTTTGTGTACTTCTCCACAATGCACTTGTGTGTGTGTGTGTGTGTGTGTGTGTGTGCATGCATGTGTGTGTTTGTGTGTTGACTACAGGTGCTGATAAAATAGATTCTCAATAAGTAGGCTGAATAAATAATAATCCCTTGCATTTTGCATGGAGTATTATAGGGTGCACAGTTCTGTCTCTTATTATCTCATTCAGTCCTCAAAACAGTTCTCTGTAGGAATCCTGTACGTTCAGATAGTGATTAATAAGATAGCTTATTAAAGATTAAAACTGAAAAACCTCAAGAGAGAACTTTTCCTACCCATTGTCCGTGCTAACTAGGTCTAGACCCTGACAGTATTGTCTTTCGTAGATTCTAAAATGCAAAAAACCTGTGGTGTAAAGGCTATTGGACTTTTTATGCTCAGTTCAACAAATGGTAGTAGCTAAGTAGATGTGAACTGGTGAAAATGAAAGTGGTCATTAATCTCAGGTATTATCTTATTGTTTCATGCCTGCCAGTGGAAGTAGGGAAAGCAGCATCTGTAAAATGGCCCATCAGTAGTTCCATTCCCCAACCACTCCCAAGAAACTTACGCTCCAAGTTAAACAGTGTTGGGCTATGCAAATGTCAGCATTAAAACAAATGCCCTAGTATCCTCTTTCAACCAGTTGTGGTCCAGAAGCTGTTCCTATTGAGATATTCTCAATCCTTTATTACATTGGTAACTAACATCTGTGTGGTGCCTTTCATTTTAACATGGTATTTTAGTTTATATTTCACAGTTAATATCCCCAGCAGTTTTGTATAACAAGTACTGTTTTTTACATTTCTTATTTGAGAAAACGGAAGCTTATGGAAGCAAAGTGATGTACCAAAGATTACATGTTAGGATGGTGTCTAGAATTCAAGATTGGGTAAATGACCCATAGGGACACAAAAGAATTGTGTATTCTGTGGTCGTTGGATGTGGTCTTTCACAGTTGTCAGTTAGGTCTAGATGTGTTGTAGATTGTTCCAGTCTTTAATAGCCTTAGTGATTTGCTGTCTGCTTATTTATGTTACTGAGCCAAGTGTGTTAAATTCTCCAAATATGACTGAAAATTTGTCTCTTTCTTTTTTTAGTTCTGAGAACGTTTTTGCTTTACATATTTTGGGGTTATACTATTAGATGTAAATTTAGGATTGTTACATCTTCCTGTTGAAATGACTCTTTAATAATACTTCTGTCTTGAAGTCTAGTATGTCTAATACAGTATCTGATTCTGGATCTATGCAATTTACATTACACCATTGCTCTCCAGAGACCATTGGAATGACACAGATCTTCTCTAAATGTCAGAACATATCAGCTTGTGATAATATGTGGATGAATCATGTACAGAAAATTATAAATTCCAGGTCAAATTTCTCCTGGTTCCTAGCACACCTCTAGCTGGCTTTCAACAGAAGCCAGTTGAGAATACAAACTCATTCTGAAAAGCCACGCCATAATTAGAAAGTTAATTTGCTCACCCTCAAAATCTCATAATGAATACTGAAGCCAAATATAAATTACTTTGTATTGTCCTTTATTTTGGACTCTTCGTCCCTTGATTCCTTCATTAATGTGGATAATTAAGAGTTGAGTGCAGAAGAATGGTAAAGTAATCTTAATTTTCACCTTATTTAAATAGAGCCATTTATTGTTACCCATCTTTGAGACAGCATCCGTTATATATTTGGAGTTAGACGTCTCTGCCTTGGATGCACTAAGGAGCGTGCTGAGCATTTGCGATGGAATTGGACCACTCTGAGGATGAGGTCGTTTGGGAGAAGTAGTTGCAAGGAGTACTGTCTAGGTGCTGAGTTGGCCATCTATTTCCATTGCAATCAATTCTCATCACAAAGATTTCAGGCTCTTCCCAACCTGCCTAAAGGTCAAGCTACTGCCCAGAAAGCAGACAAGGAAACTTAGCGCAGGAAATCTCCAACTAGTAGGTCAGTGGACATCACAGCTTTACTTAATACAATTTCAAAGTCAGTTGCTTTAGTTAAGCCATCAGGGGTCAGGGAGGATGGCCGAAAAAAATGACAGTGTCTTCTCTTTTCTGGATTTGTATTCAGACTAATGCCTTACAGTCAACTTTAATCAGGAATTTCAATTTCTGTATTCCTTCTCCAGCCCCATAGTTACCAAGTCACACCCCAAAGGCATGAGACCTTGGGGGAAATTAAAAACAGCACCTGTTCACAGAAATGTTGGATAACCCTAGCCTAGATGATGATGGGGAAAAACTGGTTGCATTTTATTTCTTGTCCTAATATAAGAGATACCACCTCTCTGTTGAACTTTTCAGTGAATGCTGAATCCCCCATTCCACTACTTGTGTTTCCACTTCTGAAAAATTCTGAGGCTTTTTACTACCTCTAGCTTTATTGAGGGACTGTCTTTAAGCCTGTAATCTTCATTAAACAGTAGCATCAGACATGGAGCTCTATTGGGAGAATGAAGCCTCCATATAATCGATCCCCTTTCTATAAATTTCAAAGGTTGGTTTCAAAATATACAGTGAATATGGTCATTAATTTAACTTTCCATCTAAGAGCAAAAGTCAAAGGTAATGAAGATCCAAACCATTCAATGCATATAGATTCTAGAAGTGAGAATGAATCTCCCTTATGTGTGCATTCATTTGCATTCTTATTAGTTGATCAAAATCTTATGGGAATTAATATACATAGTTAGGTTGGGGGAACAGAAACATAGAGCTTGTCCTGTTTCATCACATGCATTCTGTTTTGGTGGAATCAAGGTGAAATCAAGGTGAATGATTTGGGTTGTTAAAGGGCCAGTATCCACAGTGATTTATTAAGAATCTCCCAGGTTGAACTCCAGTGGCCGTGGCTGCATCAAAGACATGAAATTTCAGAGCCTTATTTCCACATCAGTTGTTAGTTTTCTAAAATATCTTGAGTGTGGACATTTCCACACAGCAACCTAATGTTCTGGTTTTTGAAATGAAAGAATGTACAAATTTAAGTGGTTTGGGGACTGTTGTGCACAGGGCTGGTTATTAATACTGGGTTTATATTCTAGTAAAATTTCCTCCCAAATCATTATTGTTTTGCCACATTCTAAGGAAGTTACAGATTCACAGACTGTTCATATTAAGCAAACGTTAATTTCTCTCCTTGTTCTTCTATCAGCCTTTTGCTCCCACTCATTTCCTCACTCGTTTTCAATTTATAGAACCTGTAAAAGTCAAACTCGGCCCTTCAGCATCACCCTCCCCCCATTCAGAGTCAAACCAACTCAAATTTTTCATCCACATACTATGTTTTTATTTATTTACCTCTACCTGAGCAGCTTTTGTACCCCACGTTCTTTCAGCAGTTACAATTATATAAAAATCTTTGACCTACTTATACTTTTATGTTTATCCATTATTTGTCACCTCGTTCATTCATTTATTCATTTGTTCAACGGATACTTGCTGAGCACCTACTATGTGGCAGGCACTGGTCAATGTATTGGCGCATGATGAAAAAACCAATATTTCACAGCGTCTTGTCAGTCATCCCAACTCAGTTTCTCTTGAATCCAACCACACTCAACTCCTCAGTCGCCCCCGTTGTCTAGTTATTGTTTTTACTAGACTACTGCCGTGACCTTTAACCTGATCTTTCAGTATCCATTTTGGCCCTCTGCCCATCTGTTTTCCACACTACATGCAAAATGAATTTATCGGATTCAAATCTGATTATGTTGCCTATCTCCCAGCTTAAAAGTGTTCAATGACTTCCTATTGCTCCAAAATAAAGTAAAAAAAAAAAAAAGTCTTCAAGCATGGCTGTAAAGACCTGCATAACTTATCCTTGCCTATCCTTCAGCCTAGCTTGTGCCTCTCTCTCTCCCTCTGTACTTGGCCACTCTTTCTTATATACCATGTTCCCTCCCTGCTGTTCCTACCCCTTCAAATGTTCTTTCCATCCCTCCACCTGTTACCTCAGCTCCACTGTCACAACTTCAGGGAAGTCTTCTAAAACCTTCCTGATCGGGCCAGATCCCCATTTCCTGGCTCTCAGAGCACTCAGCCTTTATTCTCTTTGTCCTTCTGACAGCACTCCTATTCTGCATTGTTGCCATGGTCATTTAGGTACTGTCTGCTTCCTCCATGAGATTGTGAGCATCATGAGGGCAGGGGCCAGGTCTGACTGTGCTTTTAGTGTCTAGCACAGAATTTGACGCCCAGTAGGTATTCCACACATACTTATTGATTAATGAATATTTTATCTCACAAGAGTTAGAATCTGAACCTTACGGTGGTTCTTAAGGTTGAGTGGGTGGATTCAAGGAGGGCAGATGGGTGTGGCCATCAGGAGCTACACCAGCCCTCTGAATTTGTATGCATACTTCTTTGTGCTTTTGGATTTTTCAATCTTTTTTGTGATTTTGGGAAAGAGTGCATAGATTTTTATCAGATTCTAAGAGGAGAAAGTGCCTTAAAAAGGTTAATCAGTACTTGAGGGAGACTTGGAGATTTTATTTTTGTTCATTTTCTCACCCTTTAAGATTGAGCTACTCACACAACCTTTATTTCATGGGTAATGTGGCACGATATTTATGAAGGCCCAGAAGGATTGTGCTTAGTGATAACATAAGCAAATTCAGAAACACTAGGAGTTGCCATGAATTTGAATGAGAATTCAGCTTGAATTTGTTGCCCTGAGTTCTTTGTGTTTTTTGTTTCCCATTAAAGAGCAGAGACCTGGCCACAAGCAGGTGAGGATTAAATTGCAGAGACAGGATGATAGGTACACACTTATTGCTAAGATTCAGTGGTCCAGTGGGAATCCGTGACTGTTGGAAGTTAATGCAGAATGACAGATGGATGCTTCGAGTGGATTTTTTTTTTCCTCTCACACAAACAAGCCACTAATTAAAGCATTTTATGTTTATATAGTTGTCACATCCAATAATTTAGAATTATCCTAATTTAAAACAGCATTTAAGAAACTCTAATTAGACTTAATATTATGAATTTTCAAGTACTCATGTTCTCTTTTCCTGATTAAAATGAAGAGGAAAAAATTCCCCCACATCAGCCAGCCAGCACCTGATTCTGGAGGTGATGGTTAACTTAAGGTGAGCATGTGGTTTAGACACTGAAAATGGGGAGAAAAATCTGACATTCCTTACTCATTTTCTCATTCAAGTCAGGGAGCAGATTATTAATTTTCTCAAGTAGTTTTGCTCATGTCATAAAATATGAGAAGAGTGTAGCTTTAAGGAATTTACAAATCTCAGTAGCTCCCGAAGTGTCACTGGTTTAAAAATCTTGTCCATCTCTAAAAAAGTGGGGAAACAGTAAACACCACATAAAAAAATTTAGGATGAATTTGTTTCAATACTCTGTTTTAAAATGAAAGTTGGAATAGATTTGATGTATATGGAGAGAAAGGTCATATATATATATATATATATATATATATATTTTGTGTGTGTGTGTGTGTGTGTGTGTGTGTGTGTGTGTGTGTGATTACAACCCCCAAAAGAAATGCAGGTAGCTAGCAGTCAAATCTCCACCACTTTAACTGCAAAAGTTGTGCCAATTAAAGATGCTTGGAGCTTTCCAAACTCAAAATGATTCTGTCAGTACTTTTTCTTCAATTATTCTGAAGCACTAAATGTGAAAACAAATCTCTTAGATTACCACAGGGATGGAAAAAGAAGAGCTGGAAGAAAGAGCCAGGGACAAATCACAACAAAGCATAGAAATGTCAACCTTCTGGTACAAGCATGGGGCAGGGTTCCTGAAGAAAGATTTTTCAGATGGAAAGTAAGGGGAACGATTTCCATTTCCTGTCACCCAGCAGTTTTATTCTTCAGCACATACTCAAGAGAAACTCTCAAGCTTGTACAACTGGAGATGTGTAGAGGATGGTTCATAACATCTCTGATAACAGTGAAAGTCCAGAAACAATCCAAATGCCCATCGGAGACTGGATGAATCAATGGAGAGTATTCATACAATGACATTATATGGTAAATTAAGTAAACTACAGAGTGACCCCACGATAATGGGTGGATCTTGGTGATATATGATTAAGTGAAAAAAGTAGGTTCCAACATATTATGGCATGATAACCTTTTTATTAAGTTGGAGAGAACTAAGATGGCACAAGTGAACTGAATAAAAAGAAAAGTAAGGGAATTATGGGTATGGAATTTAGGGTGATGGTTACTTTGGGCAGATGTCGGGGAGGCAGGAATTTGAGATAAGGAGACACCATTGGTGGTGGCTTATCTTCAAGGTCCTGGCTTGTTTTGGGTGATGAGTTTGGAGGTGCTTATTACATTATTAAAAATAACTAAAGAAAGTGGGCCGTGCATGAACCAATGATGAATGTGTGTATTGAACTAAAAGAACCAGTTCAAGGGGAAGGAAACCCCCAAAGGATACTTTGTGAACTTCCTTATTCTGAGGCTGTGAGTAGGTTGGGAAAAGAACTAGGAAGATTCTGTCAAGTTGCTATTGGTTTTCTTTCATGGAAAAAACAAGTTGATTAATTGAAATAAAGAAAGTGAAACCACAAAATTCAGAGACTTGGGATAAAGATAATGAGACAAGTTAAAATATAAGATTTATTTTTCCCAGAAGAATTACAGAGAATGAAAACTGGGGATTTGTGCATCCTATTCTTTAGGGCCAACTCAAACTCTCACTTCTTCTATGCAGACAATATTTTTGAATTATTATAGAGAATAAAGAATTTTAAACATACACAAAATTAGAGCAGTATAATAAACTCCCATAAGGTACACATCTCCCAGATTCAACAGTTCTTTTATGAGCACACTGTAATTTTACTCACTATTTCATACATTTTCCCTGGTGTTCTGGAGGCAAATTCCAAATACTTTATTATTTTACATGTAAATATTACAGGATGTGTCCCTAAGGACTAATTTGTGTGTCTAGAAACAAATTTCCACAGGAATGGTTTATAATTTTATAATCTATCCCAAGATCATATTATTATCACATTTTAAAGTTTTAGATATTTAACCATATATAATTCATTTTTATGTTAGGTATAAGAAAGGGACCCAGTATAGATTTTTTAAATAGAAAGTTATGTCATCTGCAAATTAAGTTTTATCTCTTCCTTTTAAATATTCACATCTCTTATTTCCTTTCCATGTCTTATAGCATTGGCTGGGTCTTTCAGAACAATGCTGAGTAATTCTGGTGATTCTGATCATTATTGTTCTGTCTTTAATGCAAATGCTTCAAAATTTCAGTATATGAAATTTACTGTAGGTTGATACTGTTTATCAGGAAGTTTCCTTCTCTTTTTTACCTTTTTAAACTTTTTTAAAAATAAGAGATAAATATTGAATTTTGTCAAATGCTTTTCTATCATCTATTTAGAGGATAATGTAGGTTTTCTTCTTTATTCTGTATTAGAAATAACATTAATGAATCCCCTAATGTTGAACTATTCTTGAATTCCTGGAATAAAATCTACTTGCTTGGGCTTTATTATTCTTTTAATACAATATTATTGAGGATTGGTCATCCATATTATTAAGTAAGATGGCTCTGTACTATTCTTTGATTTTGGTTTCAGGAAAAGGTTAGCCTTGAGGATTCTTTGGAAAGATTTCTATTTTTTTCATGCTCTAGGAAGGTTAAGTAGCATATAACTCATTTTTAAGATCATTTAGGCTTGATGTCATTTTGGAGGTCAAGTCATGCCCCAGATATGTGAGTGAACTTACTGTTCAAACATGCTGCTCTTTTCATACTTGCAGTCTCTCACCCAATATTTACTCTTTCTCCAAGTATTTCCCATCCAATATTTACTATTTCTCTAAGTTGCATCGAGAATGAAGTTTGCATTTAGCAAATCCTCCAGGTATCAGGACCCACCTGCCTTAGAAGGCAGCAGAGAGTTATAAGTAACAAAAAAACTTTTTGTTTTTTTTTCCCTGTAGCATGCTGAAATTTAAACCAAGGCATTTATTTATGTATGGAACAAGAGTGAGCATGTGTTTTAGCGCCATTTACCTTTAGCTTATACAGAATCACATCTGGAACCTGGAGTTGAACAGCACCATGTTTACAGCCCATTACAGTGAGGTGGGAGCCTCCACTTATAGATTAATGCTCTAGCCAGCTTCCCAGCTAAAACACACATTAATTTGTCTCCATTGAGAGTAGATCTTTGTCTCTATCTAGTTTCTTACCTCTTCTGAGAGGTATAAGAGGTCATTAATTTTTTTTCTGTTTGGTTGGAGAATGTTGCTATATGCTTTTTTCCCCCCATTTTGGACTAATCTGTATACTACTTTTATTATTATTCCATGGGTATTTAAAAAAATATATTTATATTAGCCTGCTGTATATATGACCTACCATCAAGGTTCCAGCAACTTTAAGGGGAGAGTCTGGTGACCAAAGAAGCAAAGTCTTATTCCAAAATGACATTTGTTTGGAGAGCTACACCCCTCAATAGGATTGTCCTATTCTTTCTTACCGAGTCTGTTACCTGCTGCCCACTGGACCTTGCTTCCCCCCACAAATGCCCCCACCCCATCCTGTGTTTAACACTATATTATCCTGCATTCTTTGGAATTTTTATCACTTGTTGAACTCTCAAATTTATTTGTTTGTGTACCTATTAATTATCTGTCTCTCCACTGAAATATAAGCACCGAGAGACCAGGGACTTTGTCCATCTTATACTCCATTGCATTCCCGGTGCCCAAATTAACTGAGTACTCGATAAATGAATATAGGGCTGGTGGCGAGAATCTGGAGGCCCAGCACCAGCTGTCACCAGAGAGGGTCCCTGAGATCTCTCACCAGTCAAGGCAGGTCATTGACTCCCCAAGACTTGCATGCTGAAGATGGCATGGGTCTTCCCAGGCAGGATTTGGGGGATGTTACATGTCAAAGTTTTTGAGGGTGAGTAAGAGCTTCCTAATTACTTTAAAGAGGAAGAACGACACGTGCAGTCAGCCCATGAGTCCTTGCAAAGCAACCTGCCTGTCATCCTTACCTGTCTGTTCATTCACTGTGCTAAGCTTTTCAGGTGTGAAAGTGCGGCTTCTGAGCACGGGGATAGTTGTTGGTATCATATAATCAGAGGCATGGTTATGACAGGGAACATTCTGTACCTGTCTTTGATTACTTGGGTTAGCTTAACCCCAATTAAGGAAATGGGGCATTCACCTGCTGAATTCACGGTGGGCAGATGGAGCTGACACAGCTGTCTGGGACGCCAGGTGGAGAGAGGGAATTGAGACCCAAGCGAGAGCACTGTCTTCTCACGGAGCCACTGTGCCATCTGCTACTCTATGACTGTGTTTAAAAGGAAGCGCTTTAACTCTTTCAGGGAACAGCTTTCCAGGACAGATGTTGCTATGCAAATCACCTGAAGGGGTGTGAACGTTTTTAAAGGAAGGGGAGTACGTTACTCCCTTCCTCTGACAAGAGCAGGAAAAGAACGTGGAGCAGCGTGTGCACATGGAACGTTGTCAAGACTCACTTGACGCCTGTGAAGAGGCCGGAAAGAGTTGTCTCGTTTTCAGATGGGAAGCTAGGGCAGCTGAGCCAGAGATGTGGTTGGTGTGTGATATAAAATGGAACACAGGGGAGCGAAGAAAAAAATAACCGGCTGGTTTTAGTTAACTCTGGAGAATCATGAACCAATGGCAGTACACTTCTCATTTTGCCCCGTGGATATGTGTGGCTGCTTAGCCATACGGAGTGGAATTTTCCACCTGAACCAATAGATTAACTCATGTTTATTTAGCTAATCCATTTTGCTTTTGGGTGTCACCTGCTCTTCCATTCAGCAAACTGAGTATTTAGATAAAGCTTTGTGCTGGGTACTATCAAGGATACAAGGACAAATAAGATAAAGTTCCTGCTTGTTTAAGCTGGTGGAGGAGTTAGAGACATGCATAAACAATTCTAGTACACAGTCAGACTTTGGTAAATTCTATGAGAGATTCTTCCTTTTGTGTGCTTTGAGGTTGTCCGAATCTGGGCTAGGGACTGAAGTGTGAATTCTGTTCTTTTCTGATTGAATTTACCCCTGCCGTCCCAAATTAAATTCTCTAAGCAACTTCAACTTGTCTAACTCCCAAGTTCCCTTTTTAATAGCTAGAATAGGAAATAGGTAAGTTCTGGGGGAAAAGACTATGGCTGGCTTTGTTGCTGGGGAAGAAGGGAGGGCCAGTTGTGAAGAGAGATATGGAGGGATGTTTATAGAGAAAGCCTAGCTAATATAAATTAAGAAAAGGAATCTTAAAGCCATTTAGTCCTCAGGGTGATTCTGGGGAAACAAAGATGGTTGTGCTGTGGAGGGGACTTATGGGGTGAGCCAGAAGATGTGTAGTCCAGGGAGATTGTGAATTCCAGGAGGAGAAGCAGGGCTCTGACCAGTTCTCTGTCTTGGGACAGGGGCTTGGCTCACATGAATCCATCTTTCTGTCTACTGGCTCACAAAGTAGCGTGGAACCGACCAATACAGGCACTCAAGTCTGATGAGCCCTGTTCTGAGATTTTGGACTCTCATGGCAAGCTGGTGAAGGGAGGGTGGGCATGGTGGGTCCTTGGGGACCACTGCTGTCAGGAAGCCCAGTAACACAATATACCATAAAGATTTCTGTCACCAGCCTTCCTTCCTTGTGAATGACTTTCTGTTCTGTTTGTACAAACCTCACATCCTCCCTTTGTTTCCTGTGTTTGTCTTCTGCTCCCATGTGTGGTATTTCCCATGCTTTGGTCATGGAGATGGTTTTTAAAAATGTGTTCCTGTTGTCAGACCAAAGCCTGAGCAGACAATGAATCTCCCTTTAGGCAGAAATGTGGATGCCACGTTGCCTTCTGTGTAGCACTTTTAAATCATCCTCTTGTCAGCAACTGAGTTTGCTGTTTATCCGATTTTCTTCACTTTCATTTGAGCCACATTTGAAAAGTCAAAATGTTTATAGATACAGGAGAAAGACGGTAATAGAAAGGCCTGCACTTACATTTCCCAGCTGTTACCCTACGCTTTGTACTCCATTTTCTGATATGGAAAGCTCCAGAGAACAGTGGCAACATAGACCTGGCCCATGTAATTGGTTAGGCTGCAACTTACTAGGGTGTATTAGCATCCCAGGACTGTGTCTCTTAAAACATGGCGTTTGGTCTCTATTAGCCCTTACCTTGCCCAGCAGAATGTGGTTGATTGATTGTTCTGAACTGGATATCTGGCCAAAGGTAAGGAAATATGAATCTTTCTCTTGGAAACTAAAGTTCCTAACAATGATCCTCTATTAGATTAACAGATGAGTCGTCTTTATAGTTCTTGGGAAGGTCTAGGAACTTCTACCCCTGAGGTCCCATAGGGAAAAGTTGACTGAGGAGATGAATGATGGAGAAAGGAGGAGAAGGAAGAGAGGCAAGTAGAAAAGGAAAAAGAGGTCTGAGCTTCTGTTGTGTTTTCCTGCTCTCCCTCCTTCTTCTTCTGCCCTCCTTTGCAGTCCCCTTTCCCCTCCCATCTATTTCCTTCTAGATGACCTCCTCATCTGTTATTATATACATATATCTGACCTCTCTTGGCTTCTCTAGTTTGCCAGGTCTGTCCATTATCACCAGTCAGCCCAACTGAAGCAGACTGTTCTCTCAGTATGGCTTCCTAGTCTTTTTTGTCTGTCCTTTGGTGGAAGGGCACCTTCTGCACTCCTTGTAGTGTTGGAGGGCTGTAAATCATTGGAACCTCCTGTCCCAGGCTGATCCATTAGACTTACACATCCCCCTGGCCAGAGATTTTGGCTCAGAGTGGATGTATGATCATTTTGACCCAAGCAGAGCTGTCAAGTCTTCCCTGGGAGTGACTGTAGAAAGAGAAGAGACAAGGTGTTTTTTTTAGGTGGTTAAAACTGGGACAGGTAAAAGTCTGTCATGGAAATTTTGCCTGGCACATAGGATGTTGCTCTGGAATGTAAAGTCAAGATTTAAAAATAGAGCTATGAGTTGGAAAAAGAGAAATAGTTCTGACACCATGACATCACCGTCTGAATTCCTGGATCTCCGACCATGACTGAAGCCTGTTCAACACCCGAATTCCCCAGATACAGGATCCAAGAAATGTCCTTTTTCTTGCATGACATTTGGTCCTGTCCAACACATCAATAAGACATTTGGTCTATACCATAAGGTGTTTGACATTTGGTTCTGTCCAAAACCACTTGGCATGGACCAAATGTCTTATGGATGTGTTGGACAGGACCAAATGTCTATGAACCATCCTTTTTGTTTAAGCTGATCTGAGCTGTTTCTATTGATATTATGAACTGATTAGCACAAGAAGCAGCAAATGGCCAAGGAGTACAGAAGGCTTTCTACAGGTTTCCTCAGGTTAACCAGAGTTGGTTCTGCTTAGTTACTACCAATAAAATCCTAACCAATACTTTAGGAAAGTAATATATTCGGAGACAACCACCTAAACTACCACAGCCAGTGCTCTGCTTTGCCAGCTGTCCAAGACTTGAATACAGTCCCACGGAGTTGTTTACAAAGATTGTTTAACTGGCCTCGTGTCCCCTCTGGTTTTCATTTACTTAACTCATTATTTGTGTCAGACTTGGTCTGTTGATCTCAGCACTGTCCCTGCTCTTCTTCCTTTTCTTTTGTATTCCAGGGGCTAAAATCCTGGAAATTAAATTTCTCAAATTCCTAACCAAAAGGGTTCCTGTTAGATTCTGCAAATAAGAGTCACTTTGGTGAGGTCTGGAAGGCACATCGAAGGGACAGCCATTCTTCTCCAGCATCCGCTGTGGAAAGGTGTGTAGGTGTCAGAAGATGGCAGATGTGGGGGTTTGTGGGTAGTTTCTGGGGTCTTTCTGAAAGTCACTTCCTTACTGCAGGTAACCGACATGATTGGCAGCAGCTTTGAGCTGCTTCTAGGCATCTTCCCAAGGACTACCTGTTGGAGCTATAGGCAGCTGAAATCATTGGCAGCAGACACCCTCTGATTCTTGACTTTTCTGATTTCCTGAGAGCCAGCAGCCCTCCTGACCATCACTCCTACAGCCCTCCCAATGTCTATGCAAGCCTCCAATTTCCTGTATTTAATCTCTTCTTCACTGAGATATCTAGGGTGGCTTCTGTTTGTCTAAAAGAACCCTGACTGAATCATTTTCTCTCGTATCGTGGTATGGAGAAGGATCAAGAAAGATCATGCAGTGAAGGTCAAATTGATCACCCTTCAACTCTGAAAACTGGGAAACTACTACTGTCTCTCCTCCTGCTAGAGTGAAAGTATTTATCAAATCCAGTCCACTCTAAGAGAGCTCAAGGGGAAATGATCGGTTCCATTGTACACTCAGAAGGCTAAGTCTATTTTTCTTTCTTTTTTATTTTTAACATCTTTATTAGAGTATAATTGCTTTACAGTGGTGTCAGTTTCTGCTTTATAACAAAGTGAATCAGTTATACATAAACATATGTCCTCATATCTCTTCCCTCTTGCGTCTCCCTCCCTCTCACCCTCCCTATCCCACCCCTCTAGGTGGTCACAAAGCACTGAGCTGATCTCCCGGTGCTATGCGGCTGCTTCCCACTAGCTATCTATTTTACGTTTGGTAGTGTATATATGTCCATGCCACTCTCTCACTTTGTCCCAGCTTACCCTTCCCCCTCCCCGTATCCTCAAGTCCATTCTCTAGTACCTCTGCATCATTATTCCCATCTTGCCTCTAGGTCCTTCTGACCAATTTTTTTTTTTTTAGATTCCACATATATGTGTTAGCATATGGTATTTGTTTTTCTCTTTCTGAATTACTTCACTCTGTATGACAGACTCTACATCCAACCACCTCATTACAAATAGCTCAGTTTCGTTTCTTTTTATGGCTGAGTAATATTCCGTTGTATATATGTGCCACAACTTCTTTTTTTTTTTTTGGTTTTTTTTTTTTTTTTAACATCTTTATTGGGGTACAATTGCTTTACAATGGTGTGTTAGTTTCTGCTTTATAACAAAGTGAATCAGTTACACATATACATATGTTCCCATATCTCTTCCCTCTTGCGTCTCCCTCCCTCCCACCCTCCCCATCCCACCCCTCCAGGCTGTCACAAAGCACCGAGCCAATATCCCTGTGCCATGCGGCTGCTTCCCACCAGCTATCTACCTTACTACGTTTGTTAGTGTGTACATGTCCATGACTCCCTCTCGCCCTGTCACAGCTCACCCTTCCCCCTCCCCATAACCTCAAGTCCGTTCTCTAGGAGGTCTGCATCTTTATTCCTGCCTTACCCCTACGTTCTTCATGACATTTTTTTTTTCTTAAATTCCATATATATGTGTTAGCACATGGTATTTGTCTTTTTCTTTCTGACTTACTTCACTCTGTATGACAGACTCTAGGTCTATCCACCTCATTACAAATAGCTCAATTTCGTTTCTTTTTATGGCTGAGTAATATTCCATTGTATATATGTGCCACATCTTCTTTATCCATTCAGCTGTTGATGGACACTTAGGTTGCTTCCATGTCCTGGCTATTGTAAATAGAGCTGCGATGAACATTTTTGTACATGATTCTTTTTGAATTATAGTTTTCTCAGGGTATATGCCCAGTAGTGGGATTGCTGGGTCATATGGTAGTTCTATTTGTAGTTTTTTAAGGAACCTCCATACTGTTCTCCACAGTGGCTGTATCAATTTACATTCCCACCAACAGTGCAAGATGGTTCCCTTTTCTCCACACCCTCTCCAGCATTCATTGTTTGTAGCTTTTTTGATGATGGCCATTCTGACCAGTGTGAGATGATATATCATTGTAGTTTTGATTTGCATTTCTCTAAGATTAATGATGTTGAGAATTCTTTCATGTGCTTGTTAGCAATCTGTGTATCTTCTTTGGAGAAATGTCTATTTAGGTCTTCTGCCCATTTTTGGATTGGGTTGTTTGTTTCTTTGATATTGAGCTGCATGAGTTGCCTGTATGTTTTGGAGATTAATCCTTTGTCAGTTGCTTCATTTGCAAATCGTTTCTCCCGTTCTGAGGGTTGTCTTTTCGTCTTGTTTATGGTTTCCTTTGCTGTGCAAAAGCTTTTAAGTTTCATTAGGCCCCATTTGTTTATTATTGTTTTTATTTCCATTTCTCTAGGAGGTGGGTCAAAAAGGATCTTGCTGTGATTTATATCATAGAGTGTTCTGCCTATGTTTTCCTCTAAGAGTTTGATAGTGTCTGGCCTTACATTTAGGTCTTTAATCCATTTGGGGTTTATTTTTGTGTATGATATTACGGAGTGTTCTAATTTCATTCTTTTACATGTAGCTGTCCAGTTTTCCCAGCACCACTTATTGAACAGGCAGTCATTTTGCCACTGTATGTTCTTGCCTCCTTTATAAAAGATAGAGTGACCATATGTGCATGGGTTTATCTCTGTGCTTTCTATCCTGTTCCATTGATCTATATTTCTGTTTTTGTGCCAGTACCATACTATCTTGATTACTGTAGCTTTGTAGTATAGTCTGAAGTCAGGGAGACTGATTCCTCCAGCTCCGTTTTTCTTTCTCAAGATTGCTTTGGCTACTCAGGGTCTTTTGTGTTTCCATACAAATTGTGAAACTTTTTGTTCTAGTTCTGTGAAAAATGCCACTGGTAGGTTGAAGGGATTGCATTGAATCTGTAGATTGCTTTGGGTAGTAGAGTCATTTTCACAATGTTGATTCTTCCAATCAAGGAACATGGTATATCTCTGAATCTGTTTATATCATCTTTAATTTCTTTCATCAGTGTCTTATAATTTTCTGCATACAGGTCTTTTGTCTCCTTAGGTAGGTTTATTCATGGATATTTTATTCTTATTGTTGCAATGGTAAATGGGAGTGTTTTCTTAATTTCACTTTCAGATATTTCATCATTAGTGTATAGGAATGCCAGAGATTTCTGTGCATTAATTTTGTATCCTGCTACTTTACCAAATTCATTGATTAGCTCTAGTAGTTTTCTGGTAGCATCTTTAGGATTCTCTACGTATAGTATCATGTCATCTGCAGACAGTGACAGCTTTACTTCTTCTTTTCCAATTTGGATTCCTTTTATTTCTTTTTCTTCTCCAATGGCTGTGGCTAAAACTTCCAGAACTATGTTGAATAAGAGTGGTGAGAGTGGGCAACCTTGTCTTGTTCCTGATCTTAGTGGAAATGGTTTCAGTTTTTCACCATTGAGAACGATGTTGGCTGTGGCTTTGTCATGTATGGCTTTTATTATGTTGAGGTAAGTTCCCTCTATGCCTACTTTCTGGAGGGTTTTTATCATAAATGGGTGTTGAATTTTGTCAAAAGCTTTCTCTGCGTCTATTGAGATGATCATATGGTTTTTCTCCTTCAATTTTTTAATATGGTGTATCACGTTGATTGATTTGCCTGTATTGAAGAATCCTTGCATTCCTGGGGTAAACCCCACTTGATTATAATGTATGATCCTTTTAATGTGCTGTTGGAATCTGTTTGCTAGTTTTTGTTGAGGATTTTTGCATCTATGTTCATCAGTGATATTGGCCTGTAGTTTTCTTTCTTTGTGACATCTTTGTCTGGTTTTGGTATCAGGGTGATGGTGGCCTCATAGAATGAGTTTGGGAGTGTTTCTCCCTCTGCTATATTTTGGAAGAGTTTGAGAGGGATAGGTGTTAGCTCTTTTCTAAATGTTTGATAGAATTCACCTGTGAAGCCATCTCATCCTGGGCTTTTGTTTCTTGGAAGATCTGTAATCACAGTTTCAATTCCAGTGCTTGTGATTGGCCTGTTCATGTTTTCTATTTCTTCCTGGTTCAGTCTTGGCAGGTTGTGCATTTCTAAGAATTTTTCCGTTTCTTCCAGGTTGTCCATTTTATTGGCATAGAGTTGCTTGTAGTAATCCCTCATGATCCTTTGTATTTCTGCAGTGTCAGTTGTAACTTCTTCTTTTTCATTTCTATTTCTATTGATTTGAGTCTCCTCCCTTCTTTTCTTGGTAAGTCTGGCTAATGGTTTATCAATTTTGTTTATCTTGTCAAAGAACCAGCTTTTAGTTTTATTGATCTTTGCTCTCATTTTCTTCATTTCTTTTTCATTTATTTCTGATCTGATCTTTATGATTTCTTTCCTTCTGCTAACTTTGGGGAATTTTTGTTCTTCTTTCTTTAATTGCTTTAGGTGTAAGGTTAGGTTGTTTATTTGAGATGTTTCTTGTTTCTTAATGTAGGCTTGTATAGCTATAAACTTCCCTCTTAGAACTGCTTTTGCTGCATCCCATAGGTTTTGGGTCGTTGTGTTTTCATTGTCATTTGTTTCTAGGTATTTTTTGATTTCTTCTTTGATTTCTTCAGTGATCTCTTGGTTATTAAGTAGTGTGTTGTTTAGCCTCCATGTATTTGTATGTTGTACAGATTTTTTCCTGTAATTGATATCTAGTCTCATAGCATTGTGGTCAGAAAAGATACTTCATACGATTTCAATTTTCTTAATTTTACCAAGGCTTGATTTGTGACCCAAGATATGATCTCTCCTGGAGAATATTCCATGAGCACTTGAGAAGAATGTGTATTCTGCTGTTTTTGGATGGAATGTCCTATAAACATCAATTAAGTCCATCTTGTTTAATGTATCATTTAAAGCCTGTTTTTCCTTATATATTTTCATTTTGGATGATCTGTTCATTGGTGAAAGTGGGGTGTTAAAGTCCCATACTCTGATTGTGTTACTGTCGATTTCCCCTTTTATGGCTCTTAATATATGCCTTATGTATTGAGGTGCTCCTATGTTGGGTGCATAAAGATTTACAATTGTTATATCTTCTTCTTGGATTGATCCCTTCATCATTAGGTAGTGTCCTTCTTTGTGTCTTGTAGTAGTCTTTGTTTTAAAGTCTATTTTGTCTGATATGAGAATTGCTACTCCAGCTTGCTTTTGATTTGCATTTGCATGGAATATCTTTTTCCATCCCCTTCACTTTCAGTCTGTATGTGTCCCTAGGGCTGATGTGGGTCTCTTCTAGACAGCATATATACAGGTCTTGTTTTTGTATACATTCAGCCAGTCTGTATCTTTTGGTTGGAGTATTTAATCCATTTACATTTAAGGTGCTGATTGATATGTATGTTCCTATTACCATTTTCTTAATTGTTTTAGGGTTATTATTGTAGGTGTTTTCCTTCTCTTTTGTTTCCTGCCTAGAGAAGTTAGTTCCTTTAGCATTTGTTGTGAAGGTGGTTTGGTGGCACTGAATGCTCTTAGCTTTTGCTTGTCTGTAAAGGTTTTAATTTCTCCATCAAATCTGAATGAGATCCTTGCTGGGTAGATTAATCGTGGTTGTAGGTTTTTCTCTTCCATCCCTTTAAATATGTCCTGCTACTCTCTTCTGGCCTGCAGAGTTTCTGCTGAAAGATCAGCTCTTTACCTTATGGGGATTCCCTTATATGTTACTTGTTGTTTTTCCCTTGCTGCTCTTAATATTTTTTCTTTGTATTTAATTTTTGAAAGTTTGATTAATATGTGTCTTGGCATGTTTCTCTTTGAATTTATCCTGTATGGGACTCTCTGTCCTTATTGGACTTCATTAAGTATTTCCTTTCTCATATTAGGGAAGTTTTCAACTATAATCTCTTTAAATATTTTCTCAGTCTCTTTCTTTTTCTCTTCTTCTTCTGGGACCCCTATAATTCGAATGTTGGTGCATTTAATGTTGTCCCAGAGGTCTCTGAGACTGTCCTCAGTTCTTTTCATTCTTTTTTCTTTTTCTGCTCTGCAGTGGTTATTTCCACTATTTTATCTTCCAGGTCACTTATCCATTCTTTTGCCTCAGTTTTTCAGCTATTGATCCCTTCTAGAGAACTTTTAATTTCATTTATTGTGTTGTTCATCACTGTTTGTTTGCTCTTTAGTTCTTCTAGGTCCTTGTTAAATGTTTCTTGTGTTTTCTCTATTCTATTTCCAAGATTTTGGATCATCTTTGCTGTGATTATTGTGAATTCTTTTGCAGGTATACTGACTGTTTCCTCTTCATTTGTTAGGTCTGGTGGGTTTTTGCTTGTTCCTTCATCTGCTGTGTGTTTTTCTGTGTTCTCATTCTGCTTAACTTACTTTGTTTGGGTTCTCCTTTTCACAGCCTGCAGGTTTGTAGTTCCTGTTGGTTTTTGGTGTCTGTCTACAGTGGCTAAGGTTGGTTCAGTGGGTTGTGTAGGCTTCCTGGTGGAGGGACTAGTGCCTGTGTTCTGGTGGATGAGGCTGGATCTTGTCTTTCTGGTGGGCAGGTCCACATCTGGTGGTGTGTTTTCGGGTGTCTGTGGCCTTATTATGATTTTAGGCAGCCTCTGTGCTAATGGATGGGGTTGTGTTCCTGTCTTGCTAGTTTGGCATAGGGTGTCCTGCACTGTTGCTTGCTGGTCATTGAGTGGAGCTGGGTCTTGGCGTTGAGATGGAGATCTCTGGGAGATTTTCGCTGTTTGATATCACATGGAGCTGGGAGGTCTCTGGTGGACCAATGTCCTGAACTTGGCTCTCCCACCTCAGAGGCACAACCCTGATGCCTGGCTGGACAACCAAGAGCCTGTCATCCACACGGCTCAGAATAAAAGGGAGAAAAGAAAGAAAGAAGAAGATAAAATAAAATACAGTTATTAAAATAAAAAATAAGTATTAAGAAAAAGAATATTTTTTAAGTAATAAGTGAAAAAAAAAGGGACAGAACCCTAGGACAAATGGTAAAAGCAAAACTATACAGATAAAATTACACAGAGAAGCATACACATACTCACTCGCAAAAAGAAAAAGGGGAAAAAAAATATACATCGTTGCTCCCAAAGTCCACCTCCTCAATTTGGGATGATTCACTGTCTATTCAGGTATTCCACAGATGCAGCTACATCAAGTTGACTGTGGAGATTTAATCCACTGCTCCTGAGGCTGCTGGGAGGAATTTCCCTTTCTCTTCTTTGTTTGCACATCTCCCGGGGTTCATCTTTGGGTTTGGCCCCGCTTCTGCGTGTAGGTCGCCTGAGGGTGTCTGTTCTTCACTCAGACAGGACGGGGTTAAAGGAGCCGCTGATTCGGGGGCTCTGGCTCACTCAGGCCGGGGGGAGGGAGGGGTACAGACACGGGGCGAGTCTGCGGCGGCAGAGGCCAGCGTGACGTTGCAGCAGCCTGAGGCGCGCCGTGCGTTCTCCCGGGGAAGTTGTCCGTGGATCATGGGACCCCGGCAGTGGTGGGCTGCACAGGCTCCCCGGAAGGGGGATGTGGAGAGTGACCTGTGCTTGCACACAGGCTTCTTGGTGGTGGCAGCAGCAGCCTTAGCGTCCCATGCCCGTCTCTGGGGTCTGCGCTGATAGCCGCGGCTCACGAGAAGGCTGAGTCTCTTTAGAGGGAGGTAGGATTCTTGAGTGTTGCTTGTCTGGATGGGAAGAACTCATTGTGTATATCTATTGAATTCTAGTTGTAAATGAAGGGGAGAGTGGGCCATTGGTTCAAATCACAAATTAGAGGGACTGTGCTCTGGCTCTGGGAATTTGCTTGGTCCAACTGCTTTGAAAAGTGCAGTTTTTCTTGAGTCTCTTTGGCTTTGTTGAATTTTGCCCTTGAATATCATGAACATGCCATTGCCATCCCTTGGTGACTTTTAGAGTGTGTTAGTCAGGGTAGGTTAGGCTGTGTTGTGAACAAGTCCACCATCTCAGGAGCTTATGGTTTTTCACCACTACTTCTGGTCCACATCTGCCTAGGTAGCTCTCCTGGACAGCGTTCCTTCAAGTAGTGATGTGGGGACCCAGGCTTTGACCATAGTGTGGTGATGCCACTCTCAGTCTTTCCACTATCACCGCAGGAAGGGATGAGAGAGGACCAGGGTTTTTGTTTTCAAGCTTGGATATGGCAAATATCCCTGCAACCTACAATTACGTTGGCCAGATCCCAGTCATAAGGTCCCAATTTAACCATAAGGAGGGCTTGGAAGTGTGATCTTCCTGTTATTAGTAAGCATTTAGCTAGCGTCAGCCAAATTCTGCCAGAAAGTCATCCCTTCCGTGTTCCATTTTGCACTCTACGTCACAAACATGACCATGCTATAACAGTCCCCCCCAGCCCCCCAAAGAGTTCTTTGACTTGTGTTGTTTTCTTTATCTAGGTCGATTGGCCCTCCTTCTTCTGATTTGGATGAGGTCAAAATGAACACAGTGTTTAATCATACTGCTTATAACAAGCAGTGATTAATTTTCTTTTATCATCTTGATTGCACTGGGAGAGTAGGAAGTCTGACCCTGCTGCTTCCTTGATGACGCGTTGTCTTGTCGCTCCATCTTCAACAATCCCGACTCCCTAGAACAACTAGCATTTGTCGTCCACACCAGAGGTTCTCAAACCTTCATGTGCATTAGAATCACCTAAAGGGCTTACTGTAACACAAGTTGCTGGGCCCCAGCCCACAGTTTCAGATTCCACTTGCTATGGAGTGGGGTCTGAGAATTTGCATTTCTAGTAAGTTCCCAAGCAGTGCTGATAATGCTGGTCTGGGGATCATCCTTTGAGAACCACTGGTGTGTACCAAGTATTTTAACATGAAATTTTGTATCGTATTAAATTATTTGCTATTTTTTCACATTCAGATCAATACATTTTGAGTACCTACTGTGTGCAAGAGCTATTGCCAGCTGGTGTTCGTGGGTATCAGTTATATTTCAAGGACATAATTTTTATGTATTGCTTTTTTTTGTCATGTTAGTAGGTAATCACTTCACACTTACTGATAGGTGTGAACCAATGCAGTTGACTTCTGTTGTCTCATCTTTACTTGAAACAGTAAGTGATTATCAAAATGAACCTAGACAATATGCAAACATGGTGATGGGGATTGATTATGAAAGGCTGTGGTGTAGTCTTTTGACCTCTCAGGTGATCTTTTGGGAATAGACAGTCCTCCTCTGTTAACATCATCCTGGAGCAGTTTAATAAACATGGCATGTGAGTTGTTCAATTTCATGTCCTTGGACATACTCAGTCAAAGGTATTGCAAAAGCATTATAGGTAATTAGACTTGGCTCTTAATAAAAAGGCATTTTGACTTTACATAGATATTAATGGAGGTGAACTCCATATCCTCCAGACTACGTTTAACTCGATAAAGAGGCTCTGAGATTTAAATTTTGCCCTGATGCTTCTTGCCCAAAGGTGAATTTTACTCAAGTGTATTGATCCTCTTTTATTTTAAAGCTCAGTATGTTTGCCATGGGATATTTTGGCTCCAAAAAGGACCCAGGAGTTGGAAGTCATGTAATGTTCTGTAACAATCTCAGCTACCTAGAAATGATTATTATTCTGCTAACATTTAAGGTTTGGACTCATTTTCCTGAAATACTTCATAACTAATTTTCTATTATAATCTAAACTTTCACCTCAGTATTAAAAAATCAACTCTTATTTGCACTTTGGATAGAAGTTGTATGTAATATAAATTTGATAAAAGTTAAGTTTCTCTGAAAACATTTTGGAAGGTGAGACATGAAACGTTTCATATTTATACAATAAAATCATCCACACCAGAGTAAGTCCTGCTCTTCTCTCTCTCTCTCTCTCTCTCTCTCTCTCTCTCTCTCTCTCTCTCTTTCTCTTTCCCACCACTTTTTTTTTCATGTTTAACGTGTTCAAACACATTTCTGGCTCAAGTTGCAAAAACATGTCCAAAGTTGTTGGGAATATGTCATGAGAAGAAATTTTCTATTTAATTTTATTCCACTATTTCTAGCTCTTCGGAGGAACAGCCTCTGGCTCTTTCTTCAGCAATACAATTTTTTTCCCCTCAAATTGGGACTGCTTTTTGATCTTCTAGAGTTCTACAAGAGAATAAATATGGATGTAGATAAAAGGGAACATACGAATAGAATATATTTAGACTTTCTAAAACCTTTGAACAATATTTGCATAAAAAACTTATTAAAAGTTGAGTCACTATAGCATTGCCTGTATTATTTTGCCAATAACAGCAATCAGTTTAAAGTATAGAAAGAAAGTAATAAAGGGGCATTTTTCTGGGAGGAAAAGTGAATTCATAGAAATCAATTCTAGGGTAAATTAGAGGTAATGATCTCTAAAGTAAGTGGGTAAGCTTTGAAGGCAATACATTGATCTTCCAGATTCCAAGTTGGTTTGGGTATTTTGAGGCTACATGAATACTCTGAAAATTAACAGATGAGTATGTGTGGATACTTATAAGGGAATATGTTTTGGAGTAAACTCTCACTTCTCATTCTGAGGAAATCCTTTGTTAAATAAAATTAAACCAAGGTCTATATTGTAGAGCCTTGTGGATATCTAAGAATAGACAGAGTATGTAGTGCTTCCCAAGTTTATTTGATCATGAATCTCTTTTGCCTCTGAGCACTTCTAACAATTCATGAGATGCTAGCAATCTGTAGCTGACAGTTTTGGTAATGCTGACCTAAGTTATTGTAACCGGATGACAGTCATTCTTAGGAGCCATTATTGTATGTTAATTAAAACAATTGTCCTGAGCATTAAATGATCAACCAGTGTTGAGAACCATCAAAAAGGATGTTAAAAACAAGGTAGAAAATGTATACATTATTTATAACTCAAAATCATGGTTCTTTTGCACCTACTTTATCAGACAAAAGAGTTCTATCTAATGGCAGTTGCTTCCCTAGATTGAATTCTTTTTTCCCAAGAACTTTGGTTCTACAGTTTTCCTCTTTCTCTTTTTTATCATCAATCTTGTTCTCACTAGAGGTTAATTCTCATTTTTATATACTTGAAACATACAGAAAAAGCCTTCCTTGTCACCAGCGTCCTCTAGCTGCCTCACCATTCTGTTCCCTTTCATAGTTAAACTTCTCAAAACACCTGTCTACATAAGCTTAGTTTTCTCATCTCCTATTCACACTCCAGTTTAGTTTCCACCTCTACCACTATCCTGAAACTGCCTTTTGTAAAGTCGCCCATGAATTGCTGATAATGAAAGGAAGCACTATTAATAGTCCTGCATAGGTAACAGGCATTACATGCACTACTGTACTAATGCCCATCTATCACTGACTGAGGGTTACTCCAAGGGATATTAACTCCCTGGAACTCCTGGTCTGCCTTGATCACTTCAAGAATGTACGTGGATGGAGGTTCCTAAAAAACTAAAAGTAGAACTACCATATGATCCAGCAATCCCACTCCTGGGCATATATCCGGAGAAAACCATAATTCAAAAAGATACATGCACCCCAGTGTTCATCACAGCACTATTTACAATAGCCATGACATGGAAGCAGCCTAAATGTCCATTGACAGAGGAATGCATAAAGAAGAAGTGGTACTTATATAAAATGAAATATTAAACAGCCATAAAAAAGAATGAAATAATACTATTTGCAGCAACATGGATGGACACAGAGATTGTCATACTAAGCTAAGTAAGTCAGAAAGAGAAATACAAATACCATATGATGTCACCCATATGTGGAATCTAATTTTAAAAACTGATACAAATGAACTTATTTAAGTAACAGAAACAGACTCACAGATTTTGAAGATAAGGTTACCAAAGGGGAAATGTGGGACGGGGGGGAGGGATAAATTAGGAGCTTGTGATTAACATACACACACACTACTATATATAAAATAGATAACCAACGAGGACCTACTGTATAGCACAGGGAACTCTACTCAGTATTCTGTAATAAACTATATGGGTAAAGAATCTGAAAAAGAATGAATATATGTATATGTATAACTGAATCACTCTGCTGTACACCTGAAGCTAACACAACATTGTAAATCAACTATACTCCAATAAAGGTAAAGTAAAAAAAGAATGCACATGGAAGCCTGCATCCAGTATACACAGAATGTTGAGTGCAGAAGGCATGTGTTTAGACATCAACATCTGTGACAGCCCAGCAACAGGATAAGCCTGGATAATCTGGTGTGAATGACTTTGAACTTCTTGTTTTTAGTCAATTCTCATTTGCTCAGAAATTAAGGCATACCTTTATCTGAGCATGATCCAGCCGAAGAGGCTCAATGAATGCATCTGGGGAAGGATTTGGAAAATCTTAAAATTCTTAAACTTGCTTGGAAGCCCTTGAATAAGGCAATTGACTATTACAGCATGGTAACCTTGATGGGAAGAGTTTACGTGAGGTTCGAGATAGAATCATCACAGCAGTATCAGCATCTGAGATAGAATCATCACAGCAGTATCAACATCTGACTGGCTGATTATAATGGGAAATTTAATCCACAAATTGGCAGCAGTGCCAAGGGACCAGAAAACTCTACAGCTGTTGTTGGCTCTAGCCCAGCAAGCTCACCAAGACTCATTCCAGAATCACCAGCGTTCTCCTTTGGTACAAAGTTATTTTGCAAGTGGCTGCTCAGTGTGGTCTCAGACTTGTGGGATTACAGTCATTCCATGTTGACTTCCTAGCTCAATACGCTCTTCCCTGCCTGTTCTCCCAGTTTTCTAGTCTGATCTAACTTTGGCGTTTCAAACCTGTAATTACTGCCTCATTGTGAGAAGTACTTTGCATGTTTAGGCTGGTCCCTACTTCCTGTGTACCAAGAAGGAGAGAGAGAGAGACATAGAGAGGGAAAAGCATCCTGGGTGCCTCAAATTCTGCCTAGAGCTGTCTTGTGGACCGTGTCATTTTTCAGAGGCTGCTGTCTAATATATTGTAGTCTCAGGAGCAAGCAGGTAGCCAAGTGTAGTGGAAGACACCTGGACTTTGTGGTTAGAGAGAAGGAGTTCAAATCCTTCCTCTCCACCTTATCAACTGTCCAGTCCTGGATACATTAACTCTCTGCACCTCAGATTCTTACCTGTAGTGTGGAAACACTAAGACTCACCTAATAGGTGTGTTAATAACAATAATAAAATCATCTAATAAAAGAGATACCTTTTGCCTGAATAAATCCTCTGCATTCTGATCTCCCTTGGTAGATGATCAAACCAAAAATAGACGAATAACTCCTGTCCTTTGAGACAAAAACTCAACAACAGTTTCTTGGAGCCAGAAGAGATAAGGGTGACCAAATCCAGAACTATCCCCACCACATTTTTCCTCAGAGAGATGGATGCGTACTTCCAGTTACGGCTTAATCCAGTTATACAGCAGGATTATACTAGGCTATATTTTTTTCTTGTTTAACTATAATTCCCTTCAAAGGTTGCTATGATGAATAAAGCAAATAAATAGAATTTCTTTCTCGCTACGGATTTCGTATGTTAGAAAATGTGTGGTCTTGTAGGTATTCAATGTGACCACAAGATAAATAGGGCTTGTTTACCAGGGAAGCCAATGTGGCAGATCACCAATATGGCTGATGATGAAATTTCACATATGGGATACTAAACACACAAACAAAATTTAATTTAGAAATTCAGTAGCCCATCAGAAGAATTGAGGACTAAATTAAGTCAAGATGGTTTCTACCCAGGGAGCATCTTCTATGTGCTCTTGGGCTTCTGAAACATGCTGTGCAAACTTACTTTTAACTTGCCCTCTGTAGGCCTTGGTTTCCTAGGTGTAAAATATGGAAATTAGATAATCTTTAATTAGTCTTTAATGTCTTTTCTTGAAATTTTAAGTGTATGGAACTTTGAGTAAGGTGAAACAGAGCTCACAATTATTTAGGTACTAATCATGCTATCTCTCAGTAGATCAGCTGCCAGCTGTCGCATGTCATATCTCCTTTTGTTTTTCTCTTATCATTCATTTCCTCAGTAGTGTTGGTTGACTACAGTCGTACTTGGGTAAGGAATTGCTGGGAATGCAAAAGAGGTTACCCCAATATATGTACCATAATCTGATTGAGTAAATATACAGTAAAGTGTATTTAAGCGTAATACATATGATTTTTAAATCAGCTTTCCTTCATCACTTAATATTCTTACATTTTCTATTTTATCTTTTGAAGGAAAACGCAGTTCAACTGCAGAAGGAAATTTTTCTTTCCCTGCGTGATACACTGATATATTTTCAGGTGCTTTCAAAGCACAGATCTCTCAAGAACATTTTCTTGGGGTTCTGGACACAAGTTACAAGAATCTACTATGGCTGATTTAAGTAGTAAAGGAATTGTTAAAAGATGGGGGAACAGATAGAATTGCTGGGATAGCTGAAGAACCAGACTTGGGGCTACATAGCCAGAGGCAGTACTTCAGATCGCTGGTTTAGTGACAGTCTAACATCACTTCTGAGTTCCCCACAGTTTACTCTCCTAATGTCATACTTTTGACACTGGATGTAGCCACTGTAGGCCCTGATATCTGGGTGTGGTTGCCAACATTGCCTCTACCTATTGTCATAAAAGATTCTGCACGGTCATTTGTCCCTAAATAATGGTCTGGAACAAGTGCTGTCGTTGGTGGAGAGTAGGTCATATGGTCATGCCCTAGCTGCAGAGGAGTCTGGGAAAGTGATATCTTGCTGCTTCAGCTTCTGAAAAGGGAGGGGGCTTTGGCTTCCACCAAGACTCAGTAGGTGTAGAACTTTCCAAAAATAGAAAGTGGGTCAGATGCTGGAAGATGACATAATGTTCAGGAAAATGTTCAGAAAGAGTGACATGTACCCGTCCACCTTAATTCTTTTGGAAAGTACCTCCCATTCCATATCACAAGAGCCATTAATGAAACAAAAGACTTTTCTTCTGTCACCAAATTTTATTCTCTTTGCATACAACCATCAGAATATTGGAAACATCAGTTTCAAGAAGAAAATAATTTTTTCTTTTGCTTATTTCATTATGTCTATTTTTTTTTACACGTCTTAAAAATGTTAGGTCAAGCAAAATAAGCTCTAACCTTTTTCTTACAAAACTACAATCTAGTATGAAATAAGAGGCACTCTGTACTTAGGACCTCAAAGACTGTATCTACAGATAGGGATTTTGTATTTTGATAGTGATTTTGATAGGGATTGACTGTATTTTGATAGGGATTAATGCAATCCCTATCAAAATACCCATGATGTTTTTCACAGAACTAGAGAAAGTAGTCCTAAAATTCATATGGAACCACAAAAGACCTTGAATTGCCAAATCCATCTTGAGAAGAAAGAACAAAACTGGAAGATCATGCTCCTTGATGTCAGGCTATACTACAAAGCTACAGTTATCAAAACAGCATGGTACTGGGCACAAAAACAGACACATAGATCAATGGAACAGAATAGCAAGCCCAGAATAAACCCTTGTGCCTATGGTCAATTAATCTATGACAAAGGAGGCAAGAATGAAGAAAGGAGAGTCTCTTGGGAAAGCTGGGCAGTTACATGTAAAACAGTGAGATTAGAACATTCCTTCACACCATATACCAAAATAAATTCAGAATGGTTTAAAGACCTAAATGTAAGACCTGAAATCATAAAACTCCTAGAAGAGAACATGTACAGAACACTCTGACATAAATTATAGCAGTAGTTCTTTGGATCAGTCTCCTTAGGCAAAAGAAATAAAAGCAAAAATAAACAAAGGAGATGTAATTAAACTTAAAAGCTTTTACACAGCAAAGGAAACAGTGAACAAAATGAAAAGACAACCTACAGAATGGAAGAAAATATTTTCAAATGATGTGACTGACAAGGGGTTAATGTCCAAAACATATAAACAGCTCATACAACTCAATATGAAAAAAAAAACCCAATCAATAAATGGGCAGAAGACCTGAACGTTTTTCAAAAGAAGACATACAGATGGCTAATAGGCACATGAAAAGATGCTCAACATTGCTAATTATTGAAGAAACACAAATCAAAACAATAATGAGATATCAGCTCACACCTGTCAGAATGGTTATTATCAAGAAGTCTACAAATAGCAAATGTTGAAGATGTGGGGAAAGGGAATCCTTGTACACTGTTGGTGAGAATGTGAATTGGTGCATCCTCTATGGAAAACATTATGGAAGTTCCTCAGAAAAACTAAAAATAGAACTACCATATGATCCAGCAATTCCACTCCTGAGTATATATCTGGAAAAAATGAAAGAGCAAGAGTACTTGTGAATTGTTTTCAAATGTCTTCTAAAGATCTAGAATCTTACAATCAGCAGATAATTTAAGGAATAAAGGACTCCAGGCTTTATCTAATTTAAGGTCTTTATTTTGAAGACCAGAAAACAAACTTCATGAAGGAAAAGATGAAGAAAAAAACTTTATGAAGGAATTTAGGTTTTATGTGCTCACTAATTCTCCTTAGTAAAAAGTGCACGGGAAGTTAGCTGATAGTTTTCACTTGCTGGCTCTATGTGTTGGTCTTAGACACTCAACAAACACTGTATAAGCTACAAGCCAAAGGGAACATAACCTGTGAACAAAACATTCTGCTAACATGATTACAAAATATTGAAGTTTGTGGACCAGGCCAAGCCTGAGGTAAAATATTTCCACTTCTAATACAACTCCAAAATAGACTTTATCCTTTAAAAGGTTTTGATCTACTTTGGGATCATTATGTAGACAAAGTCTTAAAAGGAGACGAAAGTGTTTCCTAGAAGTTTCCCTTTGTGATGGATATGTTAGTCAACCTCCTAATGTGTTTAGACACAAACATCTTAAAATCAGGAAGACTTTATTCTTATCTTTCTAGATGTAATGTAAATCCCATTCAATGCATGTCCTGATGTTACAGATGAGGAAATGGAGATCCCGAAAGAGGGCAAAAAATTGGTACCAAAGCAGGGCTAAAAGTATTTAAAGTGGAGTTAGGTTGAACTGGCTTTGAATTATCTACCTTATATAATACTTTCTATTTTAAAAATCTGGAATGTGTTTTGTGTTTACCAAGTCGCTCTGCAACTTTTCAGTGCATTCTCCCTATAACAATAGCAACAACAAAATTTAGAAATCACTTGTAGGGGAGCAAAATTTGCCACCCCAATATGTCTCTTTGGTATGTAGATTCTTTCAAGCTGAAAAGAATCAAGGCCCAAAAGACTCAGGAAGAAACTTTGACCTTTCCCCTAGCTGCCTAAAAGAGTGTAGATAGAGGGACTGTTCCAGGAAGGGAGTTATCATCAGAGATAACTATAGTTATGAACTAGGTGTGTAGACGGGGAGGAACCTAGCAAAGTCTGTTTGTTAAAATTCCTTTCTGTGTCCCATTGTCTCTGCCTGGCCCAGCAAACCTTTGTTTATCAACCGTCTGCTTTTCCATCCCCTTCTAAATTGCCTTCCTCTTCTTTGAAGTCCCAGGCTACTATCCTCAACATCCCCTTCTGTCGTTAGCAGAAGATGGTATTTAAGGTGAGGGTTTTGGCCATTTTGGTGAGTTATTCAGTTTTACTGGGTCTCTCCTATGTGTACATGTTATTAAACTTTTGTTTCATTTTCTTCTATTAATCTGTCTCATGTCAATTTAATTCTTAGACCAGCCAGAAGAACCTAGAAGGGTAGAGGAAAATTTCTTCCTGACACATTCCTTTCTCTCCATTGTTCCCCTTCATGGAATGTCTTCTTTCCTTCACTTTTTCAAAATGACAGTAACGATTATTAAACAACATGACAGTATTGAGCAATATCAGGCTATTTACAAGTAGAAAAGATTTCATTACAATCTGGTGTAGTTGCTCATAAACTAGAAAACAATCTGAATAATAATAATTTATAGAACTACAAAGTCCCAGTGATACTGTGTATGCCCACAGGTGTGTGTAATATTTACATCTGTGATAAAAACAACCCCAAGTTGGAAAAAGATTAAACTTTGTTTCCTTCTCAGAGATATTGGGGCTGAATTACTCAAAAACTTCAACCTGCTAGGGTCCCCCTGTGTATTTATAAAACTGTAACGTTAAGGAAAACTGCTAAGCAACATGAAAGCAGCATGGTGCATCTATGCTGTCATTAATGGGGTGCTATGGTTATTCTGAGGGGAGATGATGGGCAATTCCACCAGAGCAGGACAGTTAACCAGGGCTTTTGAACTTTACACAGGGCCTAGGAAGTCAGCTTTCAACCTGAAACATCCAAAGTGTGTATCCCCTGGTTCTTGGACGAGTCTGTGCTCATTCTACCCAATTGATTCATAGCAGCATTTGCCAGGCACATGCCACTTTAGGGGGCAGACAGAAGAATAATGTTTTGGAATAAATATAAATGCTTCAGAGTCTGGTCAGAATAATCCATAATTCCCATGCAGAAATCCAAGCCCTAAGGAAGTAACATAAATAGTTCAGTGTAAAATTATTCAGCTTTTTAAAGCCATGGTTGGGTAATCAGCACAGGCTATCTTGTAATGGTGTGTTAAAATGAAAAAAGTCAGAGGCTATTTCCCGGGATATTTTCTTTTTTTTAACTTTTTTTTTTTTTTTTTTTTTGCGGTCCGCGGGCCTCTCACTGTTGTGGCCTTTCCCGTTGCGGAGCACAGGCTCTGGATGCGCAGGCTCAGCGGCCATGGCTCACGGGCCCAGCCGCTCCGCGGCATGTGGGATCTTCCCGGACCGGGGCACGAACCCATATCCCCTGCATCGGCAGGCGGACTCTCAACCACTGTGCCACCAGGGAAGCCCTTTTTTTAACATTTTAATTGAAGTATAATTGCTTTACAATGGTGTGTTAGTTTCTGCTTTATAACAAAGTGAATCAGTTATATATATACATATATCCCCATATCTCTTCCCTCTTGCGTCTCCCTCCCTCCCACCCTCCCTATCACACCCCTCTAGGCGGGCACAAAGCACCGAGCTGATCTCCCTGTGCTATGCGACTGCTTCCCACTAGCTATCTGTTTTACATTTGGTAGTGTATATATGTCCATGCCACTCTCTCACTTTGTCCCAGCTTACCCTTCCCCCTCCCCGTGTCCTTAAGTCTATTCTCTAGTAGGTCTGCGTCTTTATTCCTGTCTTGCCCCTAGGTTCTTCATGATCATTTTTTTTTTTTTTTTTAGATTCCAGGATATTTTCTTTTCAGTAAAATGAAATAGAATGGAAAAGATATTATGGGTCTATAATAATGTGCGCTATTCTTATGGGAAACAGAAAAATGTAGTGCTTCCCAATCCCCTTTCACATCCTGACATACAGAGAAATTTAGAATTATTTGAATGGCATATCTGGCCAGAGGTGATTGGTCTGGGTCTCTTCTGGCCACCCTAAGGGTAAGGGATCAATATCTCAGGCATTACTGCAACTTTTTCTCTGTTCTAGAGTCCCATGACTGTGGTGTGGGTTATTAGAAAGGTCTCACCAGAGTTAACACTATGTACTTCTATGTGCCAGGCACTGTTCTAGGAGCTGTATATATCTTAACTCATGTAATTTCCACAAGGCCTACGGCACATGTAATATCATTATCATTCCCAAGTAGCTGAGATGTAAAGAGACTAAAGAATTTGGCCCAGTTGCTGGTAAGTGTGGAGCTGGGATTTGGACTCAGTCTCAGCAGTCATAAAGGGATCCACACTTCTAGAACCCAGTAGTACTTGGATATTTGTTTACTTTGTAAATAAACTACACATCACTTCTGACAGCATTGTTCACTGTGATGTCAGGGCTATGAGAAAAAGGGTGATTCAGGGAAAAGTATCCAGCAAAGTAGTTGTGACAGAGAAAGCAGGAGTTGGGCAGAGAAGGATCCACAAACAGGAAAAGTTTACTGTAAAGTTTGTTGCCACTGAAATAGGTTTCGAATTTTAAGGCAACTTCTAGAAATTGGTTACTTTTTGTCAGTTATAATTTTGTATTTATGGTAGCTGCCTATTAGGATCTGCTCCAAGCAGTTTCGCCTCTTTAATTCCACAATCCCTGGCTTAGATCACTAAGAATTGAGATTAAATATAACAGCAGACTTCCAGTTTCTGCTCTGACATGTAAAAAGCTTAGAAGTTGTCACTCTGTCCTAACGACAAGGAAAAAGCTGAACAAACTTGAAAATTCAACAGCTCTTCTCAGATCTGTGAGAGAACTGACATCATGGGCTAAACTGCTGCTTCCCAAATTGGAGAGACTGACAGGTGAATACAGAGAGTCACAACTTACCAGAATAGAAATCTCTGCAGGAACCAGTGCTGGGGTAGGAAAACCTGAAATGTAATTGACAAATAACAGGGGGCTCAGTGTGGGCACTTTCAAAAGTTAAAAATTCCAGGGGGACTCAGTAATGGGGGGGTCCACGCTTCTGTGAGTTTCACCTCCAGGAGCTTTATTAGGTCCTTATGGTGTCAGAAGACTGACACTACCCATGTCAAGACTTACTATAAAGCTACATTAATTAAGACAGTGTGGTGTTGGTGAAAGAACAGACAAGTAGATCAATGGAACAGAACAGAGAGTCCAGAAATAGACCCACATAAATATAGTCAACTGATCTTTGACAAAGGAACAAAAGCAGGGCAGTGGAGCAAAGATAGTCCTTTCAACAAATGGTACTGGAACAACTGGTCATGCACATGAAAACAAATGATCTAGATAATCTTTACACCCTTCACTAAAATGAACTCAAAATGGATCATAGACCTAAATGTAAAATGCAGAACTATAAATTTCCTGGAAGATAACATAAGAGAAAATGTAGCTGACCTTGGGTATGGTGATGACTTTTTAAGTACAACACCAAAGGCACGATTCATGAAAGGAATAATTTGTACGCTTAACTTTATTAAAATTAAAAGCTTCTGCACTGTGAAAGACAAAGTTAGAAGACTGAGAAGACCAGCCGCAGACTGGAAGAAAATATTGCAAAAGACATGTCTGATAATGTACTGTTACCCAAAATATACAAAGAACTCTTAACATGCAAAAATAAGAAAACAAACAATCTGATTTAAAAATGGGCAAACACTCTGAACAGAAACCTTACTGAAGAAAATAAATAGACGGCAATTAAGCATATGAAAAGCTGTTCCACATCATACGTCATATGGAAATGCAAACAAAAACAACAGTGAGAGACCACAATGCACCAGTTAGAATGGACAAAATCCAAAACACTGACAGCACCAAATGTTTGTGAGGACAGGAGCAACAGGAACTCTAATTCATTGTTGGTGAGAATATAAAATGGTACAGCCACTCTGGAAGACAGTTTAGCACTTTCTTACAAACCTAAACATCCTCTTACCATATGATCCAGCAATTATGCTCATTGATATTTACTCAACTGAATTGAAAACTTCTGTTTACATAAACAACTGCACTTGGATGCTTATTGTAACTTTATTCACAATTGCCACAACTTGGAAGCAAGATGTCCTTCGGTAGGTAAATGGATAAATAATCTGGTACATCCAGAAATGGAATATTATCCAGCACTAGAAGTAAATGAGCTATCAAGCCATGAAAAACATGGGGGAGACTTAAATGAATATTATTAAGTGAAAGAAGCCAACTGAAAAGGCTACATACTCTATGATTTCATCTGTATGACATTTAAAAAAATTATGGAGATAGTGAAAAGACTAGTAGTTGACAGAAGTTAGGGGAGAGGGAAGGATGAATAGACTTAGCACAGAGATTTTTTAAGACAATGAAACTACTGTGTATGTTACTGTAATGATACCTTGTTATACATTTGTCAAAACCCATAGGATGTACAACGCCAGGAGTGAACCCTAATCTAAACTGTGGACTTTGATAGTGATGTGTCAATGTGTATTCATCATTTTTAACAAATGTACTCCTGTGGGATGTCCATGGTAGAGGAGGTTGTGTGTATGTGCATGAGGGTATATGAAAACTTTCTATACTTTCAGCTCAACGTTGCTGAGAATCTAAAACAGCTCTAAAAAATGAAGTTTATTAAAAACAGAACAAAAAAAGAACAATTCTTATTGTTGCTTTTCTGGAAAAGAGGAACTCCATTAAAAGGGTAAATATATATGTGCTAAGCATTCATTATCTATATTTTAAAATTTTCATCAGTAGCTACAGAAGTTATTCTCTTTCAAGCAAAATTGAAGCAATACAACAACTAGACATAAAAGACATAAATTAAAATCTCCTCTTTAAGTTTTAGAGTAGGGATGACAAATAAGGTTCATCTTTAGTACTAATTCTGCTAGACTAAGATTGGCAACAGGAGGCTATGTCCAGGCTCATCAAAGAAAGAAAAGGAACTAGTTATATCTGTTCTGGAATGGAGGGATGGTGGTATTAATATGTTTTATGGTGAATGTAATCTCTAAGTAAACACTTTGTTATTGTAGAGGCCAACTGTAGCCAATACACTATGCATAACCACTCTCCTCTAGACTGGAGATGTCTTTCAGCTCCTAAGCTCCTTTGCTCTGGGTCACTTGCTCCAGAATTTAGGATATCAAGTGATGGGTTTTCTTTCTCTATTTGTCTTCTTGGAGGAAAGACATTTGTATCTCTTTGCAATTTCAGTTGTTTTTCTAAAATGATCTTGACTTCCAAGTTGATTTCCAAGTGGCTCCTTTTAATTGTGGCCTGATCTTTTTATTTAAGTCAGAATAAATTTAAGGGAAAACCCACACTGGGTATATTCCTATAGGGAGAGGAAGTGAATAATTATAGACAGTATGAAATCTACCACACTGATAGATTGTTAGTCCCCAACTCTGCTCTTCCCTTTGTGCTCATCATTTGTATGAAAAATATTTAGAATATAGTAAAACAATTCACTACTTTATTTACCTCTGAATTTTTAGTAGGTGTTCTCAAACTTGGATTTATGAATAGACTTTACTCCTTTCCTCTTTCTCAACAATGTGTGTGTGTGTGTGTGTGTGTGTGTGTGTGTGTGTGTGTGTGTACACACTATTATCCTTTCGTTTCATCATCAGTACTTAGCTGACAACAGCCCAGGGGGGAGGACACGGGAAATGCTGCTGTGCTTTGATGCAGTAAAGAGAAAAAGCATTGGGCAGGCTTCTTACAGACAGCATGAAACGTTTTATCTTGCTTCTAGAGTGCTTAATTTTGGTTTCATTAAATTTCTATACCTGTACCATCTTCACTAACTCAGGGATACTTTATAAAAATAATCAATTAAAGCATATTAGATGAAACCCATTTCAGCCATATTCTCAGCTACTGGCTTTGCCTCAAATGCTCATTAAAAATAAAAAATTATTATTTTCTGTTCAGCCACAAGTGGTTAGAACAAGATTTTGATTGTACTTACTTTACCCGAACCACCTGAATCTCACAATTCCCTTGGAATGAAAGCTGGCGCGTTCTAAGTTATGATAAACCTGCTGTAGCTCTGTTAGGGGCTCATACTAGGAAAATATCAGCTAGGAGTTTGCAAGGTGTCTGTGAAATTTACAAGTGCATAGATAACATTCTCCAAGGATGTTTGCACAGTTTTAGTAGGACTGCATATTTTCTGCCTTTATACTGTCTTCACCTTTCATTCACTATCTTTGAAAAAGTGATCCTGAAATCACTCAGTCAGATTCACAGCTTGACTGCTGGTGTGTGCTCAGTTCCTCTCAGAGGTATTTTCTTTGGAAAGCAACAATTTTCAGTGTTCTGCAGGATTAAAAAAACGCTTTCAGGTATGAAACATTTTGGTTATATAATTTAGATGCCATATATATACACATATACACACACACACACATATATATATATATATATGATCCCCTATATATTTCATAGTTCACATTTCCATATGTCTCTCTATGCATCTATGTATGGTGTGTATAATATATATATTATATATAGATATATAACTACTTTAAGGATCTCAAGTTGTGTTTTTGTGCTGCAAATAGATTCATAGAATGTGACATGTAATTCAGAGGTGATTTGTTCTGACTCATTCTTTTCAGTTTAGACCGGGACCTGTGGTAATGCTGAGTTCTGATGAGTAGATGTTTGGTTAACAAGTTCCAGTTACAGAGTTTATTCCATTCTTTTTATCCAAGGTTCTGATCTGGCAGCCTATTTTAAACTCAATGTCACTGTCTCTGCGCCTTGTCACCTCCACATCTTTGACATGTATGAAGCGTTCTCCTCTTTACCCCCTCCCAACATACTTGCTCTTTGTCTGGGCAGTTGTTACATGTTGAGTTTTCAGCTTTGATACCACTTCTCTGTCGTCTTCCCGGACAGTCCGCCCCAGATTGGGATGAGTGCTCCTTCGGTAGCTTCCCAGGGCATCTCCTGCTGTCCTTTATCTTGGCACTTACCACACTGCATTGTAATTCTCAGTTCAGTTATTAAGATAATCTCCCTTCATTAGACCAGTAGCTCCTCTAGAACAAAGACTGACTTGTTCACCATGTTATCCCACAAATCCAGCAGTTTGGCATAAACTCAGGGCTCAGTATATATTTGTTGAATGACTGAATGAAGAATCTGGTTTCTATTAGGCCCAACCTAATTTTTTTACCCTATCAAATTCACAGTACTTCAGAAACGCAAGCCAACCAATTTATACTTTTGATTTTTGCCGAGTAGATTTTGAGATGATTGAAAATGTTATCTGTTATTTTTGTCTATTGACGTTCATGTGTGTCACTTCCATGAAAACCTGAAAGAAACTATACTAATGTTTGGAATGACTACTCCTATCTGTTCTCGAAACCATATGACTTGACATCACAGCTACTGTCTTTCCCATCTGTTCAGCAGACAGTGCTGTTTCTGATGAAGGGAGAACAAAATCATTTCTGAGGGCAGGATCTGCACTGAACCAAAATCAGACGAGGATGTACCATTGTCAGGGACAAACACCTGACAATCTTGATGATGGGATGGTAATAGCCATGAACATCGCCTCCCACCTCCAGCTCCATATCATACTTGTACCTAAAATCTAGCTTGTTTCTCAAGACTAGGTTTATGTTTGCTTTAAAAAAGGAAGTGCTTGATTCATTTAACTGCAACTAATTGTTTATTAAAAGGAAAAAAGTATTTGATGAAACTGTTAATGTAATTAAACAAGGAGACCCTTAGACTGAGGTGGCTCCAATGCCTTGGTTGTCTGTGTGAGCAAACCAAAGCCTGAAGTCAGTCCATGCACTCGTATCCAAGAAAATGAAACTTAAGGACAACCAGCCACAAACAGCCAACCAGCCTTTGCAAAATAAGGCAACTGCTTAAGCCATAGCCAATCAAATAGTTTACTTGCTTCGCTTCTGCATCTCCTCTATAAAACCCCGCTCCCCAGCTCCTGTCTGTGGAGAGTACCTAAGCACTTTTAGATGGACGCTGTCTGATTTAAATCAACGTATGTGTGAAGGATCTCTGGAGAATTTCAATGTGCCACAGTTTATCTTTCAACAAAACTAAACCTGGTTTTCTTTTAAATTAACGAATGGATGAATGTGGGCATACACCATACCATGGGTGGTCCCTGAGATGCGGCCTAGAAACACTTGGCCATGAGTGTGAACAGAGGTGCTGGTCAGTAGTCATGAGTGACTTAAGAGGTAAAAGTGAATCCCCCTGCCCCAAAGTTTTAAAGATATGAAGGGCTTGAAGGATTTATGAAAATAAAATAGCTACCTCAGACAAGAAGGATTTAGTGAGAGTAAAACAAGATATGACTGGTCATTCACCTTGGTTGAGTTTAGCTTATTAGAAGAGCTAGGCATTCTTGGATTAATGAGACATTGAGGGTGTAAGTTTTGTTAGGTTTGGGGAGGCTTGGTGATGCAGGCTAAGAGTTCCTGGGTTCCCAAGCCCTGGGTACTTAGAAGGGGTGTGGAGGGTGGGTGGGTGGGATGCTGCCATCAGAAGGGCAGATGTGGGCACCAGGAAGGAAAATAGGCTGAGGATGTGAAGAGGGCATGATGCCTTGGGATTCGCTAGGCCAACCTGTGTGATATTTTACAACCCAGTAGGCTGACGTTCTAGTTTCTTGGCAACAGGCACAAAGATTTCCATAAGCGCTTCTGTTATTTTAAAGCATCTCTGGACATTGTTATTAAAATGGGGAAAAAAATAAAGGAAACACTGACCTTCCGCACTGCACCCTATATAGGCTTGAAGCAGAAATAATGTTTTGAATTTTCTCTTTCTGATTAGATTTCAGCTTTGTGACTCTGCTTTCCAGTTCTTTGTATAGAGTTGCCTTTAATGAAGCATGTAGGCTGGAATTAAAGATAGCCATATCTCACAGCCTCACTTCTCTGCAGCTACAAAAGTGTGACTGTTCAGAATAGATGCACAGACATTTTGCAGTACACAAATTCTGTCAACATCCCAAACTCTCCCAAAGCTCCTGCCAAGGAAATGCATCTAAGCAGGCTGGGTGGACCCACATGCCAGCTAGATGCTGTCACTGGTCCAGTTTAATCAGACATCTTGTTAATTTGCTAATTTTCATTCGGAGTTTTTTTTTTTAGCTCATTAAATAAATTGGAATAAAAACCTGGCCTGTCAGTTCTTCCATTCTGTGTTTCTGCATAACCACTTGAAGAAAAATGTAGCTTTGCAAACACGGATTATTTAAGTTTAGATTATTCACAAGTGGGTATGTGTGAGTTTTTAATGGGTTAGTTTAGTCATCATTTCTATTTTTCTGAACCAGGGTTGAAGATGTATCAGTGTGTGTGTGTGTGTGTGTCTGTGTGGTGGGTATGCTATTTGTGTGCGTGTTGAAGTGATTGCCTCAGAATATGAGGTGGAAGGTGTCAGGAAAATGGGCTTCCAGGAGATCACTTGGAGAACTTTATATGTGTCCCACTGACCTTGGACCAAAAGGGGTTGACTGTTATGGCAGCAGGACAAGGAACAAGCACTGCCCCGGGAGTGGACCCCCTGCGTACAGGCCTCGCTGGGCCAGATGGGGCCTAGGTCTTACCCACGAGAGCCTCCTGTTGGGACGAGCAGACCACAGCAGAACAGATTTGGAAGGTCTCTGGGAAGAGTAAGAGACTAGCAGGAATACAGATGCAACCACCCAGGAATTGCTGGGTGAGAAACTTCCAGCAACTGAGGCAAGGAGAGTGCCTTAGAGGAACCCCTAGGAGGGGCCTACCACTGTAGTGTCAATAGATAGTGTTAATAACAAATGAAAATACCTAAATAGAGACAGAATGTGCAGTTCAATTTGATAACTGTGCAGATAAACAGTGAATGGTTTTCTGAAGTTCAGTTTTAACTGGGTGTCCTGTGTTTTATCTGGTAACTTTGGCTATCAGAAAATGTCAGATTTCAACATCTGCCAGGCTAAGAGAGCACAATGCTAGCTGAAGACTGTAGTATTATTTTTTTTTTATTTTTTATTTTTGCGGTACGCGGGCCTCTCACTGTTGCGGCCTCTCCCATTGCGGAGCACAGGCTCCGGACGCGCAGGCTCAGCGGCCATGGCTCACGGGCCCAGCCGCTCCGTGGCATGTGGGATCTTCCCGGACTGGGGCATGAACCCGTGTCCCCTGCATCGGCAGGCGGACTCCTAACCACTGTGCCACCAGGGAAGCCCTGAAGACTGAATTTTTCAAGAAGGAAATTTACTTCTATGGCTTTATGATCTGGAGGGGTCAGAAGCTGAGTTCGAAAGAAAAGCGAGGTAACTACACAAGGAAAAAGAGAGGCTCAGCCGATTGCTGCCTCCCCTCACCCTAACACAATAAATTTGAGTTGGGAAGGTGACCTGGCATAGCCTGTCTGAAGGGCAATGGTGAGAAAGAAGAAAGTGTTTTTTCTTTTCTGTCCTGTCATATCCGTCTTGCTCAATAAACTGGTCACCTGTTTCTTTCACGCAACCAAGCTGGTTGTCTGAAGCAAAAACAGAAAGAAAGGATTTGGGAATTTGTTCTTTCTGGCTCTTTCTGTTCAAGTGTATAACTAAGACTTAATTATATTGTTCAGGTTTCAAAAAGAAACAACTCATCAAGTGAAAAGTAATATCTTGTATTTTGAGGGTAAAATGCTACTGTAGAATAAATATGAGAAACGGCATTCTAATTGATTTCTCTTTCAAAGTAATTTACAAAGGCTATTTCTTGGCCAACGTCATATTAAAGTGACTGTCAGAACTTTGTTGAAACTGAGATTTAGCATGGGCAGGTGACTTTCTACTCACTACTTATACATACTAAATATGTAAATAAGTAGCTATAATACAATAGTATAAATGATGTTATATTTTATTTCTATATAGTAGCACATTTATGAGAAATAGACATAACAATAATAATTAATGTAACATTTTATTTATTTATTTGCTTTATGCGGGCCTCTCACTGTTGTGGCCTCTCCCGTTGCGGAGCACAGGCTCCGGACGCGCAGGCTCAGCGGCCATGGCTCACGGGCCCAGCCGCTCCGCGGCATGTGGGATCCTCCCGGACCGGGGCGGAGCCCGCGTCCCCTGCATCGGCAGGCGGACTCTCAACCACTGCGCCACCAGGGAAGCCCTAATGTAACAGTTTAATTGAAGCTTACTGCATTATATTTGAAGAGCACTTTATAGTCTTACGAAAGTTCTTTCACTGTATTCTCTCAGTTGTCGCTCACAACAAGCCCGTAGGGCAGGAAGGACCAGGATCATACTTAACTGAAAGATGCAGAAATTGAGGATCAGCGTGAGTTAAGTGATTCGTCCAATGTCATATAGCTGGGAAATAGTGGAATTTGGATCAGAACCCTTGTCTTTTGATCAGGCTAATATCCTCTCTCTCTCATGTCATATGATTAAGGAATATCCCTAAATAAAAGATTATGTGCAAAACTGAGGAAATTATCTGAGTATTTAAAGCAAAAATAAACCACTAAGTTTTGACTGGCTATTTTTGGTTCGAAAACCTAAATTATTGCTATGATATTGTGATTTGGAATTTGGGAACCATAAGGGACTTTAAAAGTTATCAAGGACAATTCTCTTGTTAAATGAATGCATTAGTAAATGATATTTAAAAAGTAGTGTAATATGCTGGGTTCTAGGCTACAAAGAATCATGAGCTGAGGTCACTGACCCTTGAAGGCCAGTAGAGCACCGAAGAGAGGAGCTCCTGATACGGTTGGGACCAGGTTGACTTCCTGGAGGAGAGGACTCCCCAGTTAAGTCTTCAGTGATGAGAAAGACTGGTGGGTGGGAAGAGCATCCCAGGTGGGGGACACGATGGAGGCTAGTATCCATAGTGTTAAAATGACTTTCCAAACATCACAGTGTTAGTGACACATTAGGACCTGAATCCAATTTGGCTTTCTAAGTTCACTGTTTCTCTCTATTGCTCTTCTACGGTTCACTTTGCAAATGTAGAAATAATTTCATTCACATCAAAGTTGTCTCTGCAGATATATATATATTTAACATCTTTATTGGAGTATAATTGCTTTACAATGGTGTGTTAGTTTCTGCTTTATAACAAAGTGAATCAGTTATACATATGTTCCCATATCTCTTCCCTCTTGCGTCTCCCTCCCTCCCACCCTCCCTATCCCACCCCTCTAGGTGGTCACAAAGCACCGAGCTGATCTCCCTGTGCCATGCGACTGCTTCCCACTAGCTATCTGTTTTATGTTTGGTAGTGTATATATGTCCATGCCACTGTGACAAAGTGGGAGAGTGGCATGGACATATATACTCCGCCGATATTATAAGGATGCCCACTAGAGGTGCTGTTCTTTAATGTTTTTCTGAAAATTTTAGCAAGTGCCATAAGGCGAGGTGAAAGAATAACCAACACAGAGGAGTCTTATTAAACAAGTATTTAAGTTATGTGAATTCAGCTCTATGTGCTCAGCAAAGTGGGAGAGAATAAAGAGTAGAATACTGCTCTCTCTCTCATCCACACTGTGAGTTGAAGTTGAGAGACAGAGCCTGTTGTTTCTTTGCTCAGTTTTACTTACTATAATCCTATTAAAGCATGAACATCTTCCCGGATAACTAGGATTCTAGAGTTTAAAGTCACATACTTTTCGAGTAGTGGAACCATGGCTTATGTAGGCTATGGTCAGATTTTTCTTCAGGGTCAAAACAGTTGTTACTTCCAGATGAAACAGTTATCTTGCTCGTAGTGGTGATGTGAAATTCATCTGGAAAAATAGATGGTTGAGAAGAGTTAAGAAAATATTGACAAAGAATAATAAGTTGGGAATACTTGAATGGCTCAATATAGAAGTGTCACATCAATAAATGAAATGGAATAAAGATGCAAATATATACAAATATTTGCATATGAAAAAATTGTCACTTCAAATCAGTGAGAAGCAGATGGATTTTCCGCAAATGTTATGGTATAACTAGCCAAATATGTGAAAATAATGAATTTTGATTGCTAAAGAAAAGATTGGTAGGCATGACCACATCAAAACTTAAAGTTTTCCACTGTCAAAAATACTGGAATGTGAATTCAAATGAACTAGGAAAAATATTTGCAGCATGTTGGAGAACCATAGGGTGTACAGGGTGTTTATCAGTTTGTTTGTGTGGCTGCCCCTATTTCCTTCTCTGAAAATGAAATAAATCAGCACAGGCCATTTGAGCTTCTTCTGCCCTTCATCCCTCCCCCACCCCAAACTCCGCAGCCATGTCTAAATTCACAAGAAGTGTGCGTCTAGCTCAAAGCAAGATAATCCAGGAGTAAGGTTCTCAGACTCACATATTTGAATGTGGAGACACAGGTATGTAGCTGGTTATAATACACTCAAGGGAACATTCATGCTTTAATTCCTTGGAGAATAGGGCTCAGAGTTGGTGCTGTACAACCTCAAGGCTCATGAATATATAACCCCATGAATATATAAATGAAGTCGTATCAAGAGAACTAGTCTATGAAAAGCAGAAAGGAAGAGCTGTGTAGAGAGAAGTAGAAGAGGCTAGTAGTCCCAGAGAGAGGGAGAATATCTAGCTGCCTGATAGCTTTCCAGTTCTTGGGAGATCTTGTTCTACTTTCTGGTTGTGGGTTCTATGAGATTATCCTTTTCTCTAGCTATAAGTTCCCTGCTTCCTGAAATAGATTGAAGAGATTTCTGTTTCAACAACCACATTATTCACATGAAATAGGGCTAATATATAAACTATTACTTTATATCACTACTGTTTTAAAGTGAAATGGGCAAAAGTTACAAATAGGGATTTTTCCAAAAAAGCAATACAGATGGCCAAAAAACATGGAAAAACTTCAACTTCATTAGGGTCAAAACATAGAAATGTTAAAACAGTGTAATGTATTTTTAGCCTATTAAGTTAACCAAGACTTTTTTTTAAGGCTTCGGTATTGAAGAAGTACAGGAACAATAGGTATGTAAGAGTGTAAGTTGGCTGAACTTTTCTGAAAGTAAGGTTTGCATGCTCTTTGATAGAGCCAGTCTACTTCTGAACACTAAGATTAAGCACTAATTAAGTTACAATGACATAAAATTTTTATAGAATCTTAATGATGAAAATATGTATATACATATTTCTGACTTTCTTTTTTTTTTTGCGGTACGCGGGCCTCTCACTGTTGTGGCCTCTCCCGTTGCGGAGCACAGGCTCCGGACGCGCAGGCTCAGCAGCCATGGCTCACGGGCCCAGCCACTCCGCGGAAAGTGGGATCTTCCTGGACTGGGGCATGAACCCGTGTCCCCTGCATCGGCAGGCGGACTCTCAACCACTGCACCACCAGGGAAGCCCTCTGACTTTCTTTTTAATGGTGATTATCTATCAGTGACAATATTACGAGTGATTGTTCAAAGGTAGATAAAAGTTAAAAATACAAGAAAGTAAATTGCGAAGATAAAAAGTCCATAATTCTACTACTCAGAGGTTTCCACTCTTGTTATATAAGTCAGACATAGTTCAGGTTATTGAGCTGGCCATCTGGTAGATGAAGCCAAAGACCATCTCCTTGGATTCTTATCCTGATCTCGGTCACCCAGGAGTGTGTGATACACTGTGACACATTCTTGACTGCTATGCCCCATTCCTTTCCTGATTCCTTCTGAATTTCAGAGTTGTCCCTCTCATTGTCACTGACAACAAACTCTTCTTCTGCCATTTAAAAAACTATTTGTTTTAAGCAAGATAACTGGTATTCATCCTACTTGTCTCATTTTTGAAATAACTTCCTTTATAATTTTTTCTTTCTGATTTCCTTTCCTCTCATCAGTTCTAGGCTTAATCCCCACTGAACTGATTGTTCCTTGAATGTGTTATGCTTTCTCTCATCTTTGATGGCTGGTCTCTCTGCCTAGAACTCTTTCCTCCTACCTTTCATTTCTCATCATGGACATTGCTATGGAAGATTATTACAGTAATGGTGAATCAAGCCTGTGTCCATACTCCTCTGCAGTGGAATGCTGCAATTTCTCCCATCAAGATGTGGCATCCATAGTTCCAACCCTGTGAATCTTGGCTGGTCTTATGGCTTGCTTTGACCAGGAGAATGTGGCAGGTAGTGACGTTATGTGAACTCCAGAGCATAAGAGTTGGAGGCTTTGTAACTTCTGCTTTCAACTTCTTGGAATACTGATGCTACCTTGCTGTGAAGCCTGGTCTAAGTTACTGGAGGTTGAGAGGCCAAGTGCAGAACTGGGCCACCCCAGCCAATAGCCAACAGAATTTTCCAGACACATCAGTGAGGCCATCTTGGATATTCTAGTAGGGAGGTTGGATTACCATAGTCATGTGTGTGATTCCAGGATAGAGCAGCAGAAAGACTGACAGGATTGCCAACTCAGAGGATAATAAATCACAGTTATTTTAGGCCACAGAATTTTGTAATGGCTTCTTAGACAGCAAGAGGTGACTGATATAATCACTTTCTTCAAGGGAAGCGTCTTTAAGTGTCAGTCCCCATCCCCCTAGCCTCTAAATCCCTGTCCCCTCTGTCCCGTGTAATATGGGTTTAGTTAGTTTTGTTTTACTTCTTGACATCTCTACTGCCCCCTCAACAAGTCTTACACTATATAGTTATTGAATATTTACTTGCCTGCATCCTTGACTAGAATTAAAGCCCCAGGAGGGGCAAAAAAACTGTGTCTTATTATTGACTGTTGTATCCCTAATACCTGATAGGATGCCTAACAAGTAATAGACCCTCAATTAAGTTTTTAAAATTTATGAACAAATATTCTTGAATTGTATTTTGTGAACCTGCTTTTATATTAAATAGTAGAGCATGGACATATTTCCAGGGCTATCATTAATCTTCTGCAACATTATTTTTAATAGTGCTAGGCTATACCTTTGTTGGGATGAATCATAATTCATCAAAACTAATACCCTAGTTTTGACATGTAGGTTTTTTAAAATCAATTTTTCACTATTATAAAAAATACTGCTGTGAACATCTTTTAAACAAGTCTTTGCCCACATCCTTAATTCTTTTCTTACAATAAATTACTAAAGGTGAAATTGCCTTGTCAAAGGTTGTATTCATAGCCTGTTCACTATCGTTACAAAAGAAGGAAAAATTTTGGTGAGCAAAAAGGGAAAATAAAAATTGTGAGGAATATTGGTGATTTTATTTATCTATATTTTCTCCTTTTTCTCAAATAAATGCTACTTATGCACTTTTGGTAAAAAATATCAAAAGGTACAAAAGAATATAAGGTAAAAAATAATTCTTCCTCACACGCCTATCCACCAGACTCCTGATTCACATTACAAGTCTTCTGTGTACCATCCAAGGTATTCTGTGCACACATACATTTATATTCAGTCCTTTTCTCCCTTCCTTCCCTCTTTTGCTCACCCCTGTTTCCTTCCTCCCTCCCTTCCTTTCTTCCTTCCGCACAAACAGAAGCATTTAATACACATTTTCTACCCTTTTTTTCCCCTTACTATATCTTGGGAGATTATTTTGTATAAATATATAGAGGTAGCTTCATTAAAAAAAAAATCATCCCAGCTTGATTTATTTCATCATCCTATATAATCCTCTGTATATTTCTCATTTTGTTTCTTTTAAATTGTTCTTGAAGAAGATAATACATTCTCATGGTTAGCAAGAGACCACCAAAAGGTTTTTAGTGATTAATCTTGCTCCTACTTCTGTTCTCCATCACCTCTTGAAGGTCCACATTTAGATTGCTTTCTTGTGTATCCTTCCAATATTTATTTATGTAAATTCAAGCAACCACTAATCAACTATTTTTTCATTCTTTTTATTTGTTTGTTTTTGTGGTACTCGGGCCTCTCACTGTTGTGGCCTCTCCCGTTGCGGAGCACAGGCTCCGGACGCGCAGGCTCAGCAGCTGTGGCTCACGGGCCCAGCCGCTCCGCGGCATGTGGGATCTTCCCGGACCGGGGCACGAACCCACGTCCCCTGCATCGGCAGGAGGGCTCTCAACCACTGCGCCACCAGGGAAGCCCTTTTTTTTCATTCTTAAGTAAAAGATCGTATACCATGTAAATCAGAATCCTAGCAGGAAACAAAGTTCCACTAAGATAGTTTAACTGAATAGATTTAACCAAATTTTTACAGATGTTGATAGTGTTAATGGGTAAAAATGGAGGCTGATGCCCCTGGAGAACTCTTGGTCTTCTCTCACCCCTGTGACTCCACTGGTCAAACCCACCCAAAATGAGACAGTAAAGGGGCCCTGTTGATGCAGTTCTCAGGTGTCAGGCTTTCAAGGCCCAGAACAAGACTGAGAAGCATGGAGTCTGAATTTGTACCTGGTTAGGGATAGAGGGAGAACAAACAGATGGTTAGGGATAGAGGGAGAACAACCAGATGCATTCTGTAGGTACTGTTGTGAACCTTCTTTCCACTTCTTATATCTTATAGATCTTTCCATATCAAGGTGTAGGGAAATTTCTCATTTTTTTTAAACAGATGCAGAGTATTCCATTTTTATGAATTTGCCATAATTTATTTAGGCTGTCCTCATCATAAACACTTAGGATTTTGCCAGTCTCTTGGAACGCTTCAATAGAAAACCTTGTACACACATCATTTTGCATAAATGCAGCAATCTCTGAAGGATACAGTTTCAGAATATGATTGTGGAGTCTGTCATTTTGGGAGATATTGCCACATTCTCCCCCATAGTGATTGTACCACTTTGCACTGCTAATAACAAAGTAATGAGTGGCCTCACAGAGTGTTGTTGAACTTTGGTATATTTGCCAAAATGATGGGTAAATTATGTAATCTCAAGGTAATTTTTTTTGGTATTTCTTTTATTCTGAATGAAATTCAGCATCTTTTTGTAGGTTTAAGTATTTCTCTTCCTGTGAACTGTTTATGTGATTTGCCTGTTTTTCTGTTGGGTTGTCATTTTCTTTTTGATTTGAGAATTTTTTTATCCATTAGGGATATTAGTCCTGGGTGTGTTAGTTAATGATATTTTATCCCAGGTTTTTTTTCTTTCTTTCTTTCACTTGGCTTTTAAATATATATATATAGAGTTATTTTTATTTTTAGCATTACATTTATCAAATTTTTTGTGGCTTCTAGGTTTTTGAATCATGATTAAAAGGCCTCCTCTATTCCAGTGTTATAAATAAAATTGCCCCAGCTTTTTGTCTAGTGTCTTTATGATTTTACTGATTACGTTTAAATCTTTGATCTATTACAGTTTATCTTTCTACCTCCGCAGTCCCCCTAATTCTTCTCCCAAGGCAACTTCATTGTCCCAACACCCTCAATTAAATAATCTACATTAACACCACTGATTTGAGGTTCCACCTTAATATTTACTAATTCTTTATGTTTTTGTAACTATTTCTGGACTTTCTAATCTATGCCACTGATTTGTCTAGTCATATACCAGAACTGCGCTATTTTAATCATGGGGACTTCATTACATATTTTAGTATATGATGGGGCAAGTGTCACATCATTGTTTTTCTTCTTGCAGAATTTCCTTGGCTATCCTTCTTTGTTTATTTTTCTATAAGAATTTCATAATCCATCAGCTTATGTAATTCCAGAAAACAATTTATGGTGTATATATATAGGAATGGTGTTAAATTCATTAATTAACTTAGGGGAAATGGACATAATGATCTGTTGCAGACTGAGAGCACTGAATTAGAATTCCCAATTACCAGTTGTTTCTTGTTATAGCTCCTGTAATTTGTTTTAGGAAGTTGCTTATATATTATTTTGTGTATGTGTATCCAGAACTGTGTGAGTGTCATTGTGGGTTATACCCATTATCCTTATAAAACATGCATCTTTGTGCTTGTTTTACCTGAATTTCATTTTGCATGGAATTAATACTGTAACTCCTGATTCTTTCTGTTTACATTTTCTGGAACACTTTTTTCCCATCTTTTCTTTTTCATTCTGAATGACTTGTTTTGGATGTGTCTCTTGTATACAGCACAGAATTGAGTTTTCAAATGTGATCTAATTTGAATATTATTTCCCTTAAAAGATGAGTTATGCTTATTACATTTGTTGATATGGCAGATATATTCAGTGTGAATTATATGTGCTTATTATTTTTAGATAATGTAAAGGTCTTACACTATGTAGTCTGTTTTATTTGCGTTTGAAACTTGTAATTTTTCTGATGTTTAAGATTTTTTTTTGTTCTAGATATAAATGCATATTTGTTTATAAATATACCTTAACATAGTGGCTTTAGTTCCTTCTTTCTTTAAAGTTTCAATAAGTTCACTACTATGAGCAGTGATTTTACTGGCTTACATAATTTTTCTTTGGCCATACTCTCTTCTATATTACCCAGTTTTAGTCAAGAGGATGGTCTAAGCTGAGCATTTATCTTTGTATTTTGAAATATGCATATTCTTGATTTCTTACTTTTGCCTGGTATACTCTGACTGCCATTAGGTGGAGAAGAGGCAAGCAGTGAGCTTATTTTACTTCTCCTCTTTCCCTTTTCTTTCTTTTTTTTTGAAGTCATACATTCCTACCTTGTCAGATTATTTATGACCCCCTTTCCCACCTTTGTTTTTGTCTTAGTTTTGCACTTAAATATATTCAGTTTAACTGCCAAGCCTTTTGCCAGAGTTTTGCCCACCATTTTGGCTGGCTGGGGTTTTCTCTCTAGTGGTAGTTTTCTCAAGAAGGATTCAAGGAAACAGTAGTCCCTGTTTCATTACATGTTCAAAACTCTCAGCAGCCTTTATGCTTCATGAACTAGAAGTGAGAAATACTGTCTCATACTTTGAGGGATATAAAACCCTTGGCTGTATATAAATTCCTTTACTCATGCTGTCTTGTCTCATGTATCTTGTAGGTTTTCCTCCCTTGATTTGTGGTATTGAATTTTCTGGGTAGAAGCCTGATGCCAGCTTAATTTTCTTTTTCTTATACATGCAACTTGAACACTTTGCATGACTGCCCAAAGAAGTTTTCTTTATAGTTGAAGTCCTTTATTATGATAGTATGTTTACTAGCACGTTTTTAAAAAAAATTTATTTTATTTATTTTTTTATACCCCAGGTTATTAGTTATCTATTTTATGCATATTACTGTATATATGTCAATCCAAATCTCCCAATTCATCCCACCACCACCCCACACCCCCGCCACTTTGCCCGCTTGGTGTCCATACGTTTGTTCTCTACATCTGTGTCTCAGCTTCTGCCCTGCAAACCGGTTCATCTGTACCATTTTTCTAGGTTCCACATACATGCGTTAATATACGATATTTGTTTTTCTCTTTCTGACTTACTTCACTCTGTATGACAGTCTTTGGATCCATCCACATCTCTACAAATTACCCAATTTTATTCCTTTTTATGGCTGAGTAATATTCCATTGTGTATATGTACCACATCTTCTTTATCCATTCATCTGTCGATGGGCATTTAGGTTGCTTCCATGACCTGGTTATTGTAAATAGTGTTGTAATGAACATTGGGGTGCATGTGTCTTTTTGAATTATGGTTTTCTCTGGGTATATGCCCAGTAGTGGGATTGCGGGTCATATGGTAATTCTAGTTTTCTAAGGAACCTCCATACTGTTCTCCATAGTGGCTGTATCAATTTACATTCCCACCAGCAGTGCAAGAGGGTTCCCTTTTCTCCACACCCTCTCCAGCATTTGTTGTTTGTAGATTTTCTGATGATGCCCATTCTAACCGGTGTGAGGTGATACCTCATTGTAGTTTTGATTTGCATTTCTCTAATAATTAGTGATGTTGAGCAGCTTTTCATGTGCTTCTTGGCCATCTGTATGTCTTCTTTGGAGAAATGTCTATTTAGGTCTTCTGCCCGTTTTTTGACTGGGTTTTTTTTTTTTTTTAATATTGAGCTGCATGAGCTGTTTATATATTTTGGAGATTAATCCTTTGTCCATTCATTGGTTTGCAAATATTTTCTCCCATTCTGAGGGTTGTCGTTTCATCTTGTTTACAGTTTCTTTTGCTTTGCAAGAGGTTTTAAGTTTCATTAGGTCCCATTTGTTTATTTTTATTTTTATTTCCGTTACTGTAGGAGGTGGGTCAAAAAAGATCTTGCTGTGATTTATGTCAAAGAGTGTTCTTCCTATGTTTTCCTCTATGAGTTTTATAGTGTCCAGTCTTACATTTAGGTCTCTAATCCATTTTGAGTTTCTTTTTGTGTATGGTGTTAGGGAGTGTTCTAATTTCATTCTTTTACATGTAGCATTGCAGTTTTCCCAGCACCACTTATTGAAGAGACTGTCTTTTCTCCATTGTATATCCTTGCCTCCTTTGTCATAGATTAGTTGACCATAGTTGTGTGGTTTTATCTCTGGGCTTTCTGTCCTGTTCCATTGATAATATATTTCTGTTTTTGTGCCAGTACCATATTGTCTTGATTACTGTAGCTTTGTAGTATAGTCTGAAGTCAGGGAGTCTGATTCCTCCAGCTCCATTTTTTCCCCTTAAGACTGCTTTGGCTATTCGAGGTCTTTTGTGTCTCCATACAAATTTTAAGATTTTTTGTTCTAGTTCTGTAAAAAATACCACTGGTAATTTGATAGGGATTGCATTGAATCTGTAGATTGCTTTGGGTAGCATAGACATTGTCACAATGTTGATTATTCCAATCCAAGATCATGGTATGTCTCTCCATCTGTTTGTGTCATCTTTGAACTAGCACATTTTTGTATTGACTGATATGCGTCAGTTTTCATTGATACATGGTATGCACTTTTGATCTATAGATTAAAGTCTTCTTTTATTCCAGGAAAACTTTCTTGTGCTTTAAAACTTTGAGTTCTGTTGCATTCAGCTGGTTTTTGTCTTCCAGGAACTCCAAATATGTTCAATATTAGAACTCTGTTTACTGTCTACTATATTATTTTCTCATTAATCATTTTCACTTAAAATTTTTTCTGTTTCATTTTGTTAATTTTCTAATTTCCATCTTGTATTTCTCTTAGTGGGCCTTCCAAGCATGTTTTCTCCCTTGTTCACTTTACAGTTTTGTCTTTAAATCTGTAATGATTTTCCTTTTATCTTTTCCTGATGTCTGTTTATTCCTATTTCATTTCCTCCTGTTGTCTAGATGTCACGTCCTGTGTGATCTTCCTTCATAGCTATAGTTGCTTCATTAAATTTTTAATAAGTTTGTGGTAGACCATATTAAAATTTTGTTCTATTTCATGGCAATTTGTTTTTTTTCTGGTGAGTTCTCATCACCGATAAGAAAGTTGGATAGTCATTTACACATATTTTTCTTTCAGTATGGAGTTTATGTGTATAAGATTTTTGTTACCCGTATCCAAATGAGTTGAAATTCCCTGGGCAAGTGTTTATAGGAGATTTCTATGGTGATACTAGAGGGACAGGACAGAGAGGGTAGCCTTTCTAGTTTTCAAATGACAGGTTCTCTCTGCTCTTGCTACCATGATAGACTGTTTCTTTTATATATGGTGTGTTGGTTAGGTATGTCTTCTTGGCCTCTCCAAACCTAACTTTGGGAGGATTTTCACCACCAGTCCATTCCACTGGTATCTTTTACTGGCTCCCTCTACCAAAGGACACAGATATGGCATCCTGAGGTTATTCTTTCACTTCTAAAGGTACGTTTGTGCTGGTGCTCTCTGAGCTCTCCCATTCTATTTCTTCTGCTGCTGTATATTTACTAGTGATTTCTGTGGCTAACCACAGCTAGCTACCCCGAACTCCCTGTTTTCTGTTGCCACGTTCTCGGAGTCTTTCTTCCTCATAACACGTCAGTTGCTTTTGGCAGCACTTGCTATAATTTGGAGTCTGGGGTTTTCCCTGCCTACTTGTTCCATTGAAAATGATGATTATTTCCATTTCCCTTCTTCCCTCTGAATGGTTTTTGGAAGTCAAGTGGGATAATTTAGAACCAAGTAGTCCCCACTGTTGGATTTAACTCTTTAAAAACCATCCCAACAAAGTTGGCTTTTGAGAAACGTGTAAAAATACTGCAGAAACACAAACAGGTGAATAGAAAGACCATTATAACATAAGTAACAGTGTAAACATATATAATCATGGTGTCAATTCCAGAAACATAATTAAGCAAGCAGTTATGTATGTAAAATCTTAGAATTCTGCTTTGAATGAATAGGGGGAGTAAATAGAAGCTGGTTTCTCTTGATCCCACAGACTTCTGATTTCATGAGGAAAATTAATTTGTGGATTTCCAGAAGAATAGACGTTCTGTAAGAGAGAGCTGTGGTTTTTTGGTTACCTTCAATGTTAAAAGGAAGTAGTCCAAAAAATACGCCATGTTGAAGTCAAATTTATGCTGAAAGCAAGAGGTTGGCTAGATCAAACCACGCCAGATCTGTGCCCACCTTCTCAAAGAAATTCAACAAGACAAGTCAGAGGTGCATGAGTTACTCCCTTTTCATTTAAAGTTACTCCCTTTTCATTTAAAGTTACTCCCTTTTCATTTGTTCCCCAAAACAACAGGCCCTTTGGATAAATGTCCTCTCAGAGTTACCTCTGACTGATATGGTAACATCGAGCTTTCCTGGCTCAGTCTAAACTGTGCTGGACAGGAATAGACTCCTATGTGAATGGGAACCACTCTCTCCTTCCATTCATGGATCCAGTGGCAATATTTGGAAGATTGGGGCTATAGTAAACTTGAAAGAGATTACGTTCTAAGAGTGCAATGCAAATGGTATAAAGTGCTCAAAAAGAGACATGGTGGAAAATGGGTTGTTTTACATGCACACTATAAAATTTTGAACTGTAAGTTCAGTATAACTAGACAAGGAATTATTCACATTTCCTACATATTTTGGATGTCTTGAATTTGCGTCTCTCATCAACTAGCACAGTAATAACCTGAGAGAGAGTTGTATGAAGCCAGTATTCATAGATAGTGCAGCACCATGAGTAATGATGCAACCGGCATTATATAAAACTTATTATGGGCTGACCCAGGCAAGATCAATAGTGTTTCCATACAAATGGTTCCAAAGAGCCATAGGATTTTGAGGAATAGCAACATTTTTTTTTTTTTTTTTGCGTTATGCGGGCCTCTCACTGTTGTGGCCTCTCCCGTTGCGGAGCACAGGCTCCGGATGCGCAGGCTTAGCAGCCGTGGCTCACGGGCCCAGCCGCTCCGCGGCATGTGGGATCTTCCCGGACCGGGGCATGAACCCATGTCCCCTGCATCGGCAGGCAGACTCTCAACCACTGCGCCACCAGGGAAGCCCAGGAATAGCAACATTTTTTACCTCATTATTGAGGTGAGAGAGAGAAATCAGCCAAGAATGACACACCTGACAAAACCCACAAAGGAATAGTTCCTGGATCTGAAGAAGAAGAGATGGTGTCTGGAAACTATAAAGGACCTTTTCATTTACTATTGGGCACTAAACCTCTTCTCTTCCCACTACTCCAAATCTTCATCAGTATACCACTACATATCAAAAAGGTTCACACGTTTTTAAGACACTCTTCAATCAAATTGTTCATTTAGATAGAAACCCCACAAACTTATTTGCCTGTGGCCTCATACACCCTAGGGGTGGCCCTGGTGGAGGAAGTGTACAAGATTTATGAGACCCGGTCTCTGCTTATAGACAGCGTTGAATCAGCCTGCACATGTGTAATCCAAACTTCTGTAATTCATCTCTCTCAGGAAACCTTCTTCTCTTAAATGAGATCTTAGCCTGCTTGATCATCCTCTTCTTAATTTTATTCTATCATACAGAATTAGAAGCTTATGAAGTGTGATGAATTAGTATCATATTCTCTAAGTGTTTATAGCTGCATTTTTACTGTTCATGAATTAACACTGTTTCATATACCATAGTGCTTGCGTGTTTATAAATTATTTCATACATATTTACTTGCTGTCTCTGAATAAATGTTCACATCCTTCAAATCAGATACTATGTTTTAAGTCTTTGTTTCTCAGTGTGAAGCAGATATTTAATAAATACTGTAAGTTTATACTGTCAGAATAAAAATTTAAATAATAAATTGATGTAAGTGATAATGCATTCTGTAAGAATAATTGTAATGAAACATGAAATCTAATTTCAAATACAGTTTGGTCAGTTTGAATGTGCTTTTAGTAAACAGTATAAAGTGAGTCATTAAATGTTGATCTAGTGAAAAAGAGGATGATAAGGTCTCTTTGCGTTAAAATATAGTAATTTCATCCTCTACTCCTACTGACTTTGAAAGTCTTGATGGAAGGTAGAAAGATCCCCACCCTCTCCAGCTCAGGGAAGCCACCATCGCTTATCATCAGCTGCTGTTCTGGCGCAGTCAATCTAGTTAATGTCAAGTACCACTGACAAGAGTGTTCGTGATTCAGTCACCTGGAGGCATTCGAAGGATTGGTGCACTGACTTGGATTAGAAAATAAACAGAAATAAAAGTCCTTTAGTCTGAACTTTCCTGCAAGCTAAATGGCTTCCCTGGAGCTGTGAGTCAGAGACACAGTCGGTGAGGTCCTTTTCATTTGAAGATGACATCTCGGACCCACCCATGGTGGGTGGGTAGGAGTGATCCATGCCTGGATGGAGATGAGTACTCTGTTTTCAGTTTTAGCCCAACAGGTTTAGTCACATGTTCATGGCCTACCTCCACTGCCCCCTCTCCCCTCACCCTGACTCGTCCTGAATTTCCCACGGGGTTGGCACTATATCTGTCTTCTCACTGACCATTCACGTTCCCCCTCACACCTAGTGCAGGGGCATCTGGCTTGTAGAGGACCTCACTACGTGTTTAATGACGATCTACTGACATGTGGCTAAATGCTTTAAGGGGCTTATTTGAAAGTTATTGTTATCACACTTCATGACATGAAAAGGCCTCTAATGATATTGCCGTCCCTGAGATGAAAAGTGCTGTATCACTTTTATGTCCATGAATCACTGGAAGTGAGAGAAATTCATTTAAAACTGTTTCCTGGCTTCAGATGGCTAACTGAAGACTGTGCAAAAGAACATATGGTATAAAAGGACATAATTTTCTTCTTATGTTATGGTGTGTTCTTTTTTTAAAATTTTTTATACAGCAGGTTCTTATTAGTTATGTATTTTATACATATTAGTGTATATATGTCAATCTCAATCTCCCAATTCATCCCGCCACCACCCCTACCCAGTTTCCCCCCTTGGTGTCCATAGTTTGCTCTCTACATCTGTGTCTCTATTTCTGCCTTGCAAACCAGTTCATATGTAACATTTTCCTAGATTCCACATATATGCGTTAATATACGATATTTGTTTTTCTCTTTCTGACTTACTTTACTTCGTATGACAGTCTCTAGGTCCATCCACACCTCTACAGATGACCCAATTTTGTTCCTTTTCATGACTAAGTAAGATTCCATTGTATACATGTACCACATCTTCTTTATCCATTCATCTGTCGATGGGCATTCAGGTTGCTTCCATGACCTGGCTATTGTAAATAGTGCTGCAATGAACATTGGGGTGCATGTCGCTTTTTGAATTATGGTTTTCTCTGGGTATAAGCCCAGTAGTGGGATTGCTGGGTCATATGGTAATTCTATTTTTTTTTTTTATTTAACATCTTTATTGGAGTATAATTGCTTTACAATGATGTGTTAGTTTCTGCTGTATAACAAAGTGAATCAGATGTATATATGTATATCCCCATATCTCCTCCCTCTTGCATCTCCCTCCCACCCCCTAATCCCACCACTCTAGGTACTGAGCTGACCTCCCACTGCTATGTGGCTGCTTCCCGCTAGCTATCTATTTTACATTTGGTAGTGTATATATGTCAGTGCTACTTTCTCACTTTGTCCCACCTTACCCTTCCACCTCCCTGTGTCCTTGAGTCCATTCTCTACATCTGTGTCTTTATTCCTGTCTTGCCCCTGGGTTCTTCATAACCTTATTATTATTATTTTTTAGATTCCATATATATGTGTTAGCATACAGTATTTATTTTTCTATTTCTTGACTTATTTCACTCTATATGACAGACTCAAGGTCCACCCACCTCACTACAAATAACTCAATTTCATTTCTTTTTATGGCTGAGTAATATTCCATTCTGTATATGTGCCACATCTTCTTTATCCATTCATCTGTAGATAGACATGTAGGTTGCTTCCATGACCTGGCTATTGTAATAGAGCTGCGATGAACATTGTGGTACATGACTCTTTTTGAATTATGGTTTTCTCAGGGAATATGTGCCCAGTAGTGGGATTGCTGGGTCATATGGTAGTTCTATTTTTAGTTTTTTAAGGAACCTCCATACTGTTCTCCATAGTGGCTGTATCAATTTACATTCCCACCAACAGTGCAAGAGGGTTCCCTTTTCTGCACACCCTCTCCAGCGTTTATTGTTTGTACATTTTATTTTATATTTTTAAACCTTTATTGGAGTATAATTGCTTTACAATGGTGTGTTAGTTTCTGCTTTATAACAAAGTGAATCAGTTATACATATACATATGTTCCCATTATCTCTTCCCTCTTGCGTTTCCCTTCCTCCCGCCCTCCCCATCCCACCCCTCCAGGCTGTCACAAAGCACTGAGCTGATCTCCCTGTGCTATGCAGCTGCTTCCCACTAGCTATCTACCTTATATTTGGTAGTGTATGTATGTACATGCCACTCTAGCACTTTGTAAAAGCTTACACTTCCCCCCCATATCCTCAAGTCCATTCTCTACTAGGTCTGTGTCTTTAATCCTGTCTTACCCCTAGGTTCTTCTTGACATTTTTCCCCTTAGATTCCATATATATGTGTTAGCATATGATATTTGTCTTTCTCTTTCTGACTTACTTCACTCTGTATGACAGACTCTAGGTCCATCCACCTCACTACAAATAACTCAATTTCATTTCTTTCTATGGCTGAGTAATATTCCATTGTATATATGTGTCACATCTTCTTTATCCATTCATCCGATGATGGACACTTAGGTTGTTTCCATCTCCTGGCTATTGTAAATAGAGCTGCAATGAACATTTTGGTACATGACTCTTTTTGAATTATGGTTTTCTCAGGGTATATGCCCAATAGTGGGATTGCTGGGTCTTATGGTAGTTCTATTTGTAGGTTTTTAAGGAACCTCCATACTGTTCTCCATAGTGGCTGTACCAATTCACATTCCCACCAGCAGTGCAAGAGTGTTCCCTTTTCTCCACACCTTCTCCAACATTTATTGTTTCTAGATTTTTTGATAATGGCCATTCTGACCGGTGTGAGATGATATCTCATTGTAGTTTTGATTTGCATTTCTCTAATGATTAATGATGTTGAGCATTCTTTCATGTGTTTATTGGCAGTCTGTGTATCTCCTTTGGAGAAATGTCTATTTAGGCCTTCTGTCCATTTTTGGATTGGGTTGTTTGTTTTTTTTGTTATTGACCTGCATGAGCTGCTTGTAAATTTTGGAGATTAATCCTTTGTCAGTTCCTTCATTTGCAAATATTTTCTCCCATTCGGAGGGTTGTCTTTTGGTCTTGTTTATGGTGTCCTTTGCTGTGCAAAAGCTTTGAAGTTTCATTAGGTCCCATTTGTTTATTTTTGTTTTTATGTCCATTTCTCTAGGAGGTGGATCGAAAAGGATCTTGCTGTGATTTATGTCATAGAGTGTTCTGCCTATGTTTTCCTCTAAGAGATTGGTAATTTCTGTCCTTACATTTAGGTGTTTAATCCATTTTGAGCTTATTTTTGTGTACGGTGTTAGGCACTGTTCTAATCTCATACTTTTACATGGACCTGTCCAGTTTTCCCAGCACCATTTATTGAAGAGGCTGTCCTTTCTCCACTGTACATTCCTGCCTCCTTTATCAAAAATAAGGTGACCATATGTGCGTGGGTTTCTCTCTGGGCTTTCTATCCTGTTCCATTGATCTATATTTCTGTTTTTGTGCCAGTACCATACTGTCTTGATTACTATAGCTTTGTAGTATAGTCTGAAGTCAGGGAGACTGATTCCTCCAGCTCTGTTTTTCGTTCTCAAGATTGCTTTGGCTATTCGGGGTCTTTTGTGTTTCCATACAAATTGTTAAATTTTTTTCTTCTAGTTCTGTGAAAAATGCCAGTGGTAATTACATAGAGATTGCATTGAATCTGTAGATTGCTTTGGGTAGTAGAGTCATTTTCACAATGTTGATTCTTGCATCCAAGAACATGGTATATCTCTCCATCTATTTGTATCATCTTTAATTTCTTTCGTCAGTGTCTTATAATTTTCTGCATACAGGTCTTTTGTCTCCTTAGGTAGGTTTATTCCTAGATATTTTATTCTTTTTGTTGCAGTGGTAAATGGGAGTGTTTTCTTGATTACACTTTCAAATTTTTCATCACTAGTGTATAGGAGTGCCAGAGATTTCTGTGCATTAATTTTGTATCCTGCTACTTTACCTACTTCATTGATTAGCTCTAGTAGTTTTCTGGTAGCATCTTTAGGATTCTCTATGTATAGTATCATGTCATCTGCAAACAGTGACAGCTTTACTTCTTCTTTTCTGATTTGGATTCCTTTTATTTCCTTTTATTCCCTGATTTCTGTGGCTAAAACTTCCAAAACTATGTTGCAGAAGAGTTGTGAGAGTGGGCAACCTTGTCTTTTTTCTGATCTTAGTGGAAATGCTTTCGGTTTTTCACCATTGTGGACGATGTTGGCTGTGGGTTTGTCATATATGGCCTTTATTATGTTGAGGAAAGTTCCCTCTATGCCTACTTTCTAAAGGGTTTTTATCATAAATCGGTGTTTAATTTTGTGAAAAGCTTTCTCTGCATCTATTGAGATGACCATATGGTTTTTCTCCTTCAATTTGTTAATACGGTGTATCACATTGATTGATAAGTGTATATTGAAGAATCCTTGCATTCCTGGAATAAACCCCACTTGATCATGGTGTATGATCCTTTTCATGTGCTGTTGGATTCTGTTTGCTAGTATTTTGTTGAGGATTTTTGCATCTATGTTCATCAGTGATATTGGCCTGTAGTTTTCTTTCTTTGTGACATCCTTGTCTGGTTTTGGTATCAAGGTGATGGTGTCCTCGTAGAATGAGTTTGGGAGTGTTGCTCCCTCTGCTATATTTTGGAAGAGTTTGAGAAGGATAGGGGTTAGCTCTTCTCTAAATGTTTGATAGAATTTGCCTATGAAGCCATCTGGTCCTGGGCTTTTGTTTGTTGGAAGATTTTTAATCACAGTTTCAATTTCAGTGCTTATGATTGGTCTGTTCATATTTTCTATTTCTTCCTGAATCAGTTTTGGCAGGTTGTGCATTTCTAAGATTTTGTCCACTTCTTCCAGGTAGTCCATTTTATTGGCATAGAGTTGCTTGTAGTAATCTCTCATGATCTCTTTTATTTCTGCAGTGTCAGTTGTTACTTCTTTTTCATTTCTAATTCTATTGATTTGAGTCTTCTCCCTTTTTTTCTTGATGAGTCTGGCTAATGGTTTATCAATTTTGTTTATCTTCTTAAAGGACCATCTTTTAGTTTTATTGATCTTTGCTATTGTTTCCTTCATTTCTTTTTCATTTATTTCTGATCTGTTCTTTATGATTTCTTTCCTTCTGCTAACTTTGGGGGTTTTTTTGTTCTTCTTTCTCTCATTGTTCTAGGTGCAAGGTTAGGCTGTTTATTCAAGATGTTTCCTGTTTCTTAAGGTAGGATTGTATTGCTATAAACTTCCCTCTTAGAACTGCTTTTGCTGCATCCCATAGGTTTTGGGTCGTCATGTCTGCATTGTCATTTGTTTCTAGGTATTTTTTGATTTCCTCTTTTATTTCTTCAATGATCACTCCGTTATTAAGTAGTGTATTGTTTAGCCTCCATGTGTTTGTATTTTTTACAGATCTTTTCCTGTAATTGTCATCTAGTCTCATAGTGTTGTGGTCGGAAAAGGTACTTGATACAGTATCAATTTTCTTAAATTTACCAAGGCTTGATTTGTGACCCAAGATATGATCTATCCTGGAGAATGTTCCATGAGCACTTGAGAAGAATGTGTTTTCTGTTGTTTTTGTATGGAATGTCCTATAAATATCAATTAAGTCCATCTTGTTTAATGTATCATTTAAAGCTTGGGTTTCCTTATTTATTTTCATTTTGGATGATCTGTCCATTGGTGAAAGTGGGGTGTGTTACTGTCGATTTCCTCTTTTATGGCTGTTAGTAATTGTCTTATGTATTGAGGTGCTCCTATGTTGGGTGCATAAATATTTACAATTGTTATATCTTCTTCTTGGATGGATCCCTTGATCATTATGTAGTGTCCTTCTTTGTCTCTTCTCATAGTCTTTATTTTAAAGTCTATTTTGTCTGATATGAGAATTGCTACTCCAGCTTTCTTTTGGTTTCCATTTGCATGGAATATCTTTTTCCATCCCCTCACTTTCAGTCTGTATGTGTCTCTAGGTCTGAAGTGGGTCTCTTGTAGACAGCATATATATGGGTCTTGTTTTTGTATCCATTCAGTCAGTCTGTGTCTTTTGGTGGGAGCATTTAATCCATTTACATTTAAAGTAATTATCGATATGTATGTTCCTGTTCCCATTTTCTTAATTGTTTTCGGTTTGTTATTGTAGGTCTTTTCCTTCTCTTGTGTTTCTTGCCTAGAGAAGATCCTTTAGCATTTGTTGTAAAGCTGGTTTGGTGGTACTGAACTCTGTCAGCTTTTGCTTGTCTCTAAAGTTTTAATTTCTCCATAAAATCTGAATGAGATCCTTGCTGGGTAGAGTAATCTTGGTTGTAGGTTTTTCTCCTTCATCCCTTTAAATATGTCCTGCCACTCCCTTCTGGCTTGCAGAGTTTCTGCTGAAACTTCAGCTGTTAACCTTATGTGGATTCCCTTATGTATTATTTGTTGTTTTTCCCTTGCTGCTTTTAATATGTTTTCTTTGTATTTAATTTTTGACAGTTTGATTAATATGTGTCTTGGTGTGTTTCTCCTTGGATTTATCCTGTATGGGACTCTCTGTGCTTCCTGGACTTGATTAACTATTTCCTTTCCCATATTAGGGAAGTTTTCAACTATAATCTCTTCAAATATCTTCTCAGTCCCTTTCTTTTTCTCTTCTTCTTCTGGGACCCCTATAATTTGAATGTTGGTGTTTTTAATGTTGTCCCAGAATTCTCTGAGATGGTCCTCAGTTCTTGTCATTCTTTTTTCTTTATTCTGCTCTGCAGTAGTTATTTCCATTATTTTATCTTCCAGCTCACGTATCCGTTCTTCTGCCCTCAGTTATTCTGCTATTGATCCCTTCTAGAGAAGTTTTAATTTCATTTATTGTGTTGTTCATCACTGTTTGTTTGCTCTTTAGTTCTTTTAGGTCCTTGTTAAACGTTTCTTGTTTTTTCTCTATTCTATTTCCAAGATTTTGGATGATGTTTACTATCATTATTCTGAATTCTTTTTCAGGTAGACTGCCTATTTCCTCTTCATTTGTTAGGTCTGATGGGTTTTTATCTTGCTCCTTCATCTGCTCTGTGTTTTTCTGTCTTCTCATTTTGCTTAATGTACTGTTTGGGGTCTCCTTTTTGCAGGCTGCAGGTTCGTAGGTCCCGTTGTTTTTGGTGTCTGTCCCCAGTGGCTAAGGTTGGTTCAGTGGGTTGTTTAGGCTTCCTGGTGGAGGGGACTAGTGCCTGTGTTCTGGTGGATGAGGCTGGATCTTGTTTATCTGGTGGGCAAGTCCACGTCTGGTGGTGTGTTTTGCGGTGTCTGTGGACTTATTAAGATTTTAGGCAGCCTCTCTGCTACTGGGTGGGGCTGTGTTTCTGTCTTGCTAGTTGTTTGGCATGGGGTGTCCAGCACTGTAGCTTGCTGGTTGTTGAGTGAAGCTGGGTGTTGGTGTTGAGATGGAGATCTCTGGGGGATTTTTGCTGTTTGATATTACGTGGAGCTGGGAGGTCTCTTGTGGACCAGTGTCCTGAAGTTGGTTCTCCCACCTCAGAGGCACAGCACTGACTCCTCGCTGCAGCACCAAGAGCCTTTCATCCACACGTCTCAGAATAAAAGTGAGAAAAAGTAGAGGAAGGAAGGAAGGAAGGAAGGGAGGGAGGGAGAAGGGATAAAAGAAAATAAAGTAAGATAAAATAAAATTATTAACATATTAGGAAAACAATTTTTTTAAAAAGTTAAAAAAAAAGAAACAAAAAAAGACGGTTAGAACCCTAGGACAAATGCTGAAAGGGAAGCTATACAGACAAAATCTCACACAGAAGCATACACATACACACTCACAAAAAGAGGAAAAGGGGAAAGAATAATAAATCTTGCTTTTAAAGTCCATCTCCTCAATTTGAGATGATTTGTTGTCTGTTCAGGTATTCCACAGATGCAGGTACATCAGGTTGATTGTGGAGATTTAATCTGCTGCTCCTGAGGCTGCTGGGAGAGATTTCCCTTTCTCTTCTTTGTTCGCACAGGTCCCGGGGTTCAGCTTTGGATGTGGCCCCGCCTCTGCATGTAGGTCGCCTGAGGGCGTCTTTTCTTCCCTCAGACAAGACAGGGTTAAAGGAGCCGCTAATTCGGGGGCTCTGGCTCACTCAGACCGGGAGGAGGGAGGGGTACGGAGGCGGGGCGAGCCTGTGGGGCAGAGCCCGGCGTGACGTTGCACCAGCCTGAGGCGTGCCGTGCGTTCTCCCGGGTAAGTTGTCCCTGGATCTCGGGACCCTGGCAGTGGCGGGCTGAGCAGGCTCCCGGGAGGGAAGATGTGGACAGTGACCTGTGCTCGCACAGAGGCTTCTTGGTGGCGGCAGCAGCAGCCTTAGCGACTCATGCCCGTCTCTGGGGTCCGTGCTTTTAGCCGCGGCTCGCGCCCGTCTCTGGAGCTCCTTTAAACAGCGTTCTTAACCCCCTCTCCTCTCGCACCAGGAAACAAAGAGGGAAGAAAAAGTCTCTCGCCTCTTCGGCAGGTCCAGACTTTTCCCTGGCCTCCCTCCCGGCTAGCCGTGGTGCACTAACCCCTTCAGGCTGTGTTCACGCCGCTAACCCCAGTCCTCTCCCTGGGATGTGACCAAAGCTGGAGCCTCAGCTCCCAGCCTCTGCCAGCCCCGGCGGGGGAGCAGACAAGCCTCTCAGGCTGCTGAGTGCTGGTCGGCACTGATCCTCTGTACGGGAATCTCTCCGCTTTGTCCTCTGCACGCCTGTTGCTGCGCTCTCCTCCACGCCTCCGAAGCTTCCCCCACCGCCATCCTCCCCCCTCCCCATCTCCACCAGTGAAGGGCCTTCTTTGTGTGTGGAAACTTTTCCTCCTTCACAGCTTCTTCCCCAAGGTGCAGGTCCCGTCCCTATTCTTCTGTCTCTGTTTTTTCTTATCCCTTTGCCCTATCCAGATACGTGGGAAGTTTCTTGCCTTTTGGGAAGTCTGAGGTCTTCTGCCAGCGTTCAGTAGGTGTTCTCTAAAAGCTGTTCCACGTGTAGATGTATTTCTGATGTATTTGTGGGGAGGAAGGTGATCTCCACGTCTTACTCCTCTGCCATCTTGAAGGTCTCATTATTTTTAGTTTTTTAAGGAGTCTCCATACTGTTCTCCATAGTGGCTGTATCAATTTACATTCTTATGGTGTATTCTTGTTTTACAGTTCCCTGAGTGCTTCTCCTGTACCTTCTATCTCTCCTGTATCATCTCTTCCTGTTGGCTATGAAGTTCTTTTAGCCGGGTTCTGCCACCTTTCATATCATGTCGCGTCTAGGTTTGTGTATCATTACTTAGGTTCATAAACCATCACCCAGAGTGAGAGGGGAAAATCAGAGGGGCAGGTGTAGATGGCTGAGGATTTATTTTAGCCCTCTCTCTGTTCCCATCACTAAAGTTGTCTCTTTCTGTCTCTGTATATTTGTGCCTTTGGTAGGAGTACTAAAATCTCGTTTTGGCTTCAGGAACCTCATTGTAAATCCCGTAAATGCTCACTGATTGAATGGAAGGATACGTGCATCGAGCAGAGCGTATTGTTTCCTTTGATACCCCTTGGCATCACATTTTCTTGGTTTTCTATCAAGAACTTTTAGCAACAAATTCATTGTTGTGTGAAATGGCCTTTGCAGAGACTTCTCTACTTGAAAGACTGTGTACCTGACAGATTTTGACCAATTACTGATGCTTCTTTTCACTGGGATGTGCTGAAGAAGCTTCTGGGCAGAGAGCATCCTGTAATTAGGTAAATTGGAGCAGATTTGTCTGAAAGCAGCCGAATAAATGACACTCTGCTTGTATTGGTGAAACCTCCTTTAATCAAGGGGAGGCAAGGGTTTGTATTTCCTTGTCCCGTTAATCAGAAGCAGTATGGATGTGCTTAATTTGACCTTTAAGCAGACAGAGCTCAGGCTCAGCTGTTTTTTTTATATAACTATTTGGCAAACTCTGTCTCTCTTTTAGCTAGCAGGGATTCCTCCTAACAGCTTCAGTCTTTAAACAATGTTGAGATTTTAGGGTGTCCAAGCTGTGAAACATTTAATGAGTACCAATACAGTGGAAGGAACAGGGCCAGTTGGAGCTATAATTTTCCTAGAATCTTATTCCTAACTTCAGGCCAGTCATTCACAAGCGGGTTTGGCCATTGTCTACACGGTGTGATTTCACAGCCATCTCAGGAGAGCCCTGATTTAGTCGTCTTTCTGTAAGGCCCCCCCACCTGCTGGCTGCCGGTGGAAATTTCACTTCAGCTGTTGTTGACTCAGGTATCCTGGGGAAGGATCATGCAAAGATATCCTCCAATTTTGCTCGGTCAGAAAACAGATTTTCAGAGGTATAGGAGAAAGAGTATGGGGCCGATATAAGAAACATAAGCAGGGCTTCCAAAGTGGTTACAATGAGGCAGAAGTGGAATTATGGGAGCAGTTTCTACTGGAAGCAGTTCTAGCAAACACAAAGTAGAATCGAGATTTTCTAGATGCCTCCATGGGACAGTGATGAGTGAGGCTGTAAGTCACAGAAAGTGACACCAGGTCACGTGTATCTTTCGCACTCTCACCATTGTTCCACTCTATGCAGGTAGGGCTGAATATGCGTGAGACAGACAGAAATGGTCTCAGGTAACAGGATGTTCTGAGCATCACTAATAGCATGCTTTTTCCTCTTTTGGTTTCCAGAGTATTGAGTGCCCAGCAATATTTAGGTGATGTAATGTTTCTAGATATCTACTAATAGCAATAACTAGAGGGTTGACCTATGCTATTATGTGTGGTGCATTCTTCTCCTTTAAGTACATCATTCTTGGCGATGTTTGTATTGGAGCAACGTTTTACCCTTCCCACCATTTGGAGAAAAGAGTGTCTTTTTAATAGCAATACAGGGATAATATTGACACCACACCGAGCAGAACGAATGAGGTAGTGACACTTCTTCTGATACTAAACATCTCCTTGTAGGAGTAGTTCAGTGTTACTCGTTAATCGTTTACTATTCAGAGTCAGGCAGAACTTAAGTTCAGAATACCTCTGTGATTTGTGCAGTAAAGAACAGGAAAGTTATATGAATTTCTCTCAAATGTCTTGATGGAGTGTCTGTGGATATCAGAAGTAGTGCTTTCATGATCCCAAAAGGATCATAACAGTTTGCAACAGGGTCCTTCTTGCTTCATGGTACTTGGAACAATGGTTAAAATCTGCTTGTACACAAATACTCTTTTGAGTCTTGAGTAAATAACCAAATTATCCCCATAATTGTTACTCTGTTTACTAATCACAAATAAACAGGACTTGCCTGGCATCATCAGCTCTATTTGTCTGAACCTAGCAATATTTTATGATACATGTCTTGGATCATGGAGGGGTGTTTTGTTAATTCTTTATTGAATCAGCCCTTCAAGTAGTAGCTAGAATTGATCAGGTTTTCTAGGGTCATCATTTAACTGCCTCACTGACATCAAGGAGGCTGGAAATTACTCTCAGAATGATGTGAAGGACGTGGAAGGGGAATGGAAGGTATTTCTTTTCCTGAGCTTCTACAGGGAAAAACCAAGTTGTTTCTTTGTGAAGACAGTTTTGCAGAGATGAGGGAGGTTGCCCAGCATACCAAGGCAAAAAGAGACCTCCAGAATCTTAAGAAGAGGACTTCGAAGTCATTGCTTTGAATTCTTCAGGGAAGTTGGTAATAACGGACTGACAATTTTATGAAGAATTATGTGAGTCTTTTTTTAAATTAAAAAAAATTTTTTTATACAGCAGGTTCTTATTAGTCATCAATTTTATACACATTAGTGTATACATGTCAATCCCAATCACCCAATTCAGCACACCACCATCCCCACGCTCCCGGAGTTTTCCCCCCTTGGTGTCCATGTTTCTTCTCTACATCTGTGTCTCAACTTCTGCCCTGCAAACCAGTTCATCTGTACCATTTTTATAGGTTCCACATACATGCGTTAATATACGATGTTTGTTTTTCTCTTTCTGACTTACTTCACTCTGTATGACAGTCTCTAGATCCATCCATGTCTCAACAAATGACTCAGTGTCATTCCTTTTTATGGGTAATATTCCATTGGATGTATGTACCACATCTTCTTTATCCATTCATCTGTTGATGGGCATTTAGGTTGCTTCCATGACCTGGCTATTGCAAATAGTGCTGCAGTGAACATTGGGGTGCATATGTCTTTTTGATTTATGGTTATCTCTGGGTATATGCCAGTAGTGGGATTGCTGGATCATATGGTAATTCTATTTTTAGATTTTTAAAGAACCTCCATACTATTCTCCATAGTGGCTGTATCAATTCCCACCAACAGTGCAAGAGGGTACCCTTTTCTCCACACCCTTTGCAGCATTTGTTGTTTGTAGATTTTAGGATGATGCCCATTCTAACTGGTGTGAGGTGATACCTCATTGTAGTTTTGATTTGCATTTCTCTAATAATTAGTGATGTTGAGCAGCTCTTCATGTGCTTCTTGGCCATCTGTGTGTCTTCTTTGGAGAAATGTCTATTTAGGTCTTCTGCCCATTTTTGGATTGGGTTGTTTGTTTCTTTAATATTGAGCTGCATGAGCTGTTTATATATATTGGAGAGTAATCCTTTGTCCGTTCATTGGTTTGCAAATATTTTCTCCCATTCTGAGGGCTGTATTTTCGTCTTGTTTATCATTTCCTTTGCTGTGCAAAAGCTTTGACGTTTCATTAGGTCCCATTTGTTTAGTTTTGTTTTTATTTCCAGTACTCCAGGAGGTGGATCAAAAAAGATCTTGCTGTGATTTATGTCAAAGAGTGTTCTTCTTATGTTTTCCTCTATGAGTTTTATAGTGTCTGGTCTTACATTTAGGTCTCTAATCCAGTTTGAGTTTCTTTTTATGTATGGTGTTAGGGAGTGTTCTAATTTCATTCTTTTACATGTAGCATTGCAGTTTTCCCAGCACCACTTCTTGAAGAGACTGTGTTTTCTCCATTGTATATCTTTGCCTCCTTTGTCATAGATTAGTTGACCGTAGGTGCATGGGTTTACCTCTGGGCTTTCTATCTTGTTCCATTGATCTATGTTTCTGTTTTTATGTCAGTACCACACTGTCTTGATTACTGTAGCTTTGTAGTATAGTCTGAAGCCAGGGACTCTGATGCCTCCAGCTCCGTTTTTTGCCCTCAAGACTGATTTGGGTATTCAGGTTCCTTTGTGTCTCCATACAAATTTTAAGATTATTTGTTCTAGTTCTTGAAAAAATGCCATTGGTAATTTGATAGGGATTGCATTGAATCTGTAGATTGCTTTGGGTAGTATAGTCATTTTCACAATATTGATTCTTCCAATCCAAGAACATGGTATATCTCTCCAATTGTTGGTATCATCTTTAATTTCTTTCATCAGTGGCTTATAGTTTTCTGTATACAGGTCTTCTGTCTCCCTAGGTAGGTTTCTTCTGAGGTATTTTATTCTTTTTGTTGCAGTGGTAAATGGGAGTGTTTCCTTACTTTCTCTTTCAGATTTTTCATCATTAGTGTATAGGAATGCAAGAGATTTCTGTGCATTAATTTTGTATCCTGCAACTTTACCAAATTCATTGATTAGCTCTAGTAGTTTTCTGTTGGCATTTTTAGGATTCTCTGTGTATAGTATCATGTCATCTGCAAACAGTGACAGTTTTACTTCCTCTTTTCCAATTTGTATTCCTTTTATATCTTTTTCTTCTCTGATTGCCGGGGCTAGAATTTCCAAGACTATGTTGAATAATAGTGGTGAGAGTGGACATCCTTGTCTTTTTCCTGATCTTAGAGGAAATGATTTCAGTTTTTCACCATTAAGAATGATGTTTGGGGCTTCCCTGGTGGCGCAGTGGTTGAGAGTCCACTGCCGATGCAGGGGACATGGGTTCGTGCCCCAGTCCAGGAAGATCCCACAAGCCGCGGAGCAGCTGGGCCCGTGAGCCATGGCCGCTGAGCCTGCGCGTCCGAAGCCTGTACTCCGCAATCGGAGAGGCCACAACAGTGAGAGGCCCGTGAACCACAAAAAAAAAAAAAAAAAAAAAAAGAATGATATTTGCTGTGGGTTTGTCATATATGGCCTTTATTATGTTGAGGTAGGTTCCCTCTATGCCCACTTTCTGGAGAATTTTTATCATTAATGGGTGCTGAATGTTGTCAAAAGCTTTTTCTGCATCTATTGAGATGATCATATAGTTTTTATTCTTCAATTTGTTAATAAGGTGTATCACATTGATTGATTTGCGTATATGGAAGAATCTTTGCATTCCTGGAATAAACCCCACTTGATCATGGTGTATGATCCTTTTAATGTGTTTTTGGATTCTGTTTGCTAGTGTTTTGTTGAGAATTTTTGCATCTATATTCATCAGTGATATTACTCTGTAATTTTCTTTTTTTGTAGTTTCTTTGTCTGGTTTTGGTATCAGGGTGATGGTGGCCTCATAGAATGAGTTTGGGAGTGTTTGTTCCTCTGCAATTTTTGGAAGAGTTTGAGAAGGATGGGTGTTAGCTCTTCTCTAAATGTTTGATAGAATTCACCTTTGAAGCCATCTGGTCCTGGACTTCTGTTTGTTGGGAGATTTTTAATCACAGTTTCAATTTCATTACTTGTGATTGGTCTGTTCATATTTTCTATTTCTTCCTGGTTCAGTCTTGGATGGTTTTACCTTTCTAAGAATTTGTCCATTTCTTCCAGGTTGTCCATTTTATTGGCATAGAGTTGGTTGTAGTAGTCTCTTAGGATGCTTTGTATTTATGTGGTGTCTGTTGTAACTTCTCCTTTTTCATTTCTAATTTTATTGATTCAAGTCCTCTCCCTCTTTTTCCTGATGAGTCTGGCTAATGGTTTATCAACTTTGGTTATCTTCTCAAAGAACCAGCTTTTAGTTTTATTGATCTTTGCTATTGTTTTCTTTGTTTCTATTTCATTTATTTCTGTTCTGATCTTTATGATTTCTTTCCTTCAGCTAACTTTGGGTTTTGTTTGTTCTTCTTTCTCCAGTTCCTTTAGGTGTAAGGTTAGATTTTTTATTTTAGATATTTCTTACTTTTTGAGGTAGGCTTGTATAGCTATAAACCTCCCTCTTAGAACTGCTTTTGCTGCATCCCATATGTTTTGGATCATCGTGTTTTCATTGTCATTTGTCTGTAGGTATTTTTTGATTTCCTCTTTGATTTCTTCAGTGATCTCCTGGTTATTTAGTAATGTACTGTTTAGCCTCCATGTGTTTGTGTTGTTTAAGTTTTTTTCCCCTGTAATTCATTTCTAATCTCATAGCATTGTGGTCAGAAAAGATGCTTGATATGATTTAAATTTTCTTAAATTTACTGAGGCTTGATTTGTGACCCAAGATGTGATCTATCCTGGAGAATGTTCCGTGTGCATTTGAGAAGAAAATGTAATCTGCTGTTTCTGGATGGAATGTCCTATAAATATCAATTAAATTTATCTGGTGTATTGTATCATTTAAAGCTTCTGTTTCCTTATTTATTTTCATTTTGGATTATCTGTCCATTGGTTTAAGTGAGGTATTAAAGTCTCCCATTATTGTTTTACTGTTGATTTTCTCTTTTATAGCTGTTAGCACTTGCCTTATGTATTGAGGTGCTCCTATGTTGGGTGCATATATATTTATAGCTGTTATATCTTCTTGTTGGATTGATCCCTTGATCATTATGTAGTGTTCTTCCATTTCTCTTGTAACATTCTTTATTTTAAAGTCTATTTTATGTGATATGAGTATTGCTACTCCAGCTTTCTTTTGATTTCCATTTGCATGGAATATCATTTTCCATCCCCTTACTTTCAGTCTGTATGTGTCCCTAGGTCTGAAATGGGTCTCTTCTAGACAGCATATATATGGGTGTTGTTCTTGTATTCATTCAGCAAGCCTGTGTCTTTTGGTTGGAGCATTTAATCCTTTCACGTTTAAGGTGATTATCGATATGTATGTTACTATGACCATTTTCTTAATTGTTTTGAGTTTGTTTTTGTAGGTCCTTTACTTCTCTTGTGTTTCCCACTTAGGGAAGTTCGTTTAGCATTGGCTGTAGAGCTGGTTTGGTGGTGCTGAATTCCCTTAGCTTTTGCTTGTCTGTAAAGCTTTTGATTTCTCAATCGAATCTGAATGAAATCCTTGCCAGGTAGGGTAATCTTGGTTGTAGGTTCTTCCCTTTCATCACTTTAAGTATATCATGCCACTCCCTTCTGGCTTGTAGAGTTTCTGCTGACAAATCAGCCGTTAACCTTATGGGAGTTGCCTTGTATGTTATTTGTCATTTTTCCCTTGCTGCTTTCAGTAATTTTTCTTTGTCTTTAATTTTTGCCAATTTAATTACTATGTGTCTTGGTGTGTTTCTCTTGGGTTTATCCTGTATGGGACTCACTGCACTTCCTGGACTTGGGTGGCTATTTCCTTTCCCATGTTAGGGAAGTTTTCGACTATAATCTCTTCAGATATTTTCTCGGGTCCTTTCTCTCTCTCTTCTCCTTCTGGGACCCCTATAATGCAAATGTTGTTGTGTTTAATGTTGTCCCAGAGGTCTCTTAGGATGTCTTCATTTCTTTTCATTGCTTTTTCTTTTTCTGTTCCGCAGCAGTGAATTCCACCATTCTGTCTTCCACGTCACTTATCCGTTCTTCTGCCTCAGTTATTCTGCTGTTGCTTCCTTCTAGTGTAGTTTTCATTTCAGTTATTGTGTTGTTCATGTCTGTTTGTTTGTTCTTTAATTCTTCTAGGTTTTTGTTAAACATTTCTTGCATCTTCTCGATCTCTGCCTCCATTCTTTTTCTGAGGTCCTGGATCATCTTCACTATCATTATTATGAATTCTTTTTCTGGACGGTTTCCTATCTCCATTTAGTTGTTTTTCTGGGGTTTTATCTTGTTCCTTCATCTGGTACATAGCCCTCTGTCCTTTCATCTTGTCTATCTTTCTGTGAATGTAGTTTTTGTTCCACAGGCTGCAGGATTGCAGTTCTTCTTGCTTCTGCTCTCTGCCCTCTGGTGACGGAGGCTATCTAAGAGGCTTGTGTAAGTTTCCTGATGGGAGGGAGTGGTCGTAAGTAGAGCTGACTCTTGCTCTGGTGGGCAGAGCTCAGTAAAATGTTAATCTGCTTGACTATTGATGGGTGGGTCTGGGTTCCCTCCCTGTTGGTTGTTTGGCCTGAGGCAGCCCAACACTGGAGCCTACCTGGGCTCTTTGGTGGGGCTAATGACAGACTCTGGGAGGGCTCAGGCCAAGGAGTACTTCTCAGAAGTTCTGCTACCAGTGTCCTTGTCCCCATGGTGAGCCACAGCCACCGCCCCCCACCCCGCCTCTGCAGTGGTGGAGTGCTTTTGGCACTTTCCACATTAACCAGCTATCAGATCCTGACAATTTTATCAATATTTCTAGAATCTCTCTCTTTGCCTCTATTCCTGCTCTCACTAATCTAGCCAGAGATCAAGACTCCTGGTGGCTGTAGGATCAGTCTCTTCTCCTCCAACACTAGCAGATTGGTCTGGTTCAGTCTCCCCTGGGGTCACAGCTCCTCCCCCTGGGTCCTGATGCGCACACTACTTTGTGTGTGCTCTCCAAGAGTGGAGTCTCTGTTTCCCCCAGTCCTGTCGAAGTCCTGCAATCAAATACCACTAGGCTTCAAATCTGATTCTCTAGGAATTCCTCCTCCCGTTGCCAGACACCCAGGTTAGAAAGCCTGACGAGGGGCTCAGAACCTTGACTCCAGTGGGTAGACTTCTGTGGTATCAGTGTTCTCCAGTCTGTGAGTCACCCACCGAGCAGTTATGGGATTTGATTTTACTGTGATTGTGCCCCTCCTACCATCTCATTGTGGCTTCTCCTTTGTCTTTGGATGTGGGTTATCATTTTTTGTGAGTTCCAGTGTCTTCCTGTAGATGATTGTCCAGCTGCTAGTTGTGATTCTGGTGTTCTCACAAGAGGGAGTGAGAGCACGTCCTCCTACTCTGCCATCTTGGTTCCTCTCCCAGATTCTTTTGCCACTTGACAAATTTAGTTATTATTTATCCTGTTGATGTGATTATCCTTTTCATAGTTTAACATTTGTGTCCTGGGGAGACAATGCCGTATGCAAATCAGTGCTTCTTTAACTGCACTTCTTGAAGACAAGTTTTTCTTTTCTTACTTTTCCAAGTTTACCACATAGTTCAGTGTGTAGAACACAGTTATTGCTTAGTTAATGGTGGTCAAAGGAATTTATGTTAGAAAGAAATTATGATTTAATTGTGGAGCAAGTCAAAGTATGCAAAGTATTAAATTAACAGTTCAGATTATACAGGCTAATGCCCAGTGAGTTTCATAGAATGAGAAGGTTAGAGGTTCCGAAGGGGAAAAGGTCTGAGAGGCTTAAAGAGGAATTCATGGAGGGAACATAACTTGAGCTGAGCCTTAAATATAGTTAGAATTTAAAGTACTAGTGGGTGGAACAGACTCCTTTTCTGTCCCCTTTGCTACTTTTGTAGTGCTCCCTTTTCTCAGGGGGCAGGATTGACCAGAATGAAAATCCAATAGGAATATTGATGGTCTGGGAGGAAGCAAGTGTATTAAGGCTGGTGAGCGGAAACACTGAGGTCAGTAAATTCAAGGAAACATATATAGAAGTCACTGGTATGTTTTTGGAGAGACTGACAAGTTGGAAAAATTAGCATTCTTTTGACTTTCTAGACAGGGGAGCCCAGAACACAGTTATATTCGAGCTGAGTTAGGATTTTAATAGAGGTTGACTTGTATATATTCCCATCCAGGTTGCCCGGTCAATAGGGTTTCCAACCTTACGATAATGACAACCTAATGGGAAAAAAATCCTACATGCTCATTAAATATATTGTAATTAGAGACAAAGCAACATGTGGTCTAAATAGCTCCACCTTTGGAAATGGTCTAGGGAAGAGTTTGGGGGTGGTTCATGAGCTGAATAATTTGTATAGGGACAAAAGGATTAACTTAAGCCTGCTTACCTGAGATCACTTTTGAGTTATTGCAGACCTGCTTTGTCTGCGCTGTTTTAATCATAAACAGTTAAATCGTAAGTCCTGTAGTGGCGTGCCCACCAGCATTGCTCTCTGGAAAGAACTTTAGACAGGTGAAAGCTAATTTTCTGACGACCGGAATAAATTGGTTTGGAATCAGTGCCCAGGGATGGGGATAAAGGAGTCTCTGCAGATTTGGGCCATGGACAGATAAACAGAATGATGGAGAACTCCAGTAAATCATTGCTGAGAGTTGTCTTCCACACCCACTCTGAAAGCAAAAGCAAGATATCTATAGCGATCTCCTTCGAAGTGGGAGCTAGATATTTCCACAAAGAATCTAGAAAAAAGGAAGGGCTTCTGCTGCTTTTTTCTATTCCCCAAAGGAGAAATGATTGTGAGGACATGGAGACTGTGAAACTTGAGAGCTTGATCTCCCTGTAAGTCATGGTCACCCCGTACCTACCTGCTTAGTCATCTACTTCAACATGATTAACTGCGTGCTGTGGGGAGGGTGAAAACCACCTGTTCTGGAAGGTATTTTCCTACCTGAAGATCATAATCTCTGAGAAATAATTTTGGCCAGCCATGTTTCTGAGCCACCACCCCCATCCTTGATTAGAGTAGTGAGGGAAGTCGGAGAGGATTAATAGGCTAGAGTGACAGGAAAATCGCTTGGCATATTGCAAGGTCCTCTGCCCTCAGGAGAAAATGGGAAGAATCTCTGAGATATGGAGATTAAAATATAATAATCCAACTGCATAATTACCAGGGATTTTAGACAAATAAGCATGGTACTTGGGTTGACTTTGAAGTCAGCTATCATATCATAAGAAAATGCTTTCAAGGTGATACACTGGGCTGGTTACAAGTCTAGGGTTTTGACAATGAATGCACGGTTTCAAAGTAAATATAGTACATCTCTTTTCTTGTAGGGTGGGGAACCAAAGTGAAGTTTCTAAAGCAGTTTGGGGCCCCACCATTCTGGTCCCTACGCCGCCAGCATCTTACCTGCACTAAGCCCGCTGTTCAGGCTGTTCCGCTCCCCCTTCCAGGTGCCTGGAGGGTTGGGCATGCCCACAGAGAGGTAGTGAGAGTAAAACAGGGCATCAACAACCATCTTCTCCTCTCATTTAGGCAAATCCATTCCCAGGAAAGGACCTGACATCACGCTTTATGCCTCTATGTGATTTGAAGCCCCATTAATTGCCAAATACTCTACTAAAAAATTACCTCATTTAATCTCTGTCAGTCCTTGAAAGAATATTCTGTACTTACTGTCTTCACTTAACTCCTCACCCATTTACTACAACCTGGTGTCAGCCTGGACCAGTGCATTGAAATTATTGCCTTTATATCTCCATGCCCTTCTCATTTGTAAATTCCAAGGATACATTTTACTCTTTCTCTCACCTGACAGCCATTACATCCTTATCAATCTTCATTCTCCCCTGACTTTGTACTAAGCAGTTCTTCTTGTTAGTTTTTTACTACTCTTTCTCTGTTTTGTTTTTTTTCTTCTGTTGGTTTCTGCCCCACTACTCGTTCTTTAAATGTTGTCATTCTTCAGGATTCCATCATCAACCAACGAGTATATTCTCACCGATTTTTCCCCTTGAGTCATTTCAACATTCTTGTGGTTTTATTTTACACTACACTTTAAAATCATTATCTCCAGCACAGATGTTTCCTACCAACTTGAGAATTATACATCCAGTAGCTTACTAGATAGCTCCACCTGCCTGATGATACGTGAGCACCTTGGCTTAATGTGACCCCATTTATTATGTTAAGTTGGAATAACCCTATTTCCTCCAGAATTTTGGTTTTTTGTTTAAAGATTTTCTTTGGTAGCACCAATATCCAATTAGTTATCCTAGCTGTAGACCTTCGAGTCATTTATAAACAGTGTGTTCCACATGACTCTTGCTAGTGAGTACAAATACATAGTAAGATGCATAGTAATTCTCCAAGTATAAACTATCCCCATTTTCTTAAGTAAGAAAGTCATTTATCCTAGTTCTCTGCTTTTGCCATGATTCCCTTTCAGTTACTAAGGGGTGGGTGTTGTGATCAGTCCTTCCTTGACAGCTCTGCAGACCCCATGGTCTCTTGTCTCTCACTTTAGCCCTTTTTTGCTCCCTGGATTCCTCACATTCTGCTGTTCATCCCTAAACCTTTTCTACTTCTCTTCTGTACCCTTGGCCTCCTTCAGATCTCTAATCTCCATGGACCACTCCCTGAATCGCTACTAACCCCCCACCTCACCCTAACAACTCACCCCCTGTGTTCTTCTCCTTTTCTGGCCAGGATGACCACCTCATTGAGGGAGGTATTCCTAATGGTTGTTGGAGTTGTCTGGTGGTGGAAGAGAGGGAGTCTGGCTGGTGAGATGGTCAGGCAGAGACTCACTCTTTACCTGGTGTCAGTCTCTGAGTCAAGGTACCCAGTATACTCAGTCTGGCATATTTGCATACATTTCTTACTATCTCACGGTAATATTCTCTCAGAGACTTCATTCTCTCAGTCTCTAAAATGACTCCTAGATGACACACCCAAATCATAACAAAATCCATAAGGTCTGGTAATATGGCTGAGGTCAAGTGTTTTCTCACAGAGCTCTTGAGCCCCTTGGGGCCCCATAATCCCGATCCATAATCCCACCTCAGTTTGTGATAGAAAAGAAGGTCCCCACCTTTGGAGACAGAAGCCAATGGAGGGTCAACCTGCCTAAATCACCAGAACCCAGCACTCTCATCTCTGTCCCAGCCAATTGTGGGTTTCATGGTGCTGAAATTGGAATAGCTCTGAAAACAGAGAGGTTTTCATTATCCACTTGGTAATGAAACTTGACCTTACCTCAATTCATCTGAGTTAAAAGCTGACTGAACTGAAATGAAGTTACTTCAATTTTTTAATTTGTCTCACTTGTTATGAATATTCATATACTTCACTGAAAAAATATTAACATGTTGGAGCGTGGCACTGGTGTACACCTTCCTGCTTTTGTTCTGGAAAACATGATATAGACACCATATTATTTTTATTAAATTGGAACTTTCCATGTCCTTTAGCACTTCTGGCCACATGGGTTTCAGATAAAGGATTATGCCTATGTACTCTAATAACTCCTTCTGATTTCTGGCTTTTGGCACCTTCTACATTAACCAGCTATCAGATCCTGACAATGTTATCCTTATTTCTAGAATCTATCTCTTTGCCTCTATTCCTGCTCTCACTAATCTAGCCAGAGACCAGGACTCCTGGTGGCTGTAGGATCAGTCTCTCCTCTATTGTCCAGAGGAACCCAGCCCTGCTCCAAGCTTTGTGTCCACCCCAGCAAAATAAAAGCCCTATACTTGTCTGAACCAACACTCTTTATATAAGGTATGACCCCTTGGGAGTTGGACAGTTTTCTTTCCCACTCCAGTCGTCTTATCAAAGAATTCCTTCTAAATGCATATACTTCTACTCCCAAAAGTAGATTGGAAAATATAAGATGCTCAATCATAGTTACAGGTCCGGTGTTGTTTTAGTGCCTGGAATAGAGTGTGTCTGATTGACTCCCTTTCTTTTGCATTGGTCCTAGTTTAGCTTTTCCCTGTCTCATTCCAGAGCTATTGAACGTTTCCTAACTGGCCTCGCTGCTCGTATTTTACCCTCCTCTCAAAGCCACTCGACATAACACGAATTTGATCACACCGCAGCTGGCCTTCAGGCTCTTAAGTATGTCCTCTTCTAGGAGGTTGATGCCTAAACTTTTTAACAGGCTAAAGGATGCCTTTGTTGCTCTGGCCTCTGCCTCTCTCTCGTCTCATTTCTTTCCTTGAGTTTTATTCTCCAGGATTTAAAACTGCTGGTATTCTTCTCTGTGCTGTATCTGCTCTCTTGTACTAGCTTTTATTTCTTCCTGAAATTATGAATTCTCTCCACCCCCCATCTTGTACTACCAATTGCCTGGCTAAATCTCCCCATGGTTGAAGACTCAAGTAGGTATCACTTCCTTTAGAAACTTTTTCCATTCTTCCCAGAATTAGTTAGATAACCCCCGCCTTTTCTTGGTGTGATATTATGTGACCCTGTGCATAGAGTTGGCATTAAACTGTTATTACAGTTCTCTGTTTAAATATGTATTTATGTAATCATGTGAAAGCAGAGACTGTACTTAAAGTAAACCTTATATCCACAGTTCGATTAATACCCAGCATATAATAGCTCAACACATAGTAAACACAAACATGAATATAGCATCAAGCCACTTATTTATGAAGGCGAAGGCGGTAGCTCAGGCAGGTTATGTAACTTTTTACAATGGATATTTTGTGTCGCTCTCTCCCCTGTATGTCAGAAGATGAAAAAGCCTAGAAACTACATTTCCTAGATCCACTTGCTAGAAGGTTTGGTTTAGGTTCTTTCAACAGGAGGCTCTCACTTGGGATTGGAAACAGAAGGAAGCTTCTAGCTATTCTTCTGGCTTTGGCAACAGCAATGGCAGTACACTTGGGTGACGGCATGAGAATTGTGGGCACCTGCAGCAGGGGTGAGGGTGAGGGGGCGCGTGATGGGAGCTTGGCTTGGGGGCTCCCGCAGTAGCTGAGGCGGTGCAGGGGAGAGGGGGGTGGAACAATGGTGTCAGGCTTCCTACAGCTCCTGAGTGCTGGATAACACCACTTTTCCTTCTCCCCTGTTTTCTACTACCCTAGTCCTTTCAGTGTTTTTTAAAATGTAATTTCTTCCTGCTTGAAATGCTTAGAATGTTTGGGCTTCTCTGATTAAACTCTGATGGTAGTTTTGCTTAAAGTCACACAGTAATTAAGCAGCAAAGCTGTGCTGGGACCTGAGTCAGCTTGATTGCAAGGTTCATGTTCACAGCCTTTGAGCACACTGCCTTCCTCTAATTGCGGAAGAGAAAACTCTTCCTTTGTGTTCTTTGTAAGGGACTTAGGTTTCAGTGAAGTGGTAGAAACATTACCTTGTAGAAAGAAGGACCCTTGTCACAGATGGCAGCTTAATCTGTATACTCATGAGGGCAGTTCTACACAGAATTTCCGTGTATTTTGGAGGGAAGAAAAGTCTGCATGCTCTTTCAGGGAATCATTACTGAGCTGCTCTCTTTGATGAATGACCAGGTTCAGGCTTTCTCTGCCCAGCAAGTAAATAATGGGAAAACAAATCAGGGAAATGAGCAACTTGGACATCTGGTGACAAGAGAGAATCTCAAATGCATGTGGAATGAGTTTCTCACATGTCAACTTGTGGCACAGTATTCACAGAGGCAAAGTCAAGGTCAAAGAAAACCTAGGCTGGACAACTGAAGAAACCTTTAATTTTCAGAGCAGAGCTTTCCGCACTCACCTCCAGGTGGAGCCGGAAGGGAAGTCATGAGGGAATACTAGTTAAGAGTTAGTAGATGGTTCAGTCAGTGCACCTGGGTTGTTTCCTTCAGGTGGGAGAACGTGTTAACTGTGGAGGGGAAGACGGTGACTTGAATTTGTTACCAAACTTCTAGTTTCAACATCCAAAACACCTAGCTTACAGGATTATGTTGAAGAACAAGATGCTCAGTCTGTGTCAGCACGTAGTAGGTGCTTCGCTAGTGTTTATCTGCCTAGAGTCAGTCACAGTATTTATTGAGTGGTTTTCTAATTGCCAAGGATAGTTGTAAATGCTGTAAGAGAGTGTGCCTGCCCTCCAGGAGCTGACATGTGGAGTACACTGCTCTCATGTTTTTGGAATGGGGACAGTCCTGTTTTCCCCAACCCTCTCAAGACCCTGAGTTGTCTTATATCTCTCAGCAAATTAAATGTCAGTGGAATGGAGGAAAATCAGATTAAGGGTTACGGTATCTAATAGAAAGGGCCTTTAAAACACCTGAGCAAGAAAACATTATCAAGGGGCCGTTTGTGGCGTCTTCTAGAATTTGTAGGAAGCAAGCTGGGTGAATTGCTAAGTCTGAGGATATGAGAAAAAAAGTAACATTTCTCAGTTATTTTGTTGTGTATGCCTTTTTATCGTGGACCCTGTATCTGAGAGCATCTTATGAAATCAGGGTTGATGTGCTCTTGTGATATTCAAGAGATCTCCTAGTGCTCTGCTGTCGGATCCGAGTTGCCCCACTTTGTGATACATTTAGGCAGGGACCACAGTTGCCGTGTCTGTGTTGAACATGCTTTGTTTTGTTTCGAAGGGAAGGGGAGAAATCTTTAATTCTTCTAAGTAGGATATTTTGGTTTTCGTACTTTGGCAGAGTGAACAGTTATGTGCTAATGAACTGCCAAACTGGATTACACTTAACCCCAAATTGTTTCTTCTCATTATTATCAAGCAGCATTTACTAATTTTTCCTTTCACATTTCCAGGCCAAAATAGATCACACATCCAATTTAACCTAGTGGGGGGCTGGGTTAGCACCCACTATGATGGAGACTTCCACCAGCTCCTCATGTAAACTCGGACTTGCCCAAATTCTGTAATTTTGAAGCTGGCTAGATAGAAATTTTACAGATTTCCACAAGTTATAGAAATGGAATGTTTCTATAGAGTTAGGGGTCTAGCCCATTCCTTTGCTTGATATTTAAACTGGTTACACATTTTAAAAGATTTAGATAGAGCTACCCTTTAGGTAGGGATAAGAAAATGGAATACTTGGAACTTCCCTGGTGGCGCAGTGGTTAAGAATCCGTGCGCCACAACTACTGAGCCTGTGCTCTAGAGCCTGTGGGTCACAACTACTGAAGCCTGCGCTCCTAGAGCCTGTGCTCTGCAACAAGAGAAACCACTGCAATGAGAAGCCCGCGCACCACAACGAAGAGTAGCCCCCGCTCGCTGCAACTAGAGAAAGCCCGTGCGCAGCAATGAAGACCCAATGAGCGAAAAATAAATAAATAAATAATTTATAAAAAAAAAAAGAAAATGGAATACTTTTGTTTTCCATTAAACACTGGCTTTCAGTAAGTATATATGAAACCCACAAATCTCTGTTCCTGTGGATATCAGAACTAAACATTAGGCTCGCCAGCATTGTACATCTCAGTGTGTTTCAAACTGTTGGTGGTGAAGATCATATTTCCAATATCTCAGACTGACAATTTTGTAAGGTTATCTACAAAAATAAATAAACCTGAAATAAAAGAACACAGAGACATACAAAACACGAGCCCGTTGAAAAAGATTAAATTCAACAGATGTAGAATGACTCTGTCAAGCTGTATAAAAGTTTCTAAAGAGGTACCCTTAATCTCTGTACTTGTCATGGACCAGTGACAGTTTGCAGGCTAGTGTCATCCTGTGAATCACACTGGGCATAACCCTGTGCAACCAGTTCTATCCCTAAGCTTTTACATGGTTGTTCAGACCAGATCAACAATTGAATCTCTGGAATCCCGTTCTTTCTTGGTTTATGCTAACCTCATAACTCCCCCATTCCCCAAATCCTGTAGAGCAATGCTGTCCAGTAGAACTGTAATATGAGTCACCTATGTAATTTTAAATTCACTAGTAACCACATTAAAAAAATAGGAAGAGTTAAAATTAATTTTAATAATATATTTTATTGGACCTGATATGTCCAAAATAACATTTCAACATGTGATCAACATAAAATATTGTTAATGAGATGTTTTACATTCTTTTTCTCACAGTAAGTCTTTGAAATCTGGTGTGCAGTTTTCACTTCCAGCACGTTTCAGTTTGGACTAACCACATCTCAAATGCTCGATAGCCATGTGTGACTAGTGGCTACCATATTGGACCATATTGGACCGGTCAACTATTGAACTTTCTCTGAGCTATCCCAGAGCAAGTAAGACACATCTACAACATTGTGTCTTCGAAGGAAACTACCTCCATATAAAGGAAATTTCAAACTCTTTTTGGGAACAGCAAAGGGTGCTGGATATATTTAGGGAGACATCCACGGCAGAGGAGCTGCATTCCTTTACTTATCTATCTATGGTAAAGTCACCTTGAAGTAGCTTCAGCTCAGCATTTCTAGAATCTCAGTTTCAAATATGCTGATTTTGTGTCCAGGATTTTTCAGTGCTGTTACCTTCAGCCTCTCTGGGTTGTGTACTCTTCATATTCCCAAGCAAAGATAACAGTTTGATTCTTCCATATCTCACAGTTATTTGATAACCGTAAAAGAGATTTGGAATGTTATCAATATATTTCAAAAGTATTCTTGTTGGTTAGGTCTTAACTTTGGTCTTCTACCTCCTTCAGTTTTGTTCTGTAGAGATGATGTCCTCAAAATCTGCCACTTCCATACTGATTATTGTTGTTGTTGTTGTTTTGAGATAATGATGGCCACACTGTTTGATCTGGGAGTGAGTTACATGGGAGAACATCTCTGCTGCCAGACGAAACTGCATTTACGTGCACTTCATCTCCTTAATGACATTCACAACGACAGTTTCGGCCCTGTCCCCTCATCATCTCTACAGGCTCATCAATCCTCTTGACTCCATTTCAAGTTATGTCCATGGGGGAAGGGAAATACTTCCAGTCACATTCATAATGCCTTGAATGGTCAAATACTTATAGTTAACCTCTGGAGAGCTTTTCCTTTACAGTAAGACACAAACACTCACTAAATGAATGCTGTATTATGCCAATTTAGTTACAGTCCAGAGAAAAGAAGACAGACCCACTACACTTGACCAGAGAGAGGGATAACAGCTTAGTTAGATGTCCCACCTTTATTTCGTGGGCTTTGAGAGTACTGAGTACTACAGCTAGATTTTCTTTGTTCTCCCTCTCCAAGCTCAGTCTATCATGAATAGTTTTCTGGATCATATTGTCATACGGATGGGGTCTTCAGAAGAAGATAAATTTTGCCAAGCCTAAATCTAGGGCTATTTAATATTAGGATTTCCGTTTTATAAGAATGAAGTTAAAGTGAGAGGTTCAGCCCAAGACGGTTGAGAGCATGACTCAGGGCAAAATCAAGTCTCAGTCTGTTAAGGAAGGCCAAAGGTTGACCATGAGAGATCAAGTACACTGACTAGGTGTAAAGGCCAGAGGAGGATAGGGCCTGGAGTGGGGTGTAAGGAAGGTAAAAGGGTTCCTTAAGTGATTGCCACAGACACTTGAGGGTGTTGTGTTTCACCTTAATGAAGGATGGTGTCTGGTACGAGGGCAGGGCTGCTGACTGGAGAAGCCAAGAACTGGAAGCAGGGCTGGTATCATTCTTTTATGCCTTCCTTGTAGGCAAAGTGGAGTTAAGTCCCTTGGGATGGTCTGGTGGTGGGCTCTGGTTTGTTGTGCAGTGTTACTGAGGTTGGAGAGAAGATCCCAGGATTACTTGCCCATCCAGCACCAACCACTGCATCAGATTGATATAGACATGATGCCCTTTGAAACATGGTACTTCCAACTCCCCATTTCTGGGGAAATATATAGGAGAATAAGATGTAGCAGGAAGTATAAGAAGGTTCTCTATATCTCTGTGATCTAGGATACTTAGAGAAGGAAGTTTGTGGGGTTCTTTGAAGAGTTTCATTTTATTAGACAGGCAAAAAGGGGGTATTGATATCATAAGCAACTATTAGTCACTGTTCTTGGTGTATGCCAGGCATATTGCCAGATCTGGGAGAAGTAATAAAAACGTGCATATTATCTGGAGGAGCTACTATTATAAAATACCCATGGGACATAGTGGGGACGTAAAGGATGATGGTCATTTTTTTGCTTGTGGTAGAAGGTGACACTGGAGCAGTGTGGGCACAGTGGCATGTGTGAACCAGCATGCTCTGTTGGGAGATACTGAATAGTTTATTATGGCTGGAGTGTAGAATGGAGGCATGGAGAATGGTGATATACTACTTCCAAATTATTTTAAATCCACCTTCTGTTTATCTCCAATGCCACCACTTAAATGAAGATGTTCTTTAGTATCACATGTACTATTCCAGTAGCTGGTGTTCAGGTATCCACATTCTTTCCCCAGCAATTCTCCACACAGAAGCCAGAATAATTTTTAAAATACACTTCCTAACCCCACATCCCATTAAAAAAATTTCTTGAAAAGTCTATACTCAATTTATACCTCTTCTCTGTTGAAGATCACACTGTTCTCTCTGTCCCTCAAATACTTCAGATACTTTCCTGCCTCAGGACATTTGCATATCGTGTTCCTTTTCTCTAAACCTCTTTTTATGTTTAGCAAAAGACAACCTTAATAGAGTGCCAAACGAAACAGAAAATGGGGGAAGATATTTGTTTATATACAACAGACAAAACCCTCATATCAAAAATATATAAAGAACTCTTCCAAATTATCCCAAAGTGGGCAAATAATTTGAACAGCCAGTTTACAAAAGACAATAATTAAATGGCTGATAAAACTATGGAATGTCTTAAGATATCATACAGCACCCACTTCACTGTTAAAGAAAAAAAAGTCTGGCAATGCCAAATTTGAAGAGGCCGTGGACTCAGAGCCACATTGCTAACAGGAGTGTAAATTTCTGCAACCATTTTGTGAAAAGTTTTAGCATTTTCTCCTAAAGTTGTACATCCATAAACCTTATGACCCAGCAGTTCCACTTTTAGTTATATCCCTAAGAGACAATCTTGCGTATGTACAAGAGAAGACATTTTATTTATTTATTTATAACATCTTTATTGGAGTATAATTGCTTTACAATAGTGTGTTAGTTTCTGCTTTATAACAAAGTGAATCAGCTATACATATACATATATCCCCATATCTCCTCCCTCTTGTGTCTCCCTCCCACCCTCCCTATCCCGCCCCTCTAGGTGGTCACAAAGCACTGAGCTGATCTCCCTGTGCTATGCGGCTGCTTCCCACTAGCTATCTATTTTACATGTGGTAGTGTATATATGTCCATGCCACTCTCTCACTTCATCCCAACTTACACTTCCCCCTCCCCGTATTCTCAAGTCCATTCTCTACATCTGCGTCTTTATTCCTGACCTGCCCCTAGGTTCTTCAGAACCTTTTTTTTTTTTTTTAGAGTCCATATATTTGTGTTAGCATACGGTATTTGTTTTTCTCTTTCTGACTTACTTCACTCTGTATGACAGTCTCTAGGTCCATCCACCTCACTACAAATAACTCAGTTTTGTTTCTTTTTATGGTTGAGTAATATTTCATTGTACATATGTGCCACATCTTCTTTATCCATTCATCTGTCGCTGGACACTTAGGTTGCTTCCATGTCCTGGCTATTGTAAATAGAGCTGCGATGAACATTGTGGTACATGACTCTTTTTGAATTGTGGTTTTCTCAAGGTATATGCCCAGTAGTGGGATTGCTGGGTCGTATGGTAGTTCTATTTTTAGTTTTTTAAGGAACCTCCATACTCTTCTCCGTAGTGGCTGTATCAATTTACATTCCCACCAACAGTGCAAGAGTGTTCCCTTTTCTCCACACCCTCTCCAGCATTTATTGTTTGTAGATTTTTTGATGATGGCCATTCTGACTGGTGTGAGGTGATACCTCATTGTAGTTTTGGTTTGCATTTCCAAGAGAAGACATTTTAAAGCATTTTATAGCAGCCTTGTTTACAGTACCAAAAGTCGGAACTAAATCAAATGCCACCCATCAGAATATAGATGAATATATTGTGGATATGCCCACAGTGGAATAGTGTATTCATGAACTTCAGTGATAGGAAACCAGATATATTTATGTTAGCAATACAACGTTTGTTGAATCTTAGCTGTATAACTTAGTTTAAAAAGGAACTCCTGATATGCATGCCATCTTTGTAAAGTTTAAAATACCTAAAAGTACACACACATACAAACACATAGTTTTTAAATACAAAAGGAAATGCAATAAATAACCTAAAAAGGAAATTTTAGGCAAGGGAATGATGAACCCAGAATTCAGAAAAATGATTACTTCTGGGGGTGGTGAGGAACCAGGAGGATGGAATGTTGGGGGAAACATATAGTAAATTGTTATTCATTGTGAATATTATAACTTTGATTTTGGGCTGTGATGATTTTTACATTATTAAAAATAACTAAATTACAAACTAATTAAAACTCATTCATACAAGGGAATGAAGGAAAATTTATGTTTAATCCAATTCTGTGCACCTGAATTCCAAAAGATAATAAAGTACAACAAGAAATGTACTACAAGAAAACACAGTGATTTTTCCATAATCTTGGAATAAGCAAAAAAGATAGAAATAATATAGGAAAAGGTTAATAAACTTAACTAGATAAAATTAAAAATTTTTGTTCAGCAAAATAATACTATATACAGTATAAAAAACCCAACACAAACTAAAGGAAAAGTTTACAACATATTTGACAGAGAAAAGACAAATTTTCTTAATATTAAAAAAGTCCTTGACAGTCAATTAAAAAGGACAGTGACTCAGTGGATAAATGGAGTAAATACATGAGAAGGCGGTTCAGAAAATATTCATGGCTTATAAACATCTACAAAGATGCTCATTTCATTGGACATCAGGGAAAAACAAAACACCATATTTTTAGGTTATCCAGCTGACCAAGATTAAATAGTATGAGAATAAAGGATGGAACGTAAACCTTCTACTTTTGGAAGGTAGTTTGGCATCAAAAATCAAGATTTTAAATGTATATACTCTTAGATCAAGAAATTCACACAAATCTGTATACTCACACATGCAAGAAATGATGAATTTTGAAGGATAATTATAGTAAAAGAAGGAAAGCATCCAAAATGCAGCAGTTAAAAACCGAGTCATATCTTCATTTGCTGATACTGAAATCTTTGTAATAATTGAGAAAAGTAGGATACAGAACAAGGTGTTGAATCTGTTGATATAAAATCAGAAGATATCTAGAACTGCACTGTGTACTACAGTAACCACTGACCACTGATGATTAAGTCTTTGAAATGTGGCTAGTCTGAACTGAGATATACTGTAATGTAAAATACACACTGGATTTAGAAGATTTAGAATAAATCATGCAAAATACCTCATTAATATGCTATTATGTTGATTACATGTTGAAATGATAGCGTTTTGGATATGTTGGGTTAAATAGAATATGTTACTGAAATTAATTTCACCTGTTTCTTTCAATTTTTTTTAGTGGTGCTACTAAAACATTTAGAATTGCGTATGTGGCCTGAATGATATTTCAGTGCAGACAGTAGTGATCTAACAAATACACGAGAAACTTCAAAGCAGTTACATGTGAGGAGTGGAATTGGAGATTTAGGATGCAATGAAGACTCACATTTCATTGTTTACCCTTTTATACCTTGCGATATTTTAACTCTGTAAATGAACTATTTTTGTAGTAAACAGATGTATAAAACACATTTGTTAAATTATTGAGCAAAAGAATTAGCTGCTACCTTGGTCCTGGATTGGTTTCTATGGGTTAGGTAGTCCCTTCTGCTAGTCCTTGGACACAAAGTACCTGTGGCTTTTTAACTGTCCGTCCCATAGTAGCTTGGCACCCTCAGTAGGGTTTGCAATAGTGGTCATTAGGTTTGGCCTGAGTCTCATATGCTGCTCGTCACTCTCCCCAGACTATTCTTCCACTTCAATTTATCCTGTCCAGACTGACCAGAGAGAAATGAGGAAGACAGAGGGACAGGAAAGGACAGTAAAAAAGATAATCAGTACATACACTATTTTTGACACTTCTGAGAAGGTTAATAATCTAAGAGATGTCTTTACAGTCTCAAATAAAAAAGGGTTGAACACACTTCCACATCCATCCCCAAGAGCCCTAAAATCTGGCTGTAAGTTTGTCTCTCTGAGTGTGTGTTTATCTGAGAAAGGACCAAGAAAGCACAGAAATATAAAAAAAATCCATCATCTCCCCAGGTCCCTCATGGCCCACATAATAGATGTTTCTGAGATTTGAAAAATGCCACGCATTTGCCATTTAAAAGTCACATCTGAATATACTTGCTACCTGGTAAGTAATCCTTTATTTTTAATTGTAATATTATTTATGAGTTTTTGCTCACTAGGAATTCTGTGTCACTTTCAAAGAAATGGTATGAAACACAATACATCAGGAGAAAGACATGTGCTGATGAGTTATGGTCCTGAATGTCATCATTCCGGTGATGTATATTAGAATAGGGATGGAGGAGTGAAGTTGAGGGATGAGTGTGTGTGCTGTGCATTCTTGAATGATCCCCAAGAAAACTGTGATACAATTATTATCCATGTTTAGCATCATATAATCACAAAGTATTTGCCTGCAGAGGGAACCATTTCTCTAGGTAACTAGGCATATACACCACCAACACCCTGGGCCACATCCATTTTTAAAGTACTAAAATCAAACAAAGCATAAGAAAATAAATCGATTGCATCTGAGTAAAAATAATCCAAATTCCATCCTTACAAGTCAAGTAATTTCTAACTACCTCGATTTGGTGGACTGGTAAGGATAGGCTGTGTGTATGCTAATTGTCGTTTAGAAAGTTCTTCAGGTGATGTTAAATTCTTCTTAGCTCCAAAAATGCTGGCTATATGTAATTATGCTGTAGATTTCTTGCATATCTTCATATTCATAATTACCTGGTATTTAACTTTCAATAACGACATTATTAAATCTGAGGGTGACAGCCCTTCACTTGTGACATTTAATATACTTTTCAATTTCCCTTCCTCCCTTGGTCCTTTAAATCGTTCTTTTTTTGTTTTTTTTTTAACATCTTTATTGGAGTATAATTGCTTTACAATGGTGTGTTAGTTTCTGCTTTGGCAAACAGCTGAGGAGGTACTGTCAGTCCCACAGAGCAGCAGCCATGATGATTTTCCTTGAGAAATGTCTTCAAAATAAATGTCCGATTCCGAGTTTCAGTTAATCCCTTCTCAGACAATATACAGGTACCTATATTTTGAAGTGGTGTCTTTTATGCACAAAATAGCAGTGATGAGATGCTAAGTATCGTTTCATGAGTTGCTTAAGAAAGAGTGCTTTAGGATTTGGTTGCTTCTAATCATGCCACAGCCCATTATTTACCCAGCAAATTTCCTTGCTGTCTGCTTTTTCCTGATGATAAAGTCACAAAAGGTTACCTTTCTACCTGATGGTGAGCTGAAGAACAAATCTCACTTACTTACTTACTTTCCTGCAGATAAATCTTCCCTTCCAGTTCTTCTGCACACATGTAAGAATTTAAAAGAATACCCATAATTATTTTTCAAACAGTGTAGAAAATATTTTAAAAAGAAACAGATACAGTGAGTAAGGGAACATAATTGATGAGGCTTTGGGATTTTCAAATTGTGGGATTTTCAAATTGGGGAATTTTATCTGGGAAGTCATTAAATTCTAGTGAAATCAAAGCTGGATCTAGAAGCCAATAAGCATATTCTCATGATTTTATAAAAGGTATAATACACTCAGTGGTAAACATTATTTATGATTGCTCAGCTAATATCTTCTGCACAGGCAATAGCCCTCCATGGTGTCCTCTAAAAAGAAAGTTTTCTTTTTGCCACGAAGGTTATAAATGTTCCTGCAGTTGGCACTCCTTTAATTAACATATTGTTCAATGCATCATTATAAGCCACTTATCTCCTACTGTACAGAACTCATTCTAAAGGTGGAAGAAGGAGCGTTTCACTTTGCGGACTCCATGCCGATGATATTTTATTTTTCTACTGGTTAACATAATAGAAAATTGTTGCTGAAAGAACAGAGGGCATGTCCCTAATAGTAAACATAATGCAGGGACCCATTTTGCATTATTAACTCATGATTCACTTGGCTTCTGGGATATCGCCCTCTTTTTGGTTTTTCCCGTCTTTCTGACTGTTCCGTCCTGTATAGAGGCTGCTGCCGTGCCCATACTCCATCAGGTCCGTGGGCTCCAGCTAACTTTCAGCTGTCAACATTTGAGCATTCTTTGGCTGCTGGAGCCCACTCAGCTCACAAGCATGGGAGGCTCAAAATTCCAAATATTTATGCCTCCTGGGACCACCTTCCAACTAAAGACTAACGGCAGTTGGTATCTAAATACTCTAGTTTCTTTTCTTTATGGAGGGATAACCTTGAGGCATGCATTCTATACTGGTTGACAGCGTTCTCCAGGGGAATTAAGCCCCAGCTGTGCACAGTGATAAACTGGCTTGATAACGCACACTTATCGGCTGCCTTCCCTTCCTTGTCTCTTGTTCTGATTCCATTACTAGTGTTTCTTGGGGTCACCTCTCAAGTAAATTACTTGTACTCCAACACCTGCTTCAGGGTCTACTTCTGGGGAAACTCAAACTAAGACACTTTGCTGTCTCTTTTTCTTGATCCTTATCTTTCGGATATCTAAATGTTAGTATAGCCAAGGGCTTAGTCCTTGGACCACTTTTCTGAACTAAAGTATATTTCCTAGGGGAATTCAACCAAACTTAAGATTTCAAATATCATCAAAATTAGGCCTCAAGCTGTCTTCTTTTCGGAATCTCAACTCTCAAATTTGTGTGTGCGTGGTGTGTCTATATATATCTATATTTGTGTGTGTGTCCGTATTTTCCTATCTATCTGTCTGTCTATCTATCTATGTATCTCCATTTAAACATCTACTAGGTATCCCAAAATACATTTCCCAAACCTAACTCTTGAATTTCCCCCTTAAGTTGTTGGGAACTGAATAGCCCATAAGATGTTTAGGTTTTTATGTTGAATACATTGGTCCTAGTTTTGTCAAGAGGCATGTAAAACATGCCACTTTCATATTTGTAGGAGATTTCTTCAAATATTTAAAGAAAATGTACACACCTCTTTTCCTCTAAGATTCTCTGGAATCCAGGTTCAATAAACCTACTTCACTCAAATGTCCTCATGTAACAACACTCTTAGACTGATCACTTTCTTCTCTGTAAATATCCCAGTTTTCATTGTTCCTCTCAAAATATGACAACTAGAATTCAATCTTATATTTTTGATATGGCCTAGTCAGTATGGGATATTCCTCTCTCCCGTCCCCTCCCCCCATTTCTCTCCCACCCCCACCCCACTCTCACACACAATTTATCAGGATATATGCATTGTTTTCAGGTCCTTGTATTGAATGTGTTTTTATATGTCAGCAGTGTTACTGTTTTGTTGTTCTTTTAAATAAAACTGGACAATCCTAACTAGAAAAAAACCAACACATCTTGACAGATTTTCACAGAATGGTCTTGTTATTTTAAATGTAATTTTAAGATACTTTCTAAATTCAGGAAAGGGCATTGTGAGAGGATCAAAAAAAGAATATAAATCTGTCTGAAGACAAGGAACACTGAACACTGTGGTGTTTATTTTGAGTAGTTTTTTCTTTGTGACATTTATCTCAATGGCCTATTGTCCTGTTCATCCTTTCTTTGGGGCAATCTGCAAGTCTGAGTGAGGTGTGAAATTTGAAAGAAAACAGAGACTACTTTCTTTTCTTTCTTTTGTAGAATGGAAAAGCTTTTCATTCCCCTGTCAGCTAGACTTAGGTATAGCAACAGTCATTCCTTTTGCTTAAGAAGATGGATTTGTTTTGGTGTAGGAATTGTCAGGCCTTAAGAGGAGACAGTTAATTCAGTCCTACTGAGAGATCAAGACACAGTATCCCGAGGAGGACATGCTCTAACTACAGCTAATCACATAAGATCAGCCACTTTCCTGGTGCTTATGAAAACGATAATTATATTGAGCTTTTATATATGCATGGAATTTACAATTCTCACAGCACTTTTGAATACCAACTCTCCGCTCCCTCCCTCTCTTCCTTCCTCCCTCCTTTCCTCCCTTCCTCCCTTCCTATCAGGTGCTTGATGTGTGCCAGGAACTGTCCTGGACACAAAATAAGACATTTTCCCTAACTGTCAGGAGAAGCAAATCAAGATTACAGAGCCTGTCTTTGTAACAGTCCGGATCACAAGGTAGTGTAACCATTCTTAAGGTGATTGTTATAAACTCCATGAAAATTCACCACATGTGCGCAACAAAGCTGATATCCTTCACACCTCCCTCTAAGTCATTAGGTATATAAACAATTTAGTGTGCATTTTAGAGATAAGCCTGTTGTTCCCCAGTTGTGTAACAGAAGATGATCTAAAACAATGATTCTCATCAAAATTAAAATCAGAAACAATATAAAAGTTAAACTCAAAATACAGAGGCTCATGTCAGTGTTCCAGAGATTGAAACCGATGTTTTAAACAGAATTCAGTTTCTCAATAAGAATTCAGCTAGAAGAGACTTTATATCAACGCTTAACATGAAAATATTACCCATTATGGAATACGACAACCAATGAGAAATTGGTGTGTAAAATTAGCTTTATAATGCCAAGAGTTTTAATATGATATTGGCAGAATATGAATGTTGGTTATAAGTTCAAAGGGGGCTAAGATTAGTAATGATGCCCGAACTTCTTAAAATCTATGCGATTTATTGACTCTAATTCCATGATGTGGCCAGTTGAAAATTGGGATTTCACCATTATTAATTTTTAAACGCTGCAGAAGAATAAGATAATAACTTTTTCATGTATATTTGAGGACTTTCACATTGAGATGGCAAGAGCTGATATAACTTAATTACAAAATTAATGAATGAGGCTACATTTAAGTGAGGCTTTTTAGATTGAGTTGTGAACCCAGCTGTTTCAGAGAACTGTTAATATTTATCCCAGCTTGATGAAGAAAGGTGGAGGGATAATGTCAGTAACCCAAGACAAGGGAGGAAGCCGTCTACACTAGGATATACTAGGATTTGCATTTATTTGGGCCTTATGGGTCACTTCATGAGAAAATAGGTTATTACTTTCAAATTCTAAGACCAATGGGATCTTTGTGTTTCTAAAGCTCATTTTGTGGTGTGAACATTTGTAACCTTTAACTGCAGAATTATGGGATTTAGGAGGATAAGCATCATTTTAAGCAAACCATAGTCAGGCATTAGTGCCAGGTTATTTTCCTTATCTAATAATGTGAGAATCTAAATGGGCTTTAATATCCTATTTTCAGTGCTAACATGCTGCATTTCCCATTTCGGTGGGAGGTGTAGAAGAGCCTGCCATGTCTCTTTGGTATACGATCACTATGATCACTGTCTCTGGGAGCTTGACTTATTAATTACTTGACAGTGAGTGATAGTGAAATGTGATGAGCTGCAATATTTTTCCTTTTTTAAAAAAATTTATTTTATTTTATTTTTGGCTGCACAGGGTCTTTGTTGCTGTGCGCAGGCTTTCTCTAGTTGCTGCGAGCGGGGGGCTACTCTTTGTTGTGGAGCATGGGCTCTAGGTGTGTGGGCTTCAGGAGTTGTGGCTCGCAGGCTCTAGAGCGCAGGCTCAGTAGTTGGGATGCACGGGCTTAGTTGCTCTGCGGCATGTGGGATCTTCCTGGCCCAGGGCGGGAACCCATGTCCCCTGCGTGGGCAGGTGGATTCTTAACCACTGCACCACCAGGGAAGCCTGAGCTGCGATGAGTTTTCGGTGGGCAGTCCCTACTCAATCAGGCTTCCTGATGTCTTAAACCTTGAAGGAAATGGGAAGGATTTTGTTCCATGTATATGCCTTCTTTGTCGTTTTTTAAAGGTTGTTATTTAAACATTCAGCCAACCTGAATTTGTGGAGAGCAGCATTGTTGAAAGCGTTCAATATAATTCAATAAATTTTTTCTAAGCCCCATTTTGTGCCATTTCCTGTATTAGCTATTTAGCATTGTATAAGAGCCTTGACTACCTACTTTACATGTTCCATTGACTTGAATTGGCAATGTGGAAATAGTTAAAAAAGTTAAAAGCTGACTACCAAAATCAAAATGAAGAAAATGTTTTATTGAAGCAAACGTGTAATCAGAGAAGAATGGGTTTGTATGTATAATATGACTACAGCCTCAGTACAGGGCAGTCTGGCTGAGTTTTTAGAGCCTAGGCCCTGATGTCTGACCACCTGGGCTTAAATCTCTGATCTACTTTCACCAGCTCTGTGGTCTTTGCCAGGTGCACTGTGGTTGGATTGCAACATTGAGCGGTTATGTGGATTAAATAGGTGAGGTCATTCAGAGCAGCACTCTGCGTTAGCAACGACCTTTACTATCTTCCATTCTGCAGTGTTGCATTTACAGATGGCTTGGTCTTCTTGATTTGCTCTGCTTTTTCAAAACATATCATACTGCCGTGTCTGTCAGACAATATATGAAATCAGGGTTTGTTTTTCTGGAGGCTGGGGGGTGGGAACCATATCTAATCCAAGAGCTTTCAGAGATAATATGTTTGTGTTTATAATTTTTTCTGAATGTAAAAGTAATATTCGTATTGAAACATATTCAAACAATATAGCAATGTTCTAAGGCAGAGATTTGTTTGTGGAAATGTACATACACCTGCATATGCACGTGCTATTACTATACTGATCAGTATTTTGATTTTTGTCTCTAAGAAGCAGCTTTATTGAGTTGTAATTTATGTATCATAAAGTTCACAAAGTGAATTCAATGATTTTTAGTAAATTGACACTTAACTATACAATCATCACCACAGTTCAGTTTGAGAATATTTCCATCACCTCAGAGATTCCCATGTCGATGTGCAGGCAAGTGGTGCCCAACCCAGTCCCAGGCAACCAGGGATCTGTTTCCATCTCTATAGATTTTCTTTTTTTGAACATTTCACGTAATTGGAATCATACAATGTGTGATTTTTACAGCTGTCTTTTTGAACAGCATAATGCTTTTGAAGTTCAAACATGTAGTATGTATTAATAATTTGCTTCTGTAACTTAATATGCCATTGACATTTTCCTTTGTTGGTATATACAGATTTGCCTTATTCTTTTTAGTGACTACAGATGATTTTACTTTATGACTATGCCATAATTATAAGGTACTCTTAAGGAAATGTTTTAAAGTTCTATAGATGCTAATTCTTTGTTGTAAATAAGTCTACACAAAATATTCTTGTGTAACTATCATGGTAAACTTTTATTAGTACTTCCGTAGGATAAATTCCTTAAAGTAAAATTTCTGGGTCAAAGGGTACAATAAATTTTAGATTTTGATATACACTTCTAAATTACTTTCCAAAAGGTGGTACCAATTTATATGCTGACCAATAATATGAGTACCTGCTTCCCAATGTTTTCACATATATACTGTTGTTATTTTTAAATCTTTGTTAATGTTATAGGTTAAAAAGTGATATCTCTTTGTTTTAATTAATATTCACTTGATTATTAGTGAATCTAAGCATCTTTTCATATTTGAATGAGCCAAATGCTTTTACGATTGATTCAGTGGATGGATTACCAGGTCATGGGGTTTTTTTTTTTAATACCATGTTTTCCTTTTTAGATTTTTCCTGTCGATGTATGGGAAATATTTATATATTTAAAACCATTTTTTCTATCATTTATGTTGTTTTTCTGTTGACCTTGTCTATGGTGTTTTTCAAGTTACAGAAGTTTCAGTTAGTTCCTTAGGGCTGTTAAACCTGTTTTTTATTTTAATTGAGTATAATTGACATAAAATCAGGTGTACAACATAATGATTCGATATTTGTATATATTGTAAATGATCACCACAATAAGTCTAGTTAACATCTGTCACCTTACAGAGTTACAAAAATATTTTTCTTGCGATGAGAACTTTTAAGGTTTATTCTCTTGGCAACTTTCAAATATGCAATACAGTACTATTAACTGTAGTCACCATTGCTGTACACTGTATCCCCATGACTTGTTCATTTTATAACTGAGTGTACCTTTTGACCCTCTTCACCCATTTCTCTTCCAACCCCTCCCCCCATCCCACCTTCTGGCAACAACTACCAGTCTGTTCTCTGTATCTGTGAACTTGAATTTCTTTTGCCTTTTTTTTTTCAGTGTCTACATATAAGTGAGATCATACAGTATTTGTTTTTCTCTGTTTGACTTATTTCATTTAGCATAATACTCTCGAGGCCTATCCATGATGTTGCAAATGGCAAGATTACATTTTTTTCATAGCTGAATAATATTTGTGTGTGTGTGTTTGTGTGTGATGTTTTTTAAATCCATTCATCCATCAGTGGACACTTAGGTTGTTTCCATATCTTGACTATTGTAAATAATGTTGCATTGAACACTGGGGTGCATATTTCTTTTTAACTTAGTATTTTTGTTTTCTTTGAATAAAGATCCAGAAGTGGAATTGCTGGGTCATGTGACAGTTCTAATCTTAATGTTTTGAGGTGCCTACATACTGTTTTCCATGGTGGCTGCACCAGTTTATATTCTCATCAGTAGTGCACAGAGGTTCCCTGTCTTAATGGGAGTTTCAGGAGTGACCAACACTGTCTTCGTCTTCCCTGTAGGGTTGCTAGAAAGTTACCATTTGTGGTACTCACTTGATAGTGTGCCCTTGTTTGCTTCCTACCCCCATACCGCAGTCCCATTGACCCACTCTGCCCACATTTTTCCTGGGAATACTTTCAAATAAATCTGTTTCACATGACTTCTCATCTCAGTGTCTTAGAAACCCAACCCAAAACCCACTGAAGGGTTTAAGCAGAAGACTGGCATATCTGTTTTATCTGTTGGTATTAGTTGAACTGAGCCCCACTGTTTTTTTTTTTTCTTTTTTGTGTGTGTTTCAAAGTGCTTCCAACAGGATTTTCCTGTTTTGATTATCTTCTTTATTAAAAATAGATGTTATTTTTTAGACCAGTTTTAGTTTCACTATAGAATTGAGCAGAAAGTGTGGAGTTCCTGTACACCCCCTACCCCCATACATTCATAGCCTCCCATATTATTATCCTCCACCAGAATGGTACATTTGTTATATTTGATGAACATACATTGACATGCCATTATCACTCAAAGCCCATAGTTTATATTAGGATTCACTCTTGGTGTTTTATGTTCTATGGGTTTGGACAAAGGTATAATGACATATCCACCATTACAGTTTCAGACACAGTAGTTTCACTGCCCTAAAAAGCCTCTGTGCTTTGCCTATTTATCTTTCCTTCCCCTCAACCCCTGGTAACCACTACTACTCTTGTACTACCTCCATAGTTTTGCCTTTCCAGAATGTCATATAATTGGAATCACACAGTATGTAGCCTTTTCAGATTGGCTTCTTTCGCTCAGTAATATGCATTTCAGTTTCCTCCATGAATTTTCATGGCTTGATAGCTTATTTCTTTCAAACACTGAATAATAGTCCATTATCTGAATGTACCACAGTTCATTTATCCATTAACCTATTGAAGGCTATCTTGGTTGCTTCCAAGTTTTGGCAATTGTGAATAAAACTACTATAAACAGTAGTATGCTGGATCTATGGTAAAAGTATGCTCAGTTTTGGAAGAAACCACCAGACTGTCTTTCAAAGTGCCTCTACCATTTTGCATTTATACTAGCAATGAATGAGAGTTCCTGTTGCTGCTTCTTCTTGACAGCATTTGTTATTTGTCAGTGTTTTTCGATTTTGGCCATTCTAATAGCTGTGTAGTGGTTATCTCATTGATATTTTTTCTCTTTTCTTTTTTTATTATTTTTTTCTTTTTGCTACTGTGGCTTTCTTCAGTATCTCGGCCTGTATTTCTGCTTGTGATAATAATATTTGCCCATTTCTGACAAAACAGAAATTTCAAAATGTAATTTTCCTTAACCAGAAATTCTGTAATCATTACTGGAAACTGGAAATGCTGTTTTTGCCCTTCCTGAACCCAGTCTTCTCAAAGCTAATATTTTTACCACTGGGATTTAAATCTCAACAGAACTGAGAGATGTCCAGGTTGTAGTGTCACTGTGCCACCCACTGTGTGTAGTCCTTGGTGTGTGTGTGTGTGTGTGTGTGTGTGTGTGTGTGTCCCCCATGGGAGGGATGTTTAAGAGTTTAGTGAGAAAGCTCTTTTAGTTCATGTTCACAGGTGTTTTCCCCTGCAGTTCTCACAGGTAGGCAGGGTAGCTGGGTCAGGAAGGCTTTCAAGACTCAGAAACCATGACCTTGACTACTTAACTGAATCTGGCTACTTGAATCAGACTCCTTCCATCATTGTAGACTTATCTTCAAGGCTTCAAATTCCCTCTTGAAATGTAGCCCCTGTTCACCTTCCCCTTGCTTCCAGTCACCTGACACATCTGTATGTCAGGTGACAACTGGATGTCTGGTCCCCAGCTGTGAAATTTTAAAAAATATATCCATATGGCTAATAAATATTTGGAAAGGTTCCCAAACTTATTAGTCATCATGATACTCAAATCCACAGTGAGATGTCACTGTATACCCAGCAGAGTTAACAAGGTTAAACAGATTTTTACTACCAGATGTTGGTGAAGCAACTAAAACTCTCAAACTACTGACAGAAGTGTAAGTTGACGCAACCACTTGGCAAAATTGGTTGGTATTGTCTACTAAAGCGGAACATACACTCAACTATGACACAGAAACTCCACTCTTAGTTACATACACAGCAGAAATGTATGCAGATGTACATCAAGAGCCACACACCTGATGGTTTGCGGCTGCACTGTTCATGATAGCTAAAGATTAAAAACAACCCATGTGCTCATCGACAGTAGATTAAATAAACAATGTTTTCACATCTTCATGTAACGAAGTGCTACATTACTATATTACAGTTAAAGTGAATGAACTTTTGTTGCACACAGTGTGGATGAAGCTCACAAACATAATATTAAGCAAAAGAGGCCAGGTAGCAAATAATGCATACTGTGAGGTACACAACTAAATGATAGAGTTATAAGTAATAATGATTGCCTTTGGGGAAGGAGATGGGAGGTGTTCATTGGGAAAAGGTATGAAGGGGTCTTCTGGGGTGCTGGTAAAATCTTATTTCTTTACCTGGCTCCGAGGTCATGGATGTTTATTTTCTGAAAATTACTGAGCTGTATGCAGATGGCAC